>NC_134543.1:68950984-69677234 GCF_050624435.1 Tenrec ecaudatus | reverse complement strand
ATGTTTTCCCAGTCCATGGACTCTCTTATTACTCTCTTGGTGAATTCTTTTGATGTACACAGGTGTTTTATCATCAGTATATCCCATTGTCAATTTTTGCTTCCTCTGTGTTTGTGTTCTTCCCTATTTCTGATAGCCTGTGTATTCCCTATGCCAAAGTTCTCAAGTTGGTCCCAGTTCCCTCATTGATGACCCTAATAATTTGGGGTTTAACTTTAAAGTCTGTGATCCACCTTGAGTTTATTCTTATGCATGGAATGAGATAAGGGACTTGCTTCATTTTTCTGCTGGTAAATATCCGTTTTTTTCCCAGCACACTTGTTAAAGGGGGCATTTGCTTCCCATTTGATATTTTTGGGGCCCTTATCAAAGATCATTTGTCTCCATGCTGATGATTTTATTTCTGGTTTTTCAGTTCTTTTCCATAAGTCTTAGTATCTATCATTGTACCAGTGCCATGTGGTTTTGACAACTGTGGCTATATAGTATGTGCTAAAGTCAGGTAAAGCAAGCCTGTGTCCTTCTTCTTGAGGAGTTGTCTGCTAATTCTGGGCTTCTTCCCTCTTCATATGAAGTTGGTAATCACTTTTTCCATTTCTTTGAAGAAAGATGAGGGTAATTGTATTGGGATTGCATTAAACTTATATAGTGCCTTTGGCAGAACTGATATCTTGACTAAAGTGAGTCTTCCAATCCATGATCATGGGCTATTCTTCCATCTGTTGAGGTCACTCTTGGTTTCTTGTAATAGCGTTCTGTAGTTTTCCGCATATAGTTCTTTTAGTCAGGTATATCCCTAGATATTTCAATTTGTAATTGGCTATTGTGAAGGGTACCACCTTTTTGATCTCTTCTGTGGTCTTATCTGATGTGTATAACAGTCCGATGGACTTCTGTTTGTTGACCTTGTATCCTGCCACTCTGCCAAACTCCTCTATTGCTTCCATTACTCCCCTTGTGGAAACTTTGGGATTTTCTATATATAAAATCAGATCATCTGCAAATAATGATAGTTTCGCATCTTCCTTCCCGAGACCAATACCTTTGATGTCTCTTCTTTGCCTTATGATGTTGGCTAAAATCTCCAGCATGATATTAAATAAGTGTGGGGACATGGGGCATCTTTGTCTTTTTCAGTGGGATTGTGTTAGTTTTTTCTCCATTGACTACCACGTTGGCTGTTGGTTTTTCATATATAGCTTGAATTGTCTTGAGGAACTTTTCTTCCATTCCTATCTTCTCAATTGTCTTAAACAAGAATTGGTGTTGTATGTTGTTGAATGGTTTTTCTGCATCTATCGATATTATCTTGTGGTTCCTAAAGTTTTTCATGTCAATGTGAATAATACTAATGGTCTTTCGTGTGTTGAACCATCCCTTCATCCCTGGTAAGAATCTCACTTGGTCATGGTGAATTATTTTATATGTTTTTGTATTCTGTTGCCTAGTATTTTGTTAAGGAGTTTTGCATCGATGTTCATTAGGGATATTGGTCTGTAGTTCTCGATTCTTGTGGGATCCTTGCCCGGTTTCGGTATGAGTTATACCAGCTTCATAGAAGCTGTTCAGGAGTTTGCCATCTTTTTCTATGTTCTGGAAGCATTTTTGTAGGATTGGTATTAGTTCTTCCCTAAATTCTTGGTAGAATTCGCCAGTGAAGCCATCACTTCTACTTCTTCTATTGCATTGGGTCTGTTGAGATTCTTGACGTCCACCAAGGATAGTCTAGGGAGGGATTTTTTTTCCCAAGAATTTGTCCATGTCTTCCAAGTTGTTGAATTCATTGGAGTACAATCCTTCATAGTACTGTGTAACTATCCTTTCATTTCATTAGGGTCTGTTGTAATGTCCCCTCTTTCATCCCTTATTCTTGCTATTGAAATTTGTTCCCTCCTTTCTGTGGTTAGGTTTGCCAGTGTTCTATCGATTCTGTTTATCCTTTCCAAGAACCAACTTTTAGCACAATTAATTTTTTCCATAGTTTTCTTATTTTCCCTCTCCTGAATCTAATCCCTGATTTTATCATTTCTTTTCTTTTGCTATTAGTAGGATTGTCCTGCTGACTTTGCAGTAGTTGTTGTAAATTTCGTGCCAGCATATCAGTCATGAGTCTCTCTTCCTTTCTCAGGTGTGTATGTATTGCTATGAAACTTCCTCTTATGACTGCCTTTGCTGTGTCCCATAAGTTTTGCTACGTCGTGTGCTCATTCTCATTGGTTTCTAGAAATTTCCTAATTTCATCTCTGATCTGTGCCAGTACACACTCCTTTTGCAGTAGAGAGATATTCATCCTCCAATTGTTTGCTCTTGTTTTCTTTGTCTTCCTTTTGTTGATTTCCAGCCTTATGGCACAGTGGTAGGAGAGAAAGGTTTGTATGATTTCAATGTGCTTAAATTTATGTAAATTTGACTTTTGCCCCAGCATGTGGTCTACCTTTGAATATATGCCATGCGGGCTTGAAAAGAATACGAATTTTATGTATTTGGGTGAAAAGTTCTGTGAATATCAGGTCAAATTGTCTAATTGTGGTGTTTAGATCTCAAGCCTCCTTGCTGAGTTTCTTTTCCTGTGATGTATCTACTCAGAGAGTGGTGTGTTTAAGTCACCCACTATAATTGTTGAGGCTGTGATTTCTTTTTTATCTTTTGGAGTGTTTGGTTGACGTTTTCTGTGGGTCTCTCATTCGGGGAATATATGTTTACAATACTTAGTGGTTCTTTGTCTGCGATTCCCTTGAGCATTATATAGTGTCTCTACTAATCTCTTTTTATGGTTGCACTTTGAGGTCAATTTTATCCAAGATTAGGATGGCAATCCCTGCTATTTTTGAATTGCAGTTTGCTTGGTATGACTTTCTGCAGCTTTTGATTATCAGCCTATTTTTGTCTGAAGCCTTGAGATGTGGCTCCCATAGGCAGCAGACTGATGGGTTGTGTTTTCTAAGCCAGTCTGCTAGTCTCAGTCTTTTAATGTCTGAGTTCAGGCCATTGATATTCAGGGTTATTATCTCCATCTGCGGACTCTGTGATGTCATCTTATACCTTTTGTGTTCAGAGTTTTCCTACGTTCCTTTCTCATTAGTGTGTTGTGCATGCATATGTGTGTATATCATTCTTCTTTCCATCCTTAAGCCAATGCTATCTTGGGGTCTGTTTTCTCTTTGTTGCCCTCAGGGTGAGGTTATTCTATGTGGTGGTCTCTTATTTATGCTTAATGAGTGTTGTTCTTCTGCCCATACTGGGTCAGCAAGGATCTTTTGTAGGGCTGGATTTCTTCTAACGTATTCTTTGAGTTTTTCCTTGTCTGGGAAGACTCTTACTTCTACATCTATCTTGATCAATGATTTGGCTGCGTAGAGTATTCTTGGGTTTGTGTTGTTTTCCTTCATTTTTCGGAATATGTTACTCCACTCTCTCCTCTTTTTCATAGTTTCTGCTGATAGGTCTGAGCATATTCTTATTTGGGAACCTTTATATGTGATTGCTTGTTTTTCCATAGCTGCTCTTATGATTTACTCCTTTTCCTCAAAGTTGGATAGTTTAACTATTATGTGTCTTGGTGACTTATTTTTGGAATTCAGTCTAGCTGGTGTTCTTTCAGCATCCTGAATGGTTGCCTGGTTTTCATTCATTAAGCTGGGGAAGTTTTCCTCCAAGAATCTTCTCACTATTGTTTCTGATGACTTCTTTGTTGTGTCTTCCTCCGGTAAGCCAATAATTCTAATGTTGTTCTGCTTCATTGCATCAGACAGAGCTCTTACGTTTTCTTCAGCTTCTCTGATGATCTTATTAGATTTTTGTTCACGTTTGTTAAAGTCTGCTTGGCTGTCTTGCAAGTCACTGATGCGGTTGTCTGCTTCCTCCAGTTGATTCTTGAGGTCCATGTGTCTGCTACTGGTTTTTGTTATTTCTTCTGTAAGCTCCTGTATTTCCCTTTTGGTGTATGCATTTATCTCCTCTATAATTTCATCCTTTTTCTGTATTGTTTCCCTCACATCCCATATGACTCCAAGCAGCATTCTGAAAATTTCTTTCTGTGGCAGCTCAATGTCTGCTTCTTCTATGTAGGTTTTTATGTTCGGGACATCTTCTGTCATTGCCTTTTGTTTCTCCTGTTTTTTACGTTGAGGTCGTTGTGGCTGATGGCTGTTTGCATTGTGTTGTTTTAGAGGAACCAGGTGCCATTTTTCAGGGAGTCGAAGAACACTGGCTCTCTCTTGGAGACTGTTGGAATGCTTCTTTGAAGTGCCTACAGCTAATTTTACTATGGGATTAACCTACCTCTTTATCCTCCTGTGGCTTCCCTGTCAGGGGAGTGCCCCAGAAGGCTGGTGGGTTGCCTTCTTTGGCATTGCGGAGGTTGGGCAGAGGTTCCTGAAACAGCTTGGATTGTTGATGAGTGTTGGCAGAGCTACCTTATGTCCCCAGGTACACACGCAGGAATTCCCTGGTTAGAAGTTCTGCAGAGTATCCCCTGGAGGGAAAGCAGGACTTTCTCTAGTTTAGTGCTAGCTACACCTACATGAGTGGAGCTCACCTAGCTGGGTGTGGTGCAGGCATAAATGCCCTAGGTTAAGGGGAGTGGTCTGGAGGTCAGCAGTGGCTTGTGAGAGAACAGGAAAGAGACAAAGAGGAGAAAAACATTAAAAAGTAAGACAGTTTAGACTGTTCGGGAATATAGGGAAGAAAGGGAAACAAAAGCAAGTATGTAGCTGTGTCCCACTCCCGCCCCTGGAGCTTCAAGGGTTTAGTCCCCACCCTGAAATAGCAGTGGCAAGCTGCAGCTGAGCTGAGAAGAAGCCCCTGTGCAGCCCTCAAAGACCGTGGGCCGACAGAGAGCAGAGATGTAAACAAAAGCAAGAATGTAGCTGAACCCTGATCCCAGCCAGTGGAGCTGCGAGGGTTTAGTCCCGGCTCAGAGGGGGCAGTGGCAAGCTGTGGCTGTGCAGAGAAAAAGCCTCTTGGTAGCCTTCCAGACCTGTGGGGGGAGCAGAGAACAGATGTAAACAGAATCAACAATGTAGCTGAACCCCGATCCCTGCCCGTGGAGCTGCAAGGGTCCTGTCCCTGCCCTGAGGCAGGCAGGGGCAAACTGTGGCTGTGTTGAGGCCAAGACCGCTACAGGCTCCAAATGGTCCAAGGTGAAGCCCCAGCTGGCTTACTCTGAGGTAAGCCAAAAGCCCCCAGCCCCCAAAACCCCATGGGCCTGTGCCTACTTATCTTTACGATGCTCCTCCTGCATTCCAGCAGCATTGAATTTCCCTCTAAGCAATTCTCCTGGGCTGGATTCCATGGAGTCCCTCTGGTATGTGTCACTACATCACCATCTTCCCGGAAGTTCCCAGTATCTTAAACAATAACTTGAATTAGTCTAACAATTGATTCAATTTTTTCCTTAGATGAAGCTTTACAAGTGTAAATCGTCAGTTTTGCCTTCAACAACTCATACACACGTTGTTTCAACCCATCCCTTGCAATCCCCTTTGTACCATCCTCTATTCTGCTTTCTCACTGCGCTTCCTCCTCCTCGTCCCCCTCTTTCAGAATTCTCTGAATGTTGTCGTTGGTTAAGTGCTGCACCTGTGATCTTAGTTGATTATTCTATCACAGGGATGGAATCAGTGCCTGACCTACAGGCTGACAGAGGGCCACAGTTTTGGGGGTCTCCTATACCTCTCTCCTACCAGGAAGACTGGTCTCTTTCATGATTTTGAAAATTTATTCCACATTTCCTCTCAATCTATCCAGGAGCTTCTACTGGGATCTTTTTCAGAGTAGCTGTTGGTTGTGGCTACGCACTGTCTAGTTTTCTGGTCTCAGGGTTATGGAGACTGATGTACCCATGGTCATCAGTCCGTTGGACTCATTATTATTTCCATACATCTTTCTATTTTCAGTATTATTCTTTCCTCCAGATAGGAAAGATCAAGGGGTACACCTTAGAAAGCTGTTCGTAAACCCTAGTCACCATTCACCCAAATAGGATGTAGAGCATTGTCTTGGTGAACTATGTGTGTCAATAGACCTTGGTGTTTCTCGAGATTATGGTACTGATGTCTCAGGCTAGGTGGCTCATTTCCTCCAGGAATTTGATTATACACTGAGGTTTGAACTCCTTTAAATATACCATAATCTTAATACACTATGGACAATCTTTTTGTCCTATGTACTTTACCTTTAAATTTTAATTGAATTTGTTATGCTCCCAAATTAATAATCTTAGTATTCTGTTTAGTATTATGGTGCTGTATGCACACATTACATTTTAATAATAACTCAGAGTTTGATCAACTGAAAATAATCCATTGGCACCCAACCTGTCCCATGTTGAAAGTGAGAAAGGGTTTTTCTTCTGTGCTTCTGGGTGGAAGAACTTTTGACAACAGGTTGCCTTTGCCCCAGCTGCCCAATGTCTACTGTGGCTTTGGGAAATAAAGATGGGGGAAATCAATATTTGACAGGTTGTTAGTCAATGCCTTCTACGATTGTGAGTTTATTGATCCCCAGGACCTGTGTGGATACTGCAGTATCAACGAGTATTTCCAGTATTTAAGGCACTGAGGGGGAACTATGAAGGAACACTCGTCTACTAAGTTATTCTATAAAATTTTGTTTAACCTTGCATGCAGTTAAAAATATCATGTATTTCCAATTGAATTGCTTTCTACTACTGCAATTCCCATAGCACTTGTAGTTTCAGCTGCATAAATAAATAGGCTACAATGGGCTAACTAGGAACCTGATCACCAATTATCATATTGTTTCTATGGAAATATAGATTTTTGAATTTCCAAAGTGAACTTCTGAAATACAGCCTTTTTGTAGGTTAAGAATGTCCTATGTTTGCATTTTGATTATTTGTTTTCACCTTCTTGCCGATTACCTCTCTCCAGCTGCTGAGGTCTGCTGGCTCTCGGGAGTGATTATAAGCTACCTAGCCACCCTTCTTCCCAGGTAGCAGGTTCTCAAATAACATGATATAATAGGAAATGGAGATGATAATAGCCACACATCTCTTACTTTTCACCAGTGATGGAAAAATAATTGAGGTGATATTTGTGAATACTGGGAAGAAATCTGCTATATAGAAATCTGAATGTCATTATTCTCCCTTATGCTGTATAAAGAAGCAAAATGTAAACATCATTATTGTTCATCTCAGTCCTTTTATTTCAAACTGAGTGACCTTTTAGAGACCTTTATTCTGAACAATCTAATTGGGAATTTCTCAAAGACCTATGGATGGTGGCTCCTGTAATCTCATTGCTTTTACACATGAAATGTGTACAGTTTCACTAACCAACCGCCAATATCATTTTTATTTGTAAATTTACCAGGATGAAAAAAGTCTGTTTTGGTTCTGAAGGATATGACTGTTAATATGAAAAACATGCATTCCTAGACAAAAAACTGGTGAAAGAAATTTCACTGTTTCAGACATGTTTTGTCCTATTAAAGGTTGGAAAGGGTGTGAAGGGGAGGAGGAAATGCCCAGAGATGTCTTGACTTCATTCTTCCATAAATCCTGACTCACATGACCTGGCCAGGGAACCCTAACAAATGGCACGGTATCTAATATGTTCCATCTGCCGTGTTCTCTCTTTCCCCCAAGAAGCAACAGCAAAAGCTCTTGCAACGGCTAGCAAGGAGAAAAATAAAAGCTGAAAGTTCTAATCAAAACTCTAATCAGAAAGATGACAACTGGTGAAGATTATTAAATTTTCTTTGCTCCCTTGATGAATTTAATAAAGAACTAATCAAAGATCATTAGAAGGCTTTTGTGCCTGGCTTCCATTGTAACTGGATTGCAATCTGAATTTGTGTTGTAGTGGCTTCCGGGGTTGGATTGGACATGTAAATATATTAAAAACTATAGATAGTTAGATTTCTTTTTTAGTATTTTTAGTTAATGCACAAACCCATGAAAATGTATAAGCTATTTATTGTGCTCATCTACTCTGCCAACTAAAAATATAGAGGATTTTGATTTTGATCTGTAGTAATTAGAATTTTAAAAAATTGTATCAGTGTCTAGCTCAAAAATTTTCTAATGATCTTTGATTAGTTCTTTTCTTAAATTAACAGGAAAATAAAAAATGGTATCATTTAATTTCCACAGCATAAAAATATGTAAATAACTCTGTAACTACCAGAGCCACTAGAAATTTATAGAAAATTATGGTAATATCTGAAGAGGTTTCTCACCCCCGCCCCAATTCTGAACATTTGCTTAATGTTCCTTGTTTTCAAATGATCTCCCCATAGCCTTCCCACTACATTTTAAGTGCCTCAGTTTAAGTACTATATTTACAGTGTCTTGGAAGCTACGCATTTTTTATTTCATAGTTATGACATCCATTTCCAGTGCTTGGTTTTCATTCATGCCTTAGGGTCTGGTTGTTTGAATGCAGCCCTCAACCCCGTCCACCACATTAGTCCAATCACTTAGGATTTCTGCCAGTTCCCACCATCTTCCATTTCAGTGAGCCTCTGGCTCTTAGAATTTGTAATTATTTTTTTGTTGTTTTAGCAGCAAAATATGGCTATTCTCATAATAAAGTAATTAGTCTTACTAATAAAAAGGTGCTTATGATTTGCTTTGAGTAATTTATTTTTAAGTGATTGTCATAGGATAGCTTTTAGGCTTCCACCTACCTTATTGTGAAAACAGAAAAAAAAAATCCTAGAATTACCAACATGAATACAAGAGAAATAGTGGGAGTTTGAAAAATAAAACAAAACTATTCAGTTCTTATAATGAGCTCTTTTACCAGATTCTTCATATAAACAGATGGATATTGTGCTTTCTGTTTAAAGCAAAATTAGTTATCTGAAGGGATCACTCAACTCTAGGCATCTATTGGAGGAAAATCTGTTTTTATATAAGTCATTATAGTTCTCTTTATGAGTTAAAATGTTTGGAAATTATTTCAAGGTCCTAAAAGAGCTTCAAATATATGCTCATATGGGTAGTTTTAAAACCTATGTACCTTAGATGAGCCAGACTTTTACTAAGTATTGGTATAAGTAAGTAATGATGTCAATCTGAAGGATACTCCTATTGGCCACCAGAAAAGTAATAGGAACAGAATTCTTAACTCTTCATATCACATGCTTGATTGCCAGACATCTCACTAAAGAACTCTTCAATTAAATAACAATAATAATAAAAAAATTTCCAGATGATTTATAACACCATCCTAATTACAAGGGTCAAAGGGTCAAATAGTAACATACTTAACTTTTAGGCAGAGAGAGCTTGAAATTAAACTTATAGGAACTTCAGTTCCATGATGATTTCCTTCTATCTCAAAGCCCTGAGGAAATGGACCTTCATATCTCATTTTCTATTTCTGGTGCTTCTTTCCTCTTAAAGATACAAAATATCCTTTGATTTGAAGAACATCCTTCAGGTAGTATAGGTATGTTGTAACCTAATCCTCTCTGCTTTTATTATTCAGGAACTATCTTTATGTAACCCTTGTTTGTAAAGGATATTTTTGTTGGATATAAAATTATTGGCTGGCTTGTTTTGTCTGTTTCTTTCATATTTCATTTCATTGTTTTCTGTCTCCCATTGGTTCTGATGAAAAGTCAGTGATAATTCTTATCCTCTATACTTCCAAGTGTCCTTTCCCCCCATTCGCTGTCTTCAAGATTTTCTCTTTCTCTTTTACTCCGGCAGTTTATAATGTTAGTGAGAATCTGTGAAAAAACCCAAAAAAACCAAAGATATTTTTTCAAACTCCTAATGTCTTTTCAAGTGCCTATATCTCACTCTTCAAATGGTAACTTTTATAGAAATATTTTTGAGCTTTCCTTTTCAAGGTTTTTCTTCCTTTAAAGTGGGTCTAGAGTAGGCCTTTCTCTACATCATGCTCTTTATTCCTAAAATGTGGAATCTATGTTGCTTCATCCAGATGCCAAAAGTTTTCATGAAAAAAAGAGAGTAAACAAATCCACTGTCATCAAGCCTATACAGACTCATACCTATAGGATACGGTAGAACTGACCTTTGGGGTTTCCAAGACGTTACATCTTTATGTGATCAGACAGCTTCATCTTTCTCCCACACAGTGGTTGGTGGGTCCAAACTGCTGATCACTATGCAGCCCACTATATCACCAGGTCTTCCTGAAGTTCGAGTGATGTGTTACTAAATCTCCCCCCTCAGGCAGGACCAGGACTCTGACATCCTTTGCCACTACTCTTCACCAAGTAGTGCTCAACCTCATCCCAGCAGCAGCAGCAGCAGTGATATGGTATGGCTTGGGCTATCAGTTTAGCTTAGCTTATCTTAGCCTACATGCACAGTTCAGCTCTCAGTCATGGACTTTTAGAGAGTTCCTCAAGAGGCTTCAGAAGTCTGTTTGCTAAGCTGCTCCCTGACTCTCTGGTGCTGTGTCCCATAGGTTCCAGCTGTTTCAGTTACTATGAATTCTGATATCTGTCTCCTCAGTGCCATGCTCTGTCGAGTTCTTGAGTTGTTTTGGTTTAGTCCAATATCAGTTGCTCGATCATGGTTACAAGTGGAATTTCAAGAGTCACTTCTTGATTTTAATCAGATCTAAATCTCATCCTTTCCTTGGGAAGAAACATAGGCACTATATCACTGTCTATGAACTATTATTAGATAACCAGTACTATCCGGGGTTCTAAAGCTTCAAGGAAAGGTTTCAATTAGATCACTTTGAGCTCAAAACCATAAAGACCTTACTTGGCATAAGGCCTAGCACGAAGCATGTTCATAAATTGTTAAATGTTTACTAGATAGCAGAGAAAGAAAGTGGGTGGAAGAACACAATCCTAGAGTGGGTTATCACTAATAAATTATGATTAAGCCCATATCTTTATTTGGGATTGCTGGGGTACCCTCTTTGAAAACTAAGGATACTTAGTAAATTTGTGTTTATAATATGCTTTATTTTATAGTCTAAATCATACTTTGTAAGACCACCCAATAACAAGGAAAATAGGAGTAGCAAACAGCAGTTTTATAGAATCAAGGATGTGGGGGTGGTGATGTTTCAGAACTTCAAACGACAGCTTGCGAAGACAAATCCAAATATTATAATGATATGCACAAAGATTTATAATTAGAAAACATAGACGAACATGGTTAACATATCTTAAACTGAAGGAAGTCAAGAAATGATGTAAGCCTCAATTTACAAACTTGAAAAATTCTTGGGGCAAAATATTGAATGAAGATCAAAAGAAGATGGAAAGAATGCACTGTGCCAAAAATTACTGGTCAACAGCTCACCGTTCCAGAAGATAGCCAATGAGTAAAAACCAAAGGTGCTGAAAGAAGTAGTTCAAGCTGCACTGAAATCATTCATCTAAAAGGCTCCAGGAATTGATGGAATATCAATTGAAATTGTTCAATTGAATGCCAGCAAACTGATAAAGCACTAGAAACATTCACTAGTCTATGCCACGAAATTTGGAAGACAGCTACTTGACCAAATGACTTGCAGAGATCCATATTTGTGCCAATTCCAAAGAAAGGTGACCCGGCAGAAGACTCAAATTATAGGAACAATATCATTGATGTTGCATGTAAAATATTAAAATCAAAATTTTGCTGAAGATCACCCAATAATGGTCACAGCACTAAATTGTCAGGGACCATTGACAGAGGTTCAGGCCACATTCAGAGGAGGACATGGAACAGGGAGATCATTGCTGATGTCAGATGGATCTTGACTCAAAGCAGAGAGCACCAGAAAAATGTTACCTGTGCTTCAGGACGATGCCGAGGCAGTCAATTGTACGGATCATATATGGATAATCTTGAGAAGAATAGGAATCCCAGAACACTTCATTGTACCCATGTGGAACTTATACATGGATCAAGAGGAAGCTGTGCGAACAGAACAAGGAGATGCTGCGTGGTTTAAAATCAGGAAAGACACGCCTCAGGGTTGTATCTTCTCACCATGCTTGGTCAGTCTGTATGCCAAGCAATTCATCAGAGAAGCTGGAGTGTACGAAACAGGAATGTGGCATCACAGTTGGAGGAAGGCTTGTTAATGTGATCTTCTAAGACTTGAAAAGACAACATTCGATGCCAGGATTATCCAGACAAGCTCCACAAGCCTTAGCACTTCTCTTGTTCTGCGGCCTCTCTGCCTCAGCAATCACCCCGCATGTTATGGGAAGTTGAGTGAGTTCTCCAATTTCTCTAGAGACGCTAGGAGAGTTTGCTCTTCACACCTTTTCTTGCTCTAAACTCTTGTTCCTTTCTTCTTTCAAGTTATTTCCTCTCCATCTTCTTATTCCTCTTCCAGGCTGCCCCAGGACATTTTAGTGTGTGTGGCTTCCAATCATGGATTCACCAATGTTTCCTTCATGGCAGTTATTGTCGGGAGCAGAATTTATTGCATTTCACTGCTTTCTGTGTATAAGGCAGGGGACTATAGCACAAAACAATACATTTCTCAACACAGAGCACCGGACAGCACAAGCCAATGTTGTCTTTGATCTCCACGTCAAGCACCCTTTGCTGGCAGTCCTCTTGCTGTGTATTTTTGGGGCCTGCTGTCAGCCCTCTAGACTCCAAGAAAGCTTTTTGTTTTCTTTCCCTCTCCTTCGTGGTCTGACCTGCCTCACCACTGCAGGGGTAGGAGGAAATGACTACAAAATTCCTCGAACTTTATGGTGCAGAGAAATGTGGCGCTCTTGGAGACATACTCTCCCCAAGCCAGACTCTCTGGGGGTCTACTCTCAGTCCAAAAGAGCATAGCAGGTCCTTTCCCAGACAAAACAGTGGTTCTCTCTTCAAGAGGGAGTTTGCTGCTCTCCTAGAGCAACCAACTAGAACAGTCGGCGGCTTTTAAAAAAACTTTTCTTTTTTAGTTATAGTTGTAATTACCTCTAAAAATACGTTTATGTGATATTTTAAATAGAGTGGTTTGACAAGCATTTGATAAGGTGGTAGAAAGTGTGGAGGCTCTTGTTAAGGAAGGTGATCTTACTGGGCTCAAGGAAAGTTATCTGGAGAAGAAGAGAAAATGTGTATTTTTCCTCCTCTTTTGTTCTTCCTCTTCCCTCCCTCAGAGAGTTGGCGATGTGTGGAGAGGGCAGGTCAGGCAGACAGCAGCCTCTGTCTAGCCTATGACATCACAGAGCCTGAGAAATAAAGTTAACCCAAACTGCAATAGCTGGGGGGGTGGTGAAGTAACATCCACAAAGAAGAGATGAAAGGTCAACTGAGGCCAAATTGAGAAGAGATTCCTGTCTACTTCCCATATTCCATGACTGCAAGCGGTCTGAGAGCTGACGGCGGATTTCAGAGACACGCATCAAGTCTCACCTGGCCTCTCCTCTCAAGACACTGATGGCCTAGAGGGAAGGGGGAATGGGTTTTTCAGAGTCAGGCTACCCAGAAATTTTCCTTGTTTGTGTGTATTTTCCCATTTACTGAAGTTTGGAATAAGAAAGGGAAATATAAGACAGTCTCTAGTAAAATAAATTACCTGGGAAAATTTATGAAAAATTCACATGGATTCTTACATAAGACACACAGTTGTGACAAGTATAATAAGCATATATGACTACTTTTATGTGTAATCTCCAAACAAATTCAAATATTGCTTTAGCAATGATACAGTATCGCTTCTCGGCCTTTTGGCAAAGATCAAGTGTAGCAATGATACAGTAGTGTATTTTGTATATACTCCCTTGTTTTAAAATGTATATGAAGCACACTTATCAAGAAAAGGTTTGTAATAAGGCTTTGGAATCAGAATAGAACTACTTTCTTTCTTGTGTGGAGTAAGCTATAAGAGTACAGACATTCAGGGGTTTTGTTTTTGAATTCTTTTTTCCCTTTCGGTGATTAAAATTTAAAAAAAAAACTTTCTGCTTATAAGCTCACTTTCATACACAAAATCAGCTGAATGATTTCTATGTATAGTTCCATAATGTGATAAATAATTTTTCAGGTATTAAAAAAGCCAATCAATGCTCTTAGAATTTCAGAATAAAGTCTATTTAGAGCATATGTTCAATAACCTGCTGCGGTGTGGCACCGCGCTGACACTGACCAGTAGTGAGCTGACATGTTAGGGTTGAACGGTGCCACCAGGTTTCCTAGATGGTAACTCTTATGGGTGCAAGTTAGCATGTCTTTTCTCTCACAGAGTGGCAGGTGCATGTAAATCACTGAATACTTAAACATTATGCTACCAGACTCCCTAGAGTGAACTTACTTGCTTGCCCTAAGATTTTTAATGAAAAATTCATATGGATGCTTACATAAGGCATAGCTTCAAAGAAATTCAAGAGTTGCTGTAGTAATGATATATTTATGTCTTTTGTATACACTGCCTTGTTTTAAAATGTATATGAAACACCGCTTAACAAGTGGTTAAGGCCAATGCACAACCACCGTGCCACTAGGATATATATATTAGATTTATTTTAGATAGATAGATAGATTATACTAGATTTTGCATCTGTAGAGAACCCAGTCTTTCACAATGTAGTTCCAGAGGTCGAGTTCCTCAAGTTGAAGGCACTCAAAACACAGTTGGTAATGAGCTGCCTCCTCTAAGTCGAGTCAACCTTAGTTGGCCGATGTGGAATACCAAATAAGAAGAAACAGCTACAAACATCCATTAATAATTGGAACATAAAATTTGTGCAGTATTATGAAAAATGTAAGTGGCCGAAAATTATATGTGCATACAAATCAACAACCTAGGCATTCCTCACTGTCATTTAGTCAATGTCATCTCATAGAAACCCTACATAAGATGTGTAAATTGTAGCAGTAGCAGACAGTCTCATCTTGCTCCCATGGAGTGACTAGCAAGTCCTAGGCATTAGGGTCCTGAAATGGATTGATATTAACCATATTGAATCAGACAATCGTATGGTCTACTATGCCAGGAATATTGAACTGAGATGGGTGTCACATTCATATGAAAGGAATATTAGAAGATGTACCCTATAAGCTACTTAAGGCATAAATTCTGAGTTGAGGTCCAAGAAAGGGTCAGACCCAATCCAGGGATGCACCCAACTAAATGGCAGCCAACTAAAAAGGGGGGGGGTACACCCACAGGGAGGGTATTGTTTATGTCTCCACAGGAAAGGGAGAGAGCTACTAGATCCCATCCCAGAGCTCTTGAAGGCAACACACCTGCATGGAGCAGCGAACTAACAGAGAGGATGAGGCTGGGCCAAGCTGAGCTCAGTCGACCCCTCCCCCCTCCCCAGAAGAATGTAATACAGAGTGCAGCTTTGAAGACACAGCCCGGGGAGAGTGGCTCATCCGTCCAGACCACACATAGGAGCAAACTAAGAGGCAGAGGGAGAGAGGGCGAGGGTGAGGTTTACGGGAGAGGGAGAAGAAGAGGGAGAAGGAGGAGAGAGAGCGAGAGAGCAAGAACCTCAGCATGGTCCACCAAGCCCAAGTACAGCATTCCTGCTTTGAGCAGCCAATGCACAGAGAGGACTGTAGGGCTGGCCCCACCATGAAATACAATGTTCCCCCATTCTCAGAGGGGGGGATTGAAGTGATTGCAACAGGGCAGCAAGGGGTGCAAAGTAACAAAGTCCCTGAGGAATCCTGAAAGTAGACTTCTGACTCAGGGGACAGAGCTTGGCACCTCATCAGACATTATTGGAAAACATTCATAAGGGTCAGCAGACAGACCTGGAACTATTCATTAGGTTTGGTTTTTTTTTTTTTTAGTTTTTTTTTTCCTTTTGCTTTCTGTCTATCTATATAAAATAGGCAAGACAAATAATCCCGAGAAGAAAACAACAGGACCAGCAGTTCCAGAGGGCCATTGGAGAGGAGGGGGTGGAGAGGGGAAGCGGGGAGCCAACAAACTCAGAGATAAGGGAACAATAAGAGCTCTAAAATTGATGGGGAGGAGGGCATGTAATGCCTGGTGGCGTTTGATCAAGTGCAATGTATCCAAGAAGATACCGAGAAATGAATGGAGCATGAGCATTATAGTGGGACAGGAGGAAGGTGAAAGGAAATAGAGGAAAGAAGAAAGAGAGAAAATCTATTTATAGAGGTATAGCTATAGGCATGTATATATGTAAATATATTCATTTATAATGAAAGGGAGAAAGGCCAATGTACATATATTTATATGTTAAGTATTAAGAAAGCAGATGGACTTTGGGCCTTTACTCAAGGCCTCCCTAAACACAAAAACCTGGTACTCTTTGATACTCACCTTCCCAACACAATCACTGAAGACAAAATGGGTGCATAAGCAAATGTGGTGAAGAAAGTGGATGGTGTCTGCCTATTAAACGATATAGTGTCTGGGGTCCTAATCCAAAACAAACAATTATATCGATGCAAAGAGGGGGGTTGGAGTGGAGACCCAAAGCCCATCTGTAGGCAATTGAACATCTACCCACAGAAGGGTTACAAAAAGGGATGATTCAACCAGGGTGCAGTATAGCACTGATGAAACACACATCACTCCTCTAGTTCCTGGAGGCTTCCTCCCCACCATGATCGTGACCCAGTTCTCCTTTACAAATCAGGCTACACTGGAGCATGTACATCGGTACAGATAAGAGCTCTCAACATACAGAATCCAGGACAGATAACCCCTTTCAGAACAGTACTGGGAGTAGTGATATCATGAGGGTAGGGGGACGGGGTGGGGGAAACGGGAAAAAGGGGGAACCTATCACAAGGTTGGATATATAGCCCACCACCCAACCACCACAGAGGGGGATGAATAACAGAGAGGTAGGTAAAGGGAGACAATGGACAGTGTAAGATATGAAATGACAATAATAATATATAATTGATAAAGGATTCTTGAGGGTGGGAAGGCTAGGGAGGGAGGGGTAAAAAAAGAGCTGATACCAGGGGCTCAAGTAGAAAGAAAATGTTTTGTAAATGTTAATGGCAACATATCTACAAATGTGCTTAATACAATTGAGTGATGGATTGTTATAAGATTTGTAAGAGCCCCCCCAGTAAAATGATTAATTTTAAAAAATGATGTATCCTAAAGGTTGAAAGCAATAGGATAACACTCAGGCTCTTACAAATAAGAATAGCTAATACAACTATTATTCAAATTTATTCATGAACTACTAAAGGTGTGAACCAAAAACAGTGCTCCAGGAATTGACCCAATACCACAAAGTGTGGATATTATTGAATTATATCATTAGTATAATATACAAGTAAAATTATGCTGAAAGTAATTTTTAAAATGGTTTTAAAAAGACAAGAACAAGCATTTAGCAAAGGAAGTGCAAATGAATTTAAACACATGAAAAGATATATCTTCTCATTGATAAAAAAGATGCAAAATAAAATTCCAGAATAGTACTTTTCATCTTTCAAATTGATAAACACTTAAAGCAAATGAAAATACCCAGTCTCACTTTAATACACTGGAGGTATAGATTGGTTCCTTTTCACCAAGAACAACTTGATTTATGAAAATTAAAGTTCATAACTTCGACTCAGCAGTTTCATATTTATGAGTTTATACTATGAGAAAAACGGAATAAACATTATAGTAAAGCTGATAATGCTGTCCGATACTGACCTATAGTCTTTTCTTATTTCCTGGCACATCTGATCTTGCACAAAGTAGGACCATGTAACCAGTTTTTTTTCAATAGAATATGAGTGAAAGAAATGCAGATCATCTCCAGGCTGAGCTGAGAGCGGATGTGAGGCCTCTCTATGCACTCTGGATGCCCCCATCTGTGGGCAGAAGGCAGGGGCAGACAGCACCACAATAAAAGTATGACCACAGATGCATCTGTCACCACTATTACTCTCTAATCTGTATTGAGTTGTGATTTGAACAAGAAACAAAGCTTTTTTTTCTTAATAACAGCTGAGATAGTGAAATGGTTTGTTACCTTGAATAGTCTTCTCAGAGAGTGATTTTTATATATGTGATAGAGGTTTTTTGCATAATTGAAAATTGCATAAACATGCAATTATGATGCATATATCAATTAATTCTGTTGAAGGATAGTCTTTGCAGAATTATTTGTAGTGGGTAGGCATTAAAAACCATCCATTTCCACTATTAAGTTAATTATAGAACAATACATATTATGTAGTCTCATTTTTGTCAAAATTAAATGTATGTGTTCACAAGCCGAGAGAAATAGTTGATGTCAATGATGCTATCGTTTCCATAGGGTTGGATAGTGGGTGACATGCTTTTGGGGTCAAATATCTAATTCAGAATCGATTCAGTGTCAGTGGGCTTTTTCCCTTTCAATTATTTGAATATATAAGTAGTTTACAATTTTATAATCTAGAGAAAATAAGAAATGATAGCACACAGTCTTGGGTATAATAGGAAGTGCTAAAACAAAGAATTAATAACTTTTATGTCTAGAGATGAGTATTAGCGAGTAGTAATCCAAACAAAACAAATTTTAAAAGGGAAAGTGACATGTATCAAAAGGACAGTGGGGTTTATTTTGAGTGGTAGAATGCTATGTGGGTGGATTTGGGTATTTCTGCGTTTTCCTTTTCCGGTGTTCCCCAAATGTTCTACATTGAACGTGTAATAATTTTGTACTTAGGTAGAAAGCTAAGGAGGAAATGTTGCAAATGTAAGCAGAAAATGAGAAAGCTTTGAAATATGACTCCTCACGGGTGCAATCAACTCTCTTCAACCAGGGCTGTGTTAACTGGACCCTCAGCGGCCCTTTCTGTACAACGAATGACACCTTTCCTAGCCCTGACTGGCTAAATGAATCTTTTAACCGAAAATGATGGACTAAAACCTTAAGCAAGCAGAGACCCTAGGTGAGACTTCCTTTGGGAACTTTCTTTGCTTAGTGGATTTCTATGGTGTAGCTACCCTTTTCCCTGAAAATAAGACAGTGTCTTATATTAATTTTTGCTCCCAAAGATGCACTAGGTCTTATTTTCAGGGGATATCTTATTTTTCCATGGAGAATACAGTGCACATTTATTGTTTTATTAAAAGAGTCCTCACACTTCCTGTCTGCTCTGGCTGTGCTGCGGCCAACAGTGAGCTGCACAGCGGCGGTGCCAGCCGCTAAGGGTCCAGAGTCCAGAGTTACTGTAGCCTGGATGTGGGGGCTTATTTTCGGGAGGTCTTATTTTTGGGGGATGCCGTATATTTCAGCGAGAGACAAAACTGTAAGTACCAGTAGGTCTTATTTACAGGGGATGTCTTACTTTTGGGGAAACAGGGCATCGCAAAGAGTGTGGAGATAACAGCCTGTAATATCATTTCCAGCACTTTGCTAGAAAATGCCAGCGAATTGAGCCTGATCTGAAAGAGAGAAACCAGGTGAGAAAATTCACAAGCAGAATTTAGAAATCAAACTCTCACCTCCTGGGTGATCAAAGTATGAGTAGGACAAAGGCTGGGTTGGCTCACCAGGGCAACTCCAGAAGTATTTGCCTGAGGGAGCGATGCATCACCACCAAGACTGTGATTCTTCTTTGAGAACCCAGAGCCCAAGCTGCAGGGCGCACTCGCGGCGGTCTCTCCTGAAGCAGCCATAATTGTATGTGTGTTTATAGCAAGCTAACCACCCGCCAAAGCGGGAGCTGGAAGTGTCTGAAGAACAACTCTCTGTACCATGACGATGCAGACAATGGAAGCATTCTGGGTTGTTTCCAAGAGCACTCTCTACTTCTCAGCTGGGTTTGAAGATTCATGGCGGGGACCACACAGAAACCCTGGGCAATGCTCCAATTATGAGCTTCATTAGGAAGTAAAGAGGTTACAATTCCGATGAGAAACGCCCCAGATATCGCTGTTTAGAGAGTTGAAATGGTCCTGACTAAACAACTGAATCTCGGATGTTTCTCATCTGAATGGTGGCCGGAAGTAGAGAGTGCTGCGAGGAACAAACCGGAAGGCCTGGTGATCTGCTTTCCAAAACAAAACAAAAAAATCAGCTGGCACATAGTTCTGTTCTGACACACATTGGGGGGCGGGGGGAGGGGGCGGGGAGAGAGAGAATTGTTTTGTCAGCAGCAGGTTTCTGTATTTGGGTTTTTTCTTTAGTAGTTTTATTGGCATATTCTTCACATATCACACAAATTAATTTATTCAGTGATATTAAGAAGATTTGATGGGAGGAAAGTTATCACTAAACAGAGTGCATTGGAGAGATGAATATAGATCAAAGGCAAAAATCTAACTTGAACAGGTTCACCTCTGTCTGTTGATCCCCACACTCTGATGCACGCTGGACCTACTCTGGTTTTCAACATTTTCTGTATTTTTGTTTGTTCATATTAGCGTGTGTCTCAGAGGTGCTATGACATTGGAGGTCACCCTCTTGAAGTTACATTTTTCTGTGTTTCAGTATATAAAACCCAGGCTTGGTGAGCCTATAGGGGCAGCAAGTAGAATATGGTTTTCGTGGGTGGTGGGGGGTGGGTGGGGGTGTACATTGGTGGCAGTGCAGGGGTAAAAGGGAGATGATGTCAAGGAGTCCAGGAAGAAAAAGAATGTTTGGAAACTGACTGTTAGCAATCATACAATTCTGCTTGACATGTTTGAACTATGGAATGCTATGATATATATATATATATATATTGACCCCTAATTAATGATAATTTTTTTAAATTGTGCAATCATCACCACAATCCATCCCAGGACATTTTCTTCTCACGCTCATTGTTGTTGGCTCCCAGATTGCCCTCATCCTCCCCTGTCATGACCCTCGGCAATTATCGATCCAGTTACTGACTCTAGAGATGCACCTCTCCTGGATTTCACATACAGAAAACCATACAAAACACAAACAGGAGGGAAACAAACAACAACAATGACCATAGTAAACTTAGAAAAACCTCAAATAAACAAAGCACAAACTGTTAAAAATGGAAGCAACTTGTAGATCGGTTAAAAGGGAAATAAAAAAAAAGGTATTACATTTTTTAAGGTGTTGCATTTTTTAACCTAACTACAACTACCATCCATTTTAAATGTTCTCTATCATATAGCAAGGCTATTCATTCACATCCCCTGACTGTGGTCAGAGGGGAGTCACCGGAGGCTTCATCCCTGCAAAAGGATTTTGGGTTTCCACGGCCGTCATTCACAATTTAAGTTCTGATACTATTTCTGACTTTGGATTTGGATTTTATTATTTATAATCTAAATCTATTTATTATTGTTTGATATATTTAAAAATACTTTTCAGACATCAATATCTGTCACCTTAGATATTTCAGCATTTGCATCACAGATGGTATTGGTTTAATATTGTTTTGCATTCTTATATTTTAAGAAAAAATACATACAATGAACTGCAGAATTCCTAGGTGTAGTATAGAATCACATTTTTATATGACTTCTGTCTCATAGCATATTTTTCAGATTCATTCATGTTATTCATATGTCAGTAGTTCATTCCCTTTTACTATTAAGCAATAGTTCTCATGGATAAACATACCTTAGCTTCTAAGTGCTGTTGACATACCTGGGCTGTTTTCTTGCATGATGCCTTATACCTGGTCCCTTGGGCACCTCATGTTCGCACTGGCTGGTGTGCTTCTTCCATGTAGGCTTTTTTGCTTCTGAGCTAGATGGCCGCTTGTTTATCTTCAAGCCTTTAGGACCCCAGACACTATCTCGTTTGATAGCCGGGCACCATCAGCTTTCTTCGCCACATTTGCTTATGCACCCATTTGTCTTCAGCGATCCTATCATGGAGGTGTGCAGCCAATGAAAGGATGATATTTTGTTCTTTGATGCCTGATAACTGATCCCTTTCGGACCACTCGATCACCCAGGCTGGTGTGTTTTTCCATGTGGGCTTTGTTGCTTCTGAGCTAGATGGCCGCTTGTTTATCTTCAAGCCTTTAAGACCCCAGTCACTATCTCTTTTGATAGCCAGGCACCATCAGCTTTCTTCACCACATTTACTTGTTCACCCACTTTGGCTTCAGCAGTTGTTTCGGGAGAGTGAGCATCATAGAGTGCCAATTTAATAAACGAAAGTATTCATGCATTGAGGGAGTGCTTGAGTAGAGGCCCAAGGCCCTTCAGCCACCTTAATATTAAACCTACAAATGTAGACACTTAGATCTATTTCCCCATCCTCATATATATGTTTGCATGTACATGTCTTTGTCTAGACTTCCATAAATGCCCCTTGACTCCAAGCTCCTCCCTCCATCTCCCTTGACTTTCCTCCTGCCCCACTACCATGCTCCGTCCCCACCTGGGCTACAGCTATACCTCTTCTCTACGCAACCTTACCCTTGATCATTCCCCATCAGGCCTGCCACTCCCCCCTCACTACCATTTTGGGTCCCATGTTGTTCCCTTGTCCCTGTGTTTACTAACACCACTTCCTTACCCTCCTCCCCCTCCCCCACCTGGAACTGTCTGTCCCCCAGGAACTGTCTGTCCCATTGTTTTCCCTCCAGATAGTTCATCCAGCCTGTCCTATTCAGACAGACCTGTGGAGACACTAACATGCACGAAAACAAGACAGAGGAAAACAAAGCAACAGTATACAACCAGACAATAAAACAACAAAAACAAACCACTGACAAAGAACAAAACACTTCACAAAAGAAAGGCTTGTAGTTCATTCAAGGATCGTTTGCTGGCCCTTAGGAGCGTTTTCAAGTCCAGTCTGCTGGGGCACCACGCCCTGGCCCCAAAGTCCACTTTCAGCATTCCCTGGGGACCTTGCCACTCCATTCCCTTGCTGTTCCGCTGCACTCCCCCAGTGCTTTGCCTCGGTGTGGTGGGATCAGGTCAGGTGCAATTCCCACACTGTGTCTCCGGTGCTGTCCCCTGTATCACCCTTAGTCACTGAGGGGCATCATGTCTCATAGTAGGGCCAGCCATGTTGTTCTCTCTGTGGACTGGCTGCTCTAATCAGGAACATCATCCTCACGGCCTGGTGGGCCAGGCTGTGTTCCACTCTCTCCTCATGCCCCTTCATCTTCTCCCGTGTGCTCTGATCAGATATGTCCATCTCCCAGAGCTGCAGAATCAATGTCAGCCTTTGAAACAAATTCTTTTCGGGGGAGAGGCAGGAATCCACTTAATTTTTGGTTCAGGGGCCAGCCTCCCAGACCTCTCCACTGGTTCCCTACTCCACGCCGGGATATTGCATTCACACCTTGCGGCACTGGGTTAAAGTCTGGTCCCACTTTCCCTGTGGAGATATGAACAATACCCTCCCCTTGGGTGGATTAGTGCCCCATGCCCCCACTTCCCTTTTCTTCCTTATATTCATCCTTTTATTTTCCTTTCCCCACCTCCACCACCATTGTCTACCATGTGCATCCCTGGTTTTGGTCTGGTCTCTGCCATACTACACAGTCTTCACCCCAGAAATGTTTGTGTACAGTAGCTTTTTCCCCTATGCCACTTTTGCATTAAAAAAATTTTTTTTTAATACTTACGTCAGCGGGCTCATGTACTTGTCCTTTTGTGCCTGACTTACTTCGCTTAGCATGATTTCCTCCAGTTCTTCCCATGCCGCTATGTGCCTCATACGTTCATCACTGCTTTTTAGTGATGCGTAGTACTCCATTGTATGTATATACCACAGATTTTTAATCCAATCGTCAGTTGATGGTAACTTGGGTTGCTTCCAACTCCTTGCAATTGTGAACTGTGCCACAATGAACATTGGAGCACAGATGTCTGGTCTTGGTTTGTTTCTTGCCTCTTCTGGGTATATGCCCAGTAGGGGGATTGCTGGGTCATATGGTAACTCTATTTCCATCTGTTTTAGGTATCGCCAGATTGATTTTCATAGTGGCTGTACATACTTACAGGCCCACCAGCAGTGGATGAGAGTTCCAGTCTCCCCACAGCCCCTCCAACACTTGTTGCTTTCTGATTTTTTGAATTGGGCTACTTTTGAGGGTGTCAGGTGGTACCTCATTGTTGTTTTAATTTGCATTTCTCTTATGGCTAAAGATCAGGAACATTTTCTCATATGTTTGTTGGCCATTCGGATTTCTGTCCCTGTAAAATTTCTGTTCAAGTCCTTTGCCCACCTTTCAAGTGGGCTATTGGTTTTTTTCTTTTTGGAAGCTAGCAGAGTATTGTAGATTTTAGTAATAAGGCCTTTGTCTGATGTGTCATTGCTAAAGATGTTTTCCCAGTCTGTGGAATCTCTTATTACTCTCTTGGTGAATTCTTTAGATGTACACAAGTGTTTTATCTTCAGTATATCCCATTTGTCAATTTGTGCTTCCTCTGTGTTTGTGACCTTCCCTATTTCTGATAGCCTGTGTATTCCCTGCGCCAAAGTTCTCAAGTTGTTCCCAATTCCCTCATTGATGGCCCTAATAGTTTGGGGTTTAACTTCAAGGTCTGTGATCCACCTTGAGTTTATTCTTGTGCATGGAGTGAGATAAGGGTCTTGCTTCATTTTTCTGCATGTGGATATTCATTTTTTCCAGCACCACTTGTTAAAGAGGGCATTTGCTTCCCATTTGATCTTTTTGGGGCCCTTGTCAAAGATCAGCTGTGTGTATGCTGATGCTTTTATTTCTGGGTTTTCAGTTCTTTTCCATTGGTCTGAGTATCTGTCCTTGTACCAATACCATGCAGTTTTAGAACTGTGGCTGCATAGTATGTGCCAAAGTCAGGTAAAGCAAGCCCTCCCATGGTGTCCTTCTTCTTGAGGAGTTCTCTGCTAATTCTGGGTTTCTTCCCTCTCCATATGAAACTGGTAATCAGTTTTTCCATTTCTTTGAGGAAAGATGATGGTAATTGTATCGGGATGGCATTAAACTTATATAGTGCTTTTGGCAGAACTGACATCTTAACTATATTAAGTCTCCCAATCCAAGAGCATGGAATATTCTTCCATTTGTTGAGGTCGCTCTTGGTTTCTTGTAATAGTGTTCTATAGTTTTCCCTATATAGATCTTTTATTTTTTCAGTCAGGTGTATCCCTAGATATTTCAGTTTGTGTTTGGCTATTGTGAAGGGTACCACCTTTTTGATCTCTTCTTCTGTGGTCTTATCTGATGTGTATAACAGTCCGATGGACTTCTGTTTGTTGATCTTGTATCCTGCCACTCTGCCAAACTCCTCTATTGCTTCCAGTACTCCCCTTGTCGAACTTTTGGGATTTTCCATATATAGAATCATATCATCTGCAAATAACGATAGTTTCACCTCTTCCTTCCCCAGACAAATACCTTTGATGTCACTTCTTTGCCTTATGCTGTTAGCTAAAACCCCCAGCACGATATTAAATAGGAGTGGGGACAAGGGGCATCCTTGTCTGGTCCCCTTTTTCAGTGGGATTGTGTTAGTCTTTTCTCCATTGACTACCACTTTGGCTGTTGGTTTTTCATATATAGCTTGAGGAACTTTCCTTCCATTCCTATCTTCGCTAGTGTCTTAAACAGGAATTGGTGTTGGATGTTGTCGAATGCTTTTTCTGCATCTATTGATATAATCATGTGATTCTTATACTTTTTCATGTCAATGTGACAAATAATACTAATGGTCTTTCGTATGTTGAACCATCCCTGCATCCCTGGTATGAATCCCACTTGGTCATGGTGAATTATTTGTTTTATATACTTTTGTATTCTGTTGGCTAGTATTTTGTTAAGGGTTTTTGCATCAATGTTCATTAGGGATATTGGTCTGTAGTTCTCCATTCTTGTGGGTTCCTTGCCCGGTTTGGGTATCAGAGTTATACTAGCTTCATAGAAGGAGTTTGGGAGTTTGCCATCTTTTTCTATGTTCTGGAAAAGTTTGTGTAGGATTGGTATTAGTTCTTCCCTGAATGCTTGGTAGAATTCTCCAGTGTAGCCATCTGGTCCAGGGGATTTTCTTGTTGGTAATCCCTTGATAACCTTTTCTATTTCTTCTATTGCTATGGGTCTGTTGAGATTCTTGATGTCCACCGAAGATAGTCTAGGGAGGGATTGTTTTTCCAGGAATTTGTCCATGTCTTCCAAATTGTTGAATTCATTGGAGTACATTCCTTCATAGTACTGTGTAACTATCCTTTTGATTTCATTAGGGTCTGTTGTAATGACCCCTCTTTCATCCCTTATTCTTGCTATTGAGATTTGTTCCCTCCTTTCTTTGGTTAGGTTTGCCAATGGTCTATCTATCCTGTTTATCCTTTTAAAGAACCAACTTTTAGCGATATTAATTTTTTCCATAGTTTTTTTATTTTCCCTCTTCTGAATCTCAGCCCTGATTTTTATAATTTCTTTTCTTTTGCTATTAGTAGGGTTGTCCTGCTGACTCTGCTCTAGTTTTTGTAAATTTTGTGTCAGCGTATCCATCATGATTCTCTCTTCCTTTCTTAGGTGTGCTTGTATTGCTATGAACCTTCCTCTGATGATTGCCTTTGCTGTGTCCCATAAGTTTTGGTACGTCGTGTGCTCATTTTCGTTGGTTTCGAGAAATTTCCTGATTTCGTCTCGGATCTGCACCAGTATGCACTCCTTTTGCAGTAGAGAGTTATTCATCCTCCAATTATTTGCTCTTATTTTCTTTGTCTTCCTTTTGTTGATTTCCAGTCTTATGGGACAGTGGTCAGAGAGAGAGGTCTGTATTATTTCAAAGTGCTTAAATTTATGTAGATTTGCCTTATGCCCCAGCATGTGGTCTATCTTCAAATATGTGCCATGGGGACTTGAAAAGAATGTGAAATTTTTTTTATTTGGATGAAAAGCTATGTAAATATCCATTAGGTCAAATTGTCTAATTGTGGAGTTTAGCTCTCTAGTCTCCTTGTTGAGTTTCTTTCCCTGTGATCTATCTTTCTCAGTGAGTGGTGTGTTGAAGTCGCCCAGTATAATTGTCGAGTCTGTAATTTCTTTCTTAATCTTTTGGAGTGTTTGGTTGACGTATTGAGCTGGTCTCTCATTCTGGGAATATATGTTTACAATGCTTAGTGGTTCATTGTCTATGATTCCCTTGAGCATTATATAGTGTCCCTCCTTATCTCTTTTTATGGTTTGCACTTTGAGGTCAATTTTATCCGAGATAAGGATTGCAACCCCTGCTTTTTTTGTATTGCTGTTGGCTTGGTAGGTCCTTCTCCAGCCTTTGATTCTCAGTCTATTTTTGTCTGTAGCCTTGAGATGTGTCTCCTGTAGGCAGCAAAGTGATGGGTTGTGTTTTCTAAGCCATTCTGCTAGTCTCAGTCTTTTAATGCCTGACTTCAGGCCATTGATATTCAGGGTTATTATCTCAATGTGCGGACTCTGTGATGCCATTTTATACCTTTTGTGTTGGGAGTTTTCCTACTTTCCTTTATCATTAGTATGTGTTTTGTGTGAGTTTCATTCTTGACTTCTTTCCATCCTTAAGCCATTGCTATCTTGGGGCCTGTTTTCTCTTTGTTGTGCTCTGGGTGAAGTTGTTCTATGTGTTGGTCTCTTATTTGTGCTTGGTGAGTGTTGTTCTTCTGCCCATACTGAGTCGGCGAGGATCTTTTGTAAGTCTGGGTTTGTTGTAACGTATTTTTTGAGTTTTTCCTTGTCTGGAAAAACTTTTACTTCTCCATCGATCTTGATCGATAATTTGGCTGGGTAGAGTATTCTTGGATTTGCGTTGTTTTCCTTCAACTTTTGGAATATGTTACTCCACTCTCTCCTCTTATTCATAGTTTCTGCTGATAGGTCTGAGCATATCCTTATGTGGTGACCTTTATATGTGATTGCTTGTTTTGCCCTAGTTGCTCTCATGATTTTCTCCTTTTCCTCAAAGTTGGATAGTTTAACTATTATGTGCCTTGGTCATTTCTTCTTGGGGTCCCGTCGTGCTGGTATTCTTTCAGCCTCCTGGATGGTTGCTAGGTTTTCATTCATTAGGCTGGGGAAGTTTTCCTCCAAGAATTCTCTCACTACTGTTGCAGATGACTTCTTTGTTGTGTCTTCCTCCGGTAGGCCAATAATTCTAATGTTGTTCCTCTTCATAGCATCAGACATAGCTCTTAGGTTTTCTTCGGCTTCTCTGATGCTCTTATTAGATTTTTGTTCACGTTTATTAAAGTCTGCTTGGCTGTCCTCCAAGACACTTATGCGGTTCTCTGATTCCTCCAATTGATTCTCAAGGAACATGATTTTGCTATTGTTTTTCGTTATTTCCTCCCTAAGCTCCTGTATTTCCCTTTTGGTGTATGGCTTTTATCTCCTCTATCGTTTCATCCTTTTTCTGTATTGTTTCCCTCATATCCTGCGTGGCTCCAAGCAGAATTCTGAGAGTTTCTTTGTATGGCATCTCAATGTCTGCTTCTTCTATGTATGTTGCTATGTTCAGCATATCTTCTGCCTTTGTTTTTTGTTTCTCCTGTTTTTTCGTTGAGGTCGTTGGGGCTGATGGCTGTTTGCGTTGAGTTGTTTTTGAGGGACCAGGTGCCATTTTCTAGTCTCTCTCTCTGGAAGACCTATAGGAATGCTTCTTCGAACTGCCTACAGCTGATTTTGCTAGGTTATTAACCTACCACTTTATCTTCCTGTGGCTTCCCTATCAGGGGAGTGCCCCAGATGGCAGGTCCACTGCCTGACCCAGTGTTGCAGAGGCTGGGCTGAAGTTCCTGCTATTGGTTTGAATATTGATAAGTGTTGGCTGAGCTGCCTTATGTCCCCAGGTACACAGGCAGGAACTCCCTGGTGAGGAGTCCGAGGAGTTTACTCTGGAGAGCAAGCAGGCCTTTCCCTAGCCTTGGGCTATCTATGCAGGGTGGAGCTCACCCAGCTGGGTGTGGCCCAGGCGCAAATGCCTTAGGGCAATGGGAGTGTCCCGTGCATCTGCAATGGAGTTCGAGAGAGCAGTTCAGGAACAAGAGGGGGAGAAAAATTAAAAAGTGAGACTGGACTGTACCGGGGTACAGGGAAGCGAGGGAAGGAAAAGCAACTATGCAGCTGAGTCCCACTCCCTGCCTGTGGACCTGCAAGGGCCCACTCCCTGCCCCAAACCCCAGCGGCAATCCGCAGCTGAGCCCCAAGGAGAGTCGCAAGAAATCTGCTGAGCAGTCCCCAGAGAAGTGGGGGGACAGAGAGCAGAGATGTTAACCGACACTGCAGTGTAGCTGAAGCTTGATCCCTGCCTATGGAGCTGTGGGGGTTTGGGTTCAGTCCCTGCTCAGCCCACGCGGCATGGCAAGCTGTGGCTGTGCCCCCAAAAAGCCCCTGCACAGCCCTCCAAGGCTGCATGGGAATATAGAGCAGAGACGCAAACAGAAACACCAATGCAGCTGAACACCAATCCCTGCCGGTGGAGCCTCAAGGGCCCTGTCCCTGCCCTGAGGCAGGCAGGGGAAAACTGGCTGTGCCGAGGCCGAGCCCTGCTATAGGCTCCAAATGGTCTTGGCTTGGGCAGACACAGCGGCTAGGCTAGGGTCGAGCCCCAGACGGCTTCCACTGAGGTAAGCCAAAAGCCCCCAGCCCCTCAAAACCCCGTGGATCTGTGCCTACTTATCTTTATGATGCACCTCCTGCGATCCAGTGGCGTTGAATTTCCCTATGAGCAACTCTCCTGGGATGGATTCTGCGGAGTCCCTCTGGTCTGTGTCACTCCGTCGCCATCTTCCCCATTGCTTTTTTGGCTGTTTTCTATTGGGGGATGTTGTTGATAAATGCTCTTGTATAAATCTTTGTGTGCCCGTATGTTTTTTCTTTTTACATAGTGCTTTATGTTTTGATTTCTCTTGAGTAAATATTCAGGAGTGGAATTCTTGTGCAATATGGCAAGTAAACATTTAATTTTATAAGAAGCCATCAGACCTTTTCAGCAAGGGCCGCACTAGTTTACTCTCATCTTCAGGACGAGAATTCCAGTGGTCGCGCACCCTCACCAACACTTACTGTTCTCGGTCCTCTTTAATGTTAGTGCTTCTGGAAGGTGTGCGGTGACATCTCATTTTAATTAATTTGCATTTCCTACACCAGTGGTTTGCAAACTTAGGTAAGCTTCAGACACATTTCATCCCTGATGTCCAAGTAGAGCATCCGCTATTGCTAAGTTTGGAAGTCCTAGCCCCCACAGGGTTTTGAATTCACTGGGTCTGGGACAAGGCTTAGGTATCTCCTCTGGAGATTCTGGTGAAGATAGCCAGTCCAAGGACCAGCTCTGATGAACTAACCCTTTGCAAGTTGCAAAACTGGTATCGGATGCCAGTGGCATTCCCTTGTCCTGGTGAGTGAGATTGGTTCAATTGGTTCTAATGGAAGTGTTTGGGTATGTTTCATTCTTAATAATGAAATGTTTATTCTGATTGTTTAAATTTTAAATCTTACAAAAGTTGAGGCTTGGGGATGAGCATCTTGCCTTATATGGAATAAGAGACCCTAGATTATCTATGCCAAATTTTAAAGTAATTTTTGAGAACCTATGCAAAAGAAGGGGTGGGGGCAAAAACACTCTGCTATCTCACGAGCATAAAATTCTCAAAAATATACCTGATGTATCGGTAGAGAAAACAAGTACCACAATTTTATTTTTGTTAGTAGATTTATGTATTTATTAATTCTGTTACACTCATACTTTTGAATGTGATCTAGTGAAAGAAATATAGAACTGAGCTAACCTAGTGGAAATATATTGAAAGTACATAAACATTCTAGTATTACTGTATTGGTCGTAAGAGTGAGGTGGGGGGAAGTGACAAAGCTGCTACTAACCCCGAACGAAGGACTATAATGACATGTCATACATAGGCCTTGGCCAAAGAAATGACTTATGTGAATAATGAAAATAATAGCAGCAGTATTGAATTTATCCAGCACAGTTTCACTGAGAACTCAAAGGCATTTTTGAGTGACGGTTCATTCAATCTTGCAATATCCCAGTAAATCAGGCAGGAGAAGAAATTACACCGTATTTTTTCTCTCAGTGGAGGAATAAAGAGACAGAAGTTTGAATACAAAGATAAATATAAAGGGTAGAAATGAATATATACAAGAATAGAACTAAAGCAGCCCCAGGGCTCATAACTTCCTTTTGTGTGCTTCCTTCCCAAGTGCTGCTTGGTAAATCCACTCATTCCCAGAACATATTTGGTTTGGAATACTGTGCCATGCTAAACAGAGAGATGCAAATTTTAGCTATAGGTGACACAAGTGAACAGAAGTACTTGTCAGCCTGTAAAGAATATTGACAGGCAGGATTCCTCTCTGGAATTATATCGTTCACCTGCCTTTTTTTTCTTCTTTTTAACACACTCTGGGTAAAAGAAAACAACAAACAAATGAACCCGTTGCCATTAAGTTGATTCCGTCTCGTGCTGACATTTATGGAGTCCGTAGGGTTTCCTCAATTGGAATCTTTACGGAAGCACATCACCAGACCTTCCTTCCATGCTGACTACCTAAGGGGGGCTACAAAACGAGCTCCCATCCAGTTGACTCCCGCTCATAGCCACCCCTCAGGTGCCAGAGTGGAACTATGCCTCCGTTATTTTAAAAGCTGCTTGGGGAAGTAGATCTCCAGGCCTGGACTTTCTCTTCAGGCCCTTCTGAATGGGCTTGAACCACCGATCTTTGAATTAACAGTCACACACACGAAGACAAGCAGAGCACGAGTTTGGAAGACCAAAGTATAAGCAATCTCATGTCTCTTCTCGGAACCTTTACAGATAAAGAGAAAAATGTGCTCCCTCCACCATCAGTTTTCCTCTGAGTGATTTCTTACGCTTTGTCCCACACTCGACAAGTGTGCATCTGAAAGGGATCGGCCTGGCCTGGTGGGTAACTCAGCCCTTGAGGCCGACCAGCATCACATGTGACTTTGCGCAGGCACTTAGCCCACTGTGTGGAGTGTCTTGAGTTCTCTGGCATCTGCAGCTTAGTCAAATTAGACAGCTGTTCTGAGGTCTCTGTGAAGAGGAACCCCTTTAGCTTTTTGGCTTGGAGAAGATGCCACCTTTCCAATGTGCTGTATCTCAGGGCAATGTTTGTCATGATTCTTCATATTTCATTTGGAAGTGGGGGATTGTGCATAAGTTAGCTTAAAGGTGAGCCTGCTATCTCCCACGTGAAAACACTGGCAGTTCCTCTTCTTCAAGGAGAAACCTCTGGGCCACTCTTTCTTATCTCACCTCCATAATTTGGGGGATCATAATTGTTCTTTCTTTTTCTTTTGTCAAATTGAAACTTCTTGCTGCTTTTCATTTAGCCAGGTACTCAATCCAGGTCGGTTTCAGAATGTGTTCGCCTGGGGGATGCTGTTTCATGTCCTAGGCAGAAGTGGGTCTTTGAGGCCCTTCCTTTAGTTTCCCATTCTTTCATCATCTTTGCTCTGTAGTGAACCTTACAATTTCTTTACGACTCTCTTAAGACAAAGAGACTAGAATAGGATTACAGATTCGGATCATCAGCATCATCTGTTAGCATTGCTTTTGACTAAGAGATGCACCAGATGTAGTCAACGAATGCCCCTCCAAATTAGAAAATATTTAAAAGGTTAGTCCAGTGTCTCCTCCACGTCTTTTGCACTTATGGTAGTTTGATTTCACCTTGCTGCCAGCTAACACCAACCCACAGCTATTGTGTAGATTTTGACTCAGAGTGAGCCTATATAGAACAAGGTAGAACTGCCCACAGTTCCTCAGGCTATAAAGCTACAGAGAAGCAGACTGTCAAATCTTTCTCCTTCCTTCCACACTGTCAGTCTTTCAGTTAGCAGCTCAATGCTTAACCACTGCGCTATCAGGGTTCCTTGCTTGCTGTCTCTTAGTCATTAACCCTTTAAGAAAGGACACAAGAGTCAGTACATTTGTGCTCAATTATCTTTGACTTTCAGTCCACAATGACCCATTTACTGAGCAAACAGGAGGGAAACACTAAAAGCAAAAGCTATTAAAGAATTATAGACTTACAAAGCTTCTCAGTTCCTGTGCATTTTACTCTGTGGTCAAGGAACCTTTAAGATTGTACACACATTGGGAGAAAAGTTGTCACCCAGCATGCGTTGATTTAACACCATAACACTCAGTGATGTAAAATATGGACCTTGATTCCTGGGGCACATTGTGTTGTTATCCCCTCTTTTTTAATAGGACAGGGTTTAAAAATATGCTACTGTGCCTACACAATAGCTGCTTTTCATTTATGCTTTTATCTGTGCATAAATTATTCTCTCAGGTAAGAGATTAAAATAAATGCATAACAACTTTTTAGCATTGCTAATCCACACAAGTTTTGCTAAAAAAAAAAATTCAACCTTTGAAAAAGTCATCTCAAGCCTGGACATAAACAACACCAACAACAAATTTACTCCTTCCTATAATGAACAATTGAAAAAATGAAGATAAGGAAAAAAGATGAGATAGACATATGATTTTCCTCAGGAAGCCAGTTTTTTATGATAGCAATAAGTTGGCTGCTAATAGGTAACTCATTACTACCAATAATTATCATGCACATGCATTTTCTTTTTAAATCAAAACAGGGATCAAATGAAGTTTGTATTTTGAGGTAAGTGGATGATCGGTGAAGAGCAAATAGATGTGGATGGGTAGTGTTGGAGAAGGTGGTCTGTGATGCCTGAGGCTGGTCAAGAGCATTGGTTCTGCTTCATGGCCTTGAACTGGTCACTTTTTTGTGTGGGAGGAGGTGGAAGGGATAGAAGAGTCCACTCTGTGCCAGAACTGTGCTAGACCCCAGTTTTCCTGATATTATCTTGCCCTTATCTCTTTGGGGATTTTTTTTTATGATAGCTATTGTTTCACATAAAAGGCCTCCTTAATTCTTTACAATTCACACCTTCAATGAAGGAATTCTGAATCTTCATAATATTATCGATAATTTGTTATTTAAAGACCATCTCAAGAACAAACCTTACACATTGAGCATTATTGACTGAAAACCAGATAATTTTAAAGATGACATTAAAGATATTATACATAAAGAAAGCAAAAGGTCATTATAAGACAGGAAAAAATAATAAAAGACCAAAATGGATGTCAGAAGAGACTGACGCATGCTCTTGATTACAGAGCAGCTACGAAGAAAGAACAAAAAAGTGAAGTGAAAAATCTGAATTGAAGATTTCAAAGTAGAGTTTAAGAGGAGTATCAATGAAATGTGGGAAGACCTGGAATTCGGACAACAAATGGGAGCACGTGTTCAGCATTCTCAGCCTGAAAGAACCGAAGGAAAATTCAAGCCTCAAATGGAAATACTGAAGGACTCTGCCGACACAATGCCAACGAGCAGAACAACACATAGGGTCACAATCGCTACAATCATGTGTTGACGGTCAGCTATTTCAGGAGGTAACATTTGATGAAGAATCAATGCGTCTGAAGGAAGAATCTAAGCTGTACTGAAGGCACTGGAGAAAACAAGGATTCCAGACTGATGGAATGGGATTAAGATGTTTCCACAAATGGATGCAGGACTGTACTTATTTGTCTACCCAAGAAACTTGGAAGACAGCTATCACATCAGCCATCAGGAAAGGACTCATATTTGTGCCAATTCCAAAAAAGTGATCCAAAGGGATGCAGAAATTATCAAACAACGTGGAGTTAATATCATAAGTAAATAGAACATGGGAGAGAATTCAAACTCTGTTTGGGAAGAACATTGACAGAAAGCGGCCAAATATTCAAGATGGTCGCAGAGCAGGATGTGGAATGAAGGATATCAGATGGATCTTGACTGAAAGCAGAGAATATCAGAAACATATTTACCAGTGTCTTATTGACTTTGCAGTCTTTCAACTGTGTGGATCATAACAAACAAGTAAACAAACATCACACACACATTGCACAAATATACACAAATGGGTAAGTTAAAAGTATTGTGACTTAGATATTCCAGATCTTACATTCACAAGTTTATTCCAAATAAAACATTTAACTATGTCTCTGTAATACGTGGATATCTATAGACAAACTTTGTCAGTAATACATTTGTCTTATCTCGTTAAGTCTACCTTAAAAAAAAGTCTAATGAAAACAGTGGCTCGTAAGAGTCTATATGCTGGGCCAGTTGAATTCAAAGGGCATAGAGCAATCACAGGAACTTTTTATGAAGTAGTTTTAAGAAAAATTTTAAAATGCCAATGGTGAGGGAAAAAAGCTAGGAAAGTTTCACTCTTGATGGGTAGAAGGGACTATCATAAAATGACATGGGTAAACCTGACTCCGTCCCCACTATAGTCCTGATCTTGCTCCCTCAGACTTCTTTTGTTCTCCAAACCCAAAGAACAACTAAAATGAAACACTGGAAGCCTGGAGGATGCTAAAACTGTTGTTTTGATGTGGTATCAATCAAAGAGCACAGAGTCTTTTGAGGAAAGGTTAGAGAGACAAAAACACTGACTCAAAAAGTGTTTTCCATCTATAGACCTAGACGGAAGATATTTCAGAAAACAATAGCTTCACATTTTGATATTTGGGTTTATAAATGTTTATATGAAGGCTTAAGGCACTTACTGATAAAGATGAAAGACTATGGCCTTCAGTATGAATTATGACTCAATGGAAAATAAATAAAATCCTCACAACTGGATCAACATATAACAACATGATGAACAGAGGAAAGATCGAACTTGTCAAAGATTTCATTTTACTTGTATGCACAATCAATGCTCACAGAAGCAGCAGCTTTAAAAAATCAAACAACTTTTGTATTGGACATATATGCTGAAAACCCTCTTTAAAGTATTAAAGAGTTAAGATGTCACTTTGAAGAACAAGGTGTGCCTGACCCAACCCATGGTATTTTCATTTGTCTTATATGCATGTTAAAACTGGACAATGAATAAGGAAGACCTCAGAAGAGTTGATGCACTCGGTTTTTGGTGTTTGTGAAGAATATTGAAAGTACCATGGACTGTCAGAAGAACAAAAGAGTTTGCTTGGAGCAAGTACAATCAGAAATCTTCATAGAATCAAAATGATGAGACTTCATCTCATATACTTTATCCATTTATTTATTTTTCATCTCATGTACTTTGAACATGTTATCAGAAGAGATTGCTCTCTGGAAAAGGACAGCATACCTGGTAAAGTAGAAGATCAGCCAAAGAGAGGACCCTTAATGAGATGGATTGACTTAGTAACTGCAGCAATGGGTTCAAACATTACAAAACCGAGGATGATGCAGGACCAGGTAGTGTATCCTTCTGTTGTACAGGAGCTTGGTGAGTTGGAGCTAACTTGATGGCACTCAACTAACAACATCATGATTCTGTGGCAATAGATTTTACACTCAATTGACGATATGTATGTGGTAAGGCTTCAAAAAGTTGACAGAAAGTTTCCATTATCTTTTCATTCAATTTTCCAAGAACTTTTTGATACCACTTCATGTCTGCTTACTACTTATCTGTAAGTTTGTCATACTGTGGTAACATATGATATGGTGACACTAGACGCTGTTTCAAATACCAATATAGTCACCAATTGTTTACGAGTTTCAGACTAGTAATCATTTACAACTTCCAGACTTGAACTTGAATGAAAATCTGCTGATGTACTTATAAAAAAAAATCTAGCCAGGAAAACTCTTATGAACAGCAGTAGAACGCCATCTCAGATAATGCTGAAAGATAAGCCCCTTAGGTTGGAAGTTCATCCTAAATATGGCTGAAAAACCCTTGCCTCCTCAAGGTACTGTTGACCTGATTGCTGTGAATGGAGTAAAACTTTCAGGACCTTCATTTGCTGATATAACATGACTCAGATTAAGAATAAATGAGTATAAACATCCATTAATTTAGAATTCTGAAAGTATGAGATGTAAATCTAAGAAAATTAGAAATTGTAAAAAGTAAAATGGAATGCATAATGGTTTTTTTTTAGGCATTAGTGAGCATAGAAATTCAAAACTGGCCATTTTGAACCAATCAGATAGTGTACTATGCCAAGCATAATGGATTGAAGAGGAAAGGTGTTGCATTCATTGTTTAAAAGAACATTTCAAGGTCTATCCTGAAGTACATGAGCAGTCATAGATACTATTCATGCACATACAAGCAAGACCAATAAAAGGCTACTATTCAAATTTTTACACAAACAAGACAAGGGTGAGGACATTAAAAAATTTTACCACCTTTTGCAGTCAAAAATCGATCAAACAAGTACTTCCTGGAAGATGGCAACTGAGTAACACATACTAGAGGGACTCTGCAGAAATCAGCCCAGGAGAGTTGCTTAGAGGGAAATTCAACATTGCTGGAATGCAGAAGGAGCATCGTAAAGATAAGTAGGCATAGACCCACAAGGTTTTGAGGGGCCAGGGGCATTTGGTGTACCATAATGGAGGCCGGCTAGGGCTTGATCTTAGCAAGGGGATACTCAGCCCAAGTTCTTACCAGGGAATACCTGCTTTTGTGGCTAAGGGAGTTCCTATTTTTCCTCTGTTGTCCCATGTGACTGAGGGAACTTCCTCCAACACACATTAGTGCCCCACAAGGCCTAAGGCAGCTTGGCCAACACCCGTCAACATTCCAAGCTGCTGCAGGAACCTCAGTCCAACCTCCACAACACCAAAGCAGGCAAACCACCAGCCTTCTGGGGCACTCCCCTGAGAGGGAAGCCACAGGAGGATAGATTGGTAGGTTAATTCTATAGTGAAATTAGCTGTAGGCAATTCAAAGAAGCATTCCTACAAGTCTCCCAGAGAGAGCCAGTGCTCTTTGACTCCCTGGAAAATGGCACCTGGCTTCTCTAAAACAACACAAGGCAAACAGCCATCAGCCCCAACGACCTCAACAACAAAAAACAAATGAAGAGAAACAAAAGGCAGTGGCAGACAATGTCGTGAACGTAATTAAATGCATGGAAGAAGCAGACATTGAGCTTCCACAGAAAGAAATTTTCAGAATGCTGCTTGAAGACATATGGGATATGAGGGAAACAATACAGAAAAAGGGTGAAATGATAAAGGAGATAAAGTCCATACACCAAAGAGAAATACAACAACTTAGGGATGAGATAACAAAATCCAGTAGCAGACACACAGACCTTGAGAATCAGCTGGAGGAAGCAGAGAACTGCATCGGTGACTTGGAGGACAGCCAAGCAGACTAACAAACGTGAACAAAAATCCAATAAGATCATCAGAGAAGTAGAAGAAAACCTAAGAGCTATGTCTGATGCTATGAAGAAGAACAACATTAGAATTATTGGCTTACTAGAGGAAAACACAACATAGAAGTCATCAGCAAAGATAGTAAGAGAATTCTTGGAGGAAAACATTCCCAGCTTAATGAATGAAAAACAGGCAACCATTCAGGAGGCTGAAAGGACACCAGCTAGACTGAATCCCAAGAAGTCACCAAGACACATAATAGTTAAACTATCCAACTTTGAAGAAAAGGATAAAATCATGGGAACAGCTAGGGAAAAACAAGCAATCACATATAAAGGTTTCAAATAAGAATGTGCTCAGACCTATCAGCAAAAACTATGAAGAAAATGAGAGAGTGGCGTAATATATTCCAAAAATTGAAGGAAAACAACGCAAACCCAAGAATACTCTACCCAGCCAAATTATAGATCAAGGCAGAAGGATAAGTAAGAGTCTCCCCAGACAAGGAAAAATTCAAAGTAAGAGTCTCCCCAGACCTTGCCAACTTGTATGGGCAGAAGAACAACACTCACCAAGTATAAATAAGAGACCACCACATAGAATAACCTCACCTAGAGGGCAACAAAGAGAAAACAGACCCCAGGATAGCATTGGCTTAAGGATGGAAAGAAGTCAAGAATGATACACATACACGCAGGGACAACACACTAAAAAGAAAAGAAGGTAGGAAAACACACAACACAACAGGTATAAATGACATCACAGAGTCCATAGATTGAGATAACCCAGAATATCAATGGCCTGAACTCAGGCATTTAAAAAAGCCCCAATAAATTGTTAAAATAAATAAATTAAAAAAAAAAAAGACCCAGACTAGCAGACTGGCTTGGAAATCACAACACATCAATCCTCTGCCTACAGGAGACACATCTCAATGCTACAGACAAAAGTAGGCTGAGAATCAAAGGCTCTAGAAAGGCATACCAAGCAAACAGCAATTCAAAAAAAAAAAAAAAAAAAAAAGCAGGGGTTGCAATCCTAATTTCAGATAAAATTTCCCTCAAAGTGCAAACCATAAAAAGATATAAGGAGGGACACTCTATAATGCTCAAGGGAATGGTAGACAAAGAACCACTAAGTAACATATGAGCTACCTGCTCAGCCCGCTCTTCTGCCTGCTCCTCTGCTTCTGTGGGACCCTGAGGCGGATGGTGAAGGGGCTGCCACAGAAGCCGTTCCTGGGCCGGGGCCACAGGAGGGCGCTCAGCATCAAGGTCTTTTCCTCCTGGGACTTCTGCATCCACGTGCCGGAGGCTGCCTTCCTCAAGAAGTGTGAGATCAGCAAGGAGTTCAAGGTGGAGCTGGAGGAGCAGTGGCGTTTTGAGCAGGTGCAGCAGAAGACCCGGGCCCAGAGGGCCTACCACCTGCTCACCTACCTGCGGATCAACCTTCTCATTGGGCTTTTGGTGGCTGGGGCCATCAGCGCCATCTTCTGGCCACCAAGTACTCACAGGACAACAAAGAGGAGGAGCTGTTTCTACTACTTCAGTACCTGCCCCCTGAGGTCATCGCCATGGTCAACTTCCTGGGCCCCCTGCTCTTTGTGTTTCTAGTTCAGCTGGAGAACTTCCCCCCAGCCCCCCCACCCAACACAGAGGTCAATGTCATCCTCATCTGGTGTGTGGTGCCGAAGCTGACCAGCCTGGGCATGTTCTCCTTCTCACTGGGCCAGACCGTGCTGTGCTTGGGCCGCAACACAACCAGCTGCAAGTCCTACGGCTACAATGCCTGTGACTACCAGTGCTGGGAGAACTCTGTGGGGAAGGAGTTTTACAAACTCAGCATCTTCAACTTCCTCCTTATGGTGGCATTCACCTTCCTGGTCACCCTGCCTCGCAGGCTGCTGGTAGATCGCCTCTCTGGACAGTTTTGGGCCTGGCTGGACCGGGAGGAGTTCCTGGTCTCCAAAAATGTGCTGGACATCGTGGCAGGACAGACAGTCACCTGGATGGGCCTCTTCTACTGCCCGCTGCTGCCCCTGCTCAACACCATCTTCATCTTCCTCACCTTTTACATTAAGAAGTACACTCTCCTGAGGAATTCCAGGACTTCCCCGAGACTCTTCCGTGCCTCGAGCTCCACCTTCTTCTTCCAGCTGGTCCTCCTCCTGGGCCTGCTCCTGGCCGTGCTGCCCCTGGGCTATGTGGTCACCAGCATCCATTCTTCCTGGGACTGCGGCCTCTTTGGCGTCTACACGGCCCCCTGGCAGGTGGTCCCGGAACTGGTGGCCCTCCACCTCCCTCTGGTTGGCCAGCGCACACTCCACTACCTCGGCTCCCACGCCTTCAGCTTCCCACTCCTCCTCCTGCTTAGCCTTGTCCTGGCCGCTTGCGTCTCCCAGTCCCAAGCCAACGCCCAGGCCATCCAGGAGCTCCAGAAGCAGCTGTTGTGGCAAGTCAAGGATAAGTGGCATCTGGTGGAGGACCTGTCAAGGCTGCTCTCCGAGCCAGGTCCCATAGACTCACCCGGGCCCGAGTCCCCTCGCCCCTGAGGAGCCTCGCGCCCACGCTCCTTCTGCCCCAGATTCCCGTGCCCTGGTTCCCCGGGCCCCAGGTCCCCCTGGCTTGGATCCTCCCTCGGGTATCCAGCAGGGATACATTCTCACAGCCCCGGACCACACAGAAGTCCCGTTACAGTCTGCAGATTCCCCTACCCCAGCACCGTGGAGCCATAGCCAAGAGCCTGCCGCTGCCTGGGCCCACACACCAGGCTGCTGCGTACCATCTCGGGGTCTGGGGCCTGTAGCCTGGTCCCTGCTGAGGTGCACACCCACTCTGGAGCTGCTAGAAGGAAATAAGGACTTCAATTTGCTTCTATCTCAATCCTTTAAGGCATCGATTTTTTCTCTCAGAATGTTCTATTTAGAGTTGGCCGTGCATGCATTTTATTTATAACTAAAAAAAACAAACAAAACATATTCACAGAATGAGAGATGTGCTGAATACATCAACCAAACACTCCAAAAGATGAAAAAGGAATTACAGTCTCAACAATAATAGTGGGTGACTTCAATATATCACTCTCTGAAAAAGATGGATCACAGGGAAAGAAACTCAACAAGGAGGTTAGAGATCTAAACACCACAATTAGACAATTTTACCTGATAGATATTTACAGAGCTTTTCATCCAAATACAAAAAAATTCATATTCTTTTCAAGTCCACATGGCACATATTTGATGATACACCACATGCTGGGGCATGAGGTGAATCTACATAAATTTAAGTACATTGCAATCATACAGACCTCTCTTTCTCTGACAGCTCTGCCACAAGGCTGGAAATCAACAAAAGGAAGATGAAGAAAACAAGAGCAAACAATTGGAGGATGAATAACTCTCTACTACAAAAGGAGTGCCGACTGACTCAGATCAGATATGAAATTAGGAAATTTCTAGAAACCAACAAGAATGAGCACATGACATACCAAAATTTATTGGACACAGCAAAGACAGTTATCAGAGGAAGTTTCATAGCAATACATCCACACCTGAGAAAGGAGAGAGACTCATGATGGATATGCTGACACAAAATTTAAAACTAGAGCAGAGTCAGCAGGACAATCCTACTAGGGCAAAAGAAAAGAAATCATAAAAATCAAGGCTGAGATTCAGGAGTGGGAAAATAAGACAACTATGGAAAAAAGTAATGCTGCTAAAAGTTTTTTCTTTGAAAGGACAAACAGAATTGATAGACCACTGGCAAACCTAACCAAAGAAAGGAGGGAACAAATTTCAATAGCAAGAATAAGGGATGAACGAGGGGACATTACAACAGACCCTAATGAAATCAAAGGGATAATTACACTACGTACTATGAAGTATTGTACTCCAATGAATTCAACTACTTGGAAGTCATGGAAAAATTCTTGGAAAAACAATCCCTCCCTAGAATATCCCCAAAAGATGTCATGAATCTCAACAGACCCATCGCAATAGAAGAAATAGACAAGGTTAACAAGGGATTACCAACAAAAAATCCCCTGGACCAGATGGCTTCACTGGAGAATTCGATGAAGCATTAAGGACAGAACTAACGCCAATCCTACACAAAGTCTTCCAGAACACAGAAAAAAGACGGCAAACTCCCGAACTCCTTTTATGAAGCTAGTATAACTCTGATACCAAAATTGGACAAGGATCCCACAAGAATCGAGAACTACAGACCAATATCCCTAATGAACATCGATGCAAAAATCCTTAACAAAATATTGACCAATAGACTACAAAAGTACATAAAACAAATAATTCACATGACCAAGTTGGATTGATACCAGGAATGCAGGGATGGTTGAACATACGAAAGACCATTAGTATCATTCTCCACATTGACATGACAAACTATAAGAACCACATGATAATATCAATAGATGCAGAAAAAGTATTTGACAACATCCAACACCAATTCCTGTTTCAGACACTTGAGAAGATAGGCATGGAAGGAAAGTTCCTCAAGAAAATACAAGCTATATATGAAAACGTGGTAGTCAATGGAGAAAAGACTAACACAATCCCACTGAAAAAGGGGACCAGACAAGGATGCCCCTTGTCCCCACTCTTATTTAATATTGTGCTGGAGGTTTTAGCTAACAGCATAAGACAAAGAAAAAACAAAGGTATTCATCTGGGGAAGGAAGAGGTGAAACTATCGATATTCACAGATTATATGATTTGACATATGGAAAATCCCAAAAGCTCAACAAGAGGAGTACTAGAAGCAATAGAGGAGTTTGGCAGAGTGGCAGGTACAAGATCAACAAACAGAAGTCCATCAGACTGCTAAACACATCGGATAAGACAACAGAAGAAGAGATTTTAAAAAGGTGGTACCCTTCACAATAGCCAACACAAATCGAGATATCTAGGGATATACTTGACTAAAAGAACAAAAGATCTATATGTGGATAACTACAAAATACTATTACAAGAAACCAAGAGTGACCTCAACAAATGGAAGAATATACCATGCTCATGGATTGGAAGACTCAATATAGTCAAGATGTCAGTTCTGCCTAAGGCACTATATAAGTTTAATGCAATCCTGATTCCATTACCCTCATTTTTCTTCAAAGAAATGGAAAAACTGATTACTAACTTCATATGGAGAGGGAAGAAGCCCAGAATTAGCAGAGAACCCCTTAAGAAGAAGGACACATTGGGAGGGCTTGCTTGAACTGACTTTAGCACATACTGTATAGCCACATTTGTCAAACCTGCATTGTATTGGTACAATCACAGATACTCAGACCAATGGAAAAGAACTGAAACCCCAGAAATAAAATTATCAGCATACAGACAACTGATCTTTGATAAGGGCCAAAATATATACAGTGGAAAGCAGATACCCTCTTTAACAAGTGGTGCTGGAAACAATGGATAGCCACCTGTAGAAAAATGAAGCAAGACCCTTATCTCACTCTATGCACAAGAATAAACTCAAGGTGGATCACAGACCTTGAAGTTAAACCCCAATCTATTAGGGCCATCAATGAGGGAATTGGGACCAACTTGAGAACTTTGGCACAGGGAATACATAGGCTATCAGACATAGGGAAGGTCACAAACACAGAGGAGGCACAAATTGACAAATAGGATATACTGAAGATAAAACACTTGTACACATCAAAAGAATTCACCAAGAGAGTAATAAGAGAGTCCACAGACTGGGAAAACATCTTTAGGAATGACACATCGGACAATGACCTTATTAATAAATTCTGTAATACTCTGCTAGCTTCCAAAAGGAAAAAAAGCCCAACTAATTGCCCACTGAGGAGGTGGGCAAAGGACCTGAAAAGAAATTTCACAGGGGCAGAAACCTGAATGGCCAACAAACATATGAGAAAATGTTCCTGATCTTTAGCCATAAGAGAAATGCAATTTAAAACAACAATGAGGTACCACCTAACACCCTCAAAGATAGCCCAATTAAAAAAAATCAAAAAGCAACAAGTGTTGGAGGGGCTGTGGGGAGACAGGAACTCTCATCCACTGATGGTGGGGCTATAGGTATGTACAACCGCTATGGAAATAAATTTGGCGAGTTCTAAAACCGATGGAAATCGAGTGCAACCCAGCAGTCTCCCTACGGGGCATATCCCCAGAAAAGGCAAGAAACAAACCAAGGCCAGATATCTGTGCTCCAGTGTTCAGTTCGCAATTGCAAGGAGTTAGAAACAACTCAAATTTCCATCAACTAATGAGTGGATTAAAAAGCTGTGGTACATATCTACAACGGAGTACTAAGCCTTGCTAAAAAGCAGTACTGAACGTATGAAGCACATCACTGCATGGGAAGAACTGGAGGAAATCATGTTAAGTCAAGTAAGCCAAGCACAGAAGGACAAGTACAACATGAGTCTGCTGAGGTAAGCTTTAAAAAAAATGCAAAAGGGGCATAGGGGAAAAGCCACTGTATACAAACAATCCTGGAGTGAAGGCCAGGTAGTATGGCAGGGACCAGACCAAATACAGGGATACATATGGTAGCCAACTAAAAAGGAGGTGGGGAAAGGGTAAAATAAATAAATAATTAAAACAAAATGGGTAGTGGGGGCAAAGGGCACTAACCCACCCAAGGGGAGGGTATTGTTTATCTCTCCACAGGGAAAGAGGGATCAAACTTCAAACCAGTGCTCCAAGATGTGAATGCAATATGCTGGTGTGGAGTAGGGAACCAGTGAGAGGTCTGAGGGCCCGGCCCCAATCCCAACTATGTAAACACTTGCCCCTCCCCCTAGAAGAATTTATTTCAGAAAAGGGCACTGAATCTGCAGCTCTGGCAGATGGACATATCTGATCGGAGCACACAGGAGCAGATGAAGGGGAAAGAGGAGAGAGTGGAGCACAACCTGGCCCACCAGACCTTGAGGAAAATGTTCCCACTCAGAGCAACCAGTCCACAGAGAAGACCCACTATGAGACATGACGTCCCTCAATGACCCATAACCTTACAGGGGACAACACTGGAGACACAGTGTAGGGATTGCACCCGATCTGATCCTGCCACACCAAGGCAACAGTAAGGGGGTGCAATAGAAGAGAAAGGAAATGGAGCAGCGAGGCCCCAGGGAATGCCGAAGGTGAACTTTGGGGCCAGAACTTGGTGCCCCAACAGACTGGACTGGAAAATACTCCTAAAGGTCAACAAACAGTCCTTGAACTAACTATAAGCTTTTCTTTCTTGTTGAGTTTTCTTTTTTTTTTTTTGGTCATTGGTTTGTTATTGTCTTGTTGTATATTGTTGCCTGGTTATTTTCTGACTTGCTTTTGTGCATGTTATTATCTTCACAGGTCTGCCTAAATAAGATAGGTTGGATGAACAATTTGGAAGAGAGAAAAAAAAAGGATCAACAGTTCCGGGGGACATGGGAGAGGGGGAGGTGGGGTGAAAGGAAGTGGGTGTTAGCAAACCCAGGGACAAGGGAACAGCAAGTGATCCAAGTAGGTGGTGAGGAGGGTGTAGGAGGCCTGGTAGGGCATGAACAAGGGTAATGTAACCAAGAGGAATTAGTGAAACCCAAATGAAGACTGATCATGATAGTGGGAGAAGAGGAAAGTTAAAGGAAATAGAGGAAAGAACTAGTAGGCAGAGGGCATAGATAGCAGTCTAAATAAAGGCATGCACATATGTAAATATATTTATATATGAAGATGTGGAAATAGATCTCTGTGTATATATTTATAGGTTTAGTATTAAGGTAGCAGATGGACTTTGAGCCTCTACTCAAGTACTCCCTCAATGTAAGAATACTTTGTTCTATTAAACAGGCATTCCATGATGTTCACCTTCCCAACACAATCACTGAAGACAAAATGGGTGCATAAGCAAATGTGGTGAAGAAAGTTTATGGTGCCCAGCTATCAAAAGAGAGCATCTGGGGTCTTAAAGGCTTGAAGGTAAACAAGGGGCCATCTAGCTGAGAAGCAACAAACCCCACATGGAAGAAGCACATCAGCCTGTGTGGTCACGAGGTGTCGAAGGGATCAGGTATCAGGCATCAAAGAACAAAAAATTACATCGTTGTGAATGAGGGGGAGTGCAGAATGGAGACCCAAAGCCTATCTGTAGGCAATTGGATTTCCCCTTACAGAGGGATTGCGGGGAGGAGACGAGCCAGTCGGGGTTCAGTGTAGCAAAGGTGAAACATATAACTTTAGTTCTTTAATGCTTCCTCCATCCACTGTTATGATCCCAATTCTACCTTACAAGTCTGGCTAGACCAGAGGATCTTCACTGGTACAGATAGGAACTGGAAACACAGGAAATCCAGGGAGGATGATCCCTTCAGGACCAGTGGTGTGAGTGGCAATACTGGGAGGGCAGAAGGAGGGTGGGTTGGAAAGGGGAAACAGATTACAAGGATCTACATATAACCTCCTCCCTGGTGGACAAACAACAGAAAAATGGGTAAAAGAAGATGTCAGGCAGTGTGAGATCTAACAAAATAATAATTTATAAGTTATCAAGGGCTCATGAGGGAGGGGAGAATGGGGAGGGAGGGGGGAAACATGAGGAGCTGATGCCAGGGGCTTGAGTGGAGAGTGGATGTTTTGAGAATGATGAGGGCAATGAATGTACAAATGTGCTTTACACAGTTGATGTATGTATGGATTGTGATAAGAGTTGTGTGAGTCCCTCATAAAATGATTTAAAATAAATAAATCTCTCATACACATGAGTGTCTATGAATTTGTTTTTCTAGTCTACTCAGATTAACGTGGGTGGATTAAATCTATTGTAGGCTATTCCTCTGATGGACCATCTTGCTAACACCAAAATAATATTTTTGAGGGGAATGTAATGGTATGTATGCTTATCTCATGTGGAATGAAAAAAGAAAAATACTTACAAACAAAACAAAATGCAAACCTGGGGATAATACATGACCCCAATGACTGGCAAGAGATTGCCTCAAAACTGCAGCAGTAGCTACTCTAAATACTATAAATAGTTTTAAAATTTTGTTATACTTTTTTCTATTTGCGAAAGTTTTACAATGAATATATATTACTTATATAACCAGAAAGAGATAAAACTAGTAAATGCCAAGGACATTTTAGACAAAATATTTGCTACCTCATAACCTTTTTCAAATGTTGAATCCAATTGTTAAGCAAGCTTATTTAAAAGCTGTTACTTAGAAACCTTTGTATGCTAGTCTATAGCAGCAATCATTTCTTTTCTATTTTAACTCAATCCTTGGGTTGCACAAACTAAGTGTACTAAGCCCATCTTATAATACATATAATTGTTATAGAAAAAATTGATTTGGTCAGTGTCCAAAGAATTTCACATCAGTATGTTCAAATGCATTTGCCTTTGCTTCCTGAATTTTGTAAATATTATAAAATACACATACTAAATGTAGATAACAGAAGGCACTAGTGTTCAGCCAAATAAAATAGAATCATTGACTCCCCATTTGATCAAAGTCACAGCCTTGATACACAGACTGCCTCCATTAGGAGGGAAGTAATTACTTATATTATTCTTAATCTCAGTTTTAGAAATAGTGTGGTAATTATGATGCATTGAACTGTACATTGAAGTTCTCTCTCTCTCTCTCTCTCTCTCTCTCTCTCTCTCTCTCTCTCTCTCTCTCTCTCTCTCTCTCTCTCTTTAAATCATTATACTGGGGACTCATACAACTCATCACAATCCATACATCCATCCAGTGTCAAGCACATTTGTACATTTGTTGACAACATCATTTTCAAAACATTTACTTTCTACTTGAGCCCTTGGTATCTGCTTCTCATTTCCCCTCTCTCCCCCACCTTCTCTCCCTCATGACCCCTTGATAATTTACAAATTGTTATGTTGTTCATGTCTTACACAGACTAATGTCCCACTTCACCCACTTTTCTGTTGTCCATCCCCCTGGGAATGGTTACAGGTATATGTAGATCATTGTGATTGGTTCCCTCTATGTCCCCTGATCTTCTCCTTACCCTTCTGATAGGGCTATTCTCAATATTGATCCTGAGGGATTTATCTGTCCAGGATTCCCTGCGCTTCCAGCTCTTATTTGTACCCTTGTACATGCTCTGGTCTAGCCAGATTTATAAGGTAGGATTGGGGTCATGGTAGTCGGGGGAGGAAGCATTTAAGATCTAGAGGAAAGTTGTATGTTTCATCGGTGCCCTACTGCACCCTGACTGGCTCGTCTCCTCCCTGCAACCCTTCCATAAGGGGATGTCCAGTTGCCTACGGATGAGCTTTGGGTCTTCACTCCGCACTCCCTCTCATTCACAAAGGTATGATTTTTTTGTTCTGGGTCTTTGATGCCTGATACCTGATCCTGTTGCCACTTCATGATCACACAGGCTGGTGTGCTTCTTCCATGTGGGCTTTGTTGCTTCTCAGCTAGGTGGCCGCTTGTTTATCTTCAAGCCTTTAAGACCCCAGACACTCTCTCTCTTTTCTTTTTTTTTTTAACTTAAGTAATTTATATCAATTTGAAGTGGTACTTTATATACAGTGGGGAGGGGAAAAACACATGCATAGTACAAATACAATGTTGAAAACAGCATTTCAATAACAAAAACACCCCAAAACTAAGTGTTAATAGCATGTACATGGATTCAAGAAGGACCACCTCTGTCTGTCGCACACAGTTTATTAATAATCTGATATTAGAAATGAATTGGTACATTACCATTCTACACAGTGGTTGAATCTTCTTGACCTGATTTATAAGTCATTATCACGCTTGCACGATTTACACTAGAATTACTCTTCCTCATTTCAAGTTTCACCAAGAATAAAGGAAAGAAGGCTTCTAAGAGAATGGCCAATCCTATTTTTTGCCTGAAACCAGTTTTATCAGAGAAACCAACAATTTCTACATCAGAATACAAGAGTTTGACTTTGGCCAGTATGTATAGATAAGATGTGTGTGTGGGTATGTGCATGCACACATGGGTTGTGCACACGCCGGAGCCCATCCCTACCATCCAGGGTAATACTTGGAGAGTGCCCACAGAGTTCACTATAGAAAAAGGAGAATAGAACAAGGAGAAAACAAAAAGATCTTCCAGTAACATCAGAAAGTTAACGGGATTCATTATAGACCTTTGCATTACTTCAGGAGATCACTTTCTGAATATTATTTTTTTTCTTCTTGCTTTTAAACATACATGTTTAAAGTCTTGAAAATACAAATAAAAATATGAATATAATGAGCTTGTTTTTTCCACACTATCTCTTTTTATAGCTGGGCACCATCAGCTTTTTTAAAAATCACATTTGCTGATGTACCCGCTTTGTCTTCAGCGATCGTGTTGGGAAGTTGAACATCATGGAAGGCCAGGTTAATAGAACAAAGTGTTCTTGCATTGAGAGAGCACTTGAGTAGAGACCCAATGTCCATCTGCTACCTTAATACCTATAAATAGATGTACAAAGATCTATTTCTCCATTGTCATATATAAATATGTTTACATATTTACATGCCTGTATTTAGACCTCTATAAATGCTATTTGCTTCCTAGTTTTTTCCTCTAACTTTCCTCTTGTCCCACTAGCATGTTCAGCCTTCATTTGGGTTTTAGTAACTCCTCTAGGTTACATAACCCTTGATCAAGCCCTATCAGGGCTCCTACACTCTCTTCACCATCGATTTTAGATTACTTGTTGTTCCCTTGTCTCTGGAATTATTAACACCTACTCCTTTTCCCCACCTCACCCTCTCCCATGTCCCCCCAGAACCGTAGGTCCCATTGTTTTCTTCTCCAGATTGTTTATCCTGCCTATCTTATCTAGATACACATGCAGAGATAATATGCACACAAACAAGAAAGAGAAAAACAAAGCAACAAAACAATGACCCAAAAAAGCCTATAAATAGTTCAAGGTCTGTTTGTTGACCTTTAGAAATATTTTCTGCTCAAGTCTGATGGGGTGCCACACCCTAACCCCAAAATCTATTTTTGGTATTCCCCAAGGACTTGATTGCTCTGCTCCCCTTGCTGTTCTGTTGCATGTCCTTAGTGTTTCCCTCAGTGTGGTGGGGTCAGATTAGGCACAATCCCTGCACTGTGTCTCCAGTGTTGTCCCTCGTAGCACCATGGGGTCAGCGAGGAGCACTGTGTCTCATAGTGGGGCCGGCATTTGGGAGGCAGTTATAGGGCCGCCAAGTGTAAAGATTTAGTCTTTTCCTTTTATTTCTTAAAAAAGGTGCCTAACAGAATGCAGAAATTATCTAGCAGTATCATTAATATTATATTAAAGTAGAATTCTGTTCAAGGTAATTCTAAAATGTTGTAATAGTACATTGACAGAGAGGAATATCATTGTTGATGTCAGACGAATCTCGGCTGAATGCAGGGAAGACCAGGCAAATGTTTACTGGTGTTGTATTGATTATGCAAAGCCATTCAAATGCGTAGCTCACACAAACTATGGATAACGTTTCAGAGAATGAGAATTCCCGAACACTTTAATGTGCTCATGCGTAATCCAGAGGCAGTTGTAGCACAGCGCAGGGGGTTCTACCTGGTTTAAAATCAGGAAAGGTGTGTGTCAAGGTTGCATCTTTGCACCATACTTATTCAATCTGAGAAACTGGGCTATTGGAAGAAGGACACAGTTTCAAGATTGGAGAAAGGCTTGGAAAGGGGGAACTGATTATAAGGATCCACATGGGAGATGGACGGCAGAGAAGAGGGGAAAGGGAGACTCCGGATAGGGCAAGATATGACAAAATAACAATCTATAAATTATCAAGGGCTCATGAGGGAGGAGGTAACGGGGAGGGAGGGAAAAAAAAAGAGGACCTGATGCAAAGGGCTTAAGTGGAGAGCAAATGCTTTGAAAATGATTAGGGCAAAGAATCTACGGATATGCTTTATACAATTGATGTATGTATATGTATGGATTGTGATAAGAGTTGTATGAGCCCCTAATAAAATGTTTAAAAAAATCTTTGTTATGCAGATGACACAAGCCAGCCTGCTTCTGGGAGGACTTGAAGCACTTGCCGATGAAAATCAAAGACTGCAGATATCACTATGTAAAGAAATAAAAATATATATAAAGAAAGCAAAAGGCACAAGTGGACCAACAGACAAGATCATGATAAATGGAGAAATTCTTAAAATGCCAAGTATTCCCTTTGACTGGGATCTACAAGCCGCACTCATGGAAGCAGCTGTCAAATCTACTGCACATGACCTTTTAAATGTGTCCCACAGCCAAGACATCAGTTTGAGGACTGAGATGTGCCTGACCCAAGCCCTGCTGTTTTTCAGTTGCCTCATATTTACACGAAAGTTGGACAATTAATAAAGAAGACCAAAGAAGAACTGATGCCTAGGAATCTGGCAAAGGATATTTAAAGTCCCGTGCTGCTCTGCCAGAAGAACACACTGGATGAAGCAGAACCAGAGTGCTCCTTAGACACCAGAATAGTGAGACGTCATCTCATGGACTTTGTGAGCATGACACAGTTTTTTCCTGTTGTCCATAGGATTGCTGTGAGCGGGAAATGGTTACTCACATTCCCACCAAGGAATGTGTTGAAGAATTTCAATCTTTTATGATTCATTAAAATATCAACTTTTTTTACTTCTCAAATATAATTTTTAGAATTTTACTTCTCAAATATAATTTTTAGAAAATGTTATATCCTTAATATGAAGAGAAAAATTTAATTTTAGAATATGTGCTGCCGAAGCGAGCACAAGAAAAAATTTCAATGTAGAAACAATTCCATATGTTTATTGACTTAGCTACTATAATCTTATTTTTCTTTTATTCTCTTTTCACAAAATCAGATCATTACATTAAATACCATTGTGTTAGGCTGGTTTAACTAGAGAAACAAATCCAGAGACACTCATATATGTGTATAAGAATGAGCTTTAAATTAAGAAGTAGTTATATATTAAGAAAATATCCCAGCTCAGTCCAACTCAAGTCTGTAAATCAGAATACGAGTCTGTAAGTCCCTCTTTGGACTCACATAGCCACATGCAATGATGCAGAATGCAGGAATATCCCAGGCCGGTGGGTATGGGTGAAAAAACTTGTGGATCCAATAGTGGTGGATATAGCTCCAGGACTCTGGCAGTAACCAGGGTCTGCTAGCACGAAAATGAAGGCAGAAAGGGAGGGAGAGGGTCCCAGCACCCTCTGTATGAAAAGGCCATGCCTACAAGTAGTCACCATTAGGCACTGTGCTCTGATTGGACAGGCTAAACTCCACCCCTACAGTTTTATTTATCTTCAAGTTGACATGAAATTATGTAACTACCACAATAATTAACGTAGAGATGCACAAAGATAGTATGGGGAATGAAATAAAAGAATCAGATGTGACTGAGGCTGCCATACATTAACAAATGATTCTGTGGCCCATCCTGTGATGGCAAGAATAAGCACTGACTGCCAGTTTGTGCAGAGGCATGGATGAAGCTGATGTCAGATACATTTGACTTATGAATCTGGAAAGGGGAAAAGCCTATGGACTTACTGCAGAGTTTATGTTTGGATTGGATTATAAATATCACATAACGGAATTGCTTAGTAAGTTAATATGGATACTGGCTTTCCTTACCTCATCTCCAGCCTTCTTATTTCCAACAATAGTGCAGCATGCCCTTCTGGAATTTTGTTATAACGTCCTGAATAAATTTGTCAGGATAGTTCCAAAAAAAAAAAAAATGAGATAGAAAGGAGATGAGGCAAACTTCCAGTGGATTTTCTGAACTTTGTAAAACCTTACATTATCTGATCTGAAGTGTTTTTTTTTATTGTAAGGCAACAGCGGTGATTTGCGGTAACAACTAAAAATAAAACTGAAAAAGTAAATAGAAAATGTACTTAATGCTTGCAGTAAATGGAATCCAAATAATCCTTTCAATGAAGCCACCACAATGCCCTGATTTGGAAGGAACAGCACAATGCTCTCTAAAGCTCAGACAAATGAGCTTACCCAGGGAAAATCACTTGCAAACGGCAAAGCCTTACATGGTTTATTTCTTGTAGAATGAGCAAACTGTTCCCTGAGAACGAATTAAGCCTGGCCTCTCAAGAACCTAGTTAGGATACATGGGGCCTATCCTTCAACTGTGAGGTCAACAGCAGGTCTCCCTCCTCACATCCTTGGGTGCTACTGTTCGAAAATTTGGGGCTAGATAGATGGGTTTTTAAAATTGTTGTTGTTTTGCTAATAAGAATGATCTCATGATTTCTTGTGTCTCTGAATGAAGGCAATCCAGCAGGAGAACATAGTCATTTGTATGCAAAATATGGAAAGAGCAGGCATGTTTGAATAGGTCATTAGTGTTTTCTTCATCCTTGCCCAAGAATGTTAGCAGAATTCCACCATTGCCTCTAAACTGCAGGTGTGTGTACCCTCCCCATGCATTGCATGCATCCACGCCCTATCTTTTATGATGAGAAGACACCAAGGAATACATATTACTACAACCCATTTTCATGTTAGTTTCAGATATTTTTAACCTTTTATTGTGAATTAGGTAAAGGTTAATCAGTTTTGTATCTAACAACCTAAACTACTTATCAAACCTCCTAATAGCTTATGCTGCCCTACCCCTTTGATTTCTTCTCTCCCGGTTTTAGAATACAATCGTACTCTTCACCAAAATTAACACCAGTATACCCTCTACTAGCACTGGCAAAGAATAATCAAAGTTCCATGGACTGCCCCATAAAACAAACAGATCTGTCTTGGAAGAAGTACAGCCAGAATGCTCCTGAGAGGAAAAGATGGCAACACTTCATCTTATATGCTTTGAATGTGTTTTTAGGGAGAGCACTCCCTCTAGAAATACATCATCCTTGGTAAAATAGGAAGGCAGGAGGAAAAGGATGGATGGACACAGTGGCTGCAACCATGGGCTCAAGCACAGGAAGAATGGTGACGATGGCATAGGACACAGGACAAGGCAGTGTTTCATGCTGTTGTGCGCGTAGGGTTGTTATGATTTGGAGCCAATTCAGAGGCACTTAACAACACCCTCTAGCATATTGCCTTATTACCACCGCCACCCATGTCACCATAGCCACCAAAGTGTGTTTCTTTTCACATGAAAATCTTCGCCTGGTTTTTCCTTTGTAATAATAGTGGTCTCAAACAATATGTATCCTTATGTGATTACTGACTTCACACAGCGTAATGCTCTCCAGTTCCGTTCATGTCGTGAAGGACTTCACAGCTTCGTCATTATTCTTTGCTGTTGTTTTTAGGGTCCCTTGACTTGGTTCTGATTCATAGCAACCCTAAGTATAACAGAATGGAACATTCCCACGCCCTGTGTCATCCTCACAATTATTCCTATGTTTGAGCCTATCGATGCCACTACTGTGTCACTCTGTCTCCTTGACAATGTTTTGGTTTTTTGCTGCCCTTTCACTGTCAAGTATGGTGTGTATTTCCAGGGACTGATCTCCCCTTAAAGCATTTCCAAACTACACGAGGCAAAGTGTTCCCATTCTCATTTCTTCTTCTTCTTTTTTCATAGTTTAAATAAACAAGGGATTTATGTATTGTATTACTGAATATAACATGAGCTCTGGAAATAGTCTTTAGCACTCCTGCTCAAGTAGGTCAGTGAAGACAGGCTCTCCTCTTCTGCCCTATAATTCATATATACATATATATATATATATATATATATATATATACACATACACTTTTATTGGGGATTCTCACATCTCTTATCACAATCCATGCATTGCTCCAGTGTGCCAAGTACATTTGCACATATGCCGCCATCATCATTTTCAAAGCATTCTCTTCCCACTTGAGCCCCTGATAACAGCTCCCCATGTCTTCCCAATGAAATGCATCCTTTAATCTCTAGACTGCTGACTCCATGAGCATTGATTGTGGATCCAAGCAAGACAAAATCCTTGACAACTGGTCCATTTGTGAGGAGATTAGTTTTCTTTACATTGAGTTTTAATCCAGATTGAAGGTTGCAATCCTTGATCTTCATTAGCAAGTCCTACAAGTCCTCACTTTCAGCAAGCAAGGTGGTGTTATTTACATACCACAAGTTGTTCATGTCTTCCTCTAATCCTGATGCCACATGTTTTTGGAGGTTTTTTTTAGCCTTCATGTCTTTTTAAAAAATCATTTTATTGGGGGTTCATACAACTCTTATCACAATCCATACATACTTCAATTGTGTAAAGCACATTTGTACATTCATTATCCTCATCATTCTCAAAATACTTGCTCTCCACTCAAGCCCCTGACATCAGCTCCCCATTTTCCCCCCTCCTCTCCACTCCCCCCTCCCTCAGGGTCCCTTGATAATTTACAAATTATTATTTTGTCTTATCTTACACTGTCCGATATCTCCCTTCACCCACATGCTTTTTTAATATAGTCCAGCATCTCTGAGTATTGCTCAACATACAAATGAAGTGTGGTGAAAGGATACAACTCTGTTGCACCTCTCCTGACTTTAAACCAGGCAGCATCCCCGTATTCTGTTGACACCACTGTCTCTTGATCCACATACACATGAGCAAAATGAGCGAAATGAGGTGTTCTGGAAGTTCCATTCTCATCAAGGTTATCTGTAGTTTGTAATGATCCACACAGTCAAAAGCCTTGGTAGAGTCAATAACAGTCAAGCAAACAGCTTCCTGGCATTCTCTGCTTTCAGCCATGATCCAGCTGATATCACAATGATGTCCCTTGTTCCATCCCCTCTTCTGAATCTGGCTTGAATTTGTGGCAGCTCTCCTTTGATACATGACTGCAACCATTGTTAAATGACCATCACCCAAATTTTACTTGCATGTGATATTAAAGATATTTTCTCTAATTTTGCATTCTTTTGGGTCCCCTTTCTTTGGGATGGGTCCAATAATGAATCTCTTCCAGCTGGTTGGCCAGTAATATTTTTTCCAAATTTCTTGGCATAGCTGAGGGCTCCCAGTATTTCTGTTTCCATTTCAAATTGGCATAATCCCATAGCCAGCTCTTGTAATTGTTTTGGCTGCTGATATTGAGCGTCTCCATTGTCCTTTGCCACAGATATGGTTAATTTGACTTCCTTATATTCAATCTGTAGAAGTCCATGTGTATAATCACCATTTGTGTTGTTGGAAAAGGGTATTTGCAATTGAAACATTGTTGGTTTGGGAAAAATCTATCATGCAATCTCCAGGTTTGTTTTTTTCACCAAGCCTATGTTTCCAAATACGTTTCCTTTCTCTTTCTTCTTTCCTTGTGTATGTATAGATATTATCCTGTCACAGACAGTATTGTGCTTCAAGATAGATCTTGAAATGTCTTTTTCGATGATGAATTAAGCACCACACCTCTTGAATTCCAGCCCAGTAAACCATATCATTTTCTGATTCAAGATGGCCAATATCAATCCCTTTCAGCTCACTAAAGCCTAGGATATTGATATTTGTGTGTTCCGTATCATTTTTGATGACTCCTAATTTTCCTCGATGCATACTTCATACATTCCAAGTTCCAATTATTAATAGATGTTTGCAGTTTTTTCTTCTCAGTTTGAGTCATGCCCCATTGGCAAGTGAAGGTCTTGGCAAGTTTACTCCATCTATGTGTCATTATCCTGAACTCCACCTTGAGAAGGCAGCGCTGCCTCATTCACATTTTGAATGCCTTCCAACCTGAGGAGCTGATTTGTCGGTGTCCTTCTGTTGTTTATGGCATTTTCAATGTCTGACACTACTCTGCCACTGCTATTCATATGATCTTCAGTGTCTTTGGGTCAGAATCGACTTGATGGCAGTGAGTTCCTCAGAGTTAGATAGCCCATCCCTTCTTTGTAGCCTGTTCTTAGTCAGGAAACTGCTGAAGTCTTTTCACCTTGGGTGACCCTGATGGCATCTGAAACACCAGTGACATGTGTCCAGCACCACAGCAACATAGAAGCTACCAGACACAAGCTGACAGACAGTGGTGACATTATTCTTTAGTGATGCATACTATTCCCTTGGGTGTATTTGTCAAAGCTTATTTATCCATCCTCCATTAATGAGCATTTAGGTTTATTTTGCTATCTTCTTGCTATTGTGACCAGTGTTGCAATAAACATGTATGTTCACGTTTCTAATTTTGCTTTGGCTTTTACTTCTTTAGCATATATACCCAGCAAAGGGATTGCTGACTCCCAGGATCTTTGTATTCCTAGCTGTCTGAGGGGAGCTGTCCTGCTTCCACAGTGGTTGCCTCTTCCCACAGTCTTCATCCAACAATGAAGACTCTCTCTACACCCTCTCTAGCTAGCATGGGACACTTTCTTTTGAATTTTACTGTCAGTGCCAGTGTAAGGTGATTTTCATAATTGTTTGTATTTGTATCTCATATGGCTAATGATCTTGAGCTTTCTTCACATTGGTTTGCTGGATGTCTGCTGATTTAGAAATTGGATTATTCATCTTTTTCTTGTGGAAGCATTGCTAGAGATTAGTCTCTTGTCTGATGTGTCATTACCGAATTTCGCCCCAATTTTTGGTTTTCATTTTACTCCTTTATGAAGTCTTTTGATGCACATAGCGGCTTATTTTTAGAAGGTTCCAGTTACCTAGTTTTTCCTTCTGCTGTGTGTGTTGTGTTGTTTGGTAATGTGCTTCTGCCCGATATTAGAGCCAGTCAGTTTGTTCCTGTATTCTCATAGATTGTATTTGTAGCTCTGGGATTTACATTTAGATCTTTGATTATCTTGATTTTGTTTTTGTACATGGGTAAGGTATGGATTCTGTCTCGTTCTTTAGCATATAGAGATCCAATTTGATTAGCACCATTTGTTGAAGATCCTCTCTTTCCCACTTAATGTTTTTTGGCCCTTTGCTAAGATCAGTTTTTTTCCTCAGTAGATGAATTTATTTCTGGGTTTCTGTTCTGTTCCATTGGTCTATGTAGCTACCATTATACTAGTTTCAGGCTGCTTCGGCTCCTGTGCCTGTGGAATAGGTTTGAGGTTGGGAAGTGCGAGGCTTTCTACTTCGTTTTTCTTCTTAATTAGTAATTTGTTTTTCCTGAGTCTCTTTCCTCTCCATGTAAAGTTAATAACTAGTTTTTCTATTTCTTTAAAGCAGGGGTTCTCAACTTTCCTAATACCGTGACCCTTTAATACAGTTCCTAATTACTTTCATTGCTACTTCAGAACTGTAATTTTGCTACTGTTATGAATCATAATGTAAATATCGGATATGCAGGATGTATTTTCATTGTTACAAATTGAACACAATTAAACATAATTAAAGCACAGTGATTAATCACAAAACAATATGTAATTATATTTTGTGAAATATTTATGCATTTTCCGATGGTCTTAGGCGACCCCTGTGAAAGAGTCGTCCAACCCCCAAAGGGGTGGCCACCCACAGGTTGAGAACCGCTGCTTTAAAGAATGATGATGGAATCAAGATCAAAATTGCAATGTATTTATAGTTTGCTTTAGACAGCTTTGACTTTTTTAACAGCATTAAACCTTATCCATGAGTATAGAAATTTCTTCCATATACACAGAAGTTCTTCTGGTTTCTTGTAGGAGCTCTGGTGGCAGAGGGGTTACACATTGGGCCATTCACCGCAAAGCCAGCACTTTGAAACTGCCAGTTTCTTCTCGGGAGATTTAAAAAAAAAAAGAAGCTTTCTACTCCCGTAAAGAGTTACCGTCTCAGAAACCCACAAGGGCAGGTCTACCGTGTTCTATAGGGTCACTATGAGTCAGAATTGACTTGAAGGGAGTGAATTTGGTTTCTTTTAGCAGTGTTGTGTAGTTTTCTTTGTTAAGTCTATTCCTAAGTATTTCCTCTTTTGTGGGGCTGTAATAAATGGTATTGCTTTCTTGATTTTCTTTTCAGAGCTCTCTTCCTTACTATACAAGAATCTGACTGATTCTTGTATGCCGATCTTGTATCCCACCACACTGCCAGATCGTTCCATTATTTCCAGTCGTTTGTGGTTTGTTCGGTGGAGTCAGGGGGGCTTTCTACAAATAGAATCGTGTCATCTGCAAATAGAGCTTTACTTCTCCTTTGGCAATTTAGATGATTTTCCTTTATTTTTGTTGTCTAATAGTTCATTCTAGGACTTCCAACAGAATATGGAATGATGGTTGCTATAAACGGCGTCCTTGTAGAGTTCCCATTTGCAAGGGGAATTCTGTTCGTTTTCTCCCACTGAGTGAGATGTTAGCCATTTGCATACATGACTTTTACTCTGTTGAGAAATTTCCCATCCATTCCTATTTTGCTGAGTATTTTTATTAGAAATCAGTGCCGGGTTTTTCCAAATACCTTTTCCTACATAGATTGCTATGCCCTTGTAATTCTTATCCCTTGTTTCATTTATATGTTGAGTTACATTGATTGTATTTCAAATATGAAACCATCCTTGCATACCTGGTATGAATCCCATTTGGTTATGATGTATTTTTATTTGGTATTTATTTTGTTGAATTCTATTGGCTAGGATCTTGTTGATAATTTTTACATCTATGTCCATAAGGGATTTTGGCCTGCAATGTTCTATTCTGGTCATCTCTTTGTGTGATGTGTTGATTAGGTGCCAATAAAAATATTTTAAAAAATGATTAAAGCCTGTTTTGTGGCCTAACATATAGAATATTCTATGGGTTCTTTGTGCACTAGAAAAGAGTGTATATTGTATTGTTTAGGGTGAATTTTTCTGTATAATCTGAAATGCCAAGGTGATTGATTATGTTACTTAGTCTCTGTCTTTACTGAGTTCCTTCTCTGATGTCTGTCCGTCCTAGAGTTTGGAGTGTTGAAGTCTCCTCCTGTTACTGTCATATTGGTTGTTTCTCTCTTTAACACTTTAAGGACTTAATTAATATATTTCTAGGGTTTTCCACTGGGTGCATACACTTTTATTACAGTTATGTCTTCCTGTTAAATTGCATCTTTAATTATTATATAGTGCCTTTTTGTCTGTTACGGTGGATTTTGCCTTGAAATCTATTTTAGAAAGATAAATATTGGCGCTCATTATTTTTTTCTGATTACCATTAGCTTGATTTTTTTCATTCTTTGATTTTTAATCTCTTTTCTATCATTGTGTTTAAGGTATGTTTCTTATAAACAGCATACTGGAAGGTCCTTTTTTCTTATCAAGCCTCCTACATTTTCTCTTTATTGGTGCATTTAATCTCTCAATATTCATTGTCATTATTAATATGCGTGGGTTTTTTGCTGTCATTTTGCTAGTGTGTGTTAGTAGTTTTGTTCTCCATACATTTCTTTGTTGTTTCTTTTGTTGATGATTTTTTTCCCTTTTGTTGTTATTTTAATATTAAGTTTTTAATGGTTTTCTTTTTTATTTTGATGGTGTTTTTCCATTTTCTTTAAGGTTGCTTAGTTAAAATGTTCTCCTCAAGTCTGACAATCTACTTTCTCTTGTGAACTACTTTCTTGAATATTTTGTATTTACACTTTTTTCTGAATATTTTGTATTTACACTTTTATATTTTTCTTCTTTGCTGATTGATATCTCTGGCTCCCTATTTCCAGTCTTGTAAATCTTTATTTTGAATACTGCTTTAAGTAGGTTGATTTTGGGTAGTGATGTCTTGTATACTGATCTCGGATTTATGTATCCTGCTGTTGTTGATGATCTAAATAGCTATCCTTAGTTTTGTGTTTGCCTTTTTGTAGACCTAGTATTGTTTTTTTAAATTCCTTAAATTTCTCCTTGTCTGTAAATTCCCCTATTTCTCCTTCATATTTGAGGGAAAATTTTGCTAGATGTAAGATTCATGATTGGCAATTTTTTTTCTATCAGAATTATATACATGCCATTCCATTGCCTTTTTTCCTGACAAGCGTCAGCTGGAAAATCAAGCTTATTCTTATTGGTTCCCTTTGTAAATAGCTGTTTTAAATTCCTAAGCTGCTCTCAGGATTCTCTCCATGGCCTTGCTGTTGGATACTTTGACCGTGATATGTCAAGTTGATTTTCTTTTCGTGTCTCCTGTTTGAAGTTCTTGAACAGTTACCCCCTATATCATGATGTTAGAGAAGTTTTCTTCCAGGAGTTCAGTGTCTGATATTTCCCCCACTCTTTTGACTGATGTTCTTGTAGACTGAAAAGAGAGATTTGTCTTTAAGATGACTAATCTGGATGTTAATTGCTTCAGTTGTGCTGCTCTGCTCTTTTAAATGGTTGTCTAATTCTATTACCTTATTCTTAATCTTCTGGATTTATTTTTTGTTGTATAGTTTCTAATTTTTCATTGTTTTTCCCATTGCTCTCTTAAGGCTTTTATCCACTCATTAAAAACACAGGACAATCATACTTCTGAATTCTTTTTGTTGTAATTCCAATGCCTTTTCTTTGTCAGAAAGATGTTTTGGTGTATATGATGTTTTGTATGTATACAAAGATGTTTTTTCTATATGGGTCACTTGTCGGTATCAGCTTTTCTTGATTGCTCATGTGGACTGAGCTTGACTGTTGTCTCTAAGATATAATGAAGCAATAATTTGGGGTGGGAAGGAGGCTAGGTCATGTTAAGACTATCAAATGATATAAGAAAAGAATAGCAAAAGCAACAAAGTAAATGGCAGCAACAATGACAGTAACAACAAACTGAAAAGGAATGAAGTAAAATAAACTTATGAACAACCACATTAACAGGAACCACCGCCCCCCCCACCACATACACTTTAGACACCCATAACCCGCAGCTTTCTCCTTCTCAATCATCAGTGTGTGATTATCAATATGTCATCTAGATTTTTCTCAGTTGCAATGTATTCACCAGTGCATGGGGGTGAAATCCGGCATTCTTTTGTATGATCAATCAGGGGATTGGGGAAATAGGGATTATAATTCCTCCTCTCGTGTGTCCAGTGTCAGTCTGCTAGTGGTTTGTCAAAAGAAAAAGGGGAAGGGGGAAAATGAATTGGCTGTTGAAGAACTGACCGCTGTTTTCTCCCTCAGACTTCCATGGATGCAGGGAGGTGTGAGTATTAGGGTTGGTTTCTTATCTGTTGTCGTTGGCAGGTTGTTGATCAAAAGGAAGGAGTAAAGGGTCAGTGCCAGCCTCTCATTTGTGGAGTGCATGGTTGGGCACTGGGGAGGCAGCTATGGAGAATTCACGATGGCTTCTTTCCCCTTTGTTAGTTTTGTCATATTTCCCATGCTGTGCTATGTTCCTGCCTGCCTACACCCTTTTCAGTCTGCCCCCTTTGCTTTGTGTATGTAGGGAGGAGCACAACCCACCACTGGGTGCCCGAGGTGTGGCTCAGTTATTCTCCCATCCACCTGGAGGGTGTGGAGAACCGGGGTGTCTACCCTTCTCTCATTGGCTCTGTGATGTGGTGGAGCAGTTCTTCTGGTAGTTGGATGAGGGGAAGATGTCAAGGCGCTTGACCAGTACTGCAAACAGAGCTGTTTGGTTCTGGCAGAATGATTGATGAGCGCTTGTGGATTCCGATCTCTGCTTGTCCTGTAGGTGGGTGTGGTCCACTTAGCTACCCTTTCCGCAGAAAATCCGGAATCCGCGTTTCCCCTGTGCCCGCACTTGCTGGCTTCTTTGTTGTAGAGAGAGCAGGTAGCACAACCGTCTATGTCACGATCGTTTATTGCCGGTCTCCTGGCAAATACTGTCTTTTAAAATATTCTTTTAGGGTTTTCTACATACTTCATATTCTTGCAAATTGTTCATATGTATCTGAAATTGCACTTAGGCCGTTGGCAGCAGGAGACTTGCCCAACAGATGCAGGGCATCAACCACCAGGGCGCCCTGGTGTGTTGGAAGTGCTTGCTAACTGCTTATTGGATGAACCAGTGAGTCGATGCTCCCAGGTGCAAGAGGCGTGAAGGTGCCCTGAGGAGCCGCAGACCAGGTTTCAGAGTTCTACTAGTTATGCTACTCTGCTGTTTCCTAGCAGGCAAGGCGGTCTTTCATTGCTTAAACTGGCTTCCATTGCTCAGACAGCACTTTTTTTTTTTTTAAGGATAAATGCCATTTTGTGCATTAAACAGAAGCCATTCACGGAGCTGTAGTGATCTGGCGGCTACATGTTGGGCTGCAAACCACACTGTCAGCAATTTGAAACCACGAGCTGCCCCATGGGAGAAAGGTGAGGCTCCCTACACCCGTATACAGCTAAAGTCTCAGAACCCACAGGGCAGTTCGACCCCGTCCTGTAGAGTCGTGGTGCAATGGCAGTGAGTTTGAATGTTTGACTTGATTAATAGAGGACACTCTTCAGAAACCTAGGGAACAAGCTTAAGGGGTGCTCTTTCGATCAATCTGCCATCTAAGTGTTAGCCGACCTTAGTTCCTTATTTAGTCTTAGGGTATGTGACAAATTCTTTAACAAGGCTACATAAATAACACTCTAGTTTTCAAACTCTCGGGCATCAAGTTGGGCATTCAGTGTCCAAGGCCCTACCCCCTAAAATTATGGTGCAGTAAGTCTGGGGTAAGAACAGGATAACTTCATTTGAACAAATCCAAAAGCCTAATGCAGATGGTCCCTGGGTGTTACTTTAAGAAACACTGGTGTTTATGAAAGGGTCTTATAAAATATAAGAGAGATTTAAGTTCTGGCTATACTTTTCATAGTAACAGCTGGCATGCATTTCTCAGATCCAGTGCCCTGACTCGGTCTTATTACACCATGCACGGATGAGGAGAACAAGACAGGGAGAATAGTCAACCGCAGTCAGTACTCAGTCAATGCTCTCTGACCCACTACCTACTCTCATGACCACAACCCTCCTGCTCCCAGGAAACAATCCAAAAAAGTGCAACATGACACTAGGAAAAGTGGCAGAGCACTGGCATCACTGCTAGTGTTCCGGTTCAAATACATGTCTAGGTGGAAAGTCCTCCATGAGCCAGAAGGAGCTGGGCTATGAGAGCCCTCAAGGGCGCAAGTAGGCATGTCCACAACATATTGTGTGCTTCTGGGTTGTAGACAGAGCCCGGGGCAAGGCTGAAACCTCGGCCAGAGCCTGTATACTTTAACATTCTTTTATATGCTGATTACCATTTTAACTATTTCAGGAGGAAAAAGAGTCACTTGGAGTGGGGGAAGAGCATTCAAATGGTTTGGTATCAGGTAGCATTTGAATGTTCGTGTTTGTGCTGCTGAAGCAAATATAAATGGAGCATTTGGTTAATGGATAGAATTTTCACCAAACTCATCAGACATCTGAGCATCATGAAACACAGTCATTTTCCTTTAACATCCATTTAGTGCCTTTTAAATGTATGAACTAAAATGAAAAGATCAAGTGAGAAAAAATATAAAAGAACAAATATGCTAGGTAATTAACGCATGTGCTACAGACAAGAACAGTGCCTCATTTTCACACAGAACAAGTTGGGATTTTCATTAACAGTATTTATGACTTGTTGTGTAACTGGTAACTTTCACAAGAAGCAAAGTGTGTAGGTTACTTAAAAGGACTTTCTTATGTTTCCCTTATTTCTTGATCTCTCTCTCTCTCTCTCTCTCTCTCTCTCTCTCTCTCTCTCTCTCTCTCTCTCTCTCTCTCTCTCTCTCTCTCGTTTCTTTCTCCTCACCTTTCTCTGTACCTGATGCCACTTTAATGTAGGCAATAGGCTCACTCATCATATCTTCTAATGAGCTGTGATTGTACATTGTAAGACCAGCCTACAGTCTGGAGAGGGGTGTTAATGTTGGAGTCTAAGAATCCTACCATTTGTACTTTTGACTCTGACCATGTAACAAAAGACATAAAAGCCAACAAAATGCACTATCTATAGAAAATACCTGTAACTGTTTTGTTAACCCAAGAGTTGACCTCTTTACATGCAATTTCAGGTTTAAAATAAGATCAAAGGCTACACTGTGGGGTGTTGATGCACTGTGACCTCCTCTTCTGTGAACACCCTGAAGAAAAGGACTAGGCGTCTTTCTTTGACATCTCCTCACACCCAGCCTGCTGTTGGCACAGAATGTTTGAACTTGAGGGGGCTGGGCAGCACTTTGGTTATCTGTTCAAAGACATGTCATCTGTTTTATAGAGCCAGTATCAGCTTCTGGGAAGGTTCTGGATGGGAGTCAGAAAATACAAGGGGCTTTTTGGTGGTGATGATGCTTGGTTTCTGTAACCTTAAGACATTCTCTTAAGCTCTTTAGGCCAACTTGTCTCATTTACAAAGTGAAACAGTTGGGATAAGCACTTTTCCATTTTAAGATTTATGTTTCAAATCTTAAACCATTATTTATTTTTAAAAATTTTATTTTGAAATGATTGAAAACTTACTGAATTGCTGAAAAACAAAAGTACAAATGTTCCTGTTTACCTTCAGTCAGATTCACTAATTATTAACAGTTTGCTTATTGTATCAGTTCCTCTTGCATATATATATATATATTTTTCTTTTCCTGAAACATTGGAGAGTTCGTTACAAGCACTGTGTTCCTTTACCCACCCCTGATATTTCAGAGTGTATCTCCTAAGTATGAAGATGTTTTTTATACGATAGACGATAAAATTGGAAAGCCAAGAAAGTGAACATTAATTCAGTACTACTACCTAATTTGTACTTTTGACTCGGTCATCTTTTATTATGAATATTTAATTACTTTGCTTCATTGTTATTAGGTGCCATCAAGTGAGGTCCATTCCACAGCAATCTTAGGTCCTAACAGACTAAACCACCTGTGCCATCTTGGCCATGGGTGTGACCGAGCCCATTGTTGAAGCTATTTTGTCAATCTGTCTAATGCTGGGGTTTCCTCATTTTTACTGACCAAACTTGATGTTCATTTCCAGTCATTGGTCTTTGCTGAGGATGCTTTCAATTAAGCAAGAGTCTCGCCTCCTCGCTTCTAAGGAGGATTCTGCTTATATTTCTTCGAAGATTGAGCTGCTTGTTCTGCAACACTGTGTGTTCAATAAGTAGCCCGGAGTTAAAAATGCCAGTTGGCCCAATTTTGTTCTCTATGTAGTTTTCCCCTGCATGAGAATTCCATGTAGAAGAAGCACACAGTGCATTCAGTTATCCTGTCCATTTTAGTCTCCTTGGTTCGGAAACCAGTCCTCCGTCTTCCTTTGTCTTGCATGACTTAAACAATTTCTAACATTGCAGATCACTTTTTATAGAGTCTTTCATATCATCTGGTATCTCCTCATTATTAGACCCGGGATATGCATTTCTTTTTTGGCAGAAATGCAGTGGCATTGTGTTCCCAGTGGGTCACATCTGGTGAGACACAAGAAAATACTATAAAGACATGAAGTTCACTGGGGGAAATTGTCCCAGTCATATTGCATTCGAATTCTATCTACAAGACTAGACACAACTATTTACTAACAACAAATACTAAATTACCTTATATTTGGAATCCCTAAATTAAACATGTGGCTGATGGCCTATATATCTTAGTTTTCAAGCAAGCTAAAAAGTTTTGACATAAATAATTTTATTTGAAATCCAGAGAGCCCATGTCATGCTCTAAACGGAAGGAATCAGAGTAAATTTGAAGAGCGCTTGGAATGTATGCGTAAGGGAATTCTGAGGCCTTCCTTTGAGTGCCCGTATAATATAATGGATTTCTTTTTTTCTCGAAAGAAAGATGTCCTAATGATCATAATTCTCGCAAGTGTTAGGCCAGGCTAACCAAAAGGTGAAGTCATTAATGGTAGAACAAGACTAAGAACTCTCTATCCTTTAGCATTCGATACTTTTTGCCATATTGTTGCTCCCATCAGTTGCTATTTGAAAGTAAATCTGATATGTAGGTATCAGTTAGCCAGTGGCTCTAAATACTTCATATATTTCCTCATGTTCTCAGAATATCATCACAGACCATTTTCATGATGTCCCACCTAACAAAAATAAAAGTCACCAACCATGGATTCACTGGGCCACCTTGGGACATGGTAGTGTCACTGCTAAGCAGTAGATGGCACTGTTAATATGCACTGAGTTTATTACACAATCTGGAAAAGGGAAGTAGTATTCCAGAGATTTACTATGTGGTTGTTCCCACTAAAGCTGCTGACACTCACTTTTTTGACCCAAACTTTCCAACTCCATGCTTATTTCACACTTCCTACCTGGTTCTGGGTGTGAGGCATTTTTTGTTTGCATTGGGAAGGCATTTCTTATTCACTTCAGATCTTCCCACTTGATATAAGAGCCTTGGGAAATATCGGGTCTCTGTAATAATCATATGCTTCTTATGTGTGTGTGTGTATGATCGTGTCATACCTTTGACCCGTTTTTGATTCTTACATAGAAAAATGTTTTAATGACTCAATTTTTCTGATATGTGATATAATTTAAAATAAGTAGGAGGTTACTTTTCATTTAGATACAAAATATCATGCAGATATCAGTCTTATTCCACAGCATCTTTTTAAAATAAATAAATGAATAAGAGACTTTATAAATCACTCACAGAAGAAAGCTCAGCATTCTGTAAATAGACATTTCCATAATCTTTAGTGAATCCAGGTCTTGATTATTTGCGTTGAATGTGAACCGTTACTGGCTCATCGCATCACTTCTTGAGCAGCTCACTTAAATTATGCCTGTGAAAGTGGTATTTTGTGCATATATAGTATGTACAAAATCCTTGAGGAAATAACTATATTCTTCAAATAAGAACAATCATAAATAATAAATTGAGATTCATCCTTGATTCTTTAAAAAAGCAACATAGCTTAGTTTTCCAGTGGAAGAGAGAGACATTACACCTTCTAGAACCATGACATCATATGAAATGTTGACATCTATTATCAACCTAATTAACTATTTGCTGTTCAAATTGTGGTGAAAGTACATTGGGACTTCTTTTGTACTCTTATCACTTGTTTAATACCAAATTGCCTGGCATCTGTGTATCAAGGCTTTGATCTAATACTCTATCAGTTGTTGGCTCAGGCGCAGAGACTACAGAGTACACAAAGCTGTGACTGCAGACTCCAGGGGGAAAGAGACTGGATACACAGCCCTTGATTAGCTAAGTCTGTCAATATTTACATGATGCAATGATAATACCTTCTTTATGTTAGACTGTTATTTCGCTGAAGCAAGTAGGAAACTTCCTTCTCAAGAGCATGGTGTGTGGGGATTTTTTAAAATCCCTCTTCCCACCACCCCCAGTTACATCTATGGCACATTTCCTTTCATCTCTCTCCATTTCCCTTCCTGCGTTTAAACATTTGATCAGACATAGAGACAGCATAATACTACACATTATTTCAGAGTCCATATTTTTACCAAGATTGATATGTAAAGGAATTTGGATAAAGTTGCATTCATACCAGCACTGTGTCTTGGAACCTTGGAATCAAAATTGGCTGCTTCATTTTTAATGTCCCTTAGATGTATATGTATGTGCATGTGTATGCTCAGAGACTATGTTGTCCTTGTTTTCTATTCTCAAATATAATTTTCACTTATTGTCCCTGAGTGGTACAAACAGATAACACACTTGTTGCTGACTAAAAGGCTGGGAGTTCAACTCCACTGAGACATCTCTGAAGAAAAATCTGGCTACTGACTTAAAAAATAGAAAGTGGGAAACTGAAAATCCTGTGCAGCACAGGTCTCGTCGGACAAAGTTGGGTCCCCATGAGTTGGGATTGGCCCTTTGGTGGTGGAGAAAACCCAACAACGTCAGCTTCTTAGTCATCACCTAAAAATGCGGGTGACTCGCCCTGCTTCCCAGTGCAGAACGGAGGCTGCGAACATTACCAAAAATTTTTGAGAAATGACTTTCAGAACATGAATATTTTTTAAAGAAGCCAACAGAAAGCTATGCTGAGGTCCTAGAAAGAGTTAAAAATCTATCATCTTCCTTCTTTATTTGACATTATTTTAGAGTTTTTCCAATTTTCAATTTCATTCTATGTGATCTTTCTCCATCCCTCTGTGCATGTCTTTTATTTTTAACGGGTCACCGATAATGATAAAATCAAATTGGCATCCCCCCTTAAAATTATTGAATGAACGTGTTTAAGCTTTTCAAAAGTAATCTTATTATAGACGAAGTGCTGTGTTATTTGCTGCAGGAGACAAAAGACAAACAAGATACTGACTCCCACACTCAGAAAACATTTAACCAGTACATGAAGCGCCAGTCAGGATTATGGGGAAACAGAGAGGTCGCGATCATTCTCTGGGCAGAGGAAGAAAGGACCGGTTCGGCCTGGGCGGGGCATCTGGGAAACGTGGCGGCCATAGAAAGTTCACAGGAAGATTTCATGAAGAAGAGCGTGCAGGTAAGAAGGTCTTGTGAGCAAGAGTAAAGGAGCATGGAGCAACCATGAACATTGTAGCCATTAAAAACGTACTAGGTGGGAGTTGGGAGAAAAGAACACTGAGACAGAAAAGGTGGCAGAGATCAACGGAAATAAACTCACAGAGGGCCTAACAGTTGGCTTTGAACTTTTTTTCTTCAAATGTGAGATAGTGAAGTAGCTTTAAATAGGAAGACCATGAGCAGGTTTATATTTCAGAAAAAATTATGGCAGACAGATTAGAGTAGTGAGACTAGAAGCAGGAAGAATAGCCAGCAGGTGATAACAAAAAAAATAAACTAATTATTCTTAACCCTTTGCTGAATCTCAGATCCCTTATTAAGACCATAAATGCATCCTCTCTGAAATCCATTCATAGGGCCCATGAGAGTCAATGGCTCTATGGAAAACCTCTTAACTAGACAATAAGAGCATGACGTAGCAGTGGGGATAGAGAATCATGGGTGAGAATAAGAGGCATACAAAGAGCCTGGGGGGTGGTCAAGAGTCTCAGATGACTCTCAGGATGCTCGTTGTGGTACCTGGGTAAGCAGTAGATCTTTCTTCAAGACAGCACAGTGAGCAGATCATGTTACTGAGACGGTTAGAATAACCACGTGGACATGTCAGACGACAGCTATAAAGAGCTGGAGTCCGATGGAGAGCCTGGGCTGAAGATGATTTTCATTTTAGATTCTTGAGCATGTAAAGTGGACATGAAAGCTGCAGGTTGAGCTCTCCACTCAAGATCATGAAAAATCCAGACAAAAATCCAGGGAACATACACTGTGAAGGATCAGAAAGAAAGGAGTGAGCAAGGAATCTGAGCCAGAGGGCAGAACAAGAGGAAAGAGTCTTAGAAGTCCACCAAAGTGATTTTTCAAGCAATCAGTGGTCTAGAACATTAAATATTGAAGGAGGAAATACTGAAAGATTGATGATACCAATAGCAAACTTTTGGTGGAATTGAGGTAGAATGAAGGTAATAGCCGCATTACTAAGATGGGGTACTAGATCATTCTCCTCCTTGCTGAGGAGTATTTCCTCAAGGATATTGATCCTGTAGGGAAGGTGAGCGATAGAACTAAGAGAATTTATGGCATCGCGGGGCCAAATTGCATGTGCATTTACAATGTGGAGACAGATAGCTAATTGCCCCCCAAAAGTTGGTTATAGCCTTTCACTTTAATCAATTGGGTATAAGAATATCCATTTCTCTATTCAATTGGTCAACTGTAGTATTAACATACTTTCCAACTTTTGCCTGTCTGGGGGCAAAAACTTCTCATTTTTATTCCCCTGATAGTTTAGAGGTTATTCACAAACACACACACGCGCGCGCACGTGTGCACATGCTAGCTGTTTGAATGTCTTCATCTTTGCCTTGCTTTCTTATAGCCTTTGTGCATTTTCCTTTGACTTTGTCACTTCATTGACTTATAAAAACTCTATAATTTTGGAATTGATACTTTACGTGCTGTATATGTTGAAAATGTTTTCTTCCAGACACTAACTTGTGTTTTCACTTAATGTTCATTGTCTTTATGACAATCATGTATGTCATAAAGTCTATACCATAACAAAATTTATAATTTTATAAAGTACTTAACTTTATAAGTACTATATATCTCAATGCTTTAAATGTTTTATTTTTGACATTTAGCTTTTTGATCGATTTATTTATGTGTGCAATATAATATACTACATGTGTTTTATGCATATTTCAAAGCAGATACTTAACTGTCCCCACAGCCCTGGTGGTATAGTGGGATAGTCGTTGGGCTTCAAACCCACTAGCAGCTCCAAGGGAGTAAGACGAGGCTTTCTGCACCTGTAAGGTGCATGGTCGCAGGAAACCCCAGGGACAGGTCTGCTCTGTCCTAGAGAGCTGCAGTGAGCTGGAATTGACCTGATGGCATTGAGTCGGGCTGGGGGTTCAGTTTTTCACTTTTACGTTTATGTGTTAAGTGGTCATGATAGCCATACTTTGCCTGATGGTTTGAAATGCCACCGTTGCTCTATATCCAATCCCATGTACAGATGAGTCTATTTTCAGATTCTCTATTGTTTTGTTTATACATTTGCCGATTCCTGTGTTGTTCATGCTGTTTTAAATAACAGTGCTTCACAGTTTGCTTATAAGTATCATCATAAATAGTCTCCTTTTTTCTTCTTTTTCCTTAAAGTATAGATTTTTAATTCCAGGCCTGTCCGCTGACCTTTATGACTGTCTCCCCACTGGTCCTGGGGGAATTCCGGGAGCTGCCCCTCCTAGCCTGAAGTCTATTTTGGGGACTCTTCAAGGGCTTTGTGGTTTTGTTTTGCTCCTGTTGCTGATCTGCCGTGTGTCCCCAGTATTGTCCTCTGTCACGATATGATCCAGCGAGGGACATCATGTCTGGAGCTGTTGTTTGCTAGTCCTCTCTGTGCCTTAGCAGCTCCGTGCAGGGAAGTCGTCCTCCGGGCTTGGTGTGCCAACATGGGGTCTAGACTGTCCCTTTCTCTTCTTCCTTCTTGCTTTGTTTCCCTGTGGGTGTGGCATGTGGCCCCTGTCCCCAACCTGCAGGTTTAGTGTTGTTCGCTGTAGCACACAGTTCCAAGAAGGGAGGTCAGTCTGGCTCTGATTGGGGCCGGCCCTGTAGTCCAATCTTTTCTGTATTTCTCCACATGGTTACGTTGTCCTCAAGGTTTGGTGCGCCATGGTGGGGTCTGCATGCACACTCCCAATTCTGTATGCCCCCCCCATCTTTTGTTTTCTTTTTCTTCAGTCTCTGTTAATGCTGGGTTGCCTACTTATATAAGATAGGCATAGGATGCAAGCTTGAGGAGAAAGCAAAGGGACCAATGGTCCTGGAGGGACTGTGGGGAGGAGGTGGGGAAAGGGAGCCATGAGCAAACACCACCATAGACAAAGGAACAAGTAGGGAACTAAAATCAATAACAAGGAAGATGTAGAGATCCTGGGGGGTGTTGGAGCAATAGCAATCTAGCTCAGAGGAATTACTAAGAGGTGGAAGTAGGGAGATCATGTTAGTGGGGCAGGAGGAAGGTAAAAGGAAACAGGAATGATCTAGGAAGCAAGGCTATGGTAGAGGTATAAGCATTGCTATGTACATATGTAAATACATTAGTTCATAAAAATAGATGTATTTGTCTATAACCAAATATTTATATGACAATATGCTGAGGTAGTGGATGGATTTCGTGCCTCTACTCATCCCCTCCCTCATTGTGTTAGAACTTTGTTCTAACAACCTTGGCATTCTGTGATGCTCACCCTCCCGGCACGATCACCAAAGACAAAATGGGTGCACAAGCAAACTGTGGGGAAGAAAGCAGATGGTGCCCGGCTATCAAAAGATATAGCATCTCAGATTCTAGGGTCTTAAAGGCTTGAAGTTAATTAAATAAGAAGCCATTTGACAGAGAAGCAAAAATCCCACATAGAAGAAGCACACCAGCCTGTGGGATCATGAGTGTTGCTGGGACTGGGTAACAGGCATCAGAAGACCCAAAACAAACAAACAAAAACTTTATTGCTGAGAAAGAGGGGATTCATGACAGAGACTCAAAGACCCTCTGTCCACAATGGGACATCTCCTCACAGAGGGGTCCCAGGGAAGGGATGAGTCATTCAAAGTGCAATAAAGCACTGATGAAACATACAATACTTCTCTGATTCCTTGAGGCTTCCTCATACACCACTATCATAACTTCAGTACTGCCTTTCATTGCAGGCTAATCTGGAGCATGTACCTAGGTACAGCTAGGAAATGAAAGCCTAGGATACATGGAATTCAGGAACAGGAATGGGAGAGCAATACCAGAAGGGTAGGAGGAAAGGGGAATTAATCACAATGACTGATCACATAACCACACACACACACCTCCAGGGGAATTAACAACAGAAACTTCAGGGGGAAGGGAGACAGTGCTCAGTGTAAGATATGAAAATAATAATTTATAAGTGATCAAGGGGTCACAAAGGTGGGGGTGGGGAGGGAGGGGAAAAGAGAGGAGCTGATACCAAGGACTCAAGAGAAAGTAAATGTCTAGAAAATAATGATGGTAACATATGTACAAATATGCCTGATACAATTGATGGATGGGCTGTTATAAAGGCTGTAAGAGCCCCAAATAAAATGATTTTAAAATTAAAAAAATATATTTTAATATTTATTCCTGACAATTTTCTTCTCCAGGTGGATTTTAGAATTGTCCGAACAAGTTTCATCAAAGGATCTTTTGGAATTTCAGTTGATATTGCAATTGAATATAGATGAAAATATTTATAGTAGAAAGTCTTTCCAGTCAGACACAGTCTATTGATTATTCAAAACTGTTTGTTTCATGTAAGTCTGGCATATTTCTTCTTGTATTTATTTCTAATGTTAAAGTTTTGTCATCTTTTTTGCATGAAATCTTTTTCATGCTAGATTTCCTAATTGGTTATTGCCTTCATATGAGTTAGGGATGCGTTCTGCTATAAGCAGCAGAAAACCCAACTGTGGTTTCAGGAAACAGTTTGTTGTACTCACATGACAACACATCCAAAAGTAAGCAGCTGCCTGTGCTGGTTTAGCTGTTTGATGTGTCTTTGTGATACTATTCTTTAGGCTTTGAGACTTCATCCTATAAAGATGCCTGGTGCAACTCTAGTCCCATGTCAGGATTCCAATCAGGAGGAGGAAAAGAAGGGAAAGTTCACCAGTATCAAGAAGCATAACTCTTCACAGGAAATTTGGCCTTCTTTCTACTGGCCAGCACCGTGCCATGCTGCCCCTTCAAGTAATGGCAAAAAGAGGGAAAGCAAATACCAGTGAGTATTTGGTCAGCCAAACAGCATTGTTAACTGACTTGGCTATGGTGATAGATTTATGGCTATTTGTTTTATTGATCTTCTCTGCTGCCTGGCTTAATTAATTCATTGTAGTAATGTTTCAGTTGACTCCTTTGCGTTTTCCGGATCCCACTGCCATCAAGTCTATTTTGACTCATGGCACCCCTCAAGGGCAGAGGAGAACTGCTCCCTAAGAGTTTCTGAGCCTGTAAGCCTTTGGGGGGAGCCCAAAGGCTTATCTTTTTCTCAAGGACTAGCTAGTGGGCTGGAAGTGCTGTTCTTGTGGTTAATAGCTCAACATGTAACCCACTCTGACACTAGGACTCCTTTATCACCTGGATAAACCAAAACCCAACCAGACTCACTGCCATCGAATCGATTCTAACTGACAGTGGCCCCATAGAACAAAGCCAGGCTACCTCTGTGGGCTTCTGAGACTATAAATCTTACAGGAGTAGAAGCCCTCATCTCTCTCCTGCGGAGTTGGTGGTGGTTTTGAGCTGCTGACCTGGAGGTTAGCAGCTCAACATATAGCCACTATGCCACCAGGACTCCTCTCAAACGCCAACGTCACAGCTGACTGCCCGCTCACAGTGACCCTACAGGGCAGGGTAGAACTGCCCCTATGAGTTTCTGAGACCAACTCTTTCAGGGAGTAGAAAGCCCCATTTTCCTCCTGAGGAGTGGCTGGTGGTTTCAAACAGCAGACCTTGCGATGGCAGCCCAACGCATAGTCTCTACATCACCAGGTTATCCCTAACTATCTGGTAGACATATGCTGTTCATTTAACATAATGTCGGTAAGATTAAGTTCAGTACTAGAGGACGTTTATCTTCTCTGAAGCAGTGCCCATCCACCTCTCCCCTGACAAGGGGGTCTGACTGTGACTAGTTGCTTCATTGGAAGTGCATGAGCTTAAATTGGCAAGTGATGGACTAGCCCCTTCCTGTTGCCAAAATAACCACTTACTGTCTGTTTGATTCTGACTCCCCATGCATGTTGAAGTTGAACTATGCTCCATGTGATTTCAATGACTAATTTTTTAGAAGTAGATCGCTAGAATTTCCTCATACCACCCCTCCACCTAGCCTCCCTTCTCTCTCTCTTTGGTTTGAGTTTTTTCCCAATAGTTTCATCGAGATACAATTCATATATCATACACTTCTATAGTTCAGTCATATTTAAGAAGAGGCATATATACAATTAGTTCTAATGCAGCCTCCCCTGTCCTGTATTCATTATTTGCTCCCTAATTCCCCTCTACCTTCACCCTCCTCTATGTCTGATAAGCTATCACATCAATTCTTATTTCTATACATCTCCCCCTACTGTACATCATAAACTGGGACATATACCATTGGGTTGAGTGGGAAATCAAATGACCGGGTATCATATACCATAGTGCCATCCACCACAATTCAGTTTACAGTAACCTCTGACAGCCAGGCTATTTGAGTCTCTCAACTGTGGTCAAGGGGTCCGCCAGAGGTCTCATCCACGTAGGTGCTCTGCAAATGGATTTTGGCTCCCACTGCCATCCGTAACCTTCTACAAACTGGGTGTTCACAACTTAAGTGCTGATATCCTTCTTTCCTTCATATTTGGATTTTGATGTTTGTCATCTTTGAATCACACAGGTTTGTGTGCGTCTTCCACGTGGACTTAGCTGACAACTCACTTAGAGGCTGCTTGTTTGAATACAAGTCTTTAAGATGCTATTCTGTTTTATAGCAGGAGACCATCTATTTTCATCAGAATTTTCTTCTACAGTATTTCTGGGTGGATTCACAACTTCAACTTGTCAATTTTCAGCCCAGCACATTCCTTGTTCTCGCTGAGACTGCTGAAGTATCAATCCCACTGTATCTGCCCCTGGGCAAAGGTGTTTGCCTGCCACTCTTCACTTTCCTATCTGTTCTAAAGTTCAATTACTTAAATTCTACCTTTTTTTGGTCATCCAGAGTCTTGCACGCCCACCAGGATCCTACCGGCAGTTCACATACATTCTAGCAGCTCCATATAAGCAAGGGGGAGAGGACCACCTGCCATGTTTGGCCACTTTTAGGGCAGTTCTTTAGGGAGTCACCCCTTGCAGATGCCTCCAAGGGCAGTGTGTGTGTGTGTGTGAGTCTGTGTGTGTGTGTGTGTGTGTGTGTGTGTGTGAATGCTGTGGGTGAGTGTTTCTGACCACTCCAGGTCTGAGCTGTGTGTGTGAGTCTGTGTGTGTGTGTGTGTGTGTGTGTGTGTGTGAATGCTGTGGGTGAGTGTTTCTGACCACTCCAGGTCTGAGCTGTGTGTGTGTGTCTGAGCTGTGTGTGTGTGTGTCTGAGCTGTGTGTGTGTGTGTCTGTGTGTGTGAGTCTGTGTGTGTGAGTCTGTGTGTGTGTGTGTGTGAATGCTGTGGGTGAGTGTTTCTGACCGCTCCAGGTCTGAGCTGTGTGTGTGTATGTGTGTGTGTGTGTGTGTGTGTGTGTGTGTGAATGCTGTGGGTGAGTGTTTCTGACCACTCCAGGTCTGAGCTGTGTGTGTGAGTCTGTGTGTGTGTGTGTCTGAGCTGTGTGTGTGTGTATGTGTGTGTGTGTGTGTGAATGCTGTGGGTGAGTGTTTCTGACCGCTCCAGGTCTGAGCTGTGTGTGTGAGTCTGTGTGTGTGTGTGTGTGTGAATGCTGTGGGTGAGTGTTTCTGATCGCTCCAGGTCTGAGCTGTGTGTGTGTGTGTGTGTGTCTGTGTGTGTGTGTGTGAATGCTGTGGGTGAGTGTTTCTGACCACTCCAGGTCTGAGCTGTGTGTGTGTGTGTGTGTGTGTGTGTGTGTGTGTGTGTGTGAATGCTGTGGGTGAGTGTTTCTGACCACTCCAGGTCTGAGCTGTGTGTGTGAGTCTGTGTGTGTCTGAGCTGTGTGTGTGTCTGTGTGTGTGAGTCTGTGTGTGTGTGTGTGTGAATGCTGTGGGTGAGTGTTTCTGACTGCTCCAGGTCTGAGCTGTGTGTGTGTGTCTGTGTGTGTGTGTGTGTGAATGCTGTGGGTGAGTGTTTCTGACTGCTCCAGGTCTGAGCTGTGTGTGTGTGTGTGTGTGTGTGTGAATGCTGTGGGTGAGTGTTTCTGACTGCTCCAGGTCTGAGCTGTGTGTGTGTGTGTGAGTGCTGTGAGTGAGTGTTTCTGACTGCTCCAGGTCTGAGCTGTGTGTTGTGTTCTCTATCCACTCTAGCCTTCTTATCAATAGTACACCTTAATTTTTCTATCTTCTAGAATCCTTCAGAATTTCTTATCTAGTGGTAGAAGATAAACATATATTCAAAAATTTACTTTTACAGCTCCTGATTTTCAGAGGTTGGGGCCAGAAATAGATGCAGATGTTCAGTCTGCCATCTTGACCCATGCGTCTCTGGAGGGACTCTTCCGGAATCATTTCCATGTAGTCAGTTGGTTGTCATTCACAAAGCAAACACAATATGGCTGTGCAGTAATTAATTGTTAAGTAACCATTTTGTTCAAGAATGAAAATCTGGTCTGTGTGATGTATAATGATGTATTTCATAGGTCTTATTATGAAGAAATGATTGTTGATAGCATAAAGTATGCACTCAGTAGCTCCCACAGTATTGTTCACTATTACTTAACTGGTGTTTAGACCTGGTCTCACCTGGGGGATAATTTCTTTAAGATTAAAAAGGTGATTACTAGCCATTTTCTGAAGCTTCTCTAAATACGAAATTTAAGTAACAGCAGTATCTTGGAATCATAAACAGAACTTCAACTTGCTATATTGTGGGGGTGGTGTTTTCTTCAGGGTGGGGAAATAGAGTCAAATAATCTTGTCTTCAGAGTAAAATTTTCCACTAAAGAGCAAGTTTGCACTGGGAGATGCTGTTATATGCTATTATAGCAACATGTCATCTTTCGTAAGAGTCAGGTCAGATCTAGGAGCGACCGGCTGCCTTTGTCTGCCAGGAAAGCCCTGGAAGCCTGATAATGGACTAGTGATTTTTAGCCTGATGGATTTTACAGAAAAATTAAGACTAACTTCCTTTGTGGCTTCCTTTCATGCATGTATTGGCTGTGGTACCTTTAAAAATAAAAGAAAGATAGGACCAGTGTGTTCCCATGGTGGGATTTGGCTTCTGATTCTGAAACACTTGGCACTCATTGTACTAAAATGCTACAAAAATTATGTCACATGAAACTGACTTAAGCAAAGCACCATGTCCTGAAATTACTAACGATGAATTGGCAGCTGTAATTCAAAATTCAGTAAGGGTATATGGGACTCCCCTCCCAGACAGTCTTCAAATAAAAGCACCTTATTAATTCTTTCTAGAAATACATAGTTTATTTGGAAGGGGCAAAAGTACTACAACTTATGATAAGATCAAATAGGTAAATGTGCTATGTACTACTTCAGTGCTCTATAAAATAAACTTAAAAATAAAAACAAGTTACCCCTTACCTTTCATTTCTGGAAAGTATTAGTTTATTATCACTGACTTAGAAACTTAGTATCTTATTTACCATTTTTTAGGACTAGCTGTCTTCCCCCCTTTTTCTCTGGTTGCCCTCACTTTCCTTAGTAAAGGGGAAGGTATCAAATAAATCGATATAAATAACTCAGTCCTCTCTGGCCTTGTTTGTGAGCTAGTAGAGCTTAGAAGGAGAATAAATCAGATCATTTGCTAAAATTCAGTTTTGGATTATTCAATAAGAAACCACAATTTGAACCATAGATTTTCATTTCACTTAGTCTTTGATTATAGATTCTACTTGTCCTAGTACATGGTCAATATGCTTAGAGTTGGGCATACCAGGGGCCAAGGAAGAAGGTAGGAATCTCTGGACATAACTTCTTCAGGGTCTGAAATGCCAACATTTCTTCAAAGAGATCACAATTTTATGTCTGTATTCTAATTTAAATAACACGGGGATTTGCTAAGGCTTTAAAATTTTAATTTAATACTGTTCTGTTTCCAAAGAGAGGTGAACATAAAATGAAATGAATTAATGAGGCCAGTTGTACTCAAATACTGCAAAAAGCCAAGTAGACCCACCATATGCCAAGGATGTTGCAAACAGATGTCCTGCTGGAGAAACCTTGCCCCCGTGTGTGGTAAATACAGCCCAACAGAAGGTTCTGACCCTAGTGACCCTCCAGGGTAGGTCTGTACTGGAGGGTTCCCAAGACTGTACAACTTTATGGAAGTAGGTTTCCACATCCTGCAATCTACAGAAGTTGTATTGGAACCACTGGATTATTGGTTAGCAACTACGTGCTTATGCTTAACCACTGTGTCACCAAGTAACTGGGCAGTGGGGGGGGGGTGTTGTGGGGTGCAGAGTTGTCCAAAAACTCATCAAGAAAAGAGCATCACTGCTCTCAAGATGTGTCCACATGACTTTCAGCAATGCACCACCAAAGTTGGCCTTGTATTTTGCATATAACTAAATTTTTCTGAAAGATGAGAACCAATTTTGAGATTTAAAAATCTCATACACTGGCTCCAAGTGGCACCCAGAATTTAGTAATGTAATGAAATTGGGGGAAACAATCGCACACACACACACACACACACAGAGTGTTTTCTAAGGCATGCTGTCCTGGGGGAAGTAGGGTAGTACTGTGGTAAAGAACACCAGGTCAGAGTAGGACAGTGTGACCTAGAGCCTGGCCTTGCTGTCGACTACTCTCATGGCCTTGGGTGAGTGGCTTACTTCTACAGGCTGCAGGTTTTCTTGGTGGTGAAACGAGGCTAATGGTAGGCCCTCCCTCATGACGTCGAGGTGAGGACGAAGGGAGGAATGTGTAGTGTGGTACAGAGTGCACTGCAGGATACATTCAAATGCTCAGTAAGCAATAACACTTCTTTTATTGTTAGAACATTTGCAAACACCAAACCTTTTCGGCATCAAACATATATTTATTGAGTTGAATATTTATGCCATAAATATTCATCAAATAATTATTGTGGAGCACCAGAAACAGAAAATACCATATTCACTGTCTACGTGAAGATGATGTCTCTCTGTTGGTTAAAGATGGAGATCTCTGCTCCCTGTTTTCACTTCTTTTGATGCAAAACTTTATGTGTAGATAAACTCATTATAACATTGTTTAGTTTGTGAGGCAAATATACTTTAATGGTGCTCAATGACATCAAAGTAAAGACAGTCAAGCACACGCCAACCAATTTCTGTTAGAAACAGACTCCCGTCTGGGCAGCAGGGTCAAGACCCCTAGGTGGAGGAAACAGTTTGCTCTAGACGACTAGCCTAAAAGTTGAACATTCAGCCCACCCAGTGGTAGAGCGGAAGAAAGGATCTGGCAGTTTGCTTCTCCAAAAATCACAAGCAAAAAGAACCCCTCTGTGAAACAGTTCTACTCTGTAACAGGGTTTCCACGAGTCATGATTGACCCGATGGCACTGACCGCAGCAGTGGGGTTGGAGCCCGGTTATGAAGGAGAAGGGTAAGTATCCAGATTGCCACAACAATCCTTGCATGGATTTGTAAAAAATATTACTACTCCTTTCTTCTCCCTCTTAAATCAGAGACATGCTACGATTGTCATGTACATAGCAGCCCCTTCCTAGTAGGCGGCCTTTCTTCTAGACATGCATGGGAGACCCTGTGCAGTTAGGCTGCCTGGAGACTTGCAGCAGATGGAGGAGGAAGCACATAAACTGTGGCCGTGAGCGTGTCACACTTCATCCCAGAGGGAGTGCTCTCCCAGGTCCGCCTTCCTGAAGAATGTGCTTTGGAACAGGGTAGACTGTGAGCCAGGGAATTGTCTGGGCTTCTCATTAATCTCTGAAGATGGGAGAGTAATCCCTTCACAAATATGGGAATGGGGACTGATCTGGGACTGGCAAATAATAAACAATGAGGGTGTTTCTTTTCTTTTCTCCAACCCACCCCCCACCTTCCCCAGCCTCTTTCCAACGCGAATTCTTCCTGCCCTCCTCTCTGCAGTCCTCAGCAATAACTTAGCCCTTGTCTTCCTCTTTGAAGGATTTAAATGGAATGACCTTAATTCTCATTTTGTTTGCACTCTATCTTTTAAGGAGCTCCAATGAAGACCAAGACAAACAGTAGATTAAGAGTGGTACCTTTTATAAGGCTGATTAGTTTCTAAAATATGCTGAAAGGTGTGGGGAAGAGGGGAGGAAAGAGAGAGGGGGGGGGGGGAATGGGCGCTGAGACAGAAACCTTTGTCGGTGAGTCTGACACAGCTCCATGTCTTTCAGTAGTTGCAGATACTGACCTGCCAATGGTTTTTTCCTTTGTGTGAGAAGGCTTTGCCGGGATAACATTTAGAGTATTAAGAGGTGCCTGGTAAGTGTTTCTAAACAAATATTACCCCACTGCCTAATTTTGGTTTAAGGGGAGAGTTGTGCTGGGAATGAATTCAGAAAACATTTGATTACGGCTCATCTGCTGCTCGGGTAGCAGGGGCTATCAAGTGGCTGGCAGTGTCAAAATCAGAATTCCAAAGATGCCGTTCCATGCCGAGTCATTAAGAGCAGCACAGCCTCCGCGGATCTCCTTCAGCTCCTCTGGATTTGAAGGAATTTACAGAGAAACTTCCAAGACACCTCAGCTCTCTCCAAATGAAAGCCAAAGCATTATAGTTTGGCAGAGCTGAAAGTGTGTCTCTAGATAGAAATATATATATATATATATATATATATATATATATATATATATATATATATATATATATATATACACACGCAGAAAATATTTCTGGGCATTGGCTTCCGTTTCTTTGAAAGGGTGGGAGGTTGGCTACAGAAATTGTTCAATTTAATGTGAAGTTAAATCAAATGTAAAAAGCTAGGGCACACTCACAAGATGATCTGCCTGCTTATATTAATAGGATAATTCACATCCTCATTGTCAGAGCAGGAAGCCCCCCAATAAGGTCAATCGTTAAGCACAATGTGTTTCACTCTTGGGTGCTGTCTCACTTAGATTCTCAGCCCCACTTGTCTATCCTTCTTTCCCAGTATGCACCTCTATTGCAAATTTAGGTCCATTAGGTAGATGTCTGCACCATTATGAAACCTGATTCCATCATCTTCAAAGTGCCAAGTCATTTAAATACAGTACAGTCCTTGGTCATATTTAATCCAAACATTTACACATATCCAATTCCTTCTTATCTTTTTAAATAGGATACATGGCTTATTTTTAAATTACATCTTCATTCATGCTCTGTAAAGGCTTCAAGGAAAGCCCATCCATGGGATTTAAATTCTGGTCCACAGGTGCTGTTTCCAATTCCTGGCATGGCCAATAAATCCCAGCCCCAGCATAATTCTCAGCATGACACTCTTATGTGGAAGCAGAAAAGATGAAATAGAAGCAGCCGTTTCTCCCCATCTCCCAGAAATTATACTAGACTGAGTGTGAAATATATATATTTCTATTTATACCTAATTTAAAGATATTGACTGAGAAGGCAAGGTCCCAACTCATGAGGTGTGCATAATTTCGGCCAACACTTAAGGTCAATTAGACAGATAGCTGGGCATCTGGGGGGAGCGAGGTTTCTGTGGAGGGGAGGGAGTCCTCCCATCATGATTAACACCAGCACAAGCCTGAAGGACCCACGATGCCCTCAACCTCCGCCCTCCTTTTCCCAAAGTTGCTCGGTTCTCAGTTTCTACTAGCAGGTATTCCATTTCGTGCTGCCGCGCAGACACAGGGGCCCCTAAGAACCCGCTCTTGTTTGGGAAAGCAGCTGAAGCAATGACTCCTTGTTTAACCTCCTTGACTCAACCTACCTTGTTCCATTGCGGTTTAAAAGAAAGAGAGGAAGGAAGGAAGGAAGGAAGGAAGGAAGGAAGGAAGGAAGGAACCACCACCTCGCCGTGCAGTGGAGAGCCCGCGTGGGACACCCCTACCCCTGAAACGACCACAACTGTGCACTTGTCCAGGGCGCGCGCCTTCGATGGGCTGCCCTTTGTGCCCACTGCCCTGGAGAGCTGGTGGATAGCGGCAAGGGCTGGTGTGCGTTTCAACAAATTTTCAAAAGTTGCCATGGGAAGAGAATAGCAAGAAAGCCCTTTAAAAAGAAAATTATTTTCCCAGCATCATCACCAGGGAAACCCCCCTGCGATGGCTATCTTGGACGGTCGACAGCAATCTGAACTAAGGGGGGGGGGGCGAGCGTGGCGTGGGGCTCCCCTTTCATCAAAGGCCGAGGAGGGCCTAGCGCTGCCTGCAATGAGTGGAGCGGCCCTTTCCGAGCAGAAAGGGAAGTCTCCAGCTCCGTGCCACTGAGAGAGGTCACCACCTGCCCTCTTTGACTTTGCCGCTTCTGATTATCGGGTAGGTTCGGCTCCCCAAGTCATCTTTTGTGGTGAGGACATCAATCTTCTGCAAGGCTCTGCCCGGAGGGAGGGAGGGGTGGAAGCCGGCACGCGGATCTCGAAAAGCCTCAAGATCGCAGCCCAAGAGCCTTATTTATAGGCCGTTACTGAAAATCAACTTCAATCTGCGCGAATGTACTACATTAAACCAATAACAGACAACAAGCTTGTGACTATGGGGCGCGATTGTACCGATTGTACCGTGGCTGGGGGGCAGGGGGGCGGCACAACCCAATCTGGGAAGGGCTGCGCTCCCTCGTGGAGTGTGTCTGTGGTGATTGCTAGCTGGTTCCCACCGATCCTCACGGAATATTATGCCATTAAACAGTGTGAAAGAAAATCAAAATATATGTTTACTGGGTACTAAATAGTAAGTGCCCTTTCAAATGCTCTTTAATGACTAGGCTCCAAGGCGCACGGCTTCCGGGCTCTCCGAGGCAGTTCCCAAAGAGCCGATGGTCGTCCACCCCCAACTCCCAGCCCTGAAAGGCACAGTCAGAGAGAGGGGAGACAGCCCTGGCCACCCAGCTCCTCTCGCTGCAGGGTTTTCATCGCAAAATCGGTGAGGTCTCAGCTGTGTTTCTCTGGAGCTGGAGGGACACTCCGTGCCTGGCTCAGCACACTCCTGACTCTACCTGCTGAGAGAGCCCGCCCAGAAGGAAGGAGGGCATTCCGATGACACGTTAGCCAAGTCCTGGCTAAGGATCCCAGAATCTGTTTGATGTGAACATGCAGCCACGCTAAAAGCATGCATGGACCAAGTTCACTTCTTGGACTTAGTTTTCTGTTCTTTGGGGTTTGTTGGGGGTAAATGCTCTAGGACTTCATGCCTAAACGGACAAGGAACAGAAAAGAACGTCCAGAAATAGACCCCAAACACAATAGACGTAAGTAGATGATGGTAAAGTCAATAGGGGTTAAGCCATGGACGATTCACTGACTGATGATGGGCTAACTGGGAAGTCCTTCGGGAAAATGTCAACTTGGATTCAGACTGCTCAAGGATGAAGCTGAGATGTAATAAAATATTAAGTGTAAAAACAGAAAGAAAATAAACAACCATTCGATTACTGGGAAAAATGCATGGGCGGGTTCCTTTATAGACTTGAATTGGGCGCGGAAGACCAAAGCCAGACGGAAAAGTAAACATTGGTATGTGTGCTGATCTGGAAGTCACAAGTTCTGCTTGGGAAAGCAACATCCAAAGATATTTTAAAAAAACATATATATTTTCATCACATAAGACAATCAATGAGTACGTTTCTCAAATGAATAAAGAGCTCCTAGAAATCAATAAAGAAAAATATCAGTATCCCAAAAGAAATATGGGAAAAGTATTTGGAGGGAAATGCTTAACAGGGAAACAGGAATGCAAACAACTCTAAAACATGAAAACATCTTTAACCTCGATAATATAACCATGGTGACATTATCGAGGTTAAAGGTAAGAACTATGAAAGCTAAAACTGAGAACTACAAAAGCTAAAAAACAAAATCACTGCCATGGAGTTGGTAACCAACTCACAGCAAAGGTGTAGGACTGAGTAGAACTGCCCTGCGGATTTCCAAGGCTGTGCACCTTGCTTCTGTGCAGCGGCTGCTGACCTTGCCATCAGCAGCCCGATTCGTATGGAAGGGATGCTGTTTTCCACCTGTTAGTTGGCAGAATTTCTAAAGTTTGATTCCACTCTTCATTGACAAAGTCTGAGGGGCAGGTATTTCTAAACACTGTAGTTGGGAACAACCCTGTAGAAGGCAATCTGAGACCTTCAGGTATACTTGCATATGTAAGGAATGGCAACGGCGCAAGGTTACTTTTCAAAAAGCAAAACTCTGAGAACAACCAGGTTAACATAGGGACACCTTGAGTAAACAGCAGTGCACTTGTACAATGGATTACAATGCTGTTGTAAAAATAAGCCATCAGAGAAGGAAGTTCTCTATGCTCTGATATGGAAAGTGCACCAAGCCAGAGTCTCCTGTGCACAGGACAGGAACATGTGCAGAAACATGCTACCCTTATGTATACCCAAGTAAAGTAAGAATCTATGTTAGCACATTCCAATAGCTGCATAAAGAAACTCTGGAAAGCTCTATAAGGAAGATTAAAAGAAAAGTAGGCGAGTAGATTTGGAGAGTGGGAGAGCAATGTTTCATAGTATACCTTTTTATCTTGTGTGTAAATCACTTTTAACCAAATGTTATCAACATTAATCTTGGTGTCATTAAAAACAATTAAATAGCCTAATTAAAATTGACATCATTCCAAAGTAAAAAAAAAAATCATAGTGAAAAAGTACAAATGAAAATAATTGCTGATTAGGGCAGATACACCAATGGAGAATTTTGAGCGGTTTTGAGAGGAACCAGTATTAATTTTGTCCTTATTTAAATATGTTCCTTCACATAGCATATATTTATAACATACCCTTTCATTTCCTGCTTTAAACAAATTAGGAAAACTGAAAAACAGATTGAAGATCAATTCCACTGGTTAACCTAAAAAACAACTTTTAAACCAAGAATTGCACTCCGGTCTTTCTCTTCAGTCGGCTCTAATCGTAAAAAGCAAAACAGAACAACTCACTTCCCACGTCTCCAAAGTAGAAACGGACCCTAGGACCATGTGAAGACCCAAATGCAATTTGCCCAGTTCTTATTTCTGCCTCAGCCTGAACTTCCACCATTCCGTCTTCAAGTTAAACAGAACATGAGGTTAAAGTAGCACAGTCTTGAGAAATCAAAGACTTGATGCGACAATTGTATAGTTAAAAACTATATTTACTCTAAATTGCAAGATGGTAGGTATTGTATGTGATGTGTAAGTTGCGACAATTGTTCTAGTAATAAATGTAATACTCGGCAGCATTTTTCATAGATTACTCAGTTCATCATTAGTGCCATTTTGCCTCTTTGTAATAATGTGCACTTTCCTTTAGAAAGAGCTTGGTTATTTCTTTGGTTGGGCCTATTTGCTCCTTTTTTATGTGAGATTTTTCAATACTCTGAAATGATGCAGAGCAAAAAAGGTCCATCCACTTCACTTGTGTTGCCTCCTGCGTTACCTGAACCACAACAGAACAATGACAGACAACAGCGCCTTTCTCCTCTCGAACAATTCAGTCACCATGACAACCAGCAGAAGAACGTTGGGCCAGAAAAAAGCATTGAGCTTGAGGGACTAGACTAATCAAAAAATGGAATAACATGGCAACAATTACACTGACGAGCGAGAGGGAAGCTGCAGATGCATGCAGACGCCCACGGCACCGCAGCCGCATCGCATTCAGCATCTTGTGTTTAGTGTCTTGTGTTTTTGAGAGCAGGTAAATAGACAAGATCGAATTGTGTAACAGAATGTCAGTGCTCTAGTTAAATAGAAAATTCCTTTCCTTTGCCTGTGCTACTTCAAGCGCATTGAAGAGGGTTTAGGGGAGATGAGGTTTTGAAGTGAAATGTGTAATAGATACAATATGAGTGCCACAAGGCAACGTTATTTAGTTTCAAAAAAGTAAACTTGGGTATAGCCCTCCCCTCCTTCCGCCCACCCCCACCCTCAAATATATAGGCACCAATACAGTGAGAACGCTGCTGGGTTAGTGGCCAACATGAGCTTAAACCCAGCTTCTTATCGGCCAAATATATGATTCACCTTTCCTAAATCATTCCCGGGGTATATTGTCTCCCATTGACAAAATCGAGCACCATGATTTGAGCAGGGTTCGTTCAGATGTCTGGGGGAAGTTCTTGAAAGAGGTGCAATCTGCGGTGGGTCAGCTAACAGGAACTGTCTGTGCACAGGCTGCTGTCTCCTGCGGCCTCACCTGCCTTAGTTTACCCTCGCCGGAATGCTAGCCCTATTTCTGGGGCAGCTAGTGTCCTGTGTGTGATCACATCTTTTAGACGGCATTTTCAGTGGCCTGACTTTTTGACTGGAAACACAAGTTGCGGCATTCCAGGTAGGCTAGGTAAATCCTGAGCCCTGCCTGGATTTCTCTGATTACATTTTTTACATCACCTTGACACTTGATGTAGGACGCTTGATTACTTTGTTGGACGCTTTTAGTGAGCCACATTAGCTGCTTTTGGTGAATAAACGCTTCAAAAGTAAATAAATAGAAACGTGCAATTAAGATTATTTTTTACTAAATTGCAAGCAGGAATTGGTGCCTTCCCTTAGCTACAAAAGGGGTGAAAGATTGTCATCTTCCTAGAGCCATTTGAGATAGGGAGGAATGAAATCTAAATTTCTAAATGCTGATAAAATGCTGTGCACTGTGATGAGCCATCCAGTGTCAACCTGGAGCAGATTCTGGGCTCACAGACCCGGACTACTGGGGCCTCCCTTTATTATATAGCCTATAATTTAGTATGCTTTCTTAGTCTATTTATCTTCTTTTCTGTGACTTAGTATACCTATCTGTAAAATGAGCCGCTATTTGATTATGTTTTTGTTTTCCAAAAATAGAAACAAAAAGTTCCGAGGGGCAGCTTAATGAGTTTACTCTGAGCATAAAGCATTTATTGATTTGGGAAAGGTTCTGTGTGAACGAATGAGTGACTCTGTTTTCATCTTGGTGTGAGGCCAAAGCTTTGAGCTGGAAATCGCTCATTAGGAAGGCGATTCCAACCCGTTTTTCTCCGTTAATTTTCCTCCTGCTCAAGGTGCGAGAAACAGCATGGCTAGGATGATGTTAGCCACTTTTAAGATGTTTATTTATTCACAGTTCATCTGCTTCTCAAAAAGACCTTGAAGCAAGTTACACGGGGAAAGGGAGTTCTAATAAGATAGAACCTCATTAACGGAAGCTCAAAGACAAACAAATAAACACAGAGTTGAGGGAAAATGCCTATCAAGGAATCCTGGCAAAGAAGTGCAATTTCCAGTTCTGAGCTTTCTCGCAGCCAGGCAAAGCGAGGAAATCCCTGGGAAATGCAGAGCCTTCCTCCAGTAATCATAAAAATCAGGTGGGTCCTTCAGGAATAGCCTTTCCAGTGAGCTTGGCCCCAGAAAGGAGTCTGGGGAAGGCAGCCCCTGAGTGACCTCGCTGCCACTGAAGTCAGCCTGCAGCTGAGCTAGGGGCAGCCTCCCTGACGCCCTTCTGGCGAGGTCGCTGTGCTTTCAGAGGTAAGGTAAAGGAGCATCATTCTCGTCCTCTGTGTGATTAGAGGCAGGATAGCAAGAAAGGGGGGGGGGGACAAAGAAGAGGTTCTCTTCTGGGTATAGAAGGAGAAATCCACGTCCTCTGAAAGCGAGTTGCCACAGCTTACTGGGAAACCACCATGCAGAAGAGGGCTTGGATGGGGCCAAAGAATTTGTTTTTCCCAAAGACCTGCTTGCCTTAAAGGTAAAGCAGCCGATGATTAGATATTAAGAAGGGGCTCATCAGGGCCTCCTCCCCTAAGAAGGCCGGTTGAACCGCTGCCAGACGATTTCGTGCCAAATGCGAATGGAGGACGAGGGTTTTCCGTGACATTATTGTGAAAAGATGAGAAAACAGCTAAATCAGCTTTGTAGGAGATAAACTATGATAGCCCGAGTAGACCACGCTTTCTTTACAAAAGCCAGCTCTTCTTTGAGGCAACGTAAGCGCGATCATCCTTCCATACAGTCGCTGACATTTGACTGCACAGCGAAGAAAATCTGCTTATCAGTTTTAACACCCTTCTCTGAGTTGCCAGATAAAAGGCCATAGCAATCTGAAGAAATTTATCTTTAAAATGTTTCTATTATGCTTGGTGACAATGCACGAAGCTTCCACTGAGGACTCCTCCAGAACGGGGTGTGTGTGTGTGTGTGTGTGTGTGTGTGTGTGTGTGTGTGTGTGTGTGTGTGTGTGTTGCTCCCTCCCCCTCCCTCCCCCCTCTTCCTCCTCCCCCCACCCCCCCCCCACCCCCAGATGAAGCAGGAATCAGAAAGGACTTTTCGCTTTGCCTCGGGAGAACGGTGCAGGCTTGTGAACACGGAGCCTGCCATTGCCTTAAGCTTTGAAAACGCTTCAGGGACCTGTGCTGTTGCATCAAGACGGCGTTCTTTACAGCCCAGGAAATCCATCCCAGGGGCCCTGTGTCCCGGGCTCCCAAACGGAGAGCTCCCTGGTTCATTTCCCTCGGGTGGCCTCAGGCATCCTGGGAAATGTCTGAAGGGGACACACTCACTGTGAGTTCGGAGGGAGGGAAGCGTAGCGCACCGTTTGGCTCGTCTCCCCCACCCTGTGCCTTCATTGTAGGTTAATAAGGCCTGCCACTTGCGGGGTCGCTACACTGTGCAGGCCCCAGGGGGGGTCACTTCATGCACGTTATTACCAACCCTTACTGCAGCCCTGTGAAAGATAAGTATTAGCATCCTGCCTGAATGCACGTATGAATCTGGCAGTCATTCCCCACAGTATTTGGAGGACCTACATGACATTCCAACAGCCCCTGCGGTTAGGTGCTTCACACCCAGTGACGCACACGGCTGCCCGCACAGAAACGAGCAAACAACCTGCGCGCGCGCGCGCACACACACACACACACACACACACACACACACACACACAGCGGAGGACCTGCTCCAGGAAGGCGGCGTGTCAAACCCAAGCCATTTCTTCCTCACACTGTTCCTTCTCCTCTGTCTTTTGATCTGTGGGTTTCCTGAGGTGGTGGTGGTGATGGACATTATTCAATGTTTTCCTGGTTATTTAGAGTAGAGCTGTTCCTTGTGGATTTCTTAGCTATACTCTTTATAGAGGGGTTCACCCGTTTTCCCTGTGGAGTCAGTGAGTAGATTTGAACTCCCAATCTTTCAGGTAGCAGCCACGTGCTCAACCATGGTGCCATCAGGACTTCTTTTCCTCAGGTAAGAACAGGTGGGCTCATGGCCCACCTGTGCCACATTTGAGCTGGGTGAGTTTAGAAAAATTATTTAATCTCTCTCCCTCAGTGACTGGCCTTCCTAACATGAATTAAAATACCAAACTCGTTGGTAAGTTGTAAGGTTTAGATGACATTGCATGGATAAAGTCCTTAGCTTGGTGCCCAGCACACAGTAGGTGTTTGATAAATAGAAAACCTTGTCGTCGTCTTCACTGTGCCTTCTCTGGAGAATTAAGACCTTTTCCTTTCTTCACTGGCAGGCTTTGCTAAGGTGATACTTGTTAGGAGTTGGCTCCTCACACGAGGGGCCTGTGGGAACCAAGATAGAGACAGTTACTTGTGCTCAGGAGCACACCTGCGACCTTACAGAACGTTAATTCAAGAAAGGGGCGTGATTTTCTGTCACGGGCAAATACTCGTAGACCTTGCACATTGTTAGAAGGCCATTGTGTTTCTTTTGTACCAAGACTTTACCTACACCTTCCGTCACAGAGAGCGGGGGGAATGCAGTGGATTGAGAAGAACGCCCCAGAAGAACTCCCAAGGCTCGAACTCTAGCAACTCTGATTCCCGAGTCTGGCAGAATTGCAAATTACTTGTGCTCTTTTTCTTTTTATTCATTTTATTGGCGGCTCTTACAACTCTTCTTACAAACCACACATCAATTTTATCCAACATATTTGTACATATATTCAATTGTTCTTTTCTAGACATTTACTTTCCATTGAGCCCTTGGGATCAGCTCCTCTTTTTTCCCCCTCTCTCCTATCCCCCCAACCCTCATGACCCCCTGATAGGTTGTAGATTGTTATTTTCAAATCTCACTCCGACCACTGTCTCCCTTCCCCTCTAGTTTCTGTTGTTCTTCCCCCTGGCTTGGGGGTGGTGGTGTGTGGTTCTGTACAATTCATTGGGATCGGTGCCCCCCTTGCTCCCCTCTTCCCCCCTGTCCCCCTACCCTTTTGGTATCTCCATTCCTATACCTGTTCCTGGGTTCCATGTGTTGTGAGTTTTTATCTCTTGCCTCTACCTATGTACATGCTCCTGTCTAGTCCAGAGTGGGAAGCGGCACTGGGGTCATGATAGTGGATGGAAGCGGGGGGTGGGGAGGAGGCTATAGGGAACAGAAGTATATTGTGTGACCCATTAGTGCTCTACTGCACCATGATTGAATCACCCCCTCCTGGCCACCCCTCTGTGGGGGGATGTTCCATTGTCCATAGATGGGCTTTGGGTCTCTGCTCCAACCTCCCTCCATTCTCACCAATGCATTTTTGTTTATTTACTTACTGTTTGTTGTGAATCTTCTGATTCCCATTGCCCAGTCTCAATAACACCTCACGATCACACCAGCTGGTGTGCTGCTTCCATGTGGGCTTGTTGCTTCACTATTGGATGGCCACTTGTTTAACTTCAAGCTTTTAAGACACCCCCCCAGACACTATATCTTTTAATAACCAGGCACCATCCTCTGTCTTCACCACATCTGCTTATGCACTCATTTTGTCTTCAGCGATCATGTGGGAGGGGGAGGGAGGGTAAGCATCACAGAATGCCAATTTGTTAGAGCAAAGTGTTCTTGTATTGAGGGAAGGTATGAGCCGAGGCCCAAGGGCCATCTGCAGCTTCAGCCTTATAAATATATGTACATAGGCCAATACCACTATTGTTATGGATTAATGTATTTGTGTAAGTGCACACCTCTGTTAAATTAATCTCCCTATCTATGCCTTTGCTTCCTAGAGCTTGCCTCTGTTTCCCTTTGCCTCCTCTTGCCTCGCCATCACTTTCCCCCTTCTTCCACTTCTTAGTGCTTCCTCTCCACTAGCTTGGTGTTGCTCTAATACTCACAGGATCTCTAACCTCTCCTAGATGTTGGTTCTGCTTCCCTGGTTGTTCCCCTGTCCATGACACCATCCGCTCATCACACCCTTCTCCCCACTTCCTTCTTCCTTCTCTACCTTCTGGGGCCATTTGCCCCATTGCCTTCTCCCCGAGCTTCCCTCCCATGTCCAACCCATATAATTAGGCAAACCATCAGTGTCTTAGTCTGAACAATAAGAAAACATATGGTTGAAGAACGACAAGGAAAGAGAAAAAGATGAGAGAAAAGGGGAAAAAATAAAGAAAAAAAAACCCTACATAGGTCCAGGTCTGTTTGCCGGTCCCCATGAGACCCTCCCCCCTAGTCCTGAGGGAGATCTGGGGGCTGCCCCTCCTAGCCCAAAGTCCATTCTTGGGGCTCCTCAGGGGCTCTGTGACTTGGCTTTACTCCAATTGCTGATCTGTTATGCTCCATTCCCACACTGTCTCCCCACACTGTGCCCCCATTATTGTCCTCTGTCACCATACGCTCCAGTTAGGAGGCAACATGTCTTGAGCTGTTGGCAGTCCCACAGTCGTGCCCTAGCAGCTCCATGCAGGGACCTCATCCTCTGGGCTTGGTGTGCCCATAGGCCGACTGCCCCGTTCTCTGTTTCCTTCTGGGTATGGTAGGTCAGTTCCTTTCCCCACCTGAAGGTCTAGTGTCATTCTCTGTGGCACACACTTCCAGGGTGGGGGTCAGGCTGGCTCCGGTTGGGGCCGACCCTGAAGTCCCATCTTTTCATGCATTCCTCCATACTTACGCTGCCCTCCTGGTTTGGGGCATCATGGTGGGGTCTGTATGCACATTCCAATTCTGTGGAGACACAACCAATACTCTCTCCCTGATGGGTTAGTGCCCTGTTGCCCCCATGTCATCATCTGAGTTTCTCCCCACCCCATTCTCCCTCCTGCTTCCCCCTTTCCGCTTCTTTATGTTGTATTCATATGTACCTCCCTGGGTTTGATCCGACACCCCCCCCCCAAACCCCATCTGCGAAGTGGAATGTGAGAGGTAGCAGGGGGGTGGGGTGGGTCAGGAAGAGGGACCCACAGATGACTCATTTAAAGAGGTGAAGAATGCCAGGCTGTGGAAGGGTCGTGGGTCACAGGAGGACTACTAGTCATGGCTTCGCATCTGGAGAAAAGCCTGCTTGTGAAGAGTGTGTTTCTTTTTTCTTGCCCTCCTAATGGGCAGTTTGAAGACAGAGATTGCCAAGAGGAGTCTCTGATAAGACAAGGAAGGTCTCTGAGGGAGATAGGGCCTCAGCGTGACACTGCAGGGATGCCTGAAGGGGCACCAAACTAGTGGCTGTCTGCTGTCCACAGCCCTGACGGGAGGTTCAGTGATGCTGAGCAGCATCAGATGCTAGACCCTTGTTAGGATTTTCCCCCCTAATAAGCCCCATGTCCGGAAAACCTTTTCCTATTTAAATTGCTCATATTTCTTTTAAAAAAGCAATAACAAAAGTCATCTCTAATGATCTACAACTTTCTGATCAGAGGACTTAATAGTAACAATAGCTAATATTATTTATTGTACACTGGCATTAGACTTTTCAAATGTCATCTTCCTTAGTCCTGCCAACAAGCCTGTAGTCCCATGCAACAGTTACGCTTCCTTGACAGGTTCAGAGACTCAACTAGGGCTCCTGTTCCAACACATGGACGTGCCAAGAGCCGGGTAGAAGGCTCACGAACAGTTTTGAGAGAGTTAAAATCATTTTCAGCCCTATTTCTGAGAAACTCTGTCCTGTGTGATTGCTAGGAAAATAATGTTTTTCCAGACTCCACAATATGTTTCATTCTCAACACAACTGAGATGAATATGTACTTCTTGGTAATAACGCAAATCTATATCTTTTTCCAATCAGCATCGCATTTTTAATAGAATGCATATTTGTTCCTTCCCAAGGATAGACATAGAAATTAAATCATGAATGTATTTTTGTAACACTTATTATGTGCCCTTGAGGAGATGCAGAGATAAATCAGCAATAGTGACTAGAAATTCTATGTGGGAAGAATTAGGTTGCCAAACTCTCAGTTACAGGAAAAGGGATGCAGGATTTGCCTTGAAGTTGGATTTGCATAGCTAACACATTATAGATTGGATGCATATTGTGCAGCATGAAGGAGAGTTGCTGGCGCTTAGATGGTCTAACATGGTTACTTTTTAATAAGATATGGCCCTGTGTCCTCAGGGCGTTTATAGTCCACTTAAGTTAGGAAGTTAGGTTTAGATAGGACTTCCATAGTGGCAACATAAAACCCTAACCATTTTTGTAAGGTAGAATTGGGATCATGATAGGGGGGTGGGGGGGAAGCACTTACGAATCTGGCTAGACCAGAGGATCTACATTGGTACAGATAGGAACTGGAAACACAGGGAATCCAGGACAGATGATCCCTTCAGGACCAGCGGCGAGAGTGGCAATACTGGGAGGGTGGAGAGAAAGTGGGGTCGAAAGGGGGAACCGATTACAAGAATATAAATATAACTCTCCCTGGGGGATGAACAACAGAAAGTGTAAGATATGACAAAATAATAATAATTTATAACTTATCAAGGGTTTATGAGGGAGGGGGAAGTAGAGGAAGGGGAAAATGAGGAGTTGATACCAAGGGCTCAAGTAGAAAGCAAACGTTTTGAGGATGATTATGGCAACAAATGTACAAATGTGCTTGGCACAATGGAGGTATGTATGGATTGTGATAAGAATTGTAAGAGCCCCCAATTAAATGATTAAAAAATAAAGCCCCAAACCATTGAGTCAATTCCAAATCAAGTGACCCCATAGAACAAAGTAGCATTGCCCCACAGGGTTTCCAAGCTCTTAAATCTTTATGGAAGCCCATTGCACATGCATTCCATGGAGTGGCTGGCGGGTTAGGACAGCCACCTTGTGGTTAGCAGATGAGCACTTTTACCACTGTGCCACCAGAGAGCCTTAGTAACAGCATAGCACAGACTATTTGCATCTAATGAATTAGGGTCCAACTTCAACTCTGAAGTGTTTTTCTGGGAACCTGTTGGAGTTCCAGTCCCAGTTTCATTGAACTACTCCAGATTTTTTTCTTCTTTTTTTACATTTTATTAGGGACTCATACAACTCTTATCACAATCCATACATATACATACATCAATTGTATAAAGTACATCCATACATTCCCTGCCCCAGAACTACTCCAGATTTGTAGAACCGTATATGATTCCATGCCTTCTTCATTCAGTTACTGACTCATTGAGCAAAAATCTATTGAGGGCTTGGTAGCTGTCAGGGGTGGTTTCTTTCTGTTTGTCTTTTAAAAACTTTCAGTGGGGTGGGGGGATTGAGTGAAGGCTTACAAAGCAGATCATCAGTTTTCCACTCAACAGTCCATGCACATTTTGCTTCATATCCTTTATTGCAATCCCCACAATGAACCACTATCCCACTTCTTCCTGTGTTTCTTATTTGCTTTCCTCCTCCTTTCCTGGTCCTCTGAAATGGGTGCTTGGGTAATTGCTGACCTTTTGCTCTCAAATGTTTGAGTGGTCTAGGGCAGCGGCTCTCAACCTGTGGGTCGCAACCACTTTGGGGGTTGAAGAACCCTTTCACAGGGGTTGCCCAATTCATAACAGTAGCAAAACTACAGTTATGAAGTAGCAACAAAAATAATTTTATGGTTGGGGGTCAGCACAACATGAGGAACTGTACGAAAGGGTTGTGGCATTAGGAAGGTTGAGAACCACTGTTCTGGGGCATTCATACCTCACAAGTGTTATTGTTCCCCTATAGACCTGTCTACTGTTTAGTTGAAAAATAAGCCATAGGTGTGAGTTCATTTCCAGACCTGAATAGTGGCTAAGAGCCATAGTCTTGGGGTTCCACAAGTCTCTACCTGATTAGTAAGCCTGGTCTCTTTTATGATTTTCAGCTTTGTTCCACATTTTTCTGCTCCCTCTACCTAGGACGTTTTAATGTGATCCCTACCTGAGCAACTGGTAGTGGTAGCAGGGCACTCTCTAGTTCTTCTGGTCTCAGGATCATTAAGACTGATGCTCCGGTGGTTCATTAAGCCATTGAACAAATTGTTTTTATGTATCTTTGATTTTCCTCATTGTTCTTTCCTCCAAACAGGGAATGACCAATAGTAAGTGGTCAATTGGGAACTTTTTAAAGATTTAATTAATTTATTATTTAAATTATTTTATTGGAGGTTTGTACAGTTCATCACAATCCATACATCCATCCATTGCGTCAAGCACATTTGTACATATGTTGCCATCATCATTTTTAATACATTTTCTTTCTGTTTGAGCCTTTGGTATCAGCTCCTTTTCCCTTGATAATTTCTAATTTTTTCATGCCTTACACTGACCAGTGTCTCCCTTCACCCACTTTTCTGGTGTCCATCCCCCTGAGAGGGTGTTATATGTAGATCATTGTGATCAGTTCCCACTTCTCCCCCCACCTTCCCCTTACCCTCCTGGTATTGCTATTCTCTTTATTGGTCCTGAGGGGTTTATCTGTCCTAGATTCCCTGTGTTTCCAGTTCTTATCTGTACCAGCATGCACACTCTGGTCTAGTCAGATTTATAAGGTAGAATTGGGATCATGATAGTGGGGGGAGGAAGCATTAAAGAACTAGAGGAAAGTTGTATGTTTCATTGGTGCTATACTGCACCCTGACTGGCTCGTCTCTTCCTTGTGACCCTTCTGTAAGGAAATGTCCAATTGTCTATAGATGGGTTTTGAGTCTCCACTCTGTACTCCCCCTCATTCATATCAATATGATTTTTTTGTTCTGGGACTTTGGTGCCTGAAACCTGATCCCATCAACACCTTATGGTCACACAGGCTGGTGTGCTTCTTCCACGTGGACTTTGTTGCTTCTCAGCTAGATGGCCACTTGTTTACCTTCAAGCCTTTAAGACTCCAGGTGCTATATCTTTTGATAGCCAGGCACCATCAGCTTTTTTCACCACACTTTCTTATGACCCATTTTGTCTTCAGTGATCGTGTTGGTAAGTGTGAGCATCACAGAATGCCAGGTTATTATAGCAAAGTGTTCTTGCATTGAGGGAGTACTTGAGTAGAGACCCAAATGCCTGTCTGCTGCTTTAGTACTTAACATATAAATATATGTACATAGGTCTATTTCCCCATCGTCATATATAACTATATTTACATATGTACATGCCTGTATTTAGACCTCTAGAAATGCCCTTTGCCTCCTAGATCTTTCCTCTATTTCCTCCTCTTGCCGCTGTGATGTTCAGCCTTCATTTGGGTTTCAGTAATTCCTCTCGGCTACATTGCCCTGGATCAAGTCCCACCAGGCATCCTTGCCCTCCTTGCCATGGATTTTAGAGCTCTTGTTGTTTCCTTGTCCCTAGGTTTGTTGACAACCCCCTTTCTTTCCCTAGCCTCCCCCTCTTCCATGTCCCCCTGGAACCATTGGTCCCATTGTTTTCTCCTCCCGATTGTTCATCCCACCTACCTTATCTAAATAAACATGCAGAGACAATAGCAAGCACAAAAACAAGACAGAGCAAAAGAAAACAAACAAAATGACCAAAGAAAAAGAAAAGCCTATAAATAGTTCTAGGTCTGTTTGTTGACCTTTAGGAGTGGTTTTCAGCCGAGTTTGATGGGCTGCCATGCCCTGGCCCCAAAGTCTATTTTTTATAGTCCCCGGGGACTTCATTGCTTTGCTCCCCTTGCTGCTCTGTTGCACGTCCTTAGTGTTTTGCCCTGGTGTGGTGGGGTCAAATCAGGCACAATTCCCACACTGTGTCTCCAGTATTGTCCATCATAGGGTTATGGGTCAGTGAGGGACGTCGTGTCTCATGGTGGGGCCAGCCCTATGGTCTTGTCTGTGTACTGGCTGCTCTGAGCAGGACTATAAGCCTTGGGGATTGTTGTTCCCCTCTCTCTCCTACCCTCTTTGTTTGCTCCCGTGTGCTCTGATAAGAAGTGCCCCTCTCCCTGAGCTGTAGCTTCAGCGCTGTCCTCTGAAGCATTCTTCTGGCAGGAGGGTGGGGGTGAGGGGGTGTTCCATGTCATTGGGATTGAGGCTGGCCCCGCAGACCTCCTATTGGTTCGCTGCTTCATGCCAGTGTGCTGCATTCATGTCTTGGCACACTGGGTTGAAGTGCACTCGGGAACTTTTAAGACCCTAGGCGCTACTCATCAAAATGTGATATAGAACATTGTCTTGGTGGAACATTGTGACTTTATATGATACCAATTGACCTTTGTGTCCCTCACACTATGGTTCTGGGCTCCCAGTCCTAACAATTTCTTCTTCCTTCAAAGGGTTGGGGTATATCTAAGACATTTTTGTAACTTTGCCCCCATATGCTCCACTACATTCATGACTATATTTACAACAAAGCTCAATATTGTCTGTCACACTCATATATACCTGCTGTCAAACCTTATTGCATTTGTGGGTATACTCCCACATGTACTCAGCAAGCATCAGTTCTTCTATCACTGTTACTAAGGATTGTGTATATAAAAGTACTTACCACTGTTGCCTTTAATACACTCTTCACAGTATCTTTCCTTGCCTCTTGTTTTTAAAACCCTTTCTTTTTATTGTACACTGCTTTCCCTTTCACACAAGTTAACATGTATCTACTCTTTAGCCAGTCCCTTCGCCTCCTCTCTGCTCTCACTCTTGGTAACCACCAAAGACTCTTCTAGGGTGCAGACTCTTTCTTGGCCTTTATAACAGTGCTCTCCTACAAGATTTGACCGTTTGTGATTGACTGTTGCACTCGGCATTGGGTCCCCCGGGTGCACCCATGGGTTAGGTGTTTGGGAGATTCATCATCATTCTTGAATACCTGGTGGTTTTAACTATGTAGATGTGCCAGAGTTTACTTATCCATTCTTCTATTGATCAGATTGCTCTCATCCTTTTGATGTTATTATTGGTGCTGCATATATCTATTTGTCCCTATTCATGTTGTGACTCTTATTTCTCAAGGATATATACTAAGTAGTGGGGCCGCTGAGTCACGTCATATTTCTATTTCCAACTTATTTTAAAAATGTCATTCCTTTTCTCACAATGGTTCTACCATTTTTACAGCCCTGCCAGCAGGGCATGAGGGTTCTTGTCTCTCCACACTCTCATCTTCTCTGATTTTGTTTTGTTTTTCGGACCTGTGTTAGTGTTGCTGGGATGAGATGATGCCTCATTTTTGTTTGGATTTACATCTTCCTAATGGCTAATGGTTGTGAGCATTTCTTCCTGTGTTTGTTGGCCAAGCATGATATTTTTCTCTGTGTCTCTTCATTCCTCCCCTCCTCCCATGGAGTACTTGGGTGGTTCAAGGTTTGGGTCCACCCAGGGACACCTCGGAAGAAAGAGCTGATGATCTGCGTTAGAGAAATCCATCACAGCCCAGCCTACTCCGACACCCAAGGGGTCTCCATGACATGGAATGGAGCCCACAGTAACTGGTTGCTCCCCTCTCCGCCTACACCCTCCACCCCCGCCGCATACAGAGTGCTCAGTCCATAATAAGCGCGCGCGGTATGTTGTATGTGCGCACATTGCAATCGCTGTCGCTGCTTCTCCTTGGTGCTCTCTTTCAGAACTCAGCTCAGGCTGTGGGCTCTGGCAACGCTCTCAGTCACCACCCGCCCACAGCTCTGCATCCACATCTCCACACACCAAACGAAAAACCAACCTCACTGCCATCGAGTCAGAATAGCTGGACCCATGGCGACCCTCTAGGACGGTTCCTGTGGGTTTCTGGGACTGTTTCTGTTTACGAGAATAGAAAGTCTCATCTTTCTTGCAAGGAGATGGTTTCAAACTGCTGACCTTGTGATTAGCAGCCCAACATAGAACCACTGTGTCATAGGGTTCCTAGAGTGCACCGCCACCTGTGTCTGTGTGTTTGTCTCTCTTTAGACTGACAGGTGGCCGTTAGCTCAGTTGGTTGGAGTGTGGTGCTGATAGGCTGTAGAACCCATCAAGGAAACGGCATGCTCTTACTCATCTGTGTCATCCATGACTCAGCCTGCCATGGTTCTCAAACCAACAACCCAGGGCCATCAAGTTGCTTTCAACACATAATGGCCCCATAGCAGTGGTTCTCAACCTGTGGGTCACAACCCCTCTGGGGGTCAAATGACCCTTTCACAGGGGTCACCCAATGCATTCCTAACAGTAGCAAAATTACAGTTATGAAGTAGAAACGAAAATAATTTCATGGTTGGGAGTCACCACAACCTGGGGAACTGTATTAAGGGGTCACGGCAGTGGAAGGTTGGGAACCATTGTCCTATAGGATTTCTGAGGCTGTAAATATCGACAGGAACAGATAGCCTCATCGTTTGCCCATTGGTGGTCGTCTTGAACCACCAAGCTTCTACTTCACAGCCTAATGCTTATCTGAAAGCACCCCAGGAAGCACAGCATATAATCTGGGCTCATTAAATAGTAGAAGGCAGGAAGAATGAATTCCCAAATTCCATTTATTTGTTTGCTGCTTTAAAATTCACACATTTCTGCATTTCAAAGAGGCTCCACAGACACATACCCAAATGCAAGCTTAAACAGGAGGAGCTCTGGGTCCAGAGGTTTGGGAGGGTTCTTTTTCCTTTGCTTTTAGAGTCCTGTGGAGAATGAGCCCTTGCAGTGATGATGTTCTCAAGAAAAATATCTCTTTAAATACATTGGCATTTCTAGACCAGAGGAGAGCATGATGAGGCATGGCACTTCTAGGGCAGTGTGGAGCCTTAGCCCGGCCCTGATTTACTCCGGGCACTGTTTAATATGCCTTTGTAGTTGAAATGATCACTCTTTCAGGGAATTCTCGGCACTTTGAAGCCATTATTGTGTTCAACCTTCCAATTAGGGGGCAGGCATGACCAGCCCCACTGGACAGGGATCAGAGAGATTATGCCTTTGACCCAAATTTAAGGTCCCACACTTTACTCTCCTATAATCTCACCTTCATCTTTTAGCGCAGACTGGCTAATTCCCCTCCCCCTGGGGCTAAATGTTTACTGGTAGGAGTAATCAGCATGAGCCTGGATGCCTAATTATGTTTAGCTTACAAGCAAGGCTGTTCCTAATGACTGGAGAAAGTTGCCTTCTTTCTTCTTTCCTCTGTTTCCAACTGACTCTCCCTAACGGGTTGCTTTCAGCACTGATCCGAGTATTTGTGTTTGTTTGCCACAAGTAGATTCTTCGTGGCACAATCACATGAAGGTGTGGTTCGTAGTCTCTAAACTCTGTTGCTTCCAACATGGCAGGTGTTTCCAAACTGGTTGCTATCAAGGTCACTGCAGTACAAGTTCAATCCAATCTTCCTCCTAGGATCCCACATGGTATTACTAAAAATATGCAAAATAAATCACAGCACCGTTGATTGACTCTTCAGAGAATGACAGCTGTGCCTTGTGATACAGATTCTATGGCAGGCGACTTGGTTATTTGGTTGCTTGAGAATCACAGGCAGACTTGTGCCCTGTCAAGGCTCTTTCTCTGGCTTGGACTAATTCTGGGGAAGACAGCACTCTGGATTCGGGAGAAGGGAATGCATCTCACAGGCATAAGGAATTTATTGAGTCTTAACTAGATTTTATACTTTAAAAATATATACTAATAATAGCAGGATGAGGTTCTCTTCAACATTGCTTATTATTTGCTGGTAAGTTAGGTAATTTGGAGAGATAAAATAACCCAATTTAATTAAAGTCATTGAATTAAGGCACACTTGACTCAAGTCATGGTATTTTCAATTGCCTCAGATGCGTTCAGAAGCTGGATAATGAATAAAAAAGACCAAACAAGAATTGATGCCTTCAAATTATGGTGTTGGAAAAGAATATCGAATAGACCGTGGGCTTCCAGAAGTGCAGAGGCCAGAGGGCAGGATGCCGAGAGAGCGAAGACTAGAGAGAGGTGTGCTGTGGGCAGGGCTGGGAAGAGGCCGTCCTGATTGAAGAACTGTATTCTACTCCTGAATTATAACAGGTAAACTTCTTCAATAGATCCCATAATTGTGAATGTGACCTGAAAGTTCTGTGAGTCCCTTGCAATGAATGACCAAAGCAGTGGGTGCTGTGGGAGAGCTGGCTGGCATCAGAATGGGCAAACAGGTGGCAGGTGGAGGCATCGGTGACCCCACTTCATACAACTTGGATTGGTGTTGAGTTTGATTCGCTCATCCCCTTGTGAAGTTAAAGAAGGTCAGATGTCAGCCCCTATGCTCCTTAGTTCACATCAGAAAAATTATCGAGATTTTTTTTAAATTCCAGACACACCCTTTGGAACGTCTAGAATCAAGCCATCCGTTACTTTAGTCAAAAATTTAGACAAACCTTTAAAACATTCTGGAAAGACAGTTTTTGTTCTATGTTCCCTTAAAAATGGAACACCTAAGCCTGTTTACCACGTGGACTCGTAGGAAGTCTTAGTGCTATGGCGGGTTGGCTCCCCGAGAGACAGAACCAGGCTAAATGGCAGAATGACACCATATGTAGAATAAGTTTGTAGATGTAATTGGTTAAGGAACCTGAGATGAGATCATCTTGGCTTACTCAAGTGAGCCCTACATCTCATTAGAAATGTCCTTAATGGAGGCAGGAAAGGCGCTTAAAGGAGAACAGTGTGAGAAGGTGAGGCAGAGATGGGAGGGAGGCTGCTAAAAGTCAAGGAACTGTGCCTTTTCTGCCTCTACTGGGGCAAGTCGCCAGGCACTTACTTGAAGAAGTGAGGAAGCTAGAGCTCAGTGCCTTCAGGCTGAGACTCATGGCGAGGTGGCATGCCTTTTGAGCATTTATTGGTAGGGCTAAAAGAGCTGTGTAACATTGCCGAAGGCAGGCAGAGTACAAGAGGCTGCATGGCGGAAAGCCCTGGGTCCAGAAAGAGACCTACCTGCAGGCCTGACTAGGAAGAGGTTGTTCTGACCAAAGAACTGTGCCCTGAATATCTCTAATCCTGAATTGCAATCACTGGGCTATTAGCTGCCAAGTCAGCAGTTTCAGCCTGCCAGACACTCCAGAAAGATGAGTCTGTCTGCTCTCATAAAGATTAAGAGGCTTGGAAATCCTAGAGAGGGTCACTGTGAGTCAGAATTGAAATTATGGAAATCGCTGTAACTTCCCTCATAAACACTGTAATCGTGAGTATGGTCTGTGAGTTCTGTGTTTTAATCAGGCAGAGAAGCCGGCAGTGCCTTGGGAGGCACGGCTGGCGTCAGAATTGTTAGGAAGGTTGGAGTGTTGAGGTAGATCTGGCCTTGGCGTAGCAGGAATTGGCCTTGGGCTGATGAATTTGACTCCCACTTGTGAAGTCAGAGATCCGATGGCTGTCTCTGTTCTCTTTTTACACCAGTACGCAGCTGGTAGATTTTAGTAAAGGACTCATCGTGAGGGCAGTAGAATTTTTATGAATTAAAAAAAAAAGTAATTAACCCCTCACACCTTTTAACTATGCTCTCACCTTCTCAGAAAACCTGAGACAAGGAACACCGAAACTATGAGCAATAATTAACTAATGATTACAATACACGGCCAAAAATATTGTTTAGCTATCAGTTCTCTGAATCTCTGAGAGATTAAACATTTGATTAAGCATATTTCAGCAACAGAAACTACTGAAATGCCTTTTGAACTATTTAGTCACGTAGCTCTATATTTACCATCTACCCAAGAAAACAATATCCTGTACTCTGCTCATTTGTTTATGTGCTTGAAGGAACCAGGCCTATGTGGCTATTTAGTCAATCTTTTCTAGAATATCAAGGAAATGATGCAATTACAAAATTGTTTGTCCAGTCCTTACTATGTGCCCTTTACCCTACTGGGACTGGGTGCGTTCCAACAGAAGGAAAGGCAAATGATTCGAATGCTTCCAGGCTTATCAAGGAGACAGAATGTACAAGTGATGTTCTGTCAAAGACACTGACTGACACCACCCAAGAGAGCCAACTGGAAAGACATGCAGGCAGTGTTACTATGCACTGCTAACCCCACCCCCACCCCACCCTTTTCTCTGGCACCTTCCTTTATTTATTGTCCAGGCCTGTCCTCCTCCACCAGCCATTTAGGAATCCACTTAGGTTCAAGAAGAAACGCCCTGCCCTCCCATCCAAGTCACTGGAATCAAGTCCATTCCAAGTGTTAGTAACCCTGTATAGAGTTTGCAATGACCGCGTCTGCGTGTGAGAGTTGATCTGGACTGGGCTGGGATGTTTGCTTAATGTCCAATTACTCTTTGTAGAAAGCCCTTTCCTACACATATAGAAGTGTCTGTGAATGTTTCTCTAGTCTACCCGGACTGACACATGCAAATTATCAGGTCGTGCCCCTGAATCAGAAATTCTGCTATGTATTTTCTGACGTTCCTTAGGGTTTGCTAATTACTGTCAATGACAAACATAAGGACTGCAAAATGCATAAGAGAAGGAGATGACACTCAGCGGTGTTCATCTGCTTTACTCTCGTTTCTGCCCCTTTCTCCTGTGCCTGCTTCACTGTCCTCTTGGTTTCCCTGATTCAAAGCCATGCCACAATAGACACCTCCCTCCATCAATCTTTGTCAGCTGGAGGAGTTTTTGAATATAAGCACTGTACTTTCCAAAGCCTCTAAGACTGAAGGAATGGAGGAAGGGGGGTGTCTGCTGGTGGAATAAACCACCCCAGTTAGGAAGATGCTGAAGGGTGGGAAGAACCTCCCTTTCCCTTTGTGACCCCCAAGCAGTGGGGAAGATAACTATGGAAGGCCACCAAAACTACCAAACCACTAACATGAGTCATCTTTCATCTATAAAACCCATATGCACGCTTCAATATAGGGACAGCTTTCGGTGAACTCTGGGACTCTTTCTAGAAACCTTTTGAATTTGAAGGTGTTTTCTGACATTTTCTGAACTCGCAGTTGGTGTTAGAAATGTGGTCTTCATTGGCTAAATTAATGACACTATCAAAAGAATCACCTTATGCTCTAGGGCAGTGGTTCTCGACCTTCCTAATGCCTTGACCCTATAATACAGCTCCTCATGTTGTGGTGACCCACCCCCACCATAAAATTGTTTTCATTGCTACTTCATAACTGTCATTTTGCTACTATTATGAATCGAGCAACCCCTGTGAAAGGGTCATTCAACCCCCAAAGGGGTCTCAACCCATAGGTTGAGAACTGCTGCTCTATGGAGATGACTTTTAAAGTTCCCTATCACTAAATTATAATATGTCTCTAAAGTGAACTAGATACATAGATGGACCATAGGGATATAAACAAATTTTGAAAATGCATTTAACTCTAGCCACAATCTAATAACAATGAGTTCTTATGACATGGCCTTGCTCAGTGCTTGCCCTCATGAAGAGATCACTGAAGACATGGGTGCCATAGCAAAGTGTGGTGAAGAAATCAGATGGTGCCCTGCTATCAGAAAAAGCAGCCATCTAAGTGACATGTCAACTACATCCACTTGGAAGAAGTACACCAGCCTGTGTGGTCCAAAGATTGCAAATCATAAAATCCAAATCAGAAGGAGGGGATGATGTCAGAGCTTAAATGGTGAGCACCTGGGTTGCAGAAGGTTGTGGATGACAGTGGTAGATCAAATTACACTCACAGTGTCCCCAAATGGATAATGATCTGATGACGCAGTCCCCTCTGACCATAGTCGAGGGATGTGGCGAGCCTTGCTCGCAGGCAGAGAGCAATGAAAAGCCAGTAAGGGCAGATGTGTTTAGGTTAACATGTAAAACCTTGTCATTTGTCTCTGTTTTGACCCATTTTAAAATTGTTTCCTGTTTAATATTTTCTGCTTTCTTGTTGATTGAGTTTTTCCTGTGTTTTGTCGAGTCATTGTTGTCATTGTTTGATTGCTTGCCTCCTGCTTGTATTTTGTATGATTTTCTGGATATGAAATCCAGGAGAGGCAATCTGTAGGCAATACATAACTTGATTTATAATTTCCTAGGGATATGGCAGGGGATGATGGGAGGAAACAGGGAGCTAACAACAAGGAGTCTGAGAAGAAAAGGTTCTGAAATGGATGGTGGTGATGATTGCACAAATCTTCTAAATATGATAGAATTATTAAATTGTATGATGTGATATATGCCAATAAAACTATTTAAAAAAAACAAAATGAATCAGCATGAGAGCTTGGTAACATATAGATTCAGTATACCTTTGAGGGTGGAAATGTAAATTTCTACTTCAATGAACTAGTTCAAAGCCATGGTTCTTGCTTGCCCAAATATGAATGGTAGGTAATTATGGCACCCACCACAACTGCCCTTTGACAAAGGTGAATGACATTGTATTTATTCTCAAAACTTAAAACAGAAATACAAAACCATAATTTTACATTTTCTGGAATATCCATTATAAAGTAGAGAAGGAATACAGAGTGCTATTTTAGGTATTTTTAATAATTAATTTTTAAAAATTGTTTTATTTGGGGCTCATACAACTCTTATCACAATCCATACATACATCAGTTATATAAAGCACATTTGTACACTCATTGCCCTCATCATTCTCAAAACATTTGCTCTCCACTTAAGCCCCTGGCATCAGGTCCTCATTTTTTCCCCTTCTTCCCCGCTTCCCCCTCCCTCATGAACCCTTTTTTGGTGCATGCTATCATCTACACGGGTCTGTCTAATAAGATAGGCTGGATGAACAATCTGGAGGAGAAAACAACGGGACCAACAGTTCTGGGGGGACATGGGATAGGGGGAGGTGGGAGGAAAGGAAGTGGTGTTAACAAACCCGGGACAAGGGAACAACAAGTGATCCAAATTGGTGGTGAGGAGGGTGTGGGAGGCCTGGTAGGGCATGATCAAGGGTAATGTAACCAAGAGGAATTGCTGAAACCCTGGTGGGGACTGAGCATGATAGTGGGACAGGAGGAAAGTCAAGGGAAATAGAGGAAAGAGCTGGGAGGCAAAGGGCATTTATAGGTCTAGATAAAGACATGCACATATGCAAATATATTTATATATGAGGATGGCAAAATAGTTCTATGTGCCTATATTTATAGGTTTAGTGTTAAGGTAGCAGAAGGACATTGGGCCTCCACTCAAGTACTCCCTCAATGCAAGAAAACTTTGTTATATTAAATTGGCATTCTATGATGCTCACCTTCCCGACATAATCGCTGAAGACAATGCAGGTGAATAAGCAAATGTGGTGAAGAAAGCTGATGGTGCCCAGCTATCAAAAGATATAGCTTCTGGGGTCTTAAAGGCTTGAAGGTAAACAAGCGGCCATCTAGCTCAGAATCAACAAAACCCACATGGAAAAAACACACCAGCCTTTGATCACGAGGTGTTGAAAGGATCAGGTATCAGGCATCATCAGAACAAAATCTCTTACCATAGTGAATGAGGGGGTGGAGTGCAGAGTGGGGACCCAAAGCCCATTTGTAGGCCACTGGACATCCCCTTGCAGAGGGGGTCTCAGGGAGGAGATGAGCCAGACAGGGTGCAATGTGGCAACGATGAAAAATACAACTTTCCTCTAGTTCCAAAATGCTCCCCCCCCCCGCCCCCATTATCATGATCTGAATTCTACCTTGCAAGTCTGGCTAGACCAGAGGATGGACACTGGTACAGATATGAACCAGAAACACAGGGAATCCAGGGCAATGATCCCTTCAGGACCAGTGGTATGAGTGGCGATACTGAGAATGTAGAGGGAGGGTGGGTTGGAAAGGGGGACCCAATTACAAGGATCTACATGTGACTTCCTCCCTGGGGGATGGACAACAGAAAAGTGGGTGAAGGGAGACATCAGAGAGGGCAAGATATGACAAAAAAATAATTTATAAATCATTAATTTTTATAAGGAACATTTTACATTTATAATTATAAAATTAATACATTCACATTACTAAGCTATTGTCTTATGAGGGCATAGACAAGTAAAGAATTTTTATTTCTAAACAAGAAAGACACATGGTCTTGTGTGGGCTCTCCCCTCTTTGCAGTTGGACCCTAATTCTTTGCAGTGGGAAAAAGGCTTGGGAGACGAGAGTTTGGGGGGCTCTGCCCTTAATTGTGCAGCTCGATTAACTCTGAATAATTATGAAATTCAGTAAAGTTTGTTTTTTGCTTGAATTTTTTTTAAATGCTGAAAAATATGAGCATTGAAATCATTGGGCTGCATCCATCACTCAGCTCAGTCACTTTGGAGCCACTTGGTCATGCTTGCTAACGAGCAAAGTCAACACTGCCCACCTCACTCTCAGATATCTTACTTAAGAAACCTTCAAAAGGCCTTCTGTAGATGCTGGCTAAAATCATTCATCCTAGACATAATGTCTTTCTTCCACTCCATGTACATCTGTAGAGAATGCTAGCTTTGATGTAAAGTGAAGCATCATTTGCCTGCAGCCACAGTCCTGACATAGATACTGATATATTAATCACATACGGATTTAATTCGTTTAAGACACTCCTGTGGCATTTTTAAAAGATTTCCAAGGAGGTGACATTTAAACTGAGTCTTGAGAGATGAGTAGGAGTTCACCAAGCATCAAAAAGATGGAAGGAGGAAGTCCAGTTGTACTTATGCATCTCACATTGGATCCAACGGAGTAAATGCTAGATGAATCACACAGTTATAAAAAGCCAAATGGAAGGAACAAACTCAGCTTGAGATAAGCTGTCATTTACTTGGAGATCAAATTTCAGGGCAATGCATCTGAGATAAGAAAACTTGGAGATTTTGCCAAAAAGCACGACCTACCTGGGAGAAATGAAATCGTATAACTACAAACCAAATATTATGATTGGCTTGACTTTCATAACATAAATACTCCAGACTTAGCCCACCCAAAGAACTCCACGTGGTCTCCTTGGGAGACAGGTGTCACAATCCTGGGCAAACATTTGGAACCCTTTCAGAATGAAAGCCAACACCTCCAGCGCTCGTTTGATTTCTGGAATAGGGGTCCTTGCAGAGGCCAGCCTAGTTGAACGTGGCCAGTTTTGGAGGAGGACAACAAATCCTGAGGTTCCTGATGACAAGAATTTGATCTCCAAATTCTAAAAGGCAAATTTCAAATGTATCTTGAGCCTCGTCAAACAGACTGCATGTATAACCCCCTGAGGTGACTACTTCAAGGTCAAATCTGAGATGAAAACAGGCAATCCAGAGCATACGCACTCGGGTATTCGTGCAAGACGCATGTCCATTTCTCCTCACCAACCAAGGTGGGCTCAGAGACCCAGGCTAATGCGTCTACATTCTGATTGTCCTCGGCAAAGGGCTGGGTTCGGAGGCAAGATGCAGTGATTCCTATGCTCCCCCAGTGTCATTTCTACCAAAGCAGTTCCCAAAATGTGGCTGTTTAACACTTTCCCTCCGGAAAAGCATCGAAGGGAGACAGGTTGTGCATTGTGGGAACTTTAGAAATGCCCTAGAATCCAACCAGAAACAGAAAGCCAGTGTTGTCCCTGTGGCCCTGGTGTTCACCCCAATCCTGCTGCAAGAGAAAAGTCGGGACGGATCTTCAGGTGGTGAAAGACACACGTGGAAAATGGGGCGAGCCTGAACCGTGTGTGCTAAAGTAAACTCTGAAGTCGTGTTGAGAATGTATTGTGAAAGCAAAATGAGGTGTGGCATGAGTCATGGCCAGCACTTTGACAATACAAGACAGTGTGAGGGGCAGTGTGGGTGGAAAGAGGCGGGTAATAAGGTGGGTAACAAAGGAATAAGAGAAAATAGGGGCCTTGAGCTTCCACGGAGTCTTTCCTGCTGGTGGAGACACGCCATTGGTAGGAAATAGCATTTCTCAGGGGCTAACGGCCTTGTGTTTTCTGAAACTTGGTTTATCCAGGTCTGCGCTTCTCCTGCAGTGACTGGCTCCTTTCTGACTCCTCAGACATGGCAGTGTCCTTCATGCCCTACAGCTCAGTGGTACCTTATTGTCTTCTTTTCCAGAAAAACATCATGGGGGCCTGCAGACCTTGAAACAGCGCCTCTCGTCCATTACCACACTCTTTCACAACCAAAACATTTACAAAGAACAGCATTCTCATGCCCGTTTCTTTCTCTTTGCAGGTAGAAGCATGTATTCCCAAACACGAAAGTTCTAGAGGATGAACTGCATCTGTTGCCCTATCCTGTGGCCCTTTCCTAAGGTCTTTTCTTCTTTCTCATTGTTTCCTTTGCACAAAGATTGGCACACAGTAGGTACTCAGTCACTAGATTATGCAGGACTTATTACTTGATAATTCACATTTTTTCTACAATAGTTTAATCACCACATTAGCAGAAACATTTTACTTGCTGAAACGGTTGGAACCATTAAAGACGATATGTCCCGATGCCATTCTTCCGAGTGATGTCAGACTCTACTGCCCGCTTCACGGGAAGTGAAGATAAGGGAAGAGGAGCTTGTGTGTGTGTGTGTGTGTGTGTGTGTGTGTGTGTGTGTGTGTGTGTAGCCCAGCCAAATAGCATGCACATTTCTCTGCCTACTTCTCAGACAATCGTGATATTTGTGATGGATTCTTTTATAGTTAATATTATATGTGATTTTATCATTAACATTAGACACAAGCCTCCATATTTCTAATTGATATTAGACACAAGCTTTCAAATTTCATAAAGAAATGCTTTCACATTCATGAGTGTAACCACCACTCACAGGCAGATGCAGGTTGTTTGGAACAGGTAAGGCAGGAAGTACAAAAGCCTTATGCTCACGAACACAGGAGCTGAGGCCCAGAAACGTTTGGGGGCTCCAAACCCACACCGAAGGCCAATGGCAAAGGGGAGCCCCAAACTGCTGCCTCCTCCTCCTCCGGGGGCCAGTCGTCACGGAGTGCCTTGACATTGGTTGTAATCAGCACAATTCTGAAAACAATCAGTCTGAGGAAGAACTCAAAGCTGCAAAAACATCATGGATTTGTCTTCCTGCCTTCACTCATCCAAGAGGATTTAGTGATTTAAAGAGTTGGGAATATAAGAAGATAAAAAGACAAGGACCAGAAACTTTCTTTTAAATAGTAAGCAAGGATCATTGGCCATGAGAGATACTCACAAAGACTAATACTTATCAACATAAGGTGGTGGGGTTTTTGTTTAGCTCTTTAGATAAGCTAATTTGTTTATTTGGTGTGCTGTAGGAATTGTCAAGGGCTTCCTTATTCTATTAAGTTCCCCTGAAATTGCTTATTTTTAAAATCTGCTCCTCTTCTATGTGTAATGACTTTTAAAATAAATTTCTCCATAGGTAACCAATATTATTTTCATTTCTATTGCTAGAATAGAGTATCTAGCTGACCAGTTGGTGGAGCAGTTACATTTCCATAGCTTAGTGGCTATTTTGCTTAAGTGTCAGTAATTAAATTAGAATGAAGATAGAGACCATTAATATTCTAAGACATAACCAAACGGAACACAAACTTCTCGGAGAAATGACAGGCAACATCACTTTAACGACATTCCACTCACTGAAGACAACCTTTAATTAAATTAAAGTGGCCATTCCACTCACGACAACTGGAGAGTCGCCTCTTAACTCACCTCAAAGGAATAGGCTCCGCCCCTGCGCGACTACAGTCCTGCAGTCACAGGTAGGCATGAGGACGAAACGGGAACGCCAGCCAAACTGCTCCAACACCGGGAAGCACCAGGCTAAGGCAATTTTTTTGTGACAAACCAGATACCCTTTTATGAAAGCACACGTTAAAGGTTTCAATGTAATGATTAGCTTCTTTTGCTGAAGCAGCTGTCCAAGAGACGTAAGTTTAGGATCAGCAGTTTGTGAATGCAGATCTGCCCCCTACCCTCAAAAAAAAAAAAAAAAGGTGGACCAGTATTTACCAACCCAGCATTTGTGTTCCCTAGCACTACGTGACCACCTTAGGGTAGGTAGGAAATGTCAACTTCATCATTGATATACTTAATTGGAACATGTAGAAACCAGTGACTGTATGTATGTGTATATATATATATATATATATATATATATATATATATATATATATATATATATATATATATATATATATATATATATATGAAGAAATATTTGAATAGACAAAAGTCTCTAAGAAAATAAAATGCTAGTTATGATGATGTATGGACAGTGAGATGCTAAGTGATTTTTGTGTTTTTTTCCTTATATTTTTTTCTGACCTACACATTTAAGACTATTTTACAGCATAATTTTAAAAATAGGAAAACAGTACCAATGAACCAAAGTCAAATATATGTATAGATGTATCCAATGTACACAAAGGGTGCTATTTCAGATCATCTCAGTATATTCTTGTCATATCAGCTGGGCAGTCGAGAGGCTGAGCGGTTGCTCTTAGTAGAGTTGAATTGCCTGGAACGCGGACAAACCAAGTGGGCCTGCCTTTCAAGTCCAGTTTCTTGCAGGCAAGTGCTTTTCCAGGCACCCTTCAAATACAGTTATTAAGCATCTGCTGTGCAGCAAAGTGGGCTAAGGCAGTCGTATTAGAGTGGCTTACATTTTAGATGAGGGAGGCAGACTAACTTCATGACAAACAGTAGGTGTTCTTCCTGTGGTTTATATTAATGAGGACTAGAACAACAAAGAGAATTAAAGGAAGGAAAAAGGGTCTGGAGTACTTGGAAACGGGTAGAAGAGGTCACTGTGTGTCCCGGTGGCACGGACATTGGGCTGCTGACGGAAAGGCTGGCAGTTTGGACCCACCATCCGCTGTGCAGGAGACAGCTGAGGCATCTGCTTTGTCAAGGTGTCCTGTGTCAGGCAGCCTGTGAAGCAGCTTGCCTCTGTCTTAGTCGGAATGAACTCAAAGGCCATGGGTTTCATGTTCGGTTGGTCATGAAAAGTCTCCTTGGGACGGTTTTGGAAAAGACGGTTATATTTGGGGTGAGAGTCCCGGGGAGAAGAGCAAGTGCAGGGGCCCCGTGCCTGAAGTGGGCCTGTGTCTTCCAGAGCAGCAAAAGGCAAGTGTGGCTGGGGCAGGCGATAGGGAAGAGGATTTGGGAGAGAGGGGCAGTGGCATGCTGGGCAGAGAGAGCACCTAGAACCTTACAGGCATTTCAGAGAACTTGGTCGTTTTCTCTGAGAGAGATCGAAAGGTTTGAGACACAGGAGTATCTTGAGGAGATATTGAGAGGATTCCTCTGAACGTAGAGTATCTAAAGCAAATTGGCAGGGGGGAGGGGGTTAATGAAGGGAGAGAGCTGAATAGAAAATTTCAAAGAGAAGCTTGAGAAGACAAAGTAGGCTATCGTAATGAATTGTGCAACGACCAGGAGGCAGAAAGCCAAAAACGGAGAGCACAGAATACTTCACGCTGGGAGAATCAGAAAAACCGTCAAGTCTTCCAGTTGCAGTAGTCAAGGATTCCAACAGCGAAACATTGAAAGATGCAAGAAGCAGCCAAAGGAGATGGAAGGAACACACAGTCACTCTACCAAAAAGAATTGGTTGACGGTCAACCATCTCCAAAGGCAGCCTGTGATTAAGAAGTGACGGACTCGAAGGAAGACGTCTCTGCAGCAGAGGGCATTGGGGCAAAGCAAGCTTCCCGGAACGGACAGAAATGCCATTGAAATGTTTCCAGAAGGTGCCTCCACTGGAAGCACTCACCCCCCAAGCAAATAATTCGGAAGACAGTTACACGGCCACTTGACTGGGGAAAGGAATCCATATTTTGTGGCCATTCCAAAGAAAGGTGGCCCGTCAGAATGCTCAACTTATAGAGAAATACCATTCATTTCACATGCAAGTAAAATTTTGCTAACGACACTTCCTCCACAGTTGCAGCAGAACCTTGCCCAGGAGCAGCCTGACATTCAAGCTGGATTCAGAAGAGGTGGCAGGGCATCATGTCAGCCCCAGGCGGATCTTGGCGGAAAGCAGAGAATACCAGAAAAAGGTTTGCCTGTCTTTCATTGACTGTGCAAAGCATTCTAATGTGTGGATCATAACAAACTATGAATAACATTGAGAAGAATTTGAAATCCAGAATATTTCATTGCACTAATGTAGGTCCTACACATAGCCTGGGAGACAGACAAACAGAACAAGGAAATGCAGTATGGTTTAAAATCAGGAAATGTGTGTCAAGGTAATATCCTTGCACCATGTTCATTCAATCAGCATGCTGAGTAAATAATCTGAGAAGCTGGATTATATGAAGAAGAAGGCGCATCAGGATTGAAAGAAGCTATCTATCTTGTCCATAAGTGGAAAAGACAAGCAGAGCGGGTAGATTGGCTTGGAGGCTATTAAGAAGTTGATGGGAGAGATAATACTGTCATGGAGCCGTAAAGCGAACATTCCGAAAGTAGTAGTGGAGGCGGGCTGTGGCAGGGTTGTGACTGCATCTTGAAGGGATACCTGCATTACTCACAATAGCCTAAAAGTGGAAACACCCCTGGTCTTCCTCAGTTAATGAATGGATAAACAAAACGCTGTCTATCCATAAAATGAAATGCCATTCAGCTACAAAAATGACCGGATGAGCGAGCGCTCACCAAGTGACAGGAAGCAGAAAGAAAAGCCCATGTATTGCATGATTTCCTTTATGAATTGTTCCCAAATTGGCAAACCCATAGAAACAGAAAGTAGATTAGTGGTTACCGGGGGGAGGGGGTGGAAAAAATTCGAGTGATTGCTAATAAATATGTGCTTTGTTGTTGTTGTGGAGGTAAGGAAAATGTGAAATTGGAAAACCACTGAATTGTGTACTTTACAGTAATTTGATGGTGTGGGCTTTGAAGAAGAGCACACCGGGGAAAGGTAAGTACAGATAGTGACTATGACAAACCTTCTAGGAGTTTGTCTGCAAGCAAAGCAGGAATGGGGGTAGTGCCTAGGGGTCTGCGCGGGGATAAGAGATGGCTATTTTGTTTACTATGGGACAAAGATGATAATGGTCTTTAAATGCAATGAATCAGTAGTGAGGGAAGGACAGAAAGGAAGAATCGTTGGACAGGTGTCCTAAGTAAAGTGAGATGGGAGGTACTACATAAGTAAAGGTATTAGGTCAGAGCCAGAACACAGTACAGTCACTGAAAAGTTTTGTTGACATTTCTCGTAGAGCAAAAGAAGACAAACCATTTTACCATACAGAATTGCCATCAGGTAAATCTATAATGATCGATATCACATCGCTGACAGAGTTTGAGTCCGACTCATTTTGATTAACAGTTCCCGTTCGTGTGGTGCTTTTTTATATACTTTAAAATTCATTCTACATGGAGAGACAAAATTAAAAAGAGGTTAATCAGGGCCCGCATACAAATGCTTTCTTATACTGGTTACTGCTCTCTAAAGATAGAATAGAATTGGACATCAAGTACCAGAAACACACGTTGTCCATCAGAAAGAAACCTGGAAGACAGTATGGCCCATAGGTAAAGTGGCCACACTGTCCTTGTACATCTACCTCCTTACACTGTCAGAAGTTCTTTACCCGGTCCATAGGTGGGCATTTCATGAGCTGTTTAAATTTTGTTCAGTTTCAACTTGAACAGAGCAACTGCTTCACATTTGCTTGTTCTAATTGGTGATACTGAGTTTGTCCATCATTTCTTTCCACTAAAAAAAACAACCCCCAAACAAAAAACGAAACTCACAGTCATTAAGTCAATGCCAACTCAATGTGACCTCAAAGGACAGTGTAGAACTGCCCTTGTGCATTTCTGAGACTGTAACTCTCTACAAGAGTAACAGAGCAGCTGGTGGTTTCGAACTGCTCACCTTGCAATTAGCAGCCCAACTCGCTATGCCACCGGGCTCCTCTTTCTTTCCACTGATGTAGTCAATTTGAGTCTTGTTCAATATAATAATAATAACAAATCCAAGCTGGATAAGTTAATCTTCATACTCAAACAATCATTATATGTATATATGTTTCAGGGATGAAGGAGCCTATGGCCCATGAAAGTCCCTGCTAAATGTAGTACACTTTTTTTCCACTAGGTGCATCTAGCAACTTGCTCTGAGTTAGTGTACCCAGTGGTGTCACCTGAGAAGGCTCTCTGGTCACAGTGAATTTTTTCGTGAACGTTTCCCTCAAAAACTGGTTTCTGTGATGGTTGATTTAAGAGAACAGTGTGCACCTGTGAAATTTTGTTCCCGGTTCTGGGAAAATGCTACAGAAAGTGTAATATTGAACAAGCTTACAAGGACAGTGCTATGGGGAAAAAACTCAAGTGTATAAGTGGTTTCCTTGTAAGGGTGAAATGTTGATTGATAGAAAACTTCGTTCTGGATGTCCATCAACTTCCTGAATGAATGAAAATGTTGACTTCTAGTGCATTTGGAGTTCACGTTTCACCAGGTCAGACTGTTAATCAAGCTTTCAATTTAGAGGTTCTGAAAAGATACAGTGACAGTGTGCAACAAACAAGGCCTGATCTGTGGCAGATGGGGGACTGGCTTTGCCACCACAACAATGCACCTGCTCACACAGCCATCTCATACATTCATCCCAGGACTCCAGTTTTTGGCAAAAACCAGCATGCCACTCTTGCTCCATGCACCTTACTCATGCCGTGTGACTTCTTTTTGTTTCCTCACTCCATGTGATTTCATTCCATGTTACTTCTTTTTATTTCTGCAAATGAAGAGGGACATGAAGGGACAGAGATTTGATGGCATAGAAGAGGTGAACAAAAAATGAGGGAAGCGATTGTCAGCCACCCAAACAGATGAGTTTGAAAAAATGTTTCCTAAAATGGAATCGCAGATTGGACAAATGTATTAACTCTAATGGAGAGTACTTGGAAGGTGTTAAGGTTGTTTAATTAAGAAAATTTAAATACATAGCTTTGAAAAATATTCTGGTTTTTTTTTGGGGGGGGGAGGGCGTACCCCTTCAGATTCTCAGCTCAAGGACTATAAAACTAGGCAGTGAGCCTCAATGTGATGACCTGTGACCTAAAAATAGGGCTGGGGTCCCTAGTCACTTGGAACAACCCAAGGATCTGGGACGCATCAGGACTAGTAGCCGACATGAACCCCCTAGTACGAGACCAGAGCTTCTAATATGAGGGCAGGAGAACGGTATGATGTGAGGCTACTATGGCCAAATGTTTTCATCAGGGATTCGATAGGGAGATCCTGATGGAAAAGGAACACAGGCTTCCTGAGCCCGTTGAGGTTAGAAGAACCCCTAAGAGTATTGCCCTGGGGAACTCGTCAGTCCTGGAATGGAAATGATCCCTGTGGTCATCGTCCATTTAAGAAATTAATAGTGAATAAATAAATGACAGGTGAGGAATCCCACTCTGAACTGCTAGGTTAAGAACTCTACATGCAACCACAGGCAGAACAGAAGTGACAGGGCTACAGAAGAAGCCTAAGGGTGGTGGATTTAAATGATTTAATTTAACCATGAGAGCAGCAATAAAGAGAATGTGACCCAATGTGAAAACTGCAGCCAGCATCACTGAAACATAGGTGGGGAAATTATTCAATGGAGCGTGTTTTGATGAATACGAATTCACCTAAATTAAATACGCATTAAAAAGGGAGAGGCTGAGCATGAAAAACTCCCTCAAAAAGAAAAAGCAAAGTTACTTCTCAGGCACTCGTCCTCGGAGCCTGCTTGCCCATTACTCTAACACGATCCTGGTGTGTCACCAAGCTTCAAACCGGAAACCGCATTCATCATCGAGATGAATGGCAGCTATATCTGGGTGGTCAACCTTCGAATTCTTGTATTTATTGCACTTCCTCTTCTTCGGGACCTTTTGTCCGAAAACCAGCTTCCTGGGTTAGATTTTGACAATGTCTAGGTATTCTACGCAGGACGCCACTTTAAAAAATGTAGTCATACCTTTTAACAGCAGTTAGTGGCTAACTACTAAACTTTAAGAATTTCTCCTTTACATTGGAGAGGAGCGTATATTTCTCTTGATTGTGTAATCTGGCTGAAATGAAAGAGAATGGGCTGGCAGCATCAAGAGGTAATTTAGCGAGAATTCCTGTGCTCTGTACTTGGGTTATAAACAGGGCCTTCAAAGGGGCCTTGTGCACTTTTAAACTTTAATAACTCAGGTTGTGCGTGTTAGAGAAACAATCTGTAAACGGTACTCAAAAATAAATGTATTAAAGTTTAGAGCAACTATATTACACAGTTGCACACAATATATACTCATTTCAGATCCTGTGACAAATGAAATGTGGCCAGCAGAATTGAAGTTCATGTGAGCTGTGAGAAGAAAATGGAATTTGCCTTTGAATTCCGTTTATGGTTTACTGTCATATCCACCTCGTCTGCTTGTGAAGTTAAAAGTTTGAAAATGGCAAAGACTTTATAAAGATTCTACACTTGAATCCAGTGTTAAGTGTCGTCAACGCGGACATCATGCCATCTCTTAGTAAAGATAATATCCCTGCTTATTTTGCTTGCTTTTAAAACTGCTTCAGAAATAGAAAATATAGTGAGTCTTCAGAGTTGGCGCAGCTCGGTAAACAAAAGTAATAAAACAGAACATTTGAAGCAGCCAGCTGCCAATCGCGTGACTTTGCCAATAGCTTGGCTGAGTGATTCAGGAAAATCCGTTTTCTCTCTTGTCCTTTAGCTTTTTCGTCTTCTTTCTTTCCTTGCTAAAAATAGAGTGTGGTGTATGTGTACGGAAAGGAGGAACTGTCTATTTCTGTTTTCCTCATTAAAAGTATGAACCAATACATCTAAGTATGAGACCAAAAAAACAAAACAAGGTAAAAACACAAAAGAAAGGAGGGCTCCTATTTTCTGCATGTTCCCAAGACAAGAGGTTGCCACATGAAAGCCCACAAGAGGACCCCCAAAATCCGGGTGTGTGCATTTGAGAGGGAGAACAAGGGCAGGGTGTCGCTTGAAGTGTCGGCTGAGTACATAGTCCTGAGAGCAGGGCCGGTTGCACAATGCGTAGCTTGCTTTGGCTGGTCTCTGTGTGCTTCGCAAAGTGATTCATTTCCTGCGTTTAGCGAGGACACAGAAAACTTGGGCACACATAAATTTGATTTGGCTTTTGATTAGAATCATTTATCTGATAAGTAGCTAAAATTTCATGATAGGGATGGAGGACATATGAAAAACTAAAAGCATTGCCAGCCAGAGGCCGAGGGGAAGGAATATTCCGTAAGTATTCATATTCTCAGCTTCCCCTTTGGGAAATTTTTCTCTGAATTGCTTTCTGCAGGAGTGGCAAGTGTCCTCCCGCTCAGTCCTCGCCTTCATAAGGAGGTCTGGCCAACTTCTTCACACTGATTTGAAAGTCTCTATTCGTTCTGAGGGAATCCTGGTCACATTGAGGTGCTAGCTACAAAGTCTGAAATTCAAACCCACCAGCCCTGGTGGCATAAGGTGACCTGTTGGATTACTAACCACAAGGTCAGCAGTTTGAAACCACCAGCTGCTCACCGGGCAATGTTTCTATTTTCATGAACAGCGACAGAGACTACCCTGCCTTGTCCTGTGAGTCGGAATCAAGTTGATGGCCGTGAGTGAGCCTCTGCGGGAGACTATTCGCTCCCCTAAGAACTGAAAGTCTTGGAAACCAAAAAGAACCGCAGGGGTTCTGGTTTCCTAATGGATGGATTCCCACAGTAGGACTACATTTTATGAGAAGCCAATTGGGAAACTAAGCATCGCATTGATTTCAGACAGCCATAGAGGTGGAGAAGTTTTTAGGGACAGTGTGTTCAAAGTCTTAAGGAGACTTCCCAGAGTCCTGAAAGTCTTAGGGTGTCTTCCTGCCAACTAGCTCCTAGTTGAAATAGAGCATCCATAAAAGGTGCATACACCCCAGCCACTTCTCTGAGTTCTCAGCAGCCATTTGGGAAAAGAGAACATCTTAGATATCATGTTGGATACATGTTGTCTTTCCCTCACGGGGAAACAAATTGAGAATGTTTTAGGCAGCAATTCAATAATTCGTGTGTGTGTGTGTGTGTGTGTCTTAGAAACTTTAAGTAAATTCAGGATGCTGAGTAGCACTTCCTTGCTTCGATTTTCATCTCTACTACAAATGTGCAGAATTTTGTAGATTTGATTGGGAACGCACATGAATAATACTTTAGAAAATATCACTCTCACATATGCTCCAACAAAATGCTGATGTAGCGCATTCTGGTCCTGGCTCTTCTACCTAAACCCTCTGAACTTCAGTATCCTCATCTGTGAAAATTGAATAGTGACAGAGAAACTGAGTGACCATAGTATCCACATGCATCATTGAAGACAGTTCCTAATGGACAGTAACAACCACTGCACGCACGCACACTGGCTACAATGTGATCCTAGATGACAGAAGGCCACACAGAGCAGGACTGAAGGCAGCATACCTCTGTTCAGCTTTGCCCTACAGGGCATTTGGCTGACATGAATACTCCTCCCAAATAGGTTGCTGAAGGAGTTGAAGAAAGAAACCAAATTCTTACTATATGACTAAGCCAGGAAAATGTACTTGAACTGGCTCCGTGCTCTACTTTGAAGAAATATTTGCAAATACTGGGCTCTCTAGTTCTTTTGTTTGTCTTAAATATTATATTATGCTTTAGGTAAAAGTAAATTGTTCCACATTCTGCTTTCTTTTTTATTCAAGTATGTTTTTGTTTGTTTTTGCTGTTTACTTTGTTATTGTTGTTAGGGTTTTTGTTTGTTTTTTCTTTTTAAAATGTTTTTCTACATATGAAAGCCAGGATAGGTATAGAGGTATAGAGACAGTGAGTGGATGAATTGTTCTTTAGGTGTATGGTGGGGAGCTCTGGGGCTCAGAGGTTACACTTTGGGCTGCTAACCTCAGAGTCAGCAGTTTGAAGCCAACAGCTGCTCCACTGGGTTTTCTCCCCCCACAAAGAGTTACAGTCTTGGAAATCCACAGGGACAGCTCTATCCTGTCCTACAGGATCAGGGTTAGCATTGGCTCTAGAAGTCAGCATGGACTATATGGCAGCGAATTTGTTCCTTTGTGTTTTGTTGAGACAGGGGATTGAGGGGGAAATGGGAGCTAAGAATGAGTTCTAAAATTGATTGTGGTGGTGATTAGAAAACTCTTCTTGATGTGATTGAACTGATGAATTGTAAGGTTGTGAATTATATGCCAATAAAACTGTCTTAAAATTTAAAGTATCCTTTAAAAAAAAATGACTTCAGTGATCATGCCGGGAAAGTGAGCATCATGGAATGCCAGATTAATAGAACAAAGTATTCTTGCATTGAGGGAGTACTTGAGTGGAGGTCCAGTGTCCATCTGCTACTTTAATACTCCTACAGATATATGCACATACATCTATTTCTCCAGCATAATATATATATATATTGACATATATACATGCCTGTATTTAGACCTCTATAAATGCCCTTTGCCTCCTAGTTCTTTCCTCTATTTCCCTTTAATTTCCTCTTGTCCCACTATCATTCTCAACCTTCATTTGGGTTTCAGTAATTCCTCTAGGTTACGTTACCCTTGACCAATCCTTACCAGGCCTCTTATACCCTCCTTGCCACTGATTTTGGATCACTTGTTGTTCCCTTGTCCCTGGGTGGGTTAACACCACTTTCCTCTTGCCTCCCCCTTTCCCATGTCCCCGTGGAACCATCGGTCCCGTTGTTTTCTCCTCCAGATTGTTTATCCAGCCTGGCTTATCTAGAGAGACCTGCAGAGATAATAATATGCACCCAAAAAAAACCAAGACAGAGAAAAACAAAGCAACAAAAGAAAACAATGACAATGTGTGCATAAGTAAATGTGGTGAAGAAAGCTGATGGTGCCCGGCTATCAAAAGATATAGTTTCTGGGGGTATTAAAGGCTTGAAGGTAAACAAGCAGCCATCTAGCTCAGAAGCAACAAAGCCCACATGGAAGAAGCACACCAGCCTGTGTGAACATGAGGTGTCTAAGAAATCATGTATCAAAGAACACAAAAAAAATCATATCATTGTGAATGAGGGGGCGTGCAGATTGAATGCCCAAATCCCATCTGTAAGCAACTGGACATCCCCTTGCAGAAGGGTCACAGGGAGGAGATGAGCCAGTCAGGGTGCATTATAGCAACAATGAAACATACAACTTTCCTCTAGTTCTTAAATGCTTCCTCCCCTCCCACAACCATGATCCCAATTCTACCTTACAAATCTGGCTAGACCAGAGCATATACACTGGTACAGATAGGAACTGGAAACACAGGAAATCTGGGACAGATGATCCCTTCAAGACCAGTGGTGATACCGGGAGGGTGGAGGGAAGGTGGGGTAGAAAGGGGGAACCGATTACAAGGATCTACATATAACCTCTTCCTGGGGGATGAACAACAGAAAAGTGGGTGAAGGGAGACGATGAACAGTGTAAGATATGACAAAATAATAATTTATAAATTATCAAGGGTTCATGAGGGAGGGGGGAGCAGGAAGGGAGGGTGTAAAGCGAGGAGCTGATACCAAGGGCTCAAGTAGAAAGCAAATGTTTTGAGAATGATGATGGCAACAAATGTACAAATGTGCTTGATGCAATGGATGTATGTATGGAGTGTGATGAGTTGTAAGAGCTCCCAATAAAATGATTTTTTTTAAAAAGGTTCCACAGCATTGGTTACAGTCCCTGCAATGTGTCAGCCTTCTCACTAATTCCATCCCACTTGTTGCCCATTTCTATGCATCCAGTTTCCCTATTCCTCCTTGTCTTCTTGTCTGTTTTTAGTCAAAGTTGAACTTTGGTCTTACATAGTTGGTTGTTTAAAAGAGCGCACTCCTCACAGCTGTCATATATCTATATCTATGTAGACAGAGATAGATATACCCTCCTATGATTCGGCTGAAAGGTAACCACTAGGAGTGACTTCAGTTCCAGAATAAATGGATATCTTAAGGTTATTGTCGGGGGGAAAAGGAAAATGAGCTGATTCCAGGAACCCAAGTGGAAGGCTAATTTTGAGAATGATGAGGGCAACGAGTGTATAAGGGTGCTTTACTCAATTGATGTATTTATGGATTGTGATAAGAGTTGCATGGGCCCCAATAAAATGATTTATTAAAAAATAAAAATAAAACATTTTTTAAAGATTATGGTCTCTGAGCGCCTTCTCTTCTTTTTCTCCTCCTCCTTTTTGCTTGTTCTTGTTCTTTGTGTTCTTATTCGTCTTCCTCCTACTCCTCCCCTTCTTCTTTTCTCTTTCTCCCTTTTTCTCTCCCTTGCTTCCCTCTCTCATCCCTCCTTCCCCCATCTCTGTCTTATGAATATTTCTTCCCTTCGAGCCAGAATCTTCTATTTGTTCCTGGTTCAGTCAGTGGTAATAGGTCGACAGTCTCTAGTTCTGGTCTCAGGCTACAAGAAGCTATATTTTGCATGGGTCTTTTTCTGATGGACTTATTTCTTCCTTGAATAATTGGTTTCCTTCACTCTCCTTTACTTTGAGCTGGAAGCGATCAATAATTGTAATGTTTAAGATAATTTTAGGGGGGCTCTTCCAGCTCTTACAGCAATCCATACATCAATTGTATCAAGCTTATTTGTACATAAGTTCCCATCATTATTTTTTAAACATTTACTTACTTTCTTTTTTTAAATCATTTTATTAGGGGCTCATAAAACTCACCACAATCAATACATACATCAATTGTGTAAAGTACATTTGTACATTCATTGCCCTCATCATTCTCAAAACATTTGCTCTCCACTTAAGCCCCTGGCATCAGCTCCTTATTTTCCCCCCTCCTTCCCCACTACTACCTCTCTCACGAGCCCTTGATAATTTATAAATTATTATTTTGTCATATCTTGCCCTGTCTGATATCTCCCTTCACCTACTTTTCTGTTATACACCCCCCAGGGAGGAGGTTATATGTCAATCCTTGTAATTAATAATTGTATTTTTCTCTTAGTTCTTGAACCAAATCCAGTACCAGCAGGGAACTTTTTTTTTTTTTTTTGGTATTTTTATAGCTGGCGATCACTTTGGCTTGATCATTTTTTTCTTTTCTTTTTAAATTTAATAAATCATTTTATTGGTGCTCATACAACTCTTATCACAATCCATACATACATCAACTGAGTAAAGCACCCTTATGCATTCGTTGCCCTCGTCATTCTCAAAATTCACCTTCCACTTGGGTTCCTGGAATCAGCTCGGTTTCCTTTTTTTCCCTCCCCTTCCCTCCCCGCTACCCCCTCCACCATGAACCCTTAATAGTTTATAAATTATTAGTTTATCTTATCTTACACAGCCCGGCATCTCCCCTCACCCACCTTCCCATTGCCCATCCCCCAGAGAGGGGGTTACACGTAGATCTCCGAGATCGGTTCTCCCTTTCTACACCCACTTCCCTCCCTGTGTTGACACTCTCACCGCTGGTCCTGAGGGGTTCATCTGTCCTAGATTCCCTGTGTTTCCTGATCCCTACTGCACCGCTGTGCATCCTCTGGTCTAACCAGGTCTTCAAGGCAGAATTGGGATCATGATAATTGGGGAGGAGGAAACGTTCAAGAACTAGAGGCAGGTTCTGAGTTTCATTGTTGCTACACTGAACCCTGAGTAACTCATCTCCTCCCACTAGCCCTCTGCAAGGGATGTCCAGCTGTCTACAGATGGGCATTGGGTTCCCATCACGCACTCCCCTCATTCATGGTGATGTGATTTTCCCCCCCTGCCTTTGTTGTTTGAAACCTGGTCCCCTCGGCCCTTCATGATCACACATGTTGGTGTACTGCTTCCGTGTGGGCTTTGTTGCTTCTGGGCTAGATGGCCGCTTGTTTACTTTCAAACCTTTAAGTCCCTGGATGCTATATCTCTCAATAGCCGGGCACCATCAGCCTTCTTCACCACACTTGCTTATGCACACATTCGTCTTCAGCGTTTGTGTGAGGAAGGTGATCACACAATGATAGTTTTTCTTCCTTGGTGTCTGCTACCTGGTACGTTCAACACCTTGTATTCACTTAGGCTGTGTGCTTCTTCTCTGTGGGCTTTGTTGCTTCTGAGCTAGATGGCCGCTTGTTTGCCTTCAAGCCTGTAAGACCCCAGATGCTATATCTTTTTGATAGCCGGGCACCATCAGCTTTCTTCACCACGTTTGCTTACACACACGTCTGTCTTAAGTGATCATGTTGGGAAGGTGGGTATCATGGAATGACCATTTAGCTGGGCAAGGTGCTATTGTATTGAGTGCGCGAGGTGTGTGCGCGAGGAAGCCCAATGTCCACCCCAGCAGGGAACTTTTACACACAGGGTCTTGCAGCCTGTAGTCTTTGATCTTCATTCACAATTGCATCTAGTTACCTAGCTTCCAGCAAGCAACATTGTGTCATCTGCATATTGCAGATTGTTAGTGAACTTTCCTCCAATCCTTTTCCTGTATTTTTTATATAGTACAGTTTATCGGTTGATTATTTCAATGTATTATTTAATAAGTCTGATGAATGGATACTTCCCTGATGCACACCTTTATTAATTTTAAATCATGCAGATAATCTTGTTCTGTTTGAATGATTGCCTCTAGGTATATGCATAAGTTCCACATGAGCATAATTAAATATTTTGGAATTCCCATTCTTTGCAATGTTATGAAACACATAGTCAAATGCCTTTGTACAGTCAATAAAATACACGTAAACATCTTTCTGGTACTCTCAGCTTTCAGCTAAGATCCATCTGATATTAGCAATGATATTTCATTTCCTCTTCTGAATCTGGTATAGTTCCTGGCAGTTCCCTGTTGATGTACTTCTATCTTTTAAAATTATCTACAGCGAGGTTTGACATATGTGTGATATTGGTAAATTTTAATGTTTAATTACTTCTGCCTATTGGGACATCTGTTAGGCTACTAACTGCAACATCAGCAGTTTGAAATCACCGGACTTTCCTAAGAAAAATGAGACATTCTGATTCTGTAAAGGTTTAGAGCCTCAGAAACCCAAAGAGGCAGTTTCATGGCAGTGAGTTTGATTTATGCATCAACCACTGATGCCAAAGATGGCGTTGATGGTTTTTACCAGATGGAATAAATATAAAACAAAATGACAACATCTATTGAAATACCCATTTTATCAATATCATTAGGCAGAACAAGAACAGGTGTCAACTGTGGAAAATACCATCTGCAATCTAGGTGAATTTGAAGAGAACTAAAAGAAATCCCTGAGAGCCACATGAATGATGGCTTTGAGTATATCAACCTGAATTTAGAGAGCATCTTAAGGACGGATTTGATACATTGAGCAGTAATGACCAAGGACCAGATGAGTTGTAGAATGAACTCAAAAATATCGTATGTGAAGAAAGCAACAGAGTATTAAAAAGAGAGGAAAAAATAAAAGTCAAAATTGGATGTCATAAAAGATTCGGAAACTTACCTTTAAAAGTAGAGTAGCTAAAGTGAATGAAACAATGATGAAGGAAAAGAGCTGAACAGAGGACTTCAAAGGGTGACTCAGGAAGATAAAGCAAAATATTATAATGAAACATGCAAAGGCCCAGAGTTAGAAAATGCCATAAAAAAGGAAATAGACTCTCAGCATTTCTCCAATAGAAAAAAATTGAAGAACCAAATTCAAGCCTAAAATTAAAACATCAAAGGACTTTAAGAACAAAATATTGACAGGCACAGCAAGCTTCACAAGAAGATGGAAAGAATACACAGGGACACTGTACCCTAAAGAACTGGTCAACGTCCATCCATTTTAGGAGGTATCATGATTAAGAATCAATGACGTTGAAGCTCCACTGTAGGCACTGGTGAAAAACAAGGCTGCAAGAACTTATGAAATACTAATTAAAATGTTTAGTATTTTAAACATGGAAACAAACAGATACAGCACTGGACAGGTACTGGACAAATTGACTGGAAGAGATTCCATTTCCATTCCAAAGAAAGATGATCTCATAAAATGCAGAAATTATCTAACATGATCATCAATATCACATGCAAGTAAAATTTTGCTGAAGATAATTTTAAGCTGGTTGCATCAATACATCAATAGAGATCTGACAGAAATTTAAGCCAGATTTAAAATAGGACCTCCAATGAGGGATATCATTACTGATGTCTTGTGGATCTTGGCTGACAGAAGAAAATACTAGAAAGATATTTACCTGTGTTTCATTGACTATGCAAAGACATTTGACTGTGTGGATTACAACATTGCAAAGAATGGGAATCCCAGAATAGTTACTTGTGCTCATGTGGAAGCTACACATAGACCAAGGGGTAGTATTGTGTAGTTTGAAATTAGGAAAGATGTTTATGAAAGGTATACACTTTCACTATAATTATTCAGTCTCTGTGCTGAGCAAATCATCTAATAAACTAGGGTAGACAAAGAAGAATGCTACATTCGGATTGGAGGAAGACTTATTAACCACCTGCCATGTTCAGATGACACAACCTTGCTTGCTAAAAGCTAAGAGGACTTGAAGCACTTACTGATGAAGACCAAACACTATGCCCTTCAGTATGGTTGATGGCTCAATATAAAGAAAACGGTATGGATTACACCTCAATATAAAGGGAACAAGTGGCTCAGTAAGGCACATCAGGATAAACAGATTAAATATTGAAATTGTTTCCTCTTTCTCCTTAGACCAACTATCAGTGCTCATGGAAATAGCAGCCCCAAATCAAATGATGTATTGCTCTGGGAAAATCTGCTCCAAGAGACCTCTTTAAGGAGTTAAAAATTAAAATGTGTCACTTTGAGAACTAAGGTGCGCCTGACCCAAGTCGTGGTATTTTCAATTGCCTCATGTGCATGCCAAATGTCGATGATGAATAAGAAATAATGAGGGGGGGCTGATGTATTTGAACTATTGTGCTGGCAATGAATATTGAATCGACTATGAAGTAGCAGAAGAAAAGACAAACATATCTTGAAAGAGATGTGCAGCCAGAATATTCCTTTAAAGCAAAGATGGAGAGATTTCATCTTGTATTCTTTGGGCATTGAGGTAATTAGCTTATTGTGCCAACCTGGATGATAAACACATGTGGGTTAATTGAAGGGCAGAGGAATAAATGGCTCAGTGAGTCTCACCTTTCAAGTTTTCAGTTCTCTTGCTTTCTGATGGTTGGACTAGGGTGCAGCTGCCTTAGCCAGTTCCCTGCTTCAGCTTTCAAGGCTCACCTCCTGTAATACATCCCCAAGGAGAAGCTGCATGGACCTACCCCGATGCAGCCCTGGGTGCTGGAGCAGCCGTATGAACACCCTGCCAGTGCTGAGATGCTTACAGGTTCACTGACTCGGCTTTCCTCCTGTAGTCAGTGTCATAGTGTGTGTTTTGTGAGATGGAGGAGGACTTTGTGGATTGGTGTCAGCATATGGGTTAATGTTAGACTTGTTGGCTTGGGCAGCACTGGGTTGGGATGTTTTCTTGATGTGCACTTAACCTTTATATAAAACTCTCTCTCTCTTTTACACGAAGTTTTGTGGATTTGTTTCTCTAAAGTACCCAGACTAACACAGGCATGTTATCAGATGCAAAAAGTCCCTAGAGAAGGACATCATTTTTGGGAAAGTAGAGGGTCGGCAAAAAGAGGAAGACTTAACGATCGACTGACACGGTGGCTACAATGGTCTGAAACATAGAAATGTTGTGAAAATGGCACAGGACTGGGCTTTCTTTCACTCTGTTGCAAGTTGCATGCATCAGGCCTGACTGGATGCCACCGACCAAGAACAACTTGCTGTGCTGACACTGCAAACCTGTGAACACGCATGTACACTCTGTGGCACATCCGTTATCGCCCTCTCTGCCCCTGCCCCATCCTAGACTGCCTATTGGTAGGGATTGTGCTTGCAAATATCCCGTGTGTCCACTGCCAATCTCTTGCAACACCCCACTTTGTTTCCTACTGGTTTCTTGGGAAGGCAATTTCAAAAGGTTAATGCCAGAAACACAAACTCACTGCTGTCTCGAGTCCATTCAGACTGATGACCACCCTATAGGGCAGAGTAGAACTGCCCCTATGGATAGCAACTCCTTATGGGAATAGAAAGCCCTGTATTTCTCTCATGAAGCACATGGTGGTTTTGAACTGCAGACCTTGACGGCTGGAGCCCATCTTGTAGCCGCAAATGGGTAGGAAATTGGAATACATGCAAGACAATATTCCGAATTCCTCCAAAAGCATATCAACTTCAGGAAAATGTTTACACTGTGGGCAGAAATTCACGTTGTTGGCAAGTTTTAAGGAGGCCATTTAGAAGTGCATATTAAGTCTTAAAAATATAAATGTTTCTTTTGGTAATACACTTTTAAGAATTTACCTTAAGAAAATCACCTTGGATATATGCAGAGAATTTTTGTCAGGGTTAGTCACTGTTGATAAAAGTGAATATTTGGGTGCGGGGAAGTCTTCATGGATTGTATTAGCATAATAATTAAACAAATGCTGATCTTATTATATAATGACTTACCATATAGTCATTACAATAATGGGATAGACAAAAATCTAAATGAATAGGGAATATTAAATATATGTATTTAAAAATAGAAAAGACAAATCTAATATATACAGTATTATTCCAATTGTTAAAAAATTTTAAAGAATATATATTTTTATGAATAGGAATAAAAACATATTCACTCCTCACTTATCCACATAATTAGGTTTGAAAGAGCAAGTCACCATGGAAAAAATGGTGCCATGCAGAAATGGAAGATGATTACATCAGAATACAATGTGGTCAGATTAAATAATTAAATAACTGTCACCAGTGAAAAATATCACTCAGCCAAGTTATCACTTAACTTTTACCCAAATAGCCAGCGTTACTCTTGTTTCACACCACAGTGTTTGTTGCTGCCATAGATATGCTGTTCATACACAAAATAGTCAGTAGATTTTAACTACTATCATAAATATGAAATGTTGAATTAGGAGATATTTGACATATGCAGATCAAGTAAAATTTTAATGATTGTTATCACTGGACAGTGGAATTATGGATAATTTCATCTTTCTCTTATGTTTGTCTAGGTGGTTATGTGTTTTTGACAATGCCCATTAAGCATTTTTGTAATCAGAAATGAAAATACAGCTTCTATCTGTGCATTGGTGGAAAGCTTCCAGGGTATGTCTCTGTCCAGAATCAGCGATAAGATGATCGAGGTGAAACCACATAACCTCCTATCATTTTCTATGTGGTATTTCAGTTAGGAATATTTTTGGCTACAACTAAGTAACAATTGTAGAAATTGTAACAGAACATATTAGTTACCTATGTTTGGATTTAGGCAATGTCAGTGACTTAGTTTATTGTGCCAACCTGGCTGATAAACACATGTGGGGTTAATTGAAGGGCGGAGGGATAAATGGCTCGGGGAGCCTCCCCTTTCTAGTTCTCAGGTCTCTTGCTTTGTGATGGTCAGACCAAGGTGCAGCTGCCTTAATGGTACCCTGATTCAGCTTACAAGGCTCACTTCCTGTAAGACATCCCCAAGAAGAAGCCGCATGGACCTACCCTGATACAGCCCTGGGTGCTGGAGCAGCCATGTGGAGACCCCTGCCAGTGCTGAGATGCTTACACATTCACTGACTGGGCTTTCCTCCTGCAGTTGGCATCATGACGTCTGTTTTGTGAGATGGAGGAGGACTTTGTGGATTGGTGTTGAACATATGGGTTAATGGGTTGGACTTGTGGGCTTGCGCAGCACTGGGTTGGGATGTTTTCTTGATGTGCACTTAACCTTTATATAAAACTCTCTCTTATACATGAGTTTCTGTGGATTTGTTTCTCTAAAGTGCCCAGACTAACCCAGTCAGGATTGGACTTAGAAGTTCATCTTTCTGCTTTCTACAATTCTTAGAGTGTTGGCTTTTCATCCACTTGCACATCTCCTTATGATCTCAAGATGGCCATTCACTCTATTTCACATTCAAAGAAGGAGGAAACAAAAAGAGGGTGTTGTACTGGCCTACCTAGAATGCAAGTCTTCCTGTGGTGAGGAGAAGGGGCTCAGGAGTGGTTGTTGTCTAAGCTGGTCAGAACTGCTGGCCAGAGGAAAGAAGATCCAGTTCTCTTTGTCGAAACATATTGTAGGCTGATTATTACATTTCTCATTCCATCATTATTTCCTTGATCTAAAAAATTTCCATCTGCATTTGGCAATGTGGTGTTAGTTTGGGTGGGTGTGCTTTCTTTCTCTGTCATGAGGAGAACAGGAGGGGATACACCAGGGTGTATGCAGAAGACCTCTTAAACGAGATGACCAGTTTTCAAACATACGCACATATTGTATCTCCTATGAACATGTGAGGCAAGCGAGTAAATATGCAATTCATCAGCAAATATGTAAATATTCTGAAAATTTATATATGAGGACATTGAGAGTCAGAGACACTAAATGATACATGGTCTTAAGTTAGAAAGTGTTTAGGATAATTAGTAATGAGCTAGCTCAGCAGGATAACTAGCAATGAGTTAGTTTGGCAGGTCCTTGGTACCAATTCAAGGCAGATACAATTCACTTTTATTGAGTTTGAGTCCACTCTGTTATGTAGTGGTAAAAGGTCATTTTACCTTTATATATGTGTGTGTGTGTGTGTGTTACAAAATCCACAGCATGTTTTGAGAATCCCAAGTATGTCTTTCATTTTTGTAACTACCTTAATCCCCACCTTCCTCAGGAGTGAATATTTGCCTCAATGAGATAATTTTGTTGTATTCCCCTATCTGTAAAATGGGAATTATTTATATTGTGCTTCCCTTGCTGAGTGTCATTTGAATTAATTTGCTAATGTGCTTAAAAGGGTTTTGAAGATGAAAAGTGCTAGGCATCATTATAAGTTCTTCTAATGGTGTATTTAGTGTATAACAGTTAGACTTTAAAAACAACTGATAAAAGATTGAAATTTTCTGTAATAGGTAGCACTTAGCTGATGATATTGCTAGCTAAATGGTTGTGCATCTATTTTAGTATTCTTACAATTGAAATAAATCCAAAAAAATAAAATTTAAGCTTTTTTTACTTACAAGTGAACTGGATTCAGTGACAGAGTTAATTGACCCAAAGGTTTTGAATAGTCAAGCAACAAGATTTTGCTTTATATAGTCAATTGTGTGCCACTTTTGCTCTACTATGAAATTCATTACTACTCCTGCATATTTTTCCCCACTAAATTCAGTTTAGCTGACTGTTTCTTTTTATTGTTCTCCCACTATTTTCTACAAATAAGCATTGTTGAATGAATTATTCTCCATCATATTAATTGCTTGATTTTCAATTTAAATACTTTCTCGGCATTTCTGAGCTACATTTCTACCCATAGAAATCCCTTCTTCATGCTTGTTGTTATTTTTTGCAATGGAATCCCCCCCTCTCCAGTTTCATGTGCATATATATATGTTTTTCCCCCTAATTGGTGTTGCCTACAACCGAGATGATTGTGACTCATAGTGACCCTATATGAAAAAGTAGAGCCACTACATAATGACCTTCTGAGGTAGCATCTCCTGGGCTATAAATGTTGCCATGCAGAGATTGTCTCATTTTACTTCCTCAGAGAAGCTGGTGGGTTTGAACCACCAATCTACCAATCCAAAGCTTACCCAACAACACCTTGCTTTTGTTGCTGCTGTTGTTAGGTGCCATCAAGTCTGTTCCAAATCATAGCGACTCTGTGTACAACAGAACAAAACACCACTGGGTTCTGGACCACTCTCACCAGTGGTCCTCGGTTGAGGCCCATTGTGGCAGCCGCCGTCTCATCCACCTTGTTGAGGCCTTCTGCTTGGCCTCTCCCAATCACAGGCCCAAAGTACAGCAGACGAAGTCTCACCATCCATGCCTCTAAGAAACAGTCTGGTTGTACTTCTCCCGAGACTGATTTGTTTGCTCTCTTGGCAGTCGATGGTACTTTTAATTTGTATTTATTTATTTGTTTATTTATTAAAAGATCACCTTATTGGGGGCTCTTAGAACTCTTACTACAATCTGTACATTGTTTTTTATCAGGCATATTTGTACATATGTTGATTCCTTGCCAGCACTGTAATTCAAATGCATCAACTCTTCTTTTGATTCAACGTTTATATCCAGTCCAACTGTCACAGACATAAGAGGCAATGGAAAATACCATGGCTTCGGTAAAGCGCACCTTAGTTCTCCAAGTAACATAATTTCTTTTCAACATTTAAAGAGGTCTTGTGTAGATTGACCCAATGCAATGTGTCATTTGATCTCTTGACTCCTGCTTCCATAAGCATTGATTGAAGATCCACTTCCATCTCTTTGCCATTCATTGTGATGTTATCTATTGGGCAAGTTGTGAGGATTTTTATTTTCGTTACATTGAGTTGTAATCCATACTGAAGGCTGCATCCTTGATCTTCATCAGCAGGTGCTTCAAATCCGTCTCACTTCATCAAGCAAGGTTGTGTCATCTTCATATCTCACATTGTTCATAAGCCTTCCTCCAATCTTGAATGCCACGTTCTTCACATAAGCCATTTCTCTGATTATTTGTGTAGCATACAGATTAGGTAAGTATGATGAAAAGATGTAACCCTGTTTCCCACCTTTCCTGATTTTAAACCGTGCAGTATTTTCTTGTTCTTTTTGCACAACCGTCTCTTGTTCCATGTACAGGCTCTGCAGGAGCACAATGAAGTGTTCTAGAATTCTCATTCTTCTCAAGGTCATCCACGGTTTGTTACGATCCACACAGTCAGATGTCTTGACACAATCAATGACACAACTAAATATCTTTCTGGAATTCTGTGCTTTCAGCCAAGATCCCTCTGGTATCAGGAATGATATCCCTTGTTTCACATCCTCTTTTGAATCTAGTCTGAATGTATGGCAGCTTGCTGTCAATGGACTGCTGCAACTGTTGTTGGATGATCTTAGGCAAAATTTTTCTTGCATGTGATATCATCAATGATATGGTTCCATAACTGGCACATTCTGTTGGGTCACCTTTCTTTGGCATGGGTACAAATATAGATCTCTTCCAGTCAGCTGGCCAACTAACTGTCTTCCAAACTTCTTGACATAAATGAGTGAGTGCTTTCAGTGACTTATCAGCTGTTTGAAATATTTCACTTGGCATACCGTCGATTCCTGGAGCCCCGCTTTTGGCTAATGTTTTCAGAGCACTTTGAACTTCTCCCTTCAGCACTGTTGCTTCTTGCTCATTTGCTGCCTTCTGAGATGGTGGAATATCAACTAGCTGTTTTTGGTAGAGTGACTGTGTGTTCGTTCCATCTTCTTTTAATGCTTTTTGCATCATTCAATATTTTGCCAATAGGTCTTTCAATATCATAATCTGAGGCTTGAATTTTCATCTGTAGTGCTTTCTTCTTGGTTTTCTAACTCTTGGTCTTTGACACATTTCATTATAATATTTGACTTGGTCCAAGAGCACTGCTCTTTGAAATTTTCTTCTCAGTCTTTAACTTCCTGTTTCCTCCACTTCCCTTAGCTATTCTACAATGAAGAGCAAGTTTCAGAGTCTCTTCTGACATCCACTTTGATCTTTCCTCTCTTTTCCCAAACAATTTTATGAGTCACATCAAGCAGCAATGTACAATTGCTACCGCAATCTGTTTGTTTCAAAACATTCTCTTCCTTCTTAAACTCCTGATCTCAGCTCCTCTTCACCCCTCTCTCCCGCTGTACCCCTCCCCCCACACACACACCTTAGGAACGCTTATGCTACTTGTTGTCCCCATAGGTTCGTCAATCTTGGGTTTCACATACCAAAAATATATAACGAAAATTCAAGAAGGCTACCCCCAATAACAAAATATATCAAAGATAAGCTCCAATATGGAACACACACACACACACAGAATGTTGAAAACCAGATCTGACCCAACATTTATCAGTGGGGTTCGACTGACAAGGTTTCAAGTCCGGTTTGTCATTTTGACCTCTTATAGGCTTTTCTTGGTCTCTATAACCAGTTTTTTTCCCATCTCCGGAGGCTTATTTCCTGTGCAGAACCTACAAGTGTATCTTGGGTTCCCACTGTCATCCATAGCCTCCTAAAACCAACCTCTCACAATTTCGGCTCTGATACTATCTTTCCTATCTTTTTAATAACCTTTTGCTTTCTTCATGTGTGGTGTTCTTGATGTCATCCCACAGCTCATCGGATTTTCTGTTGTTAGTTTTCAATGTATTTATTCTGTTTTGAGTTCAAAACTCAGGTGGGGGGACTTCCGGGAAGATGGCGCTGAAGTGAGGGCTACTTCGTTGGGAGTTCTGGGAGTGAGTGCTGGGTTCGGGCATTAGGAAGCTGAGTGTGCGGTCAAGTGTGTTCAGGTATTGCAACACACCAGGGCTCTGTCCCAGCATGTGGGTCCTTCTGCCTTTCTCTCTGTCCTATGGCTGTGTTCTGCCTCCCCCTCCCATCTGGGGCAGTTTATAACCCAAGACCCCACCCACACTAACCAGAGCCATTTGTAGTGTCAGTCCTACCTTCAATTCAGGTTGTGGTAGGAGCCAGCTCAGTCCACATAGCCCACGATCCTCATGGATCTTTCATTTCACGGAGCACCCCACCCCCTGAAGTGCCTCAGGAGAGAGCCAGAGAGCCTGAGGGACCCAGGATTCAGCTACAAAGAGCTCCATCCCTGTTTGCAGGGGCTGAGCAGCTGGTGGATCCAGTCGTGTGCCCCAGCAGCCCAGGCCGCAGGCACTGCCTGGGACTCGAGTTTGTGCCCTCTGCCAGCACAGCCAGTACAGCCTGAGCAGCCTGTGGCTGGAAGCCCCCAGCCAACACTGCCTGCACACAACATATAGCAGCTGCAGCAGGCTAAAAGGGCCTGTGGTTCACTCGGTCTGCCCACCTGGAGCACAAGAGATACCTGCTGCACTTGACCCCCAACCACCCCAGTCCAAACTGCAGAGCCCAGCTTGCCACACATTGATCTGGCCAGCCCCGTCCCCAGTACTATACACACTGCACATAAAGTATCACCTCCCAATGACACAAAAATGCCACGGAAACCACTACTCACATCAGCAGTCACTACAAGCAAGCAAGAGAAACAAATTATAGTGTGTGAACAGGATCTGAATATAATAATGTGCATAGAAGAAGCAGACCTTGAACCACCACTGGAAGAAATCTTCAGAATCCTGCTTAGAGTCACTCAGGATATGAGGGAATCAATACAGAAGAAGGGTGAAAAAATAGACAGGACAGAGTCCATATACCGAAAGGAAATAAAAGAGTTAAGGGAAGATGCATCAGAAGCAAAGCAAAGGGTAAAAGACCTTACCAACAGGCTGGAAGAAATGGGAATTGTATCAGCAACCTGGAAGATAGCTAAGCAGAATCCAACAAACATGAAAGACAATTAAGAACACCTGAGAACAATAAGTGATACTATGAAGAGAAACAAAATGAGAATAATTGGGATATAAGAGGAAGACATAACGAAGAAATCAATGATCAAATGGGAGAAAACTTTTCCTGGGAGAAAACTTACCAATTTAATGAAGGATAATCAGACAATCATCCAGAAAGCAGAGAGGATACCAATTAGACTGAAGAATACCAAGAAGGGCACACCAAGGCATATAGTAGTCAAATTATCCAACATTGAGAAAAAGGAGAAAATCAAAGAGCAACTAGAGAAAAAAATGGAGTCACCTATAAGGGTAATCAGATAAGAATATGCTCAGTCTTATCAGCAGAAACTATGAAGACGAGAGAATGGAATAGCATCTTCCAAAAGTTGAAGGAGAATAATTGAAACCTGAGAATCCACTATCCCACCAAACTTTCCATCAAAATTTTGACAGAGAGCCAAGAGTTTTCCATGATCAGGAAAAATTTAGAGAATACGTTAAAAAACCCAGCACTGCCAAAATTACTTTCCAACACACTTTGGTCAGCAGGCCAATATCCACAAACAGGAGATTACCTCATAGTGTAACACTATCCAGAAGTCAGTGCCCTGAAAGCAATGGCCAAGATGTCTTTGACTCAATTGTGAAAAGAAGGCAAGAATGAACCCATACATCCGACACTGCTCTGGAGGGAGTTAGGAAAATGTCTACCTTTGCTTGTACAAAAGATACAAGATGACAAAATCCACAGACGCTTGTAATAACTCTGAAGTCAATGACCTCATTTTCCCCTCAAAAGACAATGGCTAGCAGACTGGATTAGAAAAAAAATCCCAGCAATCTGTTGTCTGCACTCTACAGACACATCTCAAGCTCACAGACAAAAGCAGGCTGAGGATCAAGGAATGGTGGGAGGTACATCAAGCTAATGGCAATTTTTAAAAAGCAGGCATTGCAGTTATAATCTCTTGCAGACTGTATCTCAAGGTGCAGGAGTTAACAGGAGATAAATATGGGCATTATATAATCCTTGAGAAATCAGTGGACCAAGAGTCAGTGAGCATAATGAACATGTAAATGCCTAACGAGTGATCTACGAAGTTCGTCAATCAAGCCCTTTAAAAGATGAAAAAAGAAATCACAGAATCAACAACCATGGTAGGAGACGTCAATGTACCGTTCTCTGAGAAAGATGGATCTGCAGGGGGAAAGCTCAACAAGGAGGATACAGAACTAAACTCTACGATTGGACAACTCAACCTGATAGACATATTCAGTGCTCTCCACCCAACTGCAAAAAAAAAAATCACGTTCTTTTCAAGCTCGCATATTCAAAAATAGACCACATGCTGGGACACAAATCAAGTTTGAGAAAATTCAAACATATAGAGGTCCCTCAGACTTCCTTCTCTGACCACTGTGTCATAAAGCTGGAAATCAACAAAAACAACAAAAAATATTTTTTAAAAAAACAAGGGTGAATACTTGCAGGATGAATAACTTTCTTCTTCAAAAGGAGTGGGTATTCGCCCAAATTAGAGATGAAATTAGGAAGTTTCTTGAAACCAATGAGAATGAGAATAATACATACCAAAATCTATGGGATACAGCAAAGGTAGATATCAGAGGATGTCTGATAGTGATAAATGTGCATAAGAAGAAGGAAAAGAGACTTATGGCCAATACCCTATCATAAAACCTTCAGCAGTTGAAACGGAGTCAACAGAATAATCCTCTAATAGCAAAATAAAAGAAATTATAAAAATCAGGTTAGGGATAAATGAATGGAAAAACAATGGAAAAATCAACTCGCAAAAAACTGGTTCTTTGAAAGGATTAACAAAATCAACAAACTGTTGGCAAACCTAACAAAAGACAGAAAGACAGACATCAATATCTAGGATGAGAGATGAAAGAGGGGAAAGTGCAATGGACTCTAATGAAATTTAAAAACCAATAACACAGTACTATGAAGACTGTACTCCAAGGAATGCAACAACTTGGAGAAATGGACAAATACCTGGAAAAACAAACCATCCTAGAGTATCTCACACAGACCTCAAGAACTTGAATAGGCTAAAGCAAAAGAAGAAATAGATACGGTTATAAAGGAACTACCAACTAAAAAAGCCCTGGCCCACATGGCTTCACAGGAGAATTCTGCCAAGCATTCAGTGAAGAGCTGGCACCAACTCCTACACAAACTCTTTCAGAACATAGAAAAGGATGGTAAGCTCCCAAACACATTCTATGAAGGAAGTATAACACTGATACTACAACCAGGCAAAGATCCCACAAGAGGAGGGAATTACTGATATCTCCAGCGAACAGCAAAATTTTGGCCAATAGAATACAAAAGTATATAAAAAGAATGATCAATCATGACCAAGTGAGATTCATACCAGGGATGTAGGGATGGTTCAACACCCGAAAAGCCATCAACATTATCCACAACATTGAGAAGAATAAAGGACATGAACCACATGAGAATATCAATAGACACAGGAAAAGAACTCGACAACATTCAAAATCCATTTCTAATTAAGGCATTCAAGAAGATAGGATTGGAAGGAAATTACCCCAATTTAGTAAAAGCTATATATGAAAAACCAGCATCTTGCATTATAATCAATGGAAAAAAGATGAAAACATTCCCACTGAAAAGGGGGGACCAGACAAGGATCTCCCTTGTCCCCACTTTTATTCAATATCATCCTGGAGGTCCTAGCTAATACTATAAGGAAAATGGAATGATATCAAAGGTATGCATCTAGGAAAGAAGAAATGAAATTATAGTTTTTTGCAGATGATATGATTTTATATATTGAGAACCCCAAAGGCTCCACAATAGGAGTGCTGGAATCAATAGAGGAATATAGTAAGGAGGATACAAGATCAACAGGCAGAGGTCAATTGGATTGCTATATAAAACTGATGGGATAACAGAAAATGAGATCAAGAAGGTAGTACCCTTCACAATAACCAAACATAAATCGAAATATCTAGGGATATACCTAACCAAAAAAAACACAAAGGATCTGTATGAGGAAAATTAGAAACATTATTATTAAAAAACAAAAGGGACCTTCATAAATGGGAGAATATCCCATGATCATGGATCAGAAGACTCAATATTGTGAAGATGTCAATCCTACCTAAGGTACTATATATGTTCAATGCAATCCTGATACAAATACCAGCATCATTTTTCAAAGAAATGGAAAAACTGACTACTAACTTCATATGGAAAGGGAAGAAGCCAAGTATTGGCAAAGAATTCCTCAAGAAGAATAAAGTGGGTGGGCTTGCATTACCTGACTTTAAAACTTATTATACAGGCATGGTTGTCAAAGCAGCATGATACTGGTATAATGACAGTTACTCAGACCAATAGGTAAGAGCAGGGAAAAAAAACCAGAAATAAAAACAGCAGCAGACAACTGATCTCCGGAAGCAGATGCTCTTTTTAACAAATGCTTCTGGAAAAACTGGATATCAACCTGCAGAAGAATGAAGCAAGATCCTTACCTCACTCCTTACACAAGAACAAATTCAAGGTGGATCACAGACCTCCAGGTAAAACCCCAAAATATCAAGATCATCAATGAGAAAATTGAACAAAGCTAAGAACTTTAACACAGGGAATACATGGGTTATCAGGAATAAGGAAGGATACAAACCCAGAAGAAGATAAAATAGATGAGCAGGACATACTAAAAATAAAACACTTGTGTACATGGGAATACTTCATCAAGAGAGTAATAAGAGAGCCCACAGACTGGGAAAAGATATTTAGTAATGACATATCAGAGAAAGGGCTTATTACTAAAATCTACAGAATCCTGCCACAATAAATAAGTAGCCCACTGAGGAGGTGGGTATAAGACTTGAACAGATGATTCACAAAGAGGAAACTCAAATGACTGATAAACTTAAGAGAAAATATTCATGATCATTACTCATCAGGGAAATGCAAACCAAGCAACTATGAGATACCACCTAGCAACAACAAAAATACCCTACTTAAAAAAAAACAGAAAGCAACAGATGTTGGAGGGGGTGTGCTGAGATAGGAACTGTGATAGGTAGATTTATTGTGCCAATATGGCTGATAAACACATGTGGGATTAATTGAAGGGCAGAGAGATAAGTGGCTCAGCGAGCCTCGCCTTTCTTGTCTTTTGCTCTTTGATCATCGGACCAGTGTGCGGCTGCCTTGCTTGTTCTGTGCCTCAATTTGCAAGCTACACTACCTGTGGGACACCTAACCTGTGGACTGTGTTGCTGTAATTTGAGGTTCCTTCAAGTCCTGCTTCGCCACGCTACTGGGATATACATCTCTTGAGCTGGGGACTGTTGGACCCTGTCATCTAGCTGACTGTTGGTGACCTGCCTTGCTGTTTTCTGACTGTGCCTGGATAGTCTGAATTGGTCTACAGAGGACTACCTGGTGGCCCTCAGACTTGAAGGACTGCCAGTGTATTGGCTGTCTCATAGGAGTGAGTTACACTGAGCCATTTTTACTGCTTTACAGATTAATTAACTGTTTATTATATACATTATATAATATATATATTAGTGTCCTGGTTTTGTTTCTCTAGAGAACCCTGTCTAACATACTTGGTACCAGAAGTGGGGTGGTTTGTGATAAGTAGGTTGATTGTGCCAACATGGCCAATGAACAGATGAGGGATTAACTTGAAGGGAGGAGAGATAAATGGCTTGGTGAACCTTGCCTTTCAAGTTCTCGGGTCTGGGCAGCACTGGGTTGGGATGCTTTCTTAATGTACACTTACCCTTTCTATAAAACTCTCTTTTATACATATGAGTTTCTGTGGTTTCGTTTCTCAAATGTACCCAGACTAACACAGGAACTCTCATTCATTGCTGGTAGTGTTGTAGATACGTACAACCGCTGTGGAGAGCAATTTGGTGATAGCTAAACCACATGGAAATCGAGTTACCTTATAACCAGCAATACCACTACTGGGCATATGCCCAGAAAAAAATAATAAATAGATCATAACCAGACATCTGCTATCCAATCTTCATCTCTGCGCCGTTCAAAATTTCAAAAATTTGGTAACAGCCTAAATTTCCATCAATGATGAATGGATTAAAAACTCTGGTATATACACAAAATGGAATATTATGCACCCCTAAAAATAGTGATGAAAAGATGAAACAGTTCATCTCATGCAAAGAGTTGGATGATATTATGTTGAGTGAAGTCAGCCAACCATAAAAGGTCATGTACAACCTGAGGTAAGTTCAAACAGCAGAATGGGTACAAAGGTATAAGGGAAATTACACACAATCACCAGGCTGAGGACCAGATATTCTGCCAAGAGCCAGACCAAACCCAATTAAAAAAAAAAGATGCAAATGGCACCTGTGCTGAAAGGCATCTTTCCCCCCACCTCTGATTTTCCTTTAAGGCCCATAGAGAGGTGGGGGAAGAAAATCAGCAATGGGAGGGGAGAGGGGGCGGGGGGTAAGCAGTGCACCAGTAAGGACAGGGACAGGGGAACAGTAAAGGTTCCAAAATTGATCTTGAGGAAGGTGTAGCTTTTCCATTCATGTTTGACCAATCAAATTGTATCTAAGATGTATTATTGAGAGGTAAACAATAGACAAACATGATAGTAGGGTAGGAGTAAAGAAAAATGGAAATAAGAAGAAAGGGGAAAATAGGAATATATACAGATAAGTATATATATGAGAGGTTAGCCCCCCGCCAAAAAATGATTTTTTTCAAAGCTATGTATTTGATTTTTTTACAAAACAATATTATCACCTTAAAAGTACTCTCCATTACACTTAATGCATTTGTCAAATCTGTAATTCCAATCTTAGAAACATTTTTCAAACACATCTGTTTGGATGACTGATAGCACCTCTTTCATTTTTTCCTTCACTTCTTCTACATCATTAAGTCACTGTCCTTTCATGTCCCTCTGCATTTGTGGAAACTAAAATAAATCAATCAGAGGGAAGTCAGGTGCATCAGGAAAGAGAGACATGCTGTTTTTGCCCAAAACTGGCACACTGAGATGAATGTGTGAGCAGGTGCATTGTTGTGGTGGTGAAACCAGACTCCCTTCTGCCACAAATCAGGCCTTCTTTGTCGCACACTGTTATGCTACCATTTCAGAACCTCTAAATAGAAAGCTTAATTAACAGTCTGACCTGGTGGAATGAACTCCAAATGCACCGCTAGTTGACTTTTTCGTCTGTTTGGGAAGCTGATGGACAACCAGAATGAGGTTTGTCTTCAGTTGACATTTTACCCTTTTTGAAACAAGAAAAGCACTTGAGTTTTTCCCATAGTGCTGTTCTTGTAAGCTGTGTTCAACATCACAACAGTTTCTGACATTTTTCTGGAGCATGCAACAAAATTTCACAGCTACACGTGGTTCTCCTAAATTGGCCATCACAAAAAATGAGGTTTGAATGAAACTGCTTTTACAAAAAAATTCACTGTGACCAGAGAGAACCTTCCCAGGTGACGCCACTGGGTGTGCTAACTCAGAGCGAGTTGCATGATGCTTGCCAAAGGGCAAAAATGCATACTACAAAACTCCACCCAGTGGAGCTCTTTCTGTTTTTTTTCGTTTGTTTTTTGTCTGTTTGTTTTGAGGGGGGTACCCCCTGCTAAATACATAAACATAGGTGTATTTGTTTATATATGTATATATGTAAATTCAACAAGGAAGTAGGTGGACTTTGGGCCTCTGTTTGTTCTAACTATGTGGCACTGTAGGATACTCACCTTCCCAATACAACCTCGGAAGATAAAATGGGTGCATAAGCAAATGTGGTGAAGAAAGCTGATGGTACCTGAAGATTAAAAGATATAGCACCTGGGATCTTAGAGGCTTGTAGTTAAACAAATGGTCATCCAGCAGGGAAACAAGCCCACATGGAAGAAGCACACCAGCCTGTGTGATCATGATGTGTCAACGACAATAGGTATCAGAAGGAGTGTGGATGTAGGGGAGACCCAAAACCCACCTGTGAGATAATTGGACAGCCCCACTCAGAAGAGCTACATAGAAGGTATGATAAATCCAGGGTATGGTATAGAATTAAGGAACCACATAACTAACCTCTAGTTCTTTAACATTTCTTCCCATTACTATTATGGCTTTTATCTGTTTTACCTCATTAATCATGTTAGACTTGAGTATGTTAATTTTCATATTTAAGATCATTCGATATATGAGAGCCTAAATATATTACTCTTCAGAAACAGTAACAGGAGTAATGGTTCTCTGTGGGTATGGGAAGAGAGGGGAAAAAGGAGGGAATGGGGAGCTGCATTGATGATTGTATAGCATCACTTGAGGGGAACAAACAACAGAAATGTATGTGAATGGACATATCGGATGGTGTAAAATATGGCAATAAATAAGTAAAGAAATGCCCCTGCGGGATAGAGTGTGTGAGGGAGGGGATAAAGAGGAGCTGAAATCAAGAAGTTCAAGAAGAAAGAAAATGTTTTGAAACCTTGGTAGCAATTTTGCAATACTGATAAATGTGATTCAACTATGGAATGTTTTATCTGTAAAAGCTCCCAATCAAATGATTTAAAAAAAAAACTCAGGTGGGGTACACTCAAGCTGGTGTTTTGGCTCTCATGGGCTTGTTTTTATTTTCTTCAGCTTCAACTTGAACTTACATATGTGCAATTGATAATCTGTTCCACAGTTAGTACCTGGCCTCATTATAGCTGCTGATATTGAGCGTTTTGTCTCTTCTCACAGATGTAGTCCATTCAATTTCTGCATGTTCCATGTAGAGAAGTTCATGTACATAGTTGCCTTCTGCATTGTTGAAGAAAGATATCTGGTATGAGCAATACTTGTTTTTGCAAAATTCTATCCTGTGATTTCATGCTTTTTTTCTTTCACCAAGACTATATTTTCTAATTGCTGTTCCTTCCTCTTTGCATCCAACGTTTGCATTCAAATTGCCCATAAATATCAATGCATCTGATTTCATGTTTGACCAATTTCCGAATGAAGACATTGGTAGAATTCTTCCATTTCTGCATCACTAGCTTTACTGGTTGGTGCATAAATCTGAACAAGAGTTGTATTGACTGGATCTCATTGAATGCAGATAGATATAATCCTATCATGGGCAGTATTATACTTAAAAATAAATCTTGAAATATGCCTTTTGATGATGAGTGCAATGTCATTCTTTTTGAATCTGTCACTTCACGTCTTCCTTCGGGAAACAAATGAGGCTGTGCCTTCGGCTTTGGTAAAAGTGGTCATAGGTGGACATTCTGTATAGGTGTCAAACAAACTTGGGGAAGCCAGATGGTCTTTAAAAATCACCTTTTCAAGTACAGGAAATCATACTATAAACAATTGAGCACCTCTCAAGCCAAGGACTCATTTTATAAATTCCAGACCATTGCTCAGAAGTGAGGCCGGGAATACTTGATCTCCCATGCTTTGGACATGTTAAACATAAACTTGCCAGGAATTGATGCCAACTTAATGGGGACTCACAGCAGCAAGAAGCTGAGTCAGAGGATTCTGTGCTAAATGAATGCTTGCAACTACAATTTATTTAACAAACACTAATTTAGCAATACTTCTGTCTCCATTGTTCAGATAGGGAAACTGAAGCCCAGAAAGAGTAGGTTATTTCCCCAAAACCATATAGTATGTGAACAGGATTTCCAGCCAGGAAGTCTGTCTTTACATTTGTGACAGCCCCCCTGTCCGTCCATCCCCACGACCCCCTGCTAAAGCACTACACCATTCTGTAGATGATAGAAGAATGACAGTCTTTATATTTAATGATGGGGGCAGGCCAGCTTCTTCCGATCTGTACTTCAAATACTGAAGGTGTAGAAAATTGAAGGGAATCCGGAAGAAAAGGAGTCATCATCAAGGGATGAAATACTACCCCCCGCCCCCCGGACGGGAAGAAGCCAAAGATACTGAAAGTGATTTAGCTAAAAAGAATCTGCTAATGAATTTTTTCAACTTTCAATGAGAGGATATTCAAGTGAAAGAAAGAACTATTTGACTGTATTTGACTGTGATAGCTACAAAGGAAGCCTTCATCTGTGATCTTGATCTTGATGTATGACTACGAATCTGTGATCTTGATAGCTCTTTAAAAAAAGGGTGTCAGATCCAAACCAAACCCCCATGTCCACCAGTCCCTTCTGGCTCATAATGAGCCCATAAGATAGAGTGAAAACTACCCCACAGGGTACCAAAGCTGTCCATTTTTATGGTAGATTGTCACATCTTTCTCCTACAAAGCAACTGGTGAGTTTGAACCATTGATGTGCCAAGGTTTCTCTCAATAAAAGCAACTGGTGAGTTTGAACCATTGATGTGCCAAGGTTTCTCTCAATACAAGCACAGAGAATGTCAAATGTAAGGATGCGTTCTCAAAGTCTATCATGTCTATAAGAGTAAATTCTCTCGAGTGAATCTTTTTGGTCCTTATCAGAAATATTCCAAATTCTGAAGGTCTTCTCTGCCTTTCTTTTCCTGAACTGCCAGGAATCTCCTCCACACCCTCCACGACCCTGCTCCAGAGTCATTCTCTCACAAAAGTCCCCAGCCTCAATCCGCCCTTTCCTGGAGGCAGTTTCTATTTAAAACTTTCAAAATGTGTAGCCTTTCTTATAGTTGCTGTGACCCCTGAGTCTGCTCCAACTCCCAGTAGCCTGATGTATAACAGAATGAAAGACGATCCAGTCCAGTGCTGTCTGCATAATCCTCCTAGTATGAGTCCATTGGGGCAGTCATTGTGTATAGTGCCTTTCAACCTAGGGAGCTCTTCTTCCAGCACGTGTAACAATATTCTGCTGACATCCATAAGGTTTTCCTTGTGTAATGTTCAGGAGCAATTGTCAGTCCTTTCCTCCTACTCTGTTTTCATCCGGAAGCCCCACTGAAACCGCACCATAAGTTGCCTAGGACAGAAACCATCTCTTTGACCATTGTAACCTTGGTCCACAGTGTAGTGATGAACACAAGCTTACTACGAAAGGAAAACTTGTTGAATGAAAACATGAATGATTGATTGACTATTCCTAAGTGATATTCTTGTGAGAATTTGTGTAATCCAGAGAGGGCAACAATTTTTATTTTTGCAAATGCTTATTGAAATTTGATGATGACATGAAGGTATAGACCCCACCGCCCAGGATCAATCCTGGAAGAAAAAGACAAAGCAATGTGTTAAGAAAGTAGTTGGATACAGATTTACCTTACCTACCCGCCCTCCCACACACACACACACACACACACACACCCCAAAAATCCACCTGCCGCTTCTGCCCTCTGTGACAAAGGGGGCATCATCCTTGGTGCTTTGGCCTTTGTTTCTAAAACAAGCAAAGAAAATATCCTTGGCACAGTAACTGAAACCAAAGACAGACAGAAAAGAAAGGGAAATTTTGACCTTACTGCTCAGTTTCCGTTAGAGTTTTTTCTCGTTGTACCGTACAGCCTTAGTACTCTGGCTACGACCTCTGCCTACCCCAAGGTCAGGTCAGCTTTGCTTATAGCTTAGAGATTAAACCCTTTGGACCCACCTAGAGCCTGAGCTTTAACTGGTCTCCAGAACATGCACCTAAACCTGCATATTCTTTTCTTGTGCTTTTTCTTCCTTTTGCTTGACAGGGGATGGGGCTCCTTTTTAAACTTGAGGTTCAGAAGACAGTGGCTCAAATTTATGCTCAAGTGGAGAAACAGGCTTTGGAACTGAGTAGTGTCCTAATGCAGGTGAAAAGCATGTATTGATTACTTAAAGAAAGTTAAAATAAAAGCAATTTTTCTCCCCATTTCGGCACACTGCAGCTTTTGGCCTATCCACTCATAGCTAAAAAAGCATTCTTTCCTGATAATCAAGCTTCAGCTGTCTGAATTTCAGGCCGAGCCGCTCCTCCTGAGCTCTGCTGAAGAGCTGCTTTAATTAACCATTATACCACAGATGTTATTGATTTTTTTTTCAAATCTGGTTGAAACATCATTGTGCTGGATCATGGCCAAAACTAAGGCCCGAATTTGTGTGTGTGTGCTGCTTTTACTCCTTCTGCATACCTTATTAGTCTCCATGTCTGTTAAGTGCAATCCTCAGTATTAACTCAGAAAATATAGAATTGATTTTTAGCCTAGCAGCCGTGCTCTAAGGGCTCCTAATTTGAAATCTGAAAACCTCAGTCACTGAGGAAGTCTTTCTGCTGTTGCTCTACACTTCCTTGAAGTAAGCTTTTAATTCTTTCGTTTCAGGAAAGAAATCTCTCTCTTTCTTGTACTTCTCCCCACTCCACCCCTCACACACACATTTAGAATTCACCCAGAAACGTGGCCCATTCTTTGCATTTTGAACATGCCTGTTGTGAAAGGTCCTCCGGAGGTTTATTTCATGTCTGTCCAAAGTGTTTGCCCCGCAACTCAGGCTGTCTGACATTCTTGAAATGCAAATATCTCGACACTTTCCTGATTTTGCAGAAAATTTGGAAGAACTGGAGAGCAACATTTACATTGAGGAAATGACAGGATTTCAGAAACCGCCATGGGGGCATCTGCTTTCCTTTTACAATCCTCCTCCAGAGCTGATAAACTCAAGGACCTAGCAGTCACAGCAGGTTCCTAAATTCTGATAAGGTTTTCTGTGCGTTTGGTGATACGTTCTTTAGACATAATTTGAAGCTTTTAAAATACTGTAATGACAGCTCTTGACCTTTAAAAGAATCACACGGAGCAAGAGGTGGTGAAAAATGTTTATTTACTTTGCATCAGTGGCTAAACTCCTGCTCCTTCCTAGAACCGGTAGTGCTTTTATCCTCGGGAACTGACGCATGTCACCCCCATTCTCCCAACGCGAACCAGACAGGCCCACTTGAGCTGGAGAAACAATGGCCTGCAGTCCGTCCTACGCCTCAGTGCGAAACGACAATGCCGGCCTCTTGACAAATTCTGGCGTCGTGAGTGGAATCTTGCAGTTCAACATGTCTGCTGAGCAGAAGTTGGAAAAAGAAAAGATCATCTTGTAAACAATTAATTAATGTTTGTCATGAATTATCATTTTTACTTCCTTCTCAAGAGGCTCAAAGGGAATAAAAAGGCATTTTTGCAGGTGGTGGCATTCAAACTAAGGGCAATCAAAGGGTTGAGAGCCAGGCACAGCACTCGGCGTCTCTAAGGGTGAATGGGGCTAGGATTAGAGCACAGCAGGGGGTTGAGGGCTTCAGGTGTGAAGCTTAATGTTTGCGATCAGCAAAAAAAGTCTTGAATTTATCTAAACTGCTCTTCTGCTAACAGTACTTCTAGCACATAAATGTTCTGAAACTGACAAGTGTTCTCATTGCTCTCCTAATGCAAACATGATCTGCATTTGAAAGATGCATCCCTTTTGCCTAATTTAGAATGTGCATCACAAAGAGCGTTAGATGATGACCCCACAAACACACACACACACACACACACTCACACACTCACTCATGCACTCCCTCCCAAGGCGCCTGCTGCATGCGTTTACACATGTAAATCATCTCTTTCTTGGCTGGATCTTCTCTGAAGCTCCCGGTGAGGACCCTGCAAGACTGTTTCTCCCTTGATTGCTAAAACCCCAGTGGAGAACTCGGAGAGACGCAATGGCCATTTGACCAGTGAGTTCCTCTCTGTCCATGAACAATGCCTCTTCAATTGGTTTGGATAATTGTGTTAGGCAGGGTTCTCTAGAGAAACAAAACCAGGACACTTAGGAATATATAGAGAGACAATCTAGAATTTGTCATGCTGCATCGTCTTTCTTTATCAGGAGCAAAATATTAAAGGATTACAAATATACTTTCAATGCTTTCAATACAATACAGCAACAATGTTCCAGGTCCCCAAAGAGTTACAATAACCTTTGCAACCCGTAGAACCGAAAAGCCCTCCAAGACAGTGTTGCTTGCTAGAGTCCAGTGCCATGCATCTGACTGCTCAGTGAGTCCTCACCGCCCTTCTGCTCCTGAACCCGAATGACATCCTCACATGCCCTAACTGTATCTCTGATCTATGTCGCCTACCTGGAGAGCAAAAAAAAAAATTCGAAGTTAAAAGTTGATGAGACATCACTTAGTGAAAATCAGTCCTAGGCAATACTTGGGAATACCAAAAGTAATCTGAAAATGGAGTTAATGCTTGATCCAGTCTTCTAAAATTCCCCCATCCCATGGTTCACTTCTTTCCCTTTCTTAACTGTATCCATATTTTCTATCTCCTTTACTATTCTCTTTCCATCACCCAGTAAAGAGAGGTTCTTTGAGCATCAAGCCTCCTCTTTCCCATGGGGGGTTCTGGTGGATCTAACATGACAAAGGGGAATGTAGGCTGATGTTGCCTCCTCCTGCCCTGGCTCTTCTAAATTCATCAACCCAATGGAGCTCAGAGCACTATGGTCATCATCCGAATCTAAGCATGGAAGCTAACCTGTGGGCTTAAACCTCTGAAAGACCTACAGAGATTCTGAAAGTGTTTGAGTACAAAGAGCCAAACTAGAATATCAGCAGATAAGGTGCATAAATGGCGTTTTAGGTAGTTTAGGAGAGAAAGCATTCTGGAAGGAAAGAAAGAAAATTCCCACACCCTCTGAGGCCGATTGAAAAGATTATAATAATCAAGGAACCCCTGGGCCATAACTTCCTGGAAATCTGGCTTAATTCTAGAAGTGGAGAAAAATAAGTTAATTTCTCAAAATCATTAAAGATCGGGCTTCCCACTTTTTGTAACGATGTTAAAATTCTATTAAAACCCTAATATCAACCTAACGTGCTAGAATCATATGTAAACACCCTCAAATGACATAGCAAATGGTTGTGATTAATTCGAAGGAAGAGCTTTTATGATTCCCAATACCAAAGGACAACCGACCCTCTGGCTGGTGATAGGTTCATTGGGGCAATTCCTAAAGTCCAGGATGTTTGTCAAGATCAATGACTCTGCCTAATGGCCTGTTCTCGTGTACCCTACTATTCTTTGAACAGTGTTCTGAATGTGCTACTATGTCCAGAACAGCTAATTTGCTTAGGGGAGAAAACAAACAAACAAACAAACTTCCTGCCATCCAGTCCCTGCTGCCTCATAGCGACCCTACAAGACAGAGTAGAGCTGACCCTGTAACTTTCCGAGACTGTAACTGTTTACCAGAAGACAAAGCCCCCTCTCTCTCCCAGGGAGAGAAAACCCATTTTTATTCTCAAAATTTTTGATGAGTGAATCAGCATGTCCAGGACTTGGCAGGAGTGAGGGAGGTTAAAGGCCTTCAGATGTGTCAACAAACAGTTAAATAACTTTTACTGGTTTGGGATCAATTGGTCTAGATCTAACTGGAAACTATTTTGTTGTAAGTCTTTACAACACTGAGCTCTTAATTGTAAAATAAATGACAGAAGAAAGCAACCATTTAAAATATTCATTAAAAACAATCAGACCAATCCCCTACCCTCTACCAGAAATTACATCACTGGGAGAAAAGTTGGCCATGGTGCTCCATATTCCATTTTCAATGTCAACAGTTAGACTCTCTAACATATAATTAGCTGCAACCCCGTTTTTAGCTGAGTTGCATTAACCCAAAGCAACAACGAATAGTTTGAAGGGGTATGACGACGAACACATGCTTCTCCCCCATGGCAAAAACACAAACAAGAGTTTGGAGAATCAAGTCCTTCTGCAAATTGGGAAATGCTTCTCCCTCTCCTCCCAACAAAATAAGAACAAAACAGAACACCACCCAGAGGCGAGTTGGTGATGAAAGAATTAACATGTGTGTCCACTTGATCAGCTCTCCTGGTTGGATCTGCCTTTTCCAAAGGGATTGACCTTTCTAGGACTTCTGTCTGCGAGCAGGTCCCACCCACCCTGTTACTATTTTAAGGAGATCTGTGAAAGGCCCCTTCCCTACCCCCATCACCATTATGCCACCACTGTGAGCTAGTGCTTGAAATTAATCAAGGGCCCCTTCTGGGAAAGGGATTCCTCTTTAAGAGAAACGCAACTGGACACTTCTCTGCCTTCCCGCGCCCCGCAGCCCCGCCAGCCTCTGCTCCCCAAAGCTGCCCAGACAAAGCCCGGGGACTGGAGAAGCTGCTGGGAGCCGCAGACCTGCCCTTGCCAGGCAGCTGCTGTTTGAACCCAGCCCTGACCGTAAAATCAAAAGTGGGTCCGAGGGAAGCGGTAAACACTGAGCAATGAGCCTTTTGAAGGCAGCTGATGCCTCATTTGGGTGACATGTTGTGGCTGATGAGTGTGGATGATGTGGGGTTTTCGATAAGTGCCTCATCAGTATCCTCATCATGCTCGTGTTGCTCCGCCGCGGCGTGTGCCCTGACTTGATTGTAATTGCCCGAATCTGCTCCCGCTGCTCAGGCGCGCACAGTAATATGCAATAAAACAGCAAGAAGTGAATGTTAACCGTCTGAGTTCTGACACGGCGGCTCTGCAGTTCAAGATCTCCATTAAGGACCAGGAAAGGGGTAGGAGGGGGGAGAAAAAAAAGCCAGGAAAGAAAGAAGGAATCGGAAAAATTCCCAGACTCCGCTTCTGTGATCAAAGGCAAAGTCTAGACTTGGCGGACACGCGTAGCCTTCCTAGGTCCTGGCAAGTGGAGAGAGTCGAACAGGTACTTGGCTGGGCGTCCTTAGCGCCTTTTGCACCTCCTAGGTGCTCTGGCTTTAGCGTCTTAACGCTAGTAGCAAGCGCTGCCCTGGCCCTTCCCCAGGTGTAGACGGTGGTCAACTTTCTTCAGGGAAGCAGCCCGGAGGCCAACCCACTACTGACCTGGTCATTCCGACTCATAGCGACCCCAGAGGACACGGCAGGCCGCCCCCCAGCGATCCCCAGACAACGGGAAGTGGGCTGAGCTCCGAAAACGCTGGTGGGTTCCTATTGCCCACCTTTTCACTTAGCAGCCGAGTGCTTAACCCGCTGTGCCACGAGGGCGCCTTCTTCGGGATCCGGAGGCCCCTCCGCCTGGCAGCACTCTGGGTTCTTTCAGGGACTAAATTCATTAGATCCAATTATTCCTGCGACTCCTGAAGACGCATCCTAATCCAATCACGGTGGGCCACCTCACTGGGGTTCAAGTTTATCTGCCGAGTGCCACACACGCTCTGTCTTCTGTCTTCCCCTGCTGTCTTCACACTCTGGAGGCCTTGTGGGGTCAGCTCAGTGGTGACATGGACACCTGGAGCACCACCTCTGGAAGGAAAGGGGTGCCCAGGCTGCGGAGTTAGTGTCTGGCTGCAGGGGGAAAAGGCCGGAAAGGTATCCTTAAGTGTGAGCCGAGTGGTTATCTTTAGCCCATGGAATAATGTTAAAGGGGGATGATGGCGCTGGTGTTTGTCAATAAGCTCCTGAGAAAAGTCAAGTTAGACTTTACAAACACATCATGTTCAGCCTGAATTTCCGTGCCAGTCTAACGATAAATAGGCACACTGGAAGGTATTGTTTCCATATTATAAACCTACATTTCTTGGTCTTGTCCCTTTTCTTTTATCTTGCAACGAACCATAATTGCTTATCCTCTGTAGGTAAACGCTAGTATCCCACGCCTTGTCCACTCTGGAGCGTTTTCTTAAAGCCTCTCAGAGAAAACGCCAAGCTCTTCGCCCATTTCCTGCTCATTGAGTCTTGTAGGAGGAGGTGAGAGTGGTGAAGTCAGAACAGAGCAGAACTACAGATGGAAACCTTAACCTTTGTTTCTCACTTTAAAGAACATAGAGGGGTTTTTTTTCCCCAAAAGCATCAATGACCTCATCTTCCCATTCTAGTAGCAATATCTTTTCAGAACTTTGCCAATGCTGTTTATTTGGGCTTTCTGCTTGCTTAAAAAAAAAAACAACAACACACAAAGCCTCCCCTCTGAGCCTAATGAATTCAGCACACAGTCCCACTTGGAAGCCTCTCTACAGATGGAGCTTCGTTTGAATGTCTGTATCAGTAACTGCTCAAGAGAAACAATTCCTGCCCACATGGATAATTAATTGAGCGCACTTCACAGGAAACGACCAACTTTTAGGGTAACTACCTGGCCCTTGCAAACCTGCCGGCTTTAACTTTCTCCTGCTTCTGCCAGTCCTTCCCCAAAAGCAGCTAGAAAATTTCTTCTCATAAGGGGTGGCCAATTATAGACGCCGCCCTATAACTGCTGCAACTGAGCACATCCCACCTAAATTCCTGGTTGGTCCAGCTTTTGTGTACACAGTAGAGAATGACATCAGCCAACACCTTCTGTTCCTAATTCTGTGTGAGGCAGCCTTTCCTCCACCCCAAGCGTGCTCTAGCCTTTAATATTGATAGGTGCAAATGATGAACACACTGGCCTGCTAGCTGGAAGGTGGATGGTTCCAGTCTATCCAGAGGCAGTTTGGAAGAAAGGCCAGGGCCTCTACATCTGAAAATTCAGCTACTGACAGCCAGTTATACTGTGACCCATATGTGGTCACCATGAGTCAGAATTAATTTCAAGGCAATTGTTTAAAAAATCCTTCTTTCATTATATGAGAAGATGTAATCCTGAATTTAGGGGTCAGATTTCTATATGGGATTGTTCCATTCCCGCTTTTGAAATACCACCACCACCACCACCCCTGAAAATTCAGCTGGAGAAAGATTTTCCATTCACTGCTAACTTTAACCAGGTGCCCAGTGTGAGCAGCTCACTGCTTCCATGCAGCTGTTGCTTTTGATCTGCAGAGTGGCTGCGTTTCAGAGGGAGGCCGTTGTGGAGAGGGTGCTGGTGCTTCTATGAGGTTGGCAGTCTATTGCAGCTTATAAAAGAGGCTCGTTGTACAGGTGACATACAGAGTACTAGGGTTTTAAGGCTCCCTTGAACAGGCACACACATGAATATATCATAGTGTGGCTCTACATAGCAACATATTTGCCAATAATTTTAAGCTAGGATTCTAAAAAAAAAAAACAATGGGAAGGAGGATCATTGTATGAGAGAAAGAGAAATGGGCACACTGGCAAGTGCGCAGTTTCCAGCTTCAGTGTGGCAAACCCAAGCCAGGGTGCAATGGGGGTGAACTCTGAAATCCAGGAGAAACGGTGAGGAATCAGGAGATGCAACCTGAGCCACGAGCACATGTCCTCCCCAAACTGAAGCCTGCATCACGGCTCTTCACAAACTTGCTATGCAGAATGTGTAAATGAGCAAATAAATGTTTGATAAAACGTATTGTACGCAGGGTGTCTAAGGTTGCGCCGGGAGCTCACAACAGTCAGTTGACTATGACAGCCCAGAGAAAGAGGAAATGGAAAAATATCTCCATAGAACTTTTGAGATATAGAATATGCATGAGCTCTTAAATGCAAATTCCCTTAAGGATTACATGTACATAAACACACACAGAGACGCACTTCTATAAAGTACAGAATAGCGAGAGAATTTGCTCCCCAAGGTAGTTTTCTATTATAGCAATTAAGAGAAAATGGGGAAGGGAGGCAAATAAATTCTGAAATGCAAAAAGCTTCTGTGAAATGGCAGGTTGAGTCAGGAAGAATCCCGAAGCCAGCTTTTAGATGGGGTGTCTTGGTGAACCTGATAGGAACCAGGATTATAAGTTCTGGCTGTGAATTCTGTACAAGTTGAAGGATGTGCAAAAACTGCAGCATCGACAGTTCATTTCAGCATTAATAGATGGTGTTGCCATGGGCACCAGGGAGCAGCTCTACATAAGGACTGCCGCCTGAAGTGACTTGTGGGGGGTGGGCATAAGTAAGCTATCATAATATGTAGCCCTGACATTGTCAATTGAATTGTATCTTCATTCCATGGGCCAGTGGAAGAGACTGGGTCTATAGGCTTGTGCTAGCCCTGTGAAATGGGAAATAACAGATAGCTTTCAATTTATAGATAAAACGTAAGTTCCTTGGAGAGGAACGAGGAAGGTTAAACTTGCAGGGGTCCTCAAACTGTTTAAACAGGGGGCCAGTTCACTGTCCCTCAGACCTGTTGGAGGGCCGGACTATAGCTTAATAAAAAACTATGAACAAATTCCTATGCACACTGCACATATCTTATTTTGAAGCAAAAAAACAAACGGTGCCAAAACACCCAGCGGGCCAGATAAATGTCCTGGACGGGCCGCATCTGGCCCGTGGGCCTTAGTTTGAGGATGCCTGGTAGAGAGTGAGTTGGTGGCCATCTGCAGCTGCCCAGGCCCAGCCCTGCTCCCCATTGTGTATATGTTCTTCTGGGTTGTCAGTTAACTCAGGTCGGAATTGGCCCCAAATTCTGTTGGACCAAAATTTCATGAACTCCGATGACTCTGAACAAAACCCAACCAAAGGTCAGGGAAGAAAGAAGAACTTACTTCCTTTTGGGACCAATTCTGGAATGTGCATTTATTCAAACTATGTCTTCATATCAATGCTTGGTATTCCAAATAAATCACTCACTCCCCACCCTCGTCTTGTGGAGGAAGCCCCAGTCTCCTAGTAGCCTGGCTGATGGGGCCTGAAATAAAATGTGTCCACAGTTTAGCTAGGGGTGGAGAAGAGTAATTTAACTTACTACAATCTGTTCCATTAACACACGACCCCCAGATGTCCATTGGATATTCCAACTCATGGTGACCGTGTGTGTACAGAATAGAACTATTCCACCAGGCTTTCAAGGCTGCAATCTATCTTGAAGAAGCAGAGTACCAAGCCTGATTTCTGAGTACCTCGGGATGGGTTCAAACCATCTTCCCTTTGGAGCTTAGCCATTTGCACCATCTTATTAAGAATGCCCCCCAAAAGCCAGGCCTGTTGCTGCAGAGTTAATTCCAACTCACAGCGACCACAGTAGAACTTCCCCAGGACTAAATCTTCATGGAAACAGGTTACCTCATCTTCTTCCTTCAGGGCTGCTACTAGATTCGAATCACCAACCTCTCAGTTTTCAGTTTAGTGCTTAACCGTGTACCACAGGGCTCCTCGCATGAACACATAGGGGTTTATTGATTAGTGATAACTTTAAAGTATACAGGTAGTTCTTAGTAGCATCAGAAGGAAGGTATTTTAAAGATGATGGAAATACTGGGCTACTATAGATACAACAGAGAAAATCAGCAAATACCCAAATGCTCATGAATAAGACATTCCTATCTTTCCTAAACTTGGGACAAAGGAGACTAGGCAAGGATCCAATTTCTAATCCTTTCTTTTAGCCCAGTATGGGCAACTTTTAAAGAAAAAGAAATCCACAGAGTAAGCTGGAAATGTGTCTCAAGACAGACAAAGGGATGCAAAATTAAATTTCTGATGTGAAAAAGAAGGAAGATACAGGGATGGCTTCTGCATGAGCTACTTTTGGAACAAATTTCAATTTCAGTTTCTTTTATTTTCTTGGTCGCTTTATTTTTTCACAGATATGCTCTATGGAAAGGCTGAAAGCCTTTTTATTATTTCTTATTTTCTCTTTCCTCTGTGGTAGATGCACTTTTTTCTCTCCTCCCAATGTTGAAGCAGTTCCCATTCTGCTAGTCTTGTTTCTGACACCCAGCTGTAAGCAGTCCTGCCTTCCGCTGAGCCCTTCCTCTCATCAGTTCAGCCTCTCTTATTTCTCTTCTCTCCTTTCCTCTCCTTTCCCTTCACCTCTGCCTTTCCTATTATTAACCTGTGCATCCCATAAAGAAGCCCTTTCTTTCTTTTATTGAAAGCCTAACCTATCTTTCTTCATAAAGTCAAATTTCTATCAGAATTCTACCTCATTAGATTCATAGAATCAGTTTTTTTTCCCACAGCAAACTGGAAGCTCCTATATGAGTTTATCAGATGTTATGTAATCTCGCCTTTGTTTGTAAGATGCTGTTTTCCTTAAGAGAATAAAAAAATATTTCAGTCGGTCCATAATGCAACTCAGGGATTACATTGTGTTGACTTGCTAAGTCACTAATTTATGAGGGTTTTTTACACTACATTATGACAGGATTTGAATTAACATTATACCCTGTGTCCTTTTCTCACACACATGCACACACACACACTCATATAATTTTACTCACTGCCATTGAGTCAATGCTAACTCATAGCAACCCCTGTGTGTATAACTGTTTACAGGAGTAGAAAGTCCTGTCATTCTCTGGTGGAGCAGCTGGTGGTTTCAAACTGCCGACCATGAGGACCACAGCCCAAAGTGTAACCACTATGTCACCAAGGCTATCTCTCTCGATAGATAGATGGATAGATATATGGATAGATAGATAGATAGATAGATAGATAGATAGATAGATATTACAGAAGAGGGATAAGCAGTCCTTTGAGAAGTGTTCATGTCAGAAATGCATCCTAGGTAGCTAAATTGATGGGAGATAGACAAATATGTAATGTTGCCAGGTAATTTCTGTATTTGTACACTTTCTACTCCTGTAAAAAATTACAGTTTCAGAAAGCCACAGGGACAGTTCTCCCTGTCCTATAGAGCCGATGACTCAATGTCAGCAAGGGTGGAAAGTAGTCTACAAAAATAGCCATGACCTTTAGACACATTTATAATTTTTGCCATAAAAATTCCAAATTTGTGGACAAAACTCATTTCAGATGCATTCTAAGTATGATGCATTCTAAGTATCCTTCTCCACACTGCTGCTACAGTTGATACTATATGCTTTGTATGGTTCTCTGAAACAGAAGTAGAAGAAAATGTTTTTGAAAAACAGAGATTGTTTCTCACAGATATGCAGGATGTACAATTCTCTTTAAATTATTAACATAACATCAAGAGTTATAAAATACAGTTGTTTGTTAATCATACAAAAGGTATTCTGCTGTATCCGTCAGGAAGGATTTTTTTTAAAACCTCACCTTTTGATGCAAAGTTTGCAGATTATACCATATAAGAGGAGTGGTACAAAATTTTTCATGATTCAACAATAGAATTTCTTTTTTTTGCTTCTTTTTTTAAATTAATAAATCTTTTTATTGGGGCTCATACAACTCTTATCATAATCCATACATACATCAGTTGAGCAAAGCACCCTTATACATTTGTTGCACTCATCATTCTCAAAATTCGCCTTCCACTTGGGTTCCTGGAATTTCTTTACCAATTTTCTATACTGAAAAAAACATGTGTTAGTCTTCTCCATTTTGAAAATCAGACTTAAGGAAATAACCTTTTCTCCCCCCCCCCAAGAAAGTTCACTTTTAACACAACATAGAAATAAGTGGAGATAAATGAATAGGAGTAAGTAAAACCTTTAAAAATCTTAGGGAAAAACTTTTTGAGGCAGATGAGTGACAGAAGAGTGGGTTTTTTTGTGATGATATAATCTATAATTTATTTATCCCACCCAATTTACATTAGTTGGGTAAGTAGATCAAATTTAAAATAAATGCAACAAAACCAGGAGAAAAAGATAATAGGCCCTCATCAAAGACAAACAGCTGCGTGACTTTAGGAAACGTAGGAGTAAAATATTTTTTTTAAATATGTTGAAAGCGAAGCATTGGGGAAAAATATGTTGAAAGCTGCTGTGTTTCTCAAATTCAGAAAATGCATTCACTCTAAAAGCTAGTGGGCCATAAACACTGGAGCACAGAACTGATGTTTGCCACGCTGCTCCGACGTAGCCACAGTGCTGGCACCACAGCTGCGCAGCCCAGGCGTCTGTCTGCGCATCACGGGTGACTTTGGGATACACGCGTGATCATATTAAAGTGCAGGTATATAACAGAACGTCCTTGAAAGATAGCTATGGAAAATGACCTTATCATCTTAGGAACAGCTTCTCTTGGAATCTTTACCTTCATTTTCCTGGTCGTCTTTGCGGCATAAACTTTCATTTGAACCAGTGGACTAAAACGCGAATGTTTCTATTTGCGTAGTGTTCTAGGTAGGATCGATTGTTAACATGCATGAACCACAGGCCTGTGCGTTTTAAGCAGAGGTTATGAGGGGTTTGTTTATTTGTTTGTTTTTTCATGAATTCAGAAGCATTGTTGCCAGTAAAATATGCTTTCAGGCTGGCTGAGGATATCATATCCGTTCAATAGACAACAGTAATTTCTCCAGCTAACTCTCTGTGTCAGTCTCATAATTATATACTATCAGTTTTGTGTCATTGCCTCGGGGATTCCCTACTCTGCCCCACTTTTAACCAGTTCCCTTTATCTAACTTGCCCTCTAATTGCCATATCAAAGGCTTACTTGAACTCATTTTTAAGTGTAATTCATTTGACCATAAAATTATGCATTTGCTATTGAGTATGCATTTACCTCCAACTTATAGCTTTAAATTTCACTTCGGAGACGAGCCTCATATTTTAATGCAGGCTTTGAATGCAGATTGACGATAAAGTGAGTGAATAATAGTACCAGGTTATTTTGGAAAGTGTTCTTCTCTGCAATCACTGCATTTAATACAAGAACAATGTGGCTGCCCAACAGGTGGTCTTTTCAGAGGGTTCAGCCTCAAGAATCAGAACAAAGAGGAGACCAGAATCCAAGGTTCTTCAGAATTCAAAAAGCGGTTCGCTTTCTTTTGTTAATTTTCAGATTTAGCCATGTTCATTATTGTTGAGTCCCAAATGCGGGACATTCTTTTTTGACATTTTGCCCTAAATAGACACTGACCAAGGCTCACTAGCCGACTAGCTATTTTGTCACATGCAAGCGGAAACTAGCCGTGAACAATGAGTGTGCATTCTTGTCCCTTAAATGGCTAAGGACGGGACCAGTTTTGACATGCTGCAAATCTGCCCAAGTCTGGGTTAACAAAAGTGTGTTTGACAAAAGATGAAGTTTCTGTTCCCATATTTTTCCCCAAAAGTACGTATTTAATTATGTCTTAACACATTTTCTTCTCTTTTGCCTGGAGGATTACATGTCCTGGTGACAAGCTTATTCACTCTCTGGGGTTATCGTGTGGTATTATGGACCATACATTCAAAAGCCTTCTTGGGGGACGGGGGGTGGGAGTGGGGGAGAAAAAAACTAGTCTTTAAGCAATACTTATTCACTTAAGGGAGAAGGGTCACAAAAATGTATCATTTCATTGAAGTTACCATTATATTATAATTGGGGTTTTTTTTTACCATTATACTGTAGGTTTTATAAAGAAAGGTGGTTTAAAGAACTTGCTGGAGAATTGATGGACACAACAATAGATTTTCCTCATGAAAAAATAACAGGCCACATTAAATAAAAGAAAGAAGGCATTTCAAAGGATTTGGATTCATAAACAGAAAAGTAAATAAAAGGAGGAAATAAAGAAAGTGTTGTTTTGCCTTGAATGTAGAATTTAAAGCTTACCTAGAGTACGTTGTTGAATATTTTATACATCACTGTAAACTCTGTAGCCTTTGACAGCAGGGCCTTTAATATTAGTATGGTATCAAGTGAGGCAGTGTTACTATTGACATAAAGGTAACTAATTTCCTAAGGAAAGAGACTAGTAATAATAGGTGCTGTGAGAAGAGCTTAAATACAGAATTTATTATATGGATATGCTGAAGTAATTCATAATAAACTCCCAGTCATCTGCAATAAACAAAGTGGAGCAATAAGGTAAAGTGTTTTTCTCCAGATGGTGTTAGAGAAAGATAGAGGCATCTTAAAATTTGCACTTGGACTTGAGTTTAAAATGCAACCTAGGGAATGCCTTTGAACTTCTCCAGGTGCAGAGTTCCCCTGTCTCCTGCATGAACAGAACTGTTCAAAGAACACCCGTGCTCTGAATGGGGGCCGGAAGCATTGGGAACTCTGTCTTCACAATCCTAAAATGAATTTGAGGCTAGCATGTTACCTGGTAGCATTTTGAGAAGGCTCTTTATATTACGGTATCAGTTTTCTTTTCTTTTTTAAGTCACTTTATTGGGAGTTAATACATATACCATAGCAATCCAGAGTTCAAGCACACCAAGCAGTATTGTGCAATTGCTATCTATTGCTTTATCTTTGACCCTTAGTAATGAGTGTATCAAAAGTGATATTTTTTCCAACACCTATATTTCAACAGTCTTTAAAAGACAAGATTTGTTTTGATGCTCATAGTTTTTATTAGACTGCTCTAAATTCTTTAAAGATTCCAAAGTTTTCTGACTTTGAGAACTTCAGCTTAATCACTGATCTGATTGTTAAAGTAGACACAAATCTCAAAATTTTCACCGTGTATGAATTGACCGTGTTCCACCTTGTTTAAATACGGATTCACTGGTTGGGGGTGGGGAGGTAGGCAAGGGATCTGATAAAAAGTTGTCTTCTGCAAGGCCAGGAAATGACTTCTATAACTTCCATTGCGTCTATTACTTCCACCCACATTCTATTGGCCAGAACTCATTTGCATATGCCGCATCCAACGGCAAAGGCCTCTGGGAAATGTAGTCTTCCCTTACGCCAGAAAAAGAAATGGACTTGGTGAGTCTTTTTAACAGGGGATTTCCACAGTGATCTTTAGCAGAAGGTGGCAGATCACTTGTTTTTCCTTTCATCTTGTTTATGCATGTTTCCAAGCTTGGCCATTGGCATGTACCTTAAGTAAAAGTGCCGTCATTTGCATGACACCTTTAGACAAAGGGGATGATTAGCATTTGGGGATAACATTAAAATGCCCACCCAGGCCTTCCAAAGTGTTTTCAATTGATTTACATTTTAAGGAAACCACTGTAGTTGACATCTGGTTGCTTAAAGAAAATGTGTACTGTTACTTATCTAATAAGCAATAATAGTCCTTAAACTTTTCAGATCTATCAAAATGTTTAATCTAAACGTAAAAAAATACAAATTTTCCCTCCCCCAAAATAAAAAGGGACGTTTCTGTATAGACACTATTTCAAGGGTACTAGTTATAATTCAAAGTAAGATTTTAAATGTGTAGTGTTCAACATAGTATATTACTAAGATAAAAAAAATCTATTTATTGAACTACACCTCATTAATCTTCATACTCTAGCAGTTTACATGCTCCTGTGATGCTGGGGGCTACAGCATGGATGTGTCAAGTACCAGCAAGGTCATGGTAAACAGATTTCCATGGAACTTCCAGACTAAGACTCCTTAGCAAGAAGGAAGAGGCAGCCTACTTTGTGGATCATAATGAATCATGGATAACATTGCAAAGAATGGAGATTGTTTCAGAATCACAAGGAGTTCTGCTCACGAGGAACCTGACCATAGACAAGAGGCAGTCATTCAAACGGGACCAGGGAGATACGGAGTGGTTTCAAATCAAGAAAGGTGGGCATCCCGGGGACATCCTATCCCCATGTTTACCCTGCCTGGATGCTGAGCGCACAGTCTGAGATACTGACTGTGTGGAGCGCCCCCAGAATCAAGATCGCGGGAAGACCCCTCACCACCCTGCACGATGCAGGTGGCACAATCTTGCCTGCTCCAGCACTTCCTGATAAAGAACAAAGACCTAAATATGGATGTAACCTCAAGGCCAAGAAAAAAGCAAAACCAAGAAACACGCATAACTAGCGCAATAAATGACATCGTGAAACACAGTGACAAGAATAAAGTTGTCAACACTGAGGAAGCAGCCGTCAAAAGGTCAAGCCGTGCGGTACACCAGGCACAGCTGCTGCCCAATTCCTTCCCAGCGTTAAAGAGCAAGGGCGTCACTTTGAAAACTAAGGTGTCCCTGAGCCAACCATGGTATTTTCAGTCAGTTCGTGTCAATGTGAAAGTGTAACAATGAAGAAGGGAGACTCATGAACTTGAATTACGGTGTTGGTGAAGAATATTGAATATACCATGGACTGCCAGAAGTATGACCAAGTCTCCCTTGGGGAAACTACAACCAGAATGCTCCTTGGAAGCAAGGAATAGGAGACGTTGTCCCACATACTTTAGGCATATTATCAGAAGGAATCAATCCCTGGAGGAAAACCCGATGCTTGGTAAAGTCAGTGAAAGAGGAGAGCTCGACAAGACAGATGGACACAGTGGCTACAGCAAGGAGCTGAAACAGAGGACAGATTGAGGAGAGCCCAGGATGGGACCTTATTTCGTTTTGTTGAACTGAAATGATGTGGGAACCATTTGCGGGGCGGGGATAGAATCAGTATTGTCCGTGAACTATTTGTCGAGATTTTGTTCTCTCCACTATCAAACATGTTTAATCCACTGTGATTGAGTTGATTACAACTCCTAGCAGCCCTCTAGGCCAGGCTAGAACTGCCACCGTGGGCTTTCCAAACTGCAACACTCTGCTGGAGTAGGAAGCCTCCTCCTTCTCTTGGCTGTGGCTGGGCTGCTCGTTCTTGTGGTTAGCAAGCCAGTGGACAATCCATGATGCCACCAGGACTCCTGCCAAACAGGATTATGTTTCCTTGTTTCAAACAGATAACTGGATGTTTTTAATCCTCTGATTCAAAAGTGTGAGAAAAGGCAGTATAGGTCTTTAATGTGAATTTTAACATCAAGTACCATAGCTGATGCCAGTTCTTCTATCCTACACTTGGAGAATTTTCAATATATCATGGAGCTGGCGAATGGTGCCATGATTATTTTGGTTCGCTGGCCCAGCCATATGGACAGAAGCAGTTTATCTGCACTCATCAAACTGATGCTGTAAGAGTTCTCCTGAGAAGTGAGGATGGTGAGATTTCAGCTCAGGTACTTTGAACTTGTCCTTAGGAGGAACCAGGCGGTGGAGAAGATTGGCATATGTGATGGGTAGGAATTATGGCACAGAGACACTCCTGGCTCGGGTGGGATCCAACCTGTCAATGGAGTGGTACCTTGATGACAGCGCCTTAACTTAAGGGTGTGGCCTAAGAGCAAGGTCAAACAGAGATGATTTCTCTCTGCCACTCAGCCTTCTGCCTCTGGGATTTCGCTGGGACTCTGTGACCAATTCTAGGGGCAGCCCCATGTGGGCCACTCAACCCTGAAAGCTGTCCGTGGGCTGATGTGTTTCCACCGAGCCGTGTGACTCTGCACTCATCAGCCTGTGATCATTCAGCTTCACCTTTCCCTGCCATCAGCCTGCTACGATGTGGGTTAAAGAGGACCCCAGCTCGCACTGGGCCTGTGGACTTGGAGTTGCACTGAGCTGATGCGCTTTCTTGATGTCGAGTTGCTTCTTGTTCTAAGGCTCTTTCTTGTACGTAGCGGAGTGACGCTGGTTTGTTTCTCTAGACAACCCAGTCTAACATACTCGTGCTTGGTAAAGGAAGCAAAAGAGAAGACCCTAAATGAGATGTACTGACACAGAGGCTGTGACAATGGACTCAAACGTGACAATTGTGAGGATGCTGCAGGACCAGGCAATGTTTCCTTCTGTTGTACCCAGGGTAGCCAAGAATAGGAACCGACTCGGCTGGCACCTAACAACAACAATGTACAACTGATTGGCAGAATCTATTTTACGGCTGGGACCAAATAGATTTTTTGTGTGATATTGTTATGCTAAATTGAACATCACACCTTTTATGTTCTCTCCCTTTGGCCTTGAATAAACATCAGTACAATAATAATCTAAATGATTTGCAAGTGGTCCTGAGCAGTTGCCCATCTGCTTTGGACAGAATTATACAAATCAATTACATGGACATAAAAGCTAAACAAATGTGGGCAAATCAACAACAGAAATGAAATGGATGAACCCTTAGGTTTTGTTCATCATATATAATCCCTCCAGGAACCAAGGATGGATAAATTATACTCATTAACCTTGAAAAATTAGTTGATTTGTACATAATAGGTTTGAAACAATGCCTTTCTATTCCCCGGTAGGATGAGTATTTTGTCCATGATACAGCATGGTTTAATTGAAAATCTACAAAGGGGATTGTTTTTATATGATTAGTTTATTCCTAGAGAGATTATTACATGAAACTAGATTGCATTTGTGTCTCATCCTAAAACACAAACTATAAAATTGCAAATGCACATGGAGGACCAAAGGTGTAACTCAGTCCTCCATCTGCAGACAGGGCCTTTTTAAAAATCATTTTATTGGGGCTCATACAACTCTTATCACAATCCATACATGCATCAATTGAAGTAAAGCATCCTTATACATTCATTGCCCTCATCATTCTCAAAATTCGCCTTCTGCTTGGGTTCCTGGAATCAGCTCATTTTCATTTTTCCCTCCCCCTCCCCCATGAACCCTTAATAATTTATAAATTATTATTTTATCTTACACTGCCCAGCATCTCCCTTCACCCACTTTCCTGTTGACCATGCCCAGAGAGGAGGTCATATGCAGATTCCTGAGATCGGTTCCCCTTTTCTACTCCACCACTTCCCTCCCTGTATCGCCACTCTCACCATTGGTCCCGAGGGGTTCATCTGTCCTCGATTCCCTGTGTTTCCCGATCCCAACTGTACTGCTATGCATCCTCTGGTCTAACCAGGGTTGCAATGCAGAATTGGGATCATGATAGTTGGTGGGGGGTCGGGGGGTGGGGGAGGAAGCATTTACGAACTAGAGGAAGCTTGTGAGTTTGATTATTGCTACACTGAACCCTGAGTGACTCATCTCCTCCCCACTACCTTTCTGCAAGGGATATCCAGTCGTCTACAAATGGGCACTGGGTCCCCATCACGCACTCCCCTCATTCATGATATGATTTTATCCCCCTGCCTTTGTTGCTTGAAACCTGGTGCCCTCGGCCCTTCATGATCACACGTTGGTGTGCTGCTTCCATGTGGTCTTTGTTGTTTCTGGGCTAGATGGCTGCTTGTTAACTTTCAAGCCTTTAAGTCCTCAGACGCTATATCTCTCAATAGCTGGGCACCATCAGCCTTCTTCAGCACACTTACTTATGCACACATTCGTCTTCAGTGTTTATGTGGGAAGGTGATCACACAATGATGGTTTTTGTTCCTTGGTGTCTGCTACCTGATCCCTTCAACACCTCGTGTTCACTTAGGCTGTGTGCTTCTTCTCTGTGGGCTTTGTTGATTCCAAGCTAGATGGCCGCTTGTTTGACTTCAAGCCCTTTAAGACCCCAGGCACTATATCTTTTTGATAGTCGGGCGCCAACAGCTTTCTTCACCATGTTTGTTTATGTACACGTCTGTCTTCAGCAATCATGTCGGGAAGGTGGGTATCATGGAATGACCGTTTAGCTGAGCATGGTGCTATTGTATTGAGGGAGTGTGCGTGAGGAGGAGACAGGGCCTTTTCTTGAGAGTGATCAAAGGAAGCATGGTCTATAGTTCCTACTGGCCATGTATCAAGAAAGGATGATCAAATTGCCTATCGCCGGCATGTAAACCTCATCTGTGAAGAAAACGTACATGTTGAAATAAAGTTAAGGTAAATTGGAAACATCTGGCTATTCAGATGCTGCTTTAGCCCCGTAAGAGTCATACACTGACTTTTCTCACTGTCAAACTGTTTAGGGAGATCCAAAACTAGATTTCTGGTCCTAATGTCCTGTTTTTATTGAGATGAGAAACTTTAGTGTGTTTGGTCGGCCCCTCCCGTGAAAGGAGCTTCCTATGGACAGAATCGGCGCTGCAAATGCCCATGGCCCTCTTTTCAAAATAGCTTGGAAGAAACCCACCGGCTACAAATCCTCCAGACTGAGAAAGCCTGAAGAAACCCACTGGCGATACAGAGAGAGAGCATCGTGGTGCCACAGAAGAATGATTTGTTTTCACTGTTACTTAAGCAGAAAACACTGCCCGAATTGACAAACACACCCAGGCTACCTCATCAGGAGTCTAGGCCAAAGACTCATTGCTCACCTTCTAGTGATACCATTCTACCTGTGAACTGGCCACTGAATCCAGCACTATCTTTTGTCTGTTTCGTGCTTCCTCCTACTGGGCACTTACTCTGGGCTCAGTCCTCTGCTTAGACTAGAGTTTTGCCCTTCAGTGGCTTCCTCCTATATAGTATCTTTCTTTTCCGGCGAGAAGGAAGAGATATCCAGCAGATTCCAGGTCTAAAGTGTTTCACTTGTGCACACAGCTTGATGAGGCAATCTTTCAAATTGCCCTTTGCCACTTCTGCCTCCCCACCCCCCATGTAACTGCCCCCTTTTTCAGCACCTGCCACATTTTGCTTTCTGAATCACTCTGAGGTCTGCTTACCTCTGGTACATTTGCACAGTTCTTCACGCATCTGCATTAGTCCCGGGGATTTAGACTTGGCACTAGGGGATTTAAAACACTCGAGGGAGAGTGTAAGTTCTTAATTCATGCACAAAGAATAATCGCTTATAATTTATTTAAAAATATCCCATGCTGATCCAAGTAATATTTTGGAGCACATGGGTCTGTAGTGAACCGTCTTCCATGGCTCCTCATGCACGGTTTCTTCCTGCTGATGGGAGGGCTGTTCCTAATAGCACTTCACTTTGGGGCTTCTTTATTAAGATCCTGCACTCCACTGCAAGAAATTAGCCTCCTAGAGGTGAGTCACTTCCTACCCGACAAAGAAGAAATCTGTTCGTGTAGCAAAGAAGAAAATGCCTCAGACATTCCAGAGACTGGCGATAAAGAAAAGCGCAAAAGGGCTTAGTGCGTAGCCCCTGTCCAGTGTCAAAGAGAGCGGCTGGGTGGGTCAGTCCCATGGGCTCCAGAGTCTGGAAGAGTCAGTCCCCTGATTACTAGCCACTAGATGAGGAGCACGTCCACGATGGGTGTGGGGGTGAACTTGTAAACTCTTTAGTAATTGAAAAATGGAACTGCTTCGAAGAAAAGAATCCGTTCCCCCCTCCACCACCTCCCCCCATTAGATATTCTGAAAGCTAATTGCATAACTGCACTGGGAGAGACATTGAGAGAGCTCTAGTCAAGCCCTGTGTCAGGTACGTTAAAATTACCCTGCTGCGGTGAGCCAAAGTCTGCTTTCATTAGCTTCAAAATGCCCCCGTGATAAGCATGTTTCTCTCCCCTCCTCCTCCTCCTTCTGCTCCTGTTCTCTCCCAGTGTGCTGGCTGCTGGTTTATTGAATTGGAACTTTCAAAGACTTCCCCCTTCCATTTTCAGGTAGCTAATGCCAATTAGACTTGCAGTAAAAATGTATTCCTCAATAAAAGGCCACCTCAGGGGGCCAAGGTGTCCTGATTGACAGTCTAGCTGTCAGCCTGAAGGATGCTGGACTCCAGCCTCGGAGAGGCCAGCCTGGGTTGAGGAGTCTTACTAAGTGTTGCCCTTGTCTCTCCCCACCTCCTCTTTCTTTGCTGTTTGGCTAATGAGAAAAGAGAAGGCACAAAAGTATCCACCCACACTCGGAAGATAAATGTGTTACAAAAGTATCCATTCACCCACACTTGGAAGATAAACGTGTTACAAAAGTATCCACCCAGACTCAGAAGATAAACGTGATACCCGCTGTGTCCCATGACCAGTGCATATATAACCTTTCCCATCACCACCACCTTGCCCAACCAAAGGAGTACCTGGGTGGGGCAAAGTGTCTATTGCCTCCCCCCACCCCAGCTAATCCCAAGAAAAGTGATGCCCCCCTGCCCCCTCCCCATTAGAGGCTCCCTGGGAGATAAAACCAAAACCAAATTCATGGTCTGTGGCAGTTACATAACCTGTCAATTTGAGCGAAGAGGCGGGGTCTAGCCTGTCAATCCTGTCAAAACCTCATGGATGCTTCCTTGTGGACATGGTCATCTCTTGAGGATTCGGGGAACTCCTGTCTTCCTCCCCGGGGCGGGGCCCACATATTCTCTGTTTGACATTTTCTTGTTGCCAAGCCATCTAGAGCCATGCTGATGACAGCCAGAGCTCTGAAGCTAGAGAAGCCACATAGAGAACCACACCAGTGCTGAGATGCTTCCACACCCCACTGAAGCCACTACTGGCCTGTGATCTTCCTGCATTTGGCATCATTGCATGTGCTGTGTGAGTTTAAAGAGGAATTTGTGGACTAGAATCGGACATATGGGCTAATATCAAACTTACAAACTTGCTCGGTACTGTGCTAGGATATTTTTCAATATATAATTGCTCTTTGATATAAAGCTCTCTTATACATATATGGGAGTCTCTGGATTTGTTTCTCTAGTCAACCCAGACTAACACACTGCCATAGAGTCAATTCCAACTCGCAGTGACCCTACTGATCAGGGTGGAACTGCCCCTGTGGGTTTCTGAAACTGTCATTATTTATAGGAGTATAAAGCCTCATTTTTTCTCCCCTGGAGCACCTGGTGGTTTTGGAACTGCTGCCTGGGTGATTAACCACCCACCACGTCACCTCTATGCCACCAGGACTCCCAGAAACGCGCAGCCTCGAACTCCCTATGACGTGCAGTTCTGCTCCGGCACACACGGAATCCACGCTGGTCAATTCTTGTTGCTCAACTATACTATTTCCATTTGAGAAGCAAATTACCTTTTGGTTTTGTTTTAAAAAGTCATTCCTTATCATTCGATTTTGGCAACTCATCATTTTCCCTTGGCTCTACCTGACCGTCCCTTCCCCTCGAACCTGCACTGACAGAAGCCTCAGAAGAAAACGCTGAGGACCCGTGTGTGCCCTGAGGACGCTGTGGGGTGAAACTCTGCCCTAGCGCACGCGTGCACACACACACACACACACACACACACACACACACACACACACACACACCCCTGCCACCTTGAGATGCACTGGCCCCATGACAACCGTTTGGCTTGGTCGCTTTGCTTCTTTTACCCAAGCAATTGGTGACTGTTATTCTTTGTGGTTGCTCCTCTCCTGCCTGCCGTTGCTCTCCTGGAAGCAGGTTAGTTGGGGACAGTAGAGGCTTTGGAGAAGGCAGGCTGAGCATTTCTGGGCAGAGATTCCCACATTTCCAAGTCACAGTTCCCCTAACTACGAGGTAGGGATCATGGAGCGATAGGCTCTTTTGTTACTAGAAACATCAAATGAGATATTGAACATGAAGTCCTTCCCACGCTGTCCACTTTGAATAAATGCTCAGACTTAATACCTTTCTTCCCGCTCTTCCTTCCTGTGTTTAATTTTTAAAAACTGTATCACCAGCAAAATCCAGAAATGAGTTAAAACTGCACCCGTCTTAGGGTGGCGGATGTCTGCGACACAGACAGTGACGTCAAAAACTAGAGGAGCAGGCCTCAGGCAGGCATTTAAAACAGATCCGCAAGTGACGTCTTGAAAAAGGAGCTCTTTTTTCTGAATTTTTCCTTGGTGGCCCCAAAGTTTCAGTCAACTTCTTAACAGAACATAAAGTACCAAGCATAGGAAGGTACTCTGCCCACTGTAGCCAGAGACCAGCGTGGTTTGTCTAACATGGTGATTTGCAAGGCCCTTCCTGACCCACCACCCTCTTCCTCTGGGAGCATCTCTCACCGGCTCTCCTCAACGCTCCTCACAGTGTGGCTACACAGAGACAGTACTGAATGAAGAACTAGGGAAAGGAAACATATTCCATGGCTTGTATTGAACTACTCAATTCAACAAATAGATGGCTTTTTGCTGCTCTGGGAGAAAAAGTTCATTTATGTCTGCATCTGGTTGCTATCAAGGAAAGGGCACATTGTGAAATCCAGTCACAATATTTGGGATTTTTTTTGTTTTTTTTTTCTTTTTCATTTCTCTCTCCTCACTATACCCACCACTGGAATTTTCTAACTTTTTAGTTATATGAATTATGTGATTATTATTATTTTTAACAAACTTATTTGCTACATTACGAGAGAAATCAATTCAATTAATTTTATGTGTCTCTGTATTAAATAAGGGGTGCTGGTGGGGCACTGGGTTAAGAAGAGGGGTGATAACCTCAAGGCCAGCTGTTCGAACACACCAGCCACTCTATGGGAGAAAGAGGAGGCTGAACAAGATTTACAGTTTTGTGGGCACAAGCTCAGACTTGTAGGGCATCCAGTGTTCTGGCTGAGGTGCCAGGGAGCCTGGTAGAGATCCTGCCTGGTGCCAATGAGCCATACACCAGCCGCTCTAGGTAAGTGTTTTATAACTCTCTTGACCGGAGGGTGCCTGTCAGCTGGGAACAGATGGCCAAGGAAGGGGAGGGGAATGTTGTCTACTGAGTGGCTGTCATGTAAATCTAAGTTGGGCCCCCCTGCCCTGCTTCTGGGGCACGTAGACGGCTCCATCGAGGGATGAGGGAGATGGATGGGAAAGACAACGCAGCAGAGGGCAGAGGGAGCAAACAAGTCTAAGGGAGCACAAGGGCATGTCTGTTGGTAGGAGAAGGGGGAGGACTGATCTCCAGGTAGGGCAAGAATGACTGAAAATGCTTTTGAAGACAGACACCAGGGGGTGGGGGAGGTGAGTGGCTTTGGTGGCATGCAGCTAATGGGCTACATTGAACTCAGGAGTCTGGGGGGATCTTGGGGAGCCAGACCAGGTGCTGTGGAACACTGGGACACAGAATCTTAGATCTTCAGGACACACAGCTTGCTCCAGAGTGAGGTCCCATGTGGGAACACACTGGATGAACTGGACTCCACTCAGACTCTTGTAACCTGAGGACTTCAGTCGGAAAATACATGGTGTCTGAGGAAGCAGAAGACAGCCGTACCGAGAGCAGTGAACGGTTAGTATGTGGACAATCGAGCTTCTGCTTCAGCAACACCTATGTGATGTATTAAGATATGCATCATTCTGTTTATGCTTAGTCAAAGTAGAGTGTATATACGAGGTACTAGGTCCTTGGGGGTTACCCTATGGAAGTAGTGTAACTTGTTTCTCTGTCTTTCGATAAATAAAACTCAGGGTTGATGAGTCTATAGGGACAGCAAATAGAACAAGGGTATAGGGGGAGGGGCAAAGGTAAAAGGAAGATGATATCAAGGAGACCAGGAAGGAAAAGTATGTTGAGAACCTGATTAGGAAGCGATCATAACACTGTTTGATGAGATTGAACTGTGGAATGATATGACCTACATATTAACCCGCAAGAAATAACAAAAGAAAACAAACATAGATCCAGAAATGGGTTTCGGGCTCACACTAAATCTTAGCTCCAACTTAATTAATCAATCAATTAATTCTTACATCATTAATTACTTAAGTAATTAAGTAATTAATTCTTACCTCATGGCCCTGCGCCATACTCATCCTCAGGAAGAAAACACAGAAGACGCAGGTGCTACAGCAAAATGTGGTGAAGAATGTAGATGGTGCCCAGCTAGCAGATAAAATAGCATCTGGGGTCTTAAAGGCTTGTTTCCAAGCAAGCAGCCATCTAAGTGAGATGTCAACTAAGTCCACATGGGAGAAGCACAAGATCACCAGTCACCGAGGGGTACAACCGTGTGATCTGAAGCCGAAGGAGGGGCTAGTATCAGAGCTTAAAGTGTGAGAATCCAGAGTACAGGAGGCTGTGGGTGACATAGGAAGTCAGTCTCCGGAGAACGCCCTCTATCTACAATTGAGGGAGGGTAACAAAGTGGTTACTAAATAGAGAGCTTTGGAGAAAGAAGTATCAAAGATCAAAGATGCAAATTTGACTTGAGCAATTAAAACTGTGTCAGTAGATCCCTCCTACAATGCATACTGCACCTAATCTGGTCTCCAACATTTTCTGTATTTTTGGTTTGTATTGTGTTGTTTTGTTTGTTCATATTAGGGTATAGCTCAGAGGTGTCATATCATGGGAGGTCACCCTCTTGCAGTTGCCCTATATAATTTTCTATTTTTTTGGCCCATGAAACCCAGGATTGATGAACCTATAGAGGCATCAAGGTGAATAAGGGTTTGGGGGGAAGGGGGTACAATGTGTGACGGGGAGCCAACATCAAGAAGTCCATGTAAAAAAAGAATGTTTGGAAACTGATTGTGAGCAATTCTTCTTGATGTGATTGAACTGTGGAATGATAGGATGTATATTATAATATATATGTAAATTTTAAAAAAGATAACTACAGAGCAGTTCTACTCTATCCTATAGGCTCACTACTAGTTGAAATTGAGTAAGTACCAAGCGGCAATGAGTGTGTACCAAGAGGCTTTTCCAAAGGTAGAAAAAGTTAGGGTAGATTCAATTTTTTCATGAACTTTTATTAGATGCTCCTGATGCCCCAAGTAGTTAAGCGTCCCACCACAAACCGGAAGGTGGACTATTTAAATCCACTAGGAAGGGCCCAACAGGAAACAGACTGGCTATCCAGTTCTGCTTCCCAAAGGCCACAGCTTTGCACGTCCTCCGGAGCAGCTACACTTGGCACACAGGGGGTGCCATAGCCCAAAGGAAACCCACAGCTACCGCACGTGTATTCGCTGGTTGAGAACAGTGGGGGTAGAGACAGAGAGAAGCTGTATTGTCCTAAATGTTTCCATGAGAAACTCAACCCTGCGAAACAGTGGGGAGGAAATAAGCTGAAAAAGCAAATCCTCTAACTACAAATGAAATTATGCATTCAGGCCGAAAAGGTGTCCTGATGTCGCTGTGGGGTCAGTGTTGGGCTGGTCACTACAAGGTTAGTGGTTCAAATCCACTCATCGTTCCAGGGGAGAACAATAAGGCTGACTGCTCCAGTCAAGATTTCCAGCCTCAGGAACCCTAAATAGGATCAATATGAGCTGGGATTGCCCTGATGGCTTTGGGTTTGAAGCTATAACTATTCCCACGGAGATGTTTCCAGAGAAGGCAGACAGAAAGCAATCAACATGGTATCTAAGTCAATGACACAGTTTGTTAGAAGTTGAGTTTTATGAAAAGGGAAGATTTAGGTCAGGTGAGAAGAAACTCAAGTCCTGGTGTGGGGAGGGAGGAAACGGGGGAAACGAAGCAAGTTGTACTTGCCTGGCAGTGGAGCCCAGGGGAGAGTTACCAGACTTCAAAACAAAGCAGAATGCCTAATTCAATTGGAATTTCAGATCAATCAATTAATCTTGCTTGTTAGTACAAATGTGTCCCATTCAACATTTGTAACATACTTACACTAAAAGATTAGTCATGGTCCAGTTGAAATTCAAATGTAGCTGGTGTTTTATCTGGCAATTCTAGTCCATTAAGAAAGTGAGATGTCTGCACAGATAGGAAGGGACCACGGCACAGTGTTCCAGACAAAGAAGTACTGAGAGGTCAGGCTGAGAGGTGGAGAGCAGCTAGAGCATTTGGGCAGCCAGGGGGCCATGTGGAGAGGAGGGGAGACTTGTAGATAAGGAAAGGGGTGTATATGGGGGGGGGGGGGACATGGTGTGGAATGGGGAAGAAATGGGGGTTGATCCTGTAGAGCCCTGTAAGCCTTTGGAAGGACTTTCTCTCTTGGATAAACTGAGAATCCCTTGTAAGGTTTTTAGCAAAGACGTGATGTAAACTGACTTATGATTTAAAAGGATCATGCTGGCTGCTCTGTTGAAAAAGGACAATGGCCAGGCAAGGGCAGGAACCCAGGGACCAGAGGAAGTGCTTGCAGCAATCCAAGGGATTAGTATGCCAGTGGCTCAGCATGGGGTGGTCCCAGTGGAGAGCAATGACCGGATTCTAAATAGACTGTATAGCCTTTTCTGACAAACCGAATGTGGGTCTGAGAGGTGAAAGATGTGACCTGCGAGACCTGAGGTAGGGGTGCTGCTGTCCACTGCGATGGGGAGCAGGTGGGTGGAACAGACCAGAGGAAAGGACGGGAGTTCCGTTTTAGATGTTGAAAATCAACTGACCATAGATGTATGGGCTTATTCCTGGACTCTCAATTCTATTCAATTGGTCTATACATCTGTTTGGAGTATAATTGACTTGATGGGGTATGGGTCTATACTTATCTCAGTGTCATGCTGTTTTGATGATGTAGTATTAGGATACGATTTGAAATCAGGAAATGTGAGCCCTTCTACTTTGTCCCTTTTCAAGCCCGTGTTAGTCTGGGCAGATGAGAGAAACAAATTCAGAGACACTCCTATGTGTTTAAGAAAGAGCTTTATATACAAGAGCAATTGAATATTGAGAAAAGGGCCTAGCCCAGTCCAGATCAAGTCCATAAGTCCCATATTAGTCCATATGTCCGATACCAATCTATAAAGTCCTCCACATTCATGAAACACGTAAAAAGATGCCAAATGCAGGAAGATCACAGGCCAGTGGGTGGGAAGTCTTGTGGATCCAGTGGCATTGTAAGCATCTCAGCGCTGGCAGGGGTGAGGGCTGTGGCTCCGTGTGACTCCTCCAGCTTCCCGGGCTCTGGCTGCATCAGCATAGGCTCCATGTGGCTTGGCTCAGGAATGTCTCACAGGAAGGGAGCATGTGTCCCACCTCCAGAGAGCTATTTATCTCCTTAGCGCCCCCAAATGAGGTCATGAAGCTGCTACCTGATTGACAGGCTAAACTCCAACCCTTCACTCTTAAGTCTCAAATTGACAACAGATTATGTAACTACTAAAAGACTGCTTTGGCTATGGGGAGCTCCTTGCGATTCAGACTGAATTTGAGAGTTTGTCTTCCCATTGTTGCCAAACAGACTGTTGGCATTTTGACAGTGATCGCATTGAATCTATAGATCACCTCAGACAGTGTTATTTAGTTTGTCTCTGACTCGGGTTTCTGAAAATAACCTGAGCAATTGCAGCAGGCTTTGTCTTTCAGAAATAGCCAGGAAAGAAGGGTCTATACACAAAGCGAAACAAAAATACAACAAGACTCACTACCGAGTCTAGTCCAACTCATAGAGACCCTATAGGACAGAACAGAACTTAGCCCCTTTAGGTTTCTGAGGTCATATATCTTTAAGGGAGCAGAAAACCTCATCTTTCTCCCACAGAGCTGCTAGTGGTTTCAAACTGCTGACCTTGTGGTTGGCAGACCAGTTTGTAGCCCGCCAGGGCTCCTTCACAGACCGCACAACTGGTGCATATTCATTGATTGGATCAATCATAGCTGTGTATTTGCTGAGGGTCTATTAACTGCGGGGGGGGGGGGGAGTAGGTGAGGAGGTGGGGACGATGACTTGGAGCACTCTGGACCCTCCAGGTACAGTGAGAACATCCATGCACAACACTGAGAGGCAGGTCCCTGGGGACAATGGAGGCCTCTTAACTAGAACACTTCCAGACCATATCTGGTACATCTGTACGTTTGTATCTTTTGGGTTATACTGAATGGGTAACTGTTAAGTATATGTAACAGTCCCCATAAATTATATGATCTTTATAGTTAGTGAACTCACCGGAGCAATGAGCCAACAGAGGCAGACAGTACAGCTCTAGGTGGCTGGGTAATAGAGAAAGGCTGCATAGGTATTCCTTCTGGTTTGTAACCTAGTCCCAGAATAACAGAGACGGGGTGGGAGGCAAACAGCTGGTTTCAAGTGCAGACTCCGGAGCAGTGTCGAATTACCCCAATAGCTAGGTACACAGGCGTTTGCTTGTGTTCATTTACTAATCTGTAGTGAACCAAAACAACCACTACCAAACTCACTACCATTGAGTCACCGCGACTCACAGCTGCCCTTTGTATGGCTTCCAAGGCTGTCCATCTTTACAGGAGCAGACAGCTTCATCTTACTCTCAAGGAGCAGCTGTTGGGTTTGAGCCACTTACCTGGAAGTTAGCAATTTAACGGCTTACCTAACACAGGAATCTTAGCATTATGTTATCTAGTTCATAAGCATGAGTCTTTCATTTTCTTCCAAAACCAACAACCAAACTCACAGCCATCAAGTCCACTCCAACCCAGAGCAGCCCTACAGGATACTGCAGAACTTCTGTGGAGTTTGGAGACTGTAAATCCACTGGAGCCTCATTTTTCTCCCATTTAGCAGCTCGTGATTTTAAACAGCTGACCTTGTGGTTAACAGCACAATACATGACCCGCTAAGCCACCAGGCCTCCTCTTTCCATTTATTAGGAGTTCCTTAATTCCCTTCAACACATGCTTTGTAGTTTTCAGTGCAAAAGTCTTTTACTTCTCTGGTTAAATTCTCGTAGGTATTTTAAACAGGGTGTTGTGGCGGGAGTTATTATATTAGTTTTTTCAGAATGTTCATTCTTCACCTTGAATTCTGCCACTCTTGGAGCTTTCTTAGGGATTTCTCTATGTGTCATCTGAGCCACCGGGCCTCTTCACCTTAGAATAGCTTGCCTTCTTTCTTTCTGATTGGGACACAGCTTGTTTCTTTTTCTGGTCTAATTGTTCTGGCTAGAATTTCTAGAATAATGGTGAATAGCAGCATTCTTGTTTCTGATCTTAGGAGGCAAAGCTTAGTCCTTTTCACTGAGTATGTTAGCAGTGGATCCTTCATAAATGCCCTTATCACACGGAGCAATTTTCCTTCGGATCCTGTTTAGTTTTGAATCATGAAAGGCTACCGGATATTGTCAAATGCTATTCAGCATCAACTGAGATGGTCCTATGGTTGTTTTCTTTCATCTTATTAGTAGGAGCTACTACTTTGATTGCTTTTCTAATGTTGGCCTACCTTTGCATTCCTGGAATAGACCCCACTTGGCCATGGTGTATAATCCTTTTAATCCTCCAGCAAGGTCACCGTTAACATCTGTGTCTACAAGTTTGACTCAAAGCTGATAATTTATACTGGTTTGTATTTGGTGTCATTGTCTTTAGCTTAGAGAATATTTGGGATTTTGAGTTCAACTATGGACATTTAATTCTACTTGTAAATGATTGGTTAGGAAGCAGATGTAGGACCTATAAAAACACAGGAACACTGCTTGTTCTGCTGTCATATTGTATCAGTGACACCTGGAAGCATGCAGCTTCCCTGCCACCTTGAAGAACCCAGCCTAGAGAAGGCAGGGCAGAAAGATGAGAAGAACCTGGGCCGTCAGCGGTGTTGCCAGATGGGTCAGTTAACCTACGGTGGACTTCTCTGGGTGATAAACCTTTCAATGTTTAAGCCAGTTGAGGCATGTTCTGTAATTATACAAGAGCAGCTTAATGCACAAGACTCGATGGTTTTTTATTTCTGTTTATTTTCATTCAGGCATTCTCTTGATCATGTACGTTACGCTTCCTGAGCATGTCTAGCCCTCGGCTTCCTTGGAAAGCAATGGAGACGATTCTCAGAGCGACACATGAAGACATACACCAATTGTTAGGCTTATGAAGGCAGAAATTCCCTTCCAGGTATCACTCGATACCCGACCCCAGCCCAGTGCTTATTCAATGTAAGTTGAATACAGAAATGACTTTTCCTAAATGCCTATCACAATGAACTAGTAGCCTCAGGAACCACACTGAGGGCATCAGAAAGTTCTTTTGATTCCTCCTTTCCGGATTTTACCGTGTGACTGACTCACTGCCATCCAGTTGAGATGCCAGCTCACCGTGACCCTGGAGGACAGGGTAGACCCGTTGCTGTGGGTTCTCAGACTGTAACTCTTTACAGGAATAGCAAGTCCCTTCTATGTCCCATGAAAGGGCTGGTTTTGAAATTCAGGTCTTGCTGTTAGCCTTCCAACATGGAACTACCATGCTTCTCAGATTTTATCAGTCACATTTCCCCCCTTCTTTTTCAGTTTTGTTAATTAGCCTGCGTGCTCTGCCACTATTCGTCTTCCTGCTGAAGCAGACCAGTGAGACCAGAAGTCTGAGAGCAGAAAACAAGGAGGCAGGGAGCTGTGACTGCAACCTGCGAGAGGTGTTGGGAGAGTGATTTATAGAGCAGCTAAGGGAAGAATGCTTCCTGGCCCCGTGGCAACTTTCTGGTCATTAGTCCCTTTCTTGAGGACAGGGCCATTAAGAAGAAACAATGGAGACAAGATTTGAACAAGAAAAATCCTGCAGGAATGATCACTAGGCAAACTCAAGAATGACTAAGGGCCCACTCAGCTTTCTGGGGGCAACCTTACCAGCTTTGTCTTCAAGAACACTACCTATCCTCAACTCCTACGCCTCTTCCACAGGCTCCAGACTTAAGTGAAAAGGCTACTGGCCCCAGACAGGAAGTACTTGATGAAGTGGTGAAGACGCCTCTGGAATGCCCCTCAGAACTGAGGGACAATGGAAAACAGGCTGATCCTAAGACTGCCAGACATGACTTAGCTTATTTTGGTGCAAAGGGATGCAAGAAACAGACTCATGGGGATTTCCCTAACTTCAAGCCAACCTCCTTTCCTAACTGGTCCCGTTTATTGAGATTGCACTATGTGTCCTGGCAGTAAGATGTGTCCTTATACCTAGAGATGATTTAGGCAAGACGGTGATCACCTCTCAACTGGAATGGAGACTGCCTGTAAAGCAGGCAATTGTGCCTGAACCTCGATACCTGAACAAGGCAGTTCTACCTTGAAGGCTATCTTTACTGGGCAGATGAAAGAAAGCCTGCAGACATTTGTGGGACTGGCCTAGCCCACCATTTCTCAGGAGTGATTCCAAAGCTATCCCTCTTTCTCTGGTTGATCTCAGCTTCCAGACTCCCACAACGTTGTACAAGGTGTACACTGCATTACTCTAAGAAGAGGTCCTAACTCGTCATTCTGCCCAGAGTCAGCCTCACCCTCTGAAGAATCTGGAAAAACAGAGACAAAGAGAGGTAAGCAGTGGTGACTGGAGTCCTGAGGTTCTACAATGGTGGGCTGAGACTAGGTCCCAAAGTAAGCTCCGTGGCAAAAAAAAAAAAAATGTACACAGGCAACTCAGGGTTGACAGGTGCAGGGGAGAGCTCAAAAGTGAGACTCAAATTGTGGGCGACTCCTCAGGCTTTTTTGGTGGTGGTTGCTGGCAGGAGGGCGTTATGAGAAACGAGTTCACAGTGAGATAAGGAAATGTATACATGAATGTATAGAAAGAAAGAAAGTGAGCTAGAGGAGGAGAGAGACTGAGGGACAGGAAGACCAGAAACTCAGGAGTAGGGGACCAGGACAGATGAGACCCAAATTCTGACCCCAAGTCAGTCAAACAGAGGACTAGCTGTCTGGTGACTTCCTGGATCACACAATATACAGCAATACTGCCCGCAATGAAGTTCCAGATTTCTGATGTTTATGGCCAAACAACTTTGGACCAAAAGAGCTATTCCATAATCAATCTGCTACTAACTGTAGCTGCAGGGAAAGGCGAGGTTCTCAGAAGAGAGGCACTGTAACTTACTTGTAACCTCTTAACTACTGTCCAAAGATAAACTGGATTTTTTTTAGTAGGTATAGTTTGTGCTTGATCCTTCCCTTGGGTCAGAGTGTTTCAAAAGCTGTACAGGAATTCATCTAGTCGTTCTAATGCCTAAGAAGCAGAATCTGCTTCTTTACCCCCAGATTACAGATAAGGGAAATAAAACAGAGAGAGGTTACATAGCTTCCCCAGGTAACACAGCAAGTAGTGGGTACAACTAGAGTCTGAGTATGAAACAATACAGCATTTATTTACATTACAACCTTCTGATATTTGAAAAGGAAAAAGCAGACCAGACTTTTGCATTTAAAATTTAGTTAACTTTTTTTGGTCAAATGACTGTTATTTATAAGGTACTGATTAAGTTGGTTACAAATATAAAGTCCTTTTAAATGTAACTATGCAAAATAAATCCTCCTTTCTGTGGTCCACAAATAACTGACCCCCACCCCCCAAAAAGTATTTTCAAATTAGGTTTTTCACTTTCCAAAATATCTCCTTTATAACAGAAGGGAAAACAATTCCACAATGCAATCCTTAATGCATTCACTATTTCTAAACTCCCTGGAATATTTAAAGATTACTTGCTACAAGTTGGGCTCACTTGAAAATAAACTTTGACTTCACAGCGAAGTCTACATGGAAAACTACATATCCATTCACTTCATTACTGTGTCAGTTACACACAGGTCTAGACAATGTAAAATGACGAGGACGAGAGTTGTTCACGCACGGTGGTGAGCTGCCATGGATTCTGCGTCTCTTGATTTTCTGAGCAGGGCTTGTTTGAGGGCACTAATTTTCTCATCAAGTTCAGCCAGTGAATAGTTCTGCTGTAAACAATAAGAACACAAACTGCTGAATAAGACTCTGAAGTGTCTTAATGCAGATAAAGTGCTAAATGAACTATAAATATTTAAAGTGTCTACTAGCATGTTTTTTTTATTCTCAGAATAATTTTCAATTTAAACAGCTCCATCTGATGACATCCTGAAAATAAAAGCATCAAGATAAACTTATTATTAATGTGAAATGATAAAACTTATCAAACTATTTCAGAAAAGAAAGAAATGAATAAAAGGGCAAGAACTTAACTTACTTGAGGTGGTTGAACTTTTCTTCTTTTTCCAGAAAAGTTCTAGATTAAAGGTAAAAACAATGGTAAGTAATCAATGCTTAGAATATTTGAACCGTCAATTTTTCTATTATAAAATATTGCACAAAATATAGAGAACCTTTGACAATACTGGCAGAATCAGAGCCCGCCAACGTAGCAAGTGCTGCAACCAACATCTACCTGCTGACGCTGAGACTGCACAGACGGCATTGCAAAGCACACAGCAGGCACGTGCCACTGCTGGCGATGCATGCATTTCAGGTCACCACTCGTTTCCAACGAGACTGAAGGAGCCCTGGTGGCACAGCGCGTTAAGCATTGAGCAGCAGTTAACTGCGTGCAAAGTTGGCAGTTCAACCCCACCAGCCTCGCAGTAGAAAGGGCAGGCTGTCTGCCACCACACAGAGCAGTTCTATGGTGTCCCGCACGGTCATGAGGAGTGGAGATGGCCTTGATGGCATTGGGTTGGGTTTGGGTTGAGTAATGGGGCTCACTGATTATAGGCAATGCTCTGGGGATTCACGTTGTCTTGTTTGTAGCCCTTTCATCCTAGTCTAATGGATAAGGCAAGAGGCAGTGGAGGAGAAGTTTGCAGACAAGGCCACGAGGCAAAAGCATGCGCACACTCCTCACTGCCAAGGATACTGTGGTTGCGTGTGCAAACAGCCCGCCCAGGCAACTGCTGATCCTGCTCCAAACAACTGGTCTCATCAGTGACTACAATGGTCACGAGTCCAGAAGATACTCCGGGAAAGTATCTTCACTCCTGAAAAAGACCTCAAATAAGATAGCTTCCCTCCCCTGGAAACAGCTAAATAAAAACAGGACACCTGAGCGTGCTAGCTGTCTTGCTGCCTGCCTGGAGAAGCTAACACCAAACTGAACTGAGAAGGCAAAGAATCCAAAACTTTACAATCATGAATGTGGCCTCCAATCTCTTCAGCCCACAGAGATTTAACTATCACCTCGACAGACTCTCAAGTTTAATAGCTTCTTCTCTGCTATTTCTGTCTGCATGTTCTGCTATGCCTACAATTCACATTCCCTTCAAAATGCACACCCCTCCAGATTTGATTTCTGTCAAGATGGCATCCGATGGTATCCTTTTTTCCAAACAGAAACTGGAGCCATCTTTGCTTTATCTCTCTGTGTCTAACCAATCATCGGTGTTTTTCATGGTTCGTTTGTATTAATCTTTTCTATTCCCGCTCTCGGGACCCTAGTCCAGGCTCTCCCTTCACATCCACACCGGTATAATGCTGTCTCCTGATCCTGTCCCCATGTCCACACGAGGGTTAGAAAACCTCTGCAAGCACAGCTTTCACCGGCCCTTCCCTGCTCAAAAGCCTTCTACAGCTCCCCTCCCTGGAGAGCACACTGAAAACCTCTTGGCATCGCACTGAAGGTCTGCTAGCATCGAATAACTGCTACTCTGTAACTCAGCACTCGAGCCTAGGCCGAAAATTCCTCAAAAATACAATTCTGGTTTGAAGGTCATGTTCTTTTCATGAACAAAGTATAGTCCTAATTTCATGTTAAGGGCCTAAAAGTCCAAGTCAGAAGAGATTAAAGAGGTATGAATTGAACTAGAAAAACAAGTTTTCCCAGGGGTTACTTAATGAAAAGAACTCGAATGTGAAAAATGGCAGATTATTTTAAGAAAAGCCATAAATTTCAACAAATTTTTCTAAGAAACATTTAAAGATTAATTAAATCCTAAACAAAAGACGTTTGTAATTACATAATGTAGCCAACACATTTTTCTAAAATTAGAAAAATTAGACAGTTGAAGACCAGATTTATCCACATTTACACACCGTACTTCTGATGACTTAGGACACGAAATACATGAAAAGAGCTAACAGTGTACTCTGGATTCAGTCCCTGACTAGTAGTGTGGCATTTAATCTTGGCTGTGATCCTTAGTGCGTTCATGAGCCTCATTTTACCTATTAGGGATATAAATCACTAAATCCTTTCTCTGAATTTTTAATATTGAGGACTCCGCCACTTGTCTTCTTCCTCTGGTGATTTACCCCAAATGCTACCTTGGCAAAGATCTTTGAGACACCTAAAGTGAATTTTATTTTCACCAGTTGACTCTCATAATTCCATGCTAACAGAAGCAAGAAAACTCTTTCCGTAATTGTTCAAAAATAAGTTTTAGTAAAACACCTTTATTAATTCTTTCCAACGTGTCATTGCTTTAAAGTCTAACAAACTCAGAGAAAGCAGGTGTTAACATATACTCAGCTCCGGAGGCAGAGACAAGTACCAGCCTGAGATTGAGACTGCTTGTCTCAAACAGGCTGCTGTGCTGAAGAAGATAGGTAGCATAACAGTTATGTCTTAACAGCCTGGGAAAGAGGTACGAATGAATCAATGAATGCATAAGCAAGTGCGAGTTGAAGATTAGCCTAATACAAACGTATCTTTCAAACAGGTTATGCATAAGGCTGGGTGGTGCCTGGAGATGTTTGTTCGGGATGGAGGAAGGTAAGCATGCGTGTGAGCTGGGAGGATTACGGAGATGGCAGGGCTAACTGACAGATGGAGCCCAGGGGAGGCCTTCATTTTACAAAACAGAATTTTCAGAGACAGGGTGACTCGTGTCATGATACGGCCTTACGTTCCAGAATTTGGGTAAGGTAGACCTTACCCAAACGTGTTTGAGTTTGTAATACAATATTCAATTTTTCTAAAAAACAAGGCAGTCGCCTACATGAGACTACGCTCACTCATCCTTGAATTCAGAGTGTTTTGCACATGGCAAATCAATGTGTGAACTGTGACACAATGAAGACTCTTAAAATAAAATAACTTTTTAATCAATTTTTTATAAGACACTTATACTCACAACAGATTGAAAATATTCTGGAGAGATGCCTTCCAATTCAAGGATTTTATCCTCAAGTTTTTTAATTCTCTGATAAATGTCCCTTGGTACCGGACCACCTAAGTAACATTAAAAAGAAAATCTGAGACACCAAGGAATATTTTCTCTCAGAGCTTTTATTCCTAAAACACAAAACAAAGACATCTTACACACACATCCCCCAAAGGGGGGAGGGGATATTTAAACTTAAGAAAATGAACACTAACAAAATAGGAAGGAAATCCGTCGTCTACATTTTCATATTATGCCCCATGGGATGGATTCCTACCTCCCCAAACCCCCTTCTGGATGCTGTATATTGACAGGAGTTTGGTGTTACACGATTACACAATCCATCGTAATGGGTCCTATAAACACTTGGCACTCCAACAGCGTGGACAGTGCACAGAGACAACACATCAATTCAGCGGCTACCAGCTGTCATTATTGTTCTCAACTGATATTTCTCCTTCAACTTAAAAAAGGGGGGGGTGCTTTTATCATAAATCTGGACTAAAAAACCTGCAGAGAGGGAGATGGCAAATTACAACCCCTCAAATGTCAAGCGTACATCGACGATTTCTCCGCTGTGACCATTCTGCTCCAGCCTTGACTATCACAGGTTCCACACCAGATTCCCTGACTTCTGCCTTCCCCAGAGTCTATTCTCAGCATCGCAAACAGTGATCCTTTCAAAAGTAAGTCACATCATGTCCTTGTTCTGTTCAAAATCTTTTCAGTACCATCCCATCACATTAAAAAACAAAGCTCTTACAATGGCTTACATTGTCCTACACAATCTGGACATTCTCTTCACTCTTGACTTTTTTCTTACTGCTCCTTTTACCTAGGAAGTCCCCTGCCTCATCTCTGTGCCATTCACCAGGTCAGGGCAGCACTACCTAGTCACCTTCATATGGATGCTCTTTTGGGCTCGCACTGCAGTTCTCCCCACAGGCCCTTTAGCTTCCCACACCCTCATTATTGTCTCTCCCCTGCTTAGGAGGCCTTGTGAAGTAGTGCTTAGTGTGGGTCACTGAGTTGGAATCAACTAATGGCAGGCATGTGGGTTTTGGTTTTCTCCCTGCTTAAGAGTCCTGGTGGCATTTTGAGTTAGGCACTGGGCTAAACTCAAGGTTGGCACTTCAAACCAAACCCACCAGCCCTCCTGCAGAAGAAAGATGAGGCGGTCTGCTGTGGGAAAGATTGTGTGTTCAAAACCCTGTATGAGACTGATGTGAGTCAGAACTGACTCAAGGGCTGTGACTTTTGTTGTTTCTCCTCTCCACACTAAATTATAGATTGCTTGAATAAAGGGCCTGTCACTACATCAGTGTAGTATCCTTCATGCCTAAAATAGTACTTAGCACATAGAAGGCACTCCACAGATATGGTCCTATTAGCTATTAGATGTTAAAGCCAAACTCACTGTTATCATGCCGATGTCAACTCAGAGCAACCGTATGGAAGAAGGGTAGAGCTGCCCGGCTGAGTTTCTGAGATGGTAGCTCTTAATGGGCGTAGAGACCCTGTATTTCTTCTGTGGAGCAACTGGTGGTTTGGAACTGCTATCCTTGCAGATACCAACCCAACGTGTAACCACTGAGCTACCAATTAAGAACTTAATAAACCAGGCAAGTAATTTATATAGCTACATCTTAAATCCATCTACTTCTGGAGAAAGGATTGTCAGTGCCAATTTCTCCCCACTAGCCTCCAAACATTGACTCTTTCTCTACTGCTTTTCTGGAGCTGTGCAGCCAACACTCCAGCTAGACTAGACTCTGCAGGTTCTGCTCCTGTGCTGTTTTTGCAGATGTTGCTTCCTTTCTGAAATGTTTTCCCCTGACTGCTGGAAACTTACTACCAACCTTCCAAGGTCTCCTATGTCACTTTGTCAGAGACCAAGCCTTCCTCCCTTGACCTGCCTGAGATTTCTGCACCCTAACAGTGCATCCTGAGTCACTTTGCACATGACGCAAAGGGAAAAGGAGCTCACTGTTGAACTTGCCTCGTGCAGGCCCTGCAATAGGCCTGCAGTGATGACCACGACAGACACAGGCTTGTCTACCTTCAGGGCAGACAGACATTTTACCCACAGCCCTTTTCCTGCAGGAACTATACAATTTCTCTGTTTGTGCCACCTGTTTCCCCAACTTGAACTTTTGTTCAGATGCATTCGCAGGTCCAGAACAGTGCCCGGTGGAGGGTATAAGCTTAATATCTACTTGTGGGGAAAAAACGAATAGATACTAAGTTTGGAATGCACTTAAGGGCAACCAGGAACAATGAAAGACTTTGTATCTGGAGAATAATAACAAGACCAGATTTGAGTTTTAGGAAAACCCCTTTGGCTACTCAATAGATAATGGTTTTGAAGAGGGCGTCTCGTATGGAAAAGTTCAGTTACTATCTTCCCATCAGAGTCAGGGAGAGGCCAGAGGCTTCAACTAAAGCAGGCAGAAAGACGTGGCTAGACCGGAATATGTACACTGGTACAGTTAAGAGCTCTCGACACAGGGAATCCAGGACAGATAAACCCCTCAGGACCAGTAAGGGGAGCACCGATACTAGCTAGGAGGGGAAGGGAAGGGGAGGGTGGGTAAGGGGAACCAATCATAATAATCGATGTATGGTCCCCCTCCCAGGGGGATGGACAGCAGAAAAGTGGGTGAAGGAGACAGAAGTCGGTGTAAGATATGAAAAAAAGAGAGAAGAATTTATAAATTATCAAGGGGATGTGGGGGAGGGAAAAAATGAGGAGCTGATACCAAGGGCTCAAGTAGAAAGAATATGTTTTGAAAAAGATGATGACAACATATGTGCAGATGTGTTTGACACAATGGATATATGTATGGATTGTGATAACAGCGTAAGAGCCCCCAATAAAATAAAATTTGGGGAAAAAAGAAGTGGACGTTTCTGAGCTATATGACAGTATCAATCAGACTCAGTGACTAATGTGAAAAGAGATGCATGCTTTTTAGCCAATTAAGATAGTGGTGTGAACTCCAGTTGTCACTTACTACCTTGGGCAGGCATGTGGCTTGGCCTCTTCACACTCAATTTTCCCTATCTGTACAATGACTCCAGCACCGACAGTTCACAAGGGAACTCCTAAACCCCAAGGGAGCTGCACATGCACAATGCTTTCTGAGTGGTTGGCACTTAGTACTGTTCAAAAAACATCACTTCACTTCCTCTACAGCATTTATGTACGTAAATGCTTAATGTCACTGAAACAACCTCGAGGACCAGGATCACATTTTATCAACACACTATACCAGCACAGCGGGTGGACGCTAAGAATGGGAGAAGCGGTCATTCTAAGTTAGGAAACTGATAGGAAAAAGGATGACATCTGTTAGTTTTCAACTATGAATTCAATAAATTCAGACTGCCAGGATCAAGTTAGAAGCGATCCCCATCCTCCTACTGCATTCTCGGAATGAAAAAGTGGCGAAGACTGTGAGAGGAGGGAAGAGCACAACAGGACATTCCTTGAGGGGCGAGCATGTTGCATTTCATTTGATAGCAACCACAACGTTTTGTACGAGATAGGGTTCAAGTCCATTTAGTGACAAAGGCACATCATGGGGCACCACCTAGCCCTCTGTTTACCTGTCTGCAATCGCAAGTGAGCTTCAATATTTTGCAGTCGTTCTTCTACGGCTTGATTTCCACAGTCTCGAAGCATGCTGTTGTTAGGCTTATGCACTGACCCTTGAACTCCTTCGGGTCTAGTCTGCGGTCCATAAGTATTCACAACTCTAGAAACTAGGGTAAGAAACTTTTGAGCTTGTGTAAATGTGCATTTCAAAAGTCAGCAACTCGCCCTTCCTACCGTCACTGCTGTTTGGTGTCGTGGAGTTATTTGGGAGGCCTAGAGGGCAGAGTGGGACTGCCTCACAGATTGCCAGGTCTTTTCCCCGCAGATGGGCTGGACGGATCAACCCGCCATGCCTCTGGCTAGGAGTCAGGGCTTCCCACCTGCACAACCAAGACTCCTAACAATTCTTTAAATTCTCTTCATAAATCCATTTAACCACAAACCCAGAAATAAAGACTCTGTCTGTTTGTGAGGAAGATACTATGATGTGGTCGCTTACCCTTTACATGACTTTTAAATCCAGGATAAGGGGTAAAAACAGCATCAGTTCTTGCACAACTATTTTCTGGGGAAAATTCACAGATGACAATAATGTTAAATATATTCTTAGCATCACATGCATGCGATGTTTATAAATTCCCAATTGTTCACACTAACAAGATTCATAATTAGACAACATATTTTAATTGTAATTGTCAATGTCTACAACTTCATGACTCTTCTCTAAAACTTGTGTCTAATTTTCAGATTTATATTCACAAAAGGTCTCAAAATGTAGTGGTATGATTTAATTTTTAATGACAACTATCTCTAAAAGCGAGCTTTGTCTCTGGATAAAATAATCCATACATTATAGATAATATTTTAATTCTAAGCCAATGACATTACTTACATTACTTCATCACAGAACTCATTATTTCCCTGAAATATCTTTAAAAATCTAGCATCTTTGATATCTGCTAATCAAATCAATGAAGATCAAATAAAACTACTAGACATTTACTATCTCTACTTCAGAACTTCACAGAAAAGACAACCTTATAACATATCTTTGTTGGGTTATGTACCTAGATTTCCAATGCTCATTTTAAAATCCTTAATCACAATAACTGTCTATTGATATCTATCCTACCCACTTTCAAAATTTCCAATTTAGGAAAGAGATGCTGTGAAAATTGGTTTCTTTCCTCAACTGAAAAGTATAGAGTCTTTTCAGGTTAGATGTCAATAAAAAAGTTTGACATCTTATTTTCAATTTAGAAATAAATTTAAACTACAGGGGGAGATTGAAAATGTTAACATATAAACATTTCCAATATTAAAATTCTCTCAAAGTTATCCTTTTATTATTTACAAAAATGGATGCTAAATTAGATATTGACAGAAAAGTCTTTTTGTCCCTATAAAATCTATTTTTTCCAATCCACTGCTTAGATTTAGGTCAAATTGAAAGGCATTAAATAACCCACATTAAAATATATTTATATTCTTCAGTCTACGTTTCCTCATTTAACTACTGTTAAATCAGACTGTGTGAATAAAATTCTAAATGTACTTTGTATTTAGATTTAATCGTTTTATTGGGGCTCATACAACTCTTATCACAATCCATACATACATCAATTGTGTAAAGCACATCTGTACATTCATTGCCTTCATCATTAAACAGAATCATTTTCTTTTTCTCTCTTTTAAAAAAATACACTTCAAAATATGTGTAAAGGGACAATACTTCATACTGTTTTATGGGGCAAAAACAAGGCTACCATCCATTCCTGAGGTGTGTCCCAAATGTACAGATAACTTGACCCATCAGTGAGAAATTCAGCATGGCATGAAGATGGTGAATGTGTGAGTGCCAGGTCACTGGCCACAGCAATTCTTGCTAGCACTGTTTTGAGACAGCGAGGAATTGAATGGGCCAAGGAATCCTGCTGAGCATTTCCATTCTTGTCAAGTTCTACCCCTGGGTGGTTTATAGTAAGAAGGGTTAACAGAGAGGAGGAGGAACAACACATTAGTGACACTCGTGCATGCTCTCTCAACAACCCTTTCTCCCAGGTTGCTTCCAGTCGCATTGCAGCACCTGAGATTTTGCCATAGATGCACCGGATCTGAAACACTAAGCGGAAAACAGACCACCTTCAAAGGTAGCCGTGCATAACCTTCTCAGCAGGAACAGCTGAACGTGAGGCCGGATTCTGTCATTAGATTCGGTGTACCAATGGGATATGAATCTCATCTTGGTTCAGCTGACAATTTTGTGTTTATACTAATTAGCCAAGAGGTATCAGAGAAAACAAGAAAAAGATTCATTCCAATCATGAACTCTTCTTCAAGTTTTCCCCTAAGAACTACTTGTTCTGATTATTACCATGACGCCTGGTGACGAGTGTGGTTGGGGCAGGGCTCTGCAGTGCTCTGTATTCGGCAGTGTACCTGCGAACCTGTACACGTTCCACACCAGCAAGTGAAGAGGGGAGTGAACTGGATGACAATCAGTTAGAGGGGAAAAGCCCTACGACACATGGTCTTCCAATTGTGACAGAAAACATTTTAAACAGCTTAGTAGGAGTGCGAAAACGGCTCCCTCTTGAGGAGTGTGCACTTTACTAAGTTCATTTTAGGTATCAGCGTTACAGCTTCAGCAGTACCTACGTATGTAGGGTGGAGACGGTTCAGCTCAGTTTCGTCTTACTAGTGAGACCATAAACCTGCCACTCACACACTTCGCCTTCCATGTTGAAGGGAACTTTAAAATAATCTCCTTATTTTGGCCTTTTTACCTCAGTACTTTATTTACCCTTAGCATGTCTTTGTGCAGTCAAACTGAAACCTACTTTTACAACACATTATTATTAACCAACAGAAACCCATGCAGCCTCGGTTCCGAAGTAAAGCTGTGAATAAACCGAATTGTGCTGCTGTCCATTTCAGTCATTTTAAACGGCAAATGAAAATCAGAGCGGCTGTGAAAATTGAGTTTAAAATCCTAGGAAAACTAACTTTCAGGTAGTTACCTTGGTTACTATCAATAACGTTGCAAAATTCCCTGACGTTGTTTTCATTGATTTCAGCTTGCTTTCTTTCAATGAACGCAGATATTCGCCTGTCAATCTAAAAATCACAAACATGAAGGATTTAACAATTCAAAAATTCTCTCTTTTTAAACTTTTTAACTGCAATGCCCCCCTCGGCACCCCCACCCCGATCAATAAAAACTTCTTACTTCTGCTTTTCCAGCCTTTATTTGAACTACTTCTGGATCAAAATAGATCTGGCCCTTTTTCACATCGCCTAAATCGCCATCTTTGTGCTTTTCTTCCTCCTGTAGGTCGCCAGCGGGACATTTGGCATTTCCTTGATTCTCGGTGCCTGGGTCCGTTTCTCCTGTCTCTGTAACAGCAGCTGTATTCTCCTCTTTAATCAGAGGCTGAAGTTTTGCTAAAAAGGGCTGAAAAGAACACAATTCCATCGGCTGGAGTTCAAAATGATCAAAATCAGTGCTACATTTAGCGTATTTATAAGCAATCCTACTAAGTGAATGTAACATTTATTATCAATTATGAAATATAAAAGTTGGCATATCAAGATACATAAATCTGACCGCACACACAAGTGTTTGTTGATCTCTGCTATTGTAACTATTATCATTTGCTATAAATTTGTTTTTTACAAAAGAAAGAAAACCTGTGGAAATTTAGAATTTTCTTTGAAGGAATCATTCTGTCACTCATCTTTTATTTTGTGCCAAATCGAAGCTTCATCCTCTGGCACCAATGCCACTTCATTAACATGGCATTCAAATGCCTCCTCGGCACACTAAGGCTCAGTGTTTCCGCCTGTAACAGGAGAGCCAGCGCTCTCACCCAGCAAAGCCCTGCATTATCACTGTATCACTGGAGCTGCTCCACTTGAAACTGCAGTTGGCCAAAGTGAATGAGAAGCACAGGCGTGAAACATATAGGTGTTATGCTGAGTGAGCACTCAGGCTTTTCCTGACATGGCAGGATAGCTTCTCAGGTCATGAAATTAAATTAGAAATGAGAAATGAACAAGGGGGAACTCCCGCCCCACACAAACCTACCAATACCCACAGTTAAAAATAGGCACCTATCACTTCAGTGAGGAGCCCTGGTGGCTCAGTGGTGAAGCACTTGGCTGCAAACCAAAAGGTCTGCGATCGAGCCTTCCAGCTGCTCTGCGGGAGAAAGAGGTGGCGGTCTGCTTCTGGAATGATTATAGCTGTGGAAGCCCTGTGTGCAACTCTACACAGTGCTACTGGGTCGCTAGGAGTCCGAGTGGGCTCCAGAGTACCAGGTCTGGCTGATTTGGGATCCCTGGGCTGTTGTGCAATGTAAATTATGCTATCCAGTGCAGCCCCCAACACACACACACACACACACACACACACACACACACACACACACACACAATTAGGACTCACTTGAGTTCTATAGCTTATTTCTGTCCTTTAAAAGTATGGATAACTATTCTAAAGTAAAAGAGAGTTAACATTTCTCCTTATCATTGAAGTTAAGGCTGGCATAACACAAAATTAATGCCTACTCTATTAATCAAAACACACCAACACATCAAAGTTCCAATTATTTTCTTCATACCTACAGTGTTGCTTCCATTGTTTAAGACAAAGTCTTCTGAAAGTTAAAAGCAGTAAACTGACCTATCCAAGCAGTTCTTCCACGTTATCTTTTTGAGACTACACATTTTTCCCTTTGATTAAAGATAAACTGCTAACTTACATCAATTACAATCGCAGGGATGCTCAATTAGGAAGCAGTGAGTCATAACACTGCTCAGCTACTGAACTGGAACATTAACAACTATGAAAATGCTATCGTAAATAACAATGCGATGTCAACTTTGATACAAAGAATGAGTTTTTTAAAAATGTTAAGCAGAAGAAAGACAGAATTGTGACTGGCTACTTACAAAGATGAGACATTAATGTCATAGAAATTACTTTCTTTTTAAAAACTATTCTGCAACTGTTTAATTGCAATAGACACTCCAGGATGTGTCATGCTGGGATAATGCCACTTCTGGAGCCACTGAAAGCACTCCACGAGCCTCCAAACTCACCCAAGGCATGGAATCATTATCATAGCATGACACACACCTGCCGTGTCTTATTGCTTAATTATACCCCACCATCGATGGAACTGTATTGAATTTTCAATGCAAGTCTAGAATTGAATAGAAATGCATTCATTCAATCCTCATACTTACATTGGCCTACTGGGCTACATTCCTACGACTGTCCTGATCACTATGTAAATTAACAGATTTGGATCCAATCTGAAAGTAAGTAACCTCTTATTAATAACTCTATTCTTGTAATGCTACACAGAACTGACAAAGACCCCAGCTTATAATTTAATCACAATTAATTTCTATTCTCAATATCGAGTTAACATGTCTAACAAGAAATTTACCTGTAAATATAAAACGTGTTGCTCAAGTGCACTGAAGAGCATTGCGGGCTGGACTGCCGAGAGGCTCTGGAGCTTGTTCCAATCGATTGTAATTTTCACCACATCATCTCCGAGGTTAAGCTTCAAAAGGGCAAACCAGCAACATCACAGAAATTACATGATTACGCTCTACATATTGCAATGTCACAAAAATAAGGTTTCTATAAAATAACGTGCCGATTTTGCTCCAGGTTATCAACTTTTAATCTTACATTCAAATACTCCACCTCGTAATTATTTCTAAAGGCCAAGAAAGGTGCAGGTTGTTCCTAATAACCCGGAATGATCTTTTATTCTAACTCTACCCTTGGGTCTGTGTAATGGGACTGACCATCTTCTAGGTGAAACATCCACAAATATCAATGGTCCTTTTGGTACTTCAATATCTAAACATCTTTGGGTATGTCCCAGTTAGATTTGCTCTACACAGAATGCTGCGACGTACTTCTGCGGCAGAACGTTAAGCAGAGGACCAACAGCTGCATCCCTGGCGCTCTGCTACACACGGATCCTCCTGTTAAATAAACAGGCACACACATTCCTCATGACCCTCAGTCATCGAATCACAGTTCTAGTTTTCAACTTCTAGCCATTAAAAAAAAGTAAATCAAAATTACTTATATACAGTATAAAGTCTAAGGATAAATGGCAGCATGTTTATCTACATCAAATAAAAAAGAAACTGTTATTGAGCTGTGGGAATCTGAAAATAAATAGCATACTTTTTCACAATAGTGAATAAATGGCCTTTGGATCTTTTGGTAAATGCTATTTTCAAGTAAGGTGTCAGGGTTTATTAGACGGAAAGTTCTTTTAAGTAAGTTATGTGTGATCTATTAGAATAAAATGATACCTAGAGAACTACCAAGAACCTCAGTATAAAAATTATAATAATTTTTTATACTCAGAGCCTCTACTTGTAGTGGCTAGTGAATGAACAAAAGTGAACCACCACAACTTTCCAGTCATGGGTGTATAGCACACAAGAATTCAATGAACAGTATCAAGTCAAATATATTAATTTATTAGAAGTCTTCTATAGAAAGTTAAGACAATGTTGCATGAGTTCAAATATGGATCTTATCAGTGTCATCACAGTAAAATAATAAACTACTGTACAAGGAACCAAAGAGATATCAAAGATCCCATCAGGAAAACAAGAAAACTGTGGGTCAGAAATATACTGTCCTTGACTATGAGACCCAAACATTTTAAGTCCATTATTTTAAGTACAAGTTGAAGTTTTATGTACATTGCACTGGCAAAGGCTAATTCCTCTTAATTTATATACCTTAAATGTTTAAGTTAGAAAACTTACAGATGAAAGTCTACTACTTTAGATTTATAGTCCTAGTAGAGATTTATACTCAAGTATAGCAAATTTAGTAATCTGGCTTGGAGATAAAGTAGGCAAATCCTTAACTAAAGCAAAGCACTAAATTCTCTAGGCAAAACAGTAACTTATGGAAAATAAATCTTGGATTATATTCTCATTGCAATTCAACAGTTATATGTAAACCTTCAAGTGCAATAAGGATACTTGGTCTTTCAGGAAAACCATATAAAAATGTCATCAGTTTAGAATTATCCTATTATATCCTATGATTCATTTAACAAATATGCATTTTTACAGAATTTTTAACAGTAAACCATAGGCTCTAAAATCTATTAGTTTGCTATTGACTAAGTATGCATTTCCATTTAGCAAAAACTTTATTAAATTAATAAACTCCAACATAGCAATAAACAATTCTTTAGGGCAGTAAAATGGGTCATCCAGGTGCAAGTAATAAGGTTAAAAAATAAGCAATATATATAACGTGGGGTAGAAAATACTTTTTACAGTCAATTTTCTGCTTCCTAGAGAGGAGAGCCACTCATACAATGGCATTATACAGAATGAATTTAGGCAGATAATGACATGCAGTTTAAACTCTTTAGATGTGTTACAAAAGGAAGCCGTGATTCCTCTGAGCAGATTTTGTAAGTATAATATCCTGGCTTTTATTCTTATTTTAAATAATATATCTCAAAATAGAAAAAATATTACCAAAGCAATTATTACCAAAATGATGAGACCACTTTATTTTTGACACTGGCATAGAAGACCCTTACACACTGCCAGGTACAGTCATCAATTAGTACTGTGTACATTTTTGCCAGATTAATTTTAACCGTATCTCTACCTGTAAACGAAATGAATTTGAAAAATTCTGTATGCAATTTTTTTTAAGTTTAAAGCTTTCCTCATTTAAAAAAAAACTTCCATCCTTGAAAGAAACACCTTCTGTAAATACTAGGACAGCACAAACTTCTTTTTGTCCTGGTATTAGAATACAAATAAGTTCTAAAGCCCTGAAATCTACATCATAAAAAGAGAAAAGTTCTCTAAATCTTAGAAGCATTTAAAAGTCTTGGGTCTTAAAACTAAAATGTTAGTAATAATTAATCAACACTCCCCAAGTCTTTAAAAACATCTTTTGTTAAGCCCTTGGCAAGCAACCAAGTTTAAAAGTGACATTCCATTAATAATTGTTCTAGCAGATTCCATTAATAATTGTTCCATCATGCCAAGCTGAGTGTTTAGAGTATGCTCTTTGTAAGTCATGACAAACATGCTAGACTTTTTAAGACATTGAGTAACTTAAAAAAAATTAATTCTCATACCCAAGGCTTTAGAAAATAACTTTTATTAAAAAAAAAACACAACACTTTCTTTTATTTGCCAAGGAATTTGCTGCGTCTACATGCTTTACGACCAGTCCCAGGTCAAATTTATAGCGAGACAGTGTTCACCTAAGGCAAAAAAGATAATATTTCCTTTTTAAAACGCAGGCAAATAAATATCTCTTCAGGTTGTTGTTTTTTTCATTTAAATTTGTGCATTCAATTGCGTATTAAGAAACCAAATATTGAGTTGATCCGAATAGAGAATAAGGAACTCATTTCTTCCCACCCCCAAATTATGATATTTATGCAAAAACTATTCATCTAGCCAGTTCATTCCGTTCACAGCTAAAGAAGAATTAGGGTGCTAACAGATCAATGTTGGCCAATCCATTCAACTTGATGCTGTAAGTATTTTAGATGAAGTCCGGTCATTCTCCTCCCGGTTTGAAAAGGTAGTAGAGGCCGAGGAAGTCCACGGGGAACAATAAGCAGAGCTAAGTGACTCCTAAGGCGCAAAGCAACAAAAACCGTAACCCAAGACGCCACCAGCAGCAGCAACAACAAAAAGGTGGCGAGGGCAGCTTTTCCAAAATCCCAGGCCGCAGGAACCGGCCAATTTCTACAAAGATTTGGAGGGACCGGCGCACACACAGACCGCGAGTGTCTCCTAAGCCCTTGGGGAAGCTCTTTCGCTCCATTCTCCCAGGGAACCCGGCTTTCGCGGACACCCTCCTCGCTCCCCGTAGGGGAGGGCGGCAGTTGGAGAGCATCTGGTGCGCAAACGGCCCCAGGGCCGAGCCAGGGGGGCCGGCCGCCTCGCTCGCCCGGGGGCGGCGGCCCGGCCCGAATTCCTCCCCGGCTCCGCAGGGCGGCCCCGCCCTTAGCGAGCGGGGAGGCGGGGGCTGGGCGCTCCCGCACGCCGTGGCTCCCGGCTACGCACGACTCACCTGTCCAGCCAGGTTGCGCAGGGAGCGCAATGTCTCGCAGAGCACCTCTCGGCAGAGGTGAGGGCTGCCGCTCCGTTCCAAGCTCCTATCACTGCTGTTTGGGCCGCTCAGCTCCGCGGCGGCAGCCTCCATGGCACCTTCGCCGGCAGCCCCCACCACGGAGGTCCGCTCCCAAGACCCCTCCCGCCAGTGGTCGTCGCAGGACGATGACGTCGAACGCCGCGTCTCACGTAGAGCACGCGTTTCTGAGGCCCCACCGTTTTCGAGTGATTGACAAGCTCGCCAACCAACCACAGGGATCAGCCACGCGCGTCACGTCGAGCGCCCGCGATGGCAATTGCTGACGCCGAGCACGCGTTTGCTCGTTGTATTCGAGAGGGTGAGTGCAGCCGGGCTTGGTAAGAGTTCGCAGCAGACACCGTTGTTTTCTGTTTAATGGAGCAATAGTGGAAGGAGACCGTCAGCAATAGGAGAGGGAACGCGGGACTCATTTTCTCCGTGAACAACTGCCTCCGCCACGAGGCCCGAAAAACTGGATGGCACGCGCCGCCCACTGCTTAACATTTTGATCTAAGATTTCATAGAAATCTTGAGGGTGGGGGATGCAGAATGTAATTCTAAATTCTCAAAGACTATTGAGGGTAGATGTCCCTGATATGATTGCCTTGAGATAATTACCAAAACCTCACTGTCATGAGACATCCCAACTCATAGGCACCTTACCCCTGCGGGTGTCCAAGACTGTCAACTCTTTATGGGAGTATAAAGCCATGCCTCCTCTTTTGGAGCAGCTGGTAGTCCAAATATATAACCACGATGCCACAAAATCCTTATGCTAGGTGAGGGGGAAAAAAAAGAAAACCTAAACTTATTGAGTCAATTCTGACTCACAGCAACCTTACAGGACAAAATAGAACTGCCCTTATGGATTTCTGAAGCTCTAAATCAGTACAGGAGCAGAAAGCCTCTTTCTCATGCATAACCACTGGTGGTTCAAACAGCTGACCTTTGTGTTAGCAATCCAATGTGCAACCCACTATGCCACCAGGACACTCCTCCATAAAAATATAATTTATAAAGACACACTTTTAAGGTCTTAAACCAGACAAAGACAACGCATGTGGGTGAGGCAGACTGGCAGTGTGAGGCCATTATGGTGTCCACGAGTTTACAGAATTTCAGCACTCCGTGGGGCCTGGGAAACTGCACAAAAGCATGATTGGAGGTAGATCAATACAGCGCAGTTGCAGGCAGGACTACAGAAATGGGAAAGAGCTCATGATTGGGATACACATACTATCCTACATAGAAAAGCTGACAAGATTGGTTCAGAGCTAAGGGTATGACACATGGCCATGTGGACCCAATAGCACAAATGCCATCAATAACCCGCCCTATCAGTTAATAAAACTGTTCAGAAAATGGACTTAGCACTTCCATCGTAAGCCACAGTCTTCCAACAACCCAATGTTCAGAATTTAAGTTCTACGAAATATCCCTTGAGTCGTCAACAAAATCAAACAATAGATTAGCTACTAAGAGGTCTGCCTTGAGCATTATACTATTAAGATCTAGCCAGGTGGGATCAAATGTACTACAACAACGTGAAGGAATCGGTAGGAACCCTATTGTTGCTGCTGTTTGGAATCTTTGAAATGGTTCCAACTCATAGTCACACTGTTCAACGGAATGAACCACTACCAGGCCCTGGCCCATCCTCATCACTGTTCCCATGCCTGAGCCCATTGTTGCAGCCACTGTCAAACCATCTCATTAGGGCCTTCCTCCTTTTTAGGCCCCTCCACTTTACCAAACATGATGTCCTTTTCCAGGGACTGGTCTCTTCTGACAATATGTCCAATGTATGTAAGGTTGAAGTCTCACCATCCTGGTCTCTAAGGGGCACTCTGGCCGTACTTCTTCCAAGACAGATTGGTTTGTCCTTTTAACAATCAATGGTACTTTCAATATTCTTCTCAAGCACCACAATTCAAATGCATCAATTCTTTTGTTTTCCTTATTCAATGTCCAATTTTCCTATGCATATGAGGCAATTGAAAACACCATGCCGTGGGTCAGGCGCATCTTAGTACTCAAAGAAGCATCCTTGGTCTTCAGTGTTCTGAGGAGGTCTGCTGCAGCTGATTTCTGTAATGCAATGTGTCTGTTGATCTCTTCTTCCATGAGCATTGCTTGTGGATCCTAGCAAGATAAAATACTTGGCAAATTCAGCCTTTTCTTCATTCATCTTGATGTTACCTTTTGGTCCAGGTACAAGGTTTTCTTGACATGGAGTTATCCATACTGAAGGCTACATTCCTCGATCTTTATCAGCAAGTGCTTCAAGTCCTCAGTAAGCAAGGTTGCATATCTGCATATCTCAGGTTGTTAATAACCTTTTCTCCAATCCTGATGCCACATTATTCTTCAAGAAATATTTGTTTATTCTTCTGAACATTCATGGCTATTTCAAAATTCTTTGTGAACCTCAAGTTCTTTATCTGTTCACTAACCTTCACAAGCACAGAAGATGATTGAACATACTATAGCTTGAGTCAGGGGCACCTTCTCAAGGTTAAATCTTTGCTCTTTGATACTATAGAGGTCTTTTGTAGCAGATTTGCCTAATGCAATACATCACTGGATTTCTTGACTGCTGGCTCCATGGGCATTAATTATGCATCCAACTAAAACTGATCTTGACAACTTCAATTTGCTTTCCATTTTGTTCATTGTGATAATATCTATTGGCCCAGTTGTGAGGATCTCCCCCACCTTTACCTTGAGCTGTATTTGCTGATGTTCATTATGATGACTGATTTAAGACTTCTTGAATTTTGATAGGATAGGTATGTCATCTGTATATCCTTCAACCCTCACATCCTATTCTTCTTCATATAGTCCAGCATACAGATTGAATAAGTATACAACCCTAATCTACCACTTCTGTCAGTTGACCATATGGTGACGTCTTGTGTGATGCTGTGATATAAGATAGAAAACCTTATGCATATCTTCAAAACATTGTCACACACTGAAGGCCTAATGGATGAGTGGGAGAACATTGTGGGAAATAGTGCTGGAGGACGGACCCTTGAGTTGGAGGGCACTCAACATGTGACTAAGGAGGGGCTGATTTCTTGGAGAGGAGTGGACCATGGTGCCTTGAGTCCAGTAAAGCTGGTGGGAATGGAACCTTTGGCATCTTCATTTGCTGATGGGGCACAACTCAACATAAGAAGAAACAGCTGCAAAAATCTGCTAATTATCAGAACTTGGAATGTGCTAAATATGAATCTAGGAAAAGTAGAAGTTGTCACAAATGAAATGGAATGCATGAAGATCTATATCCTGGGCATTAGTGAGTAGAAATGAACTGGTATTGGCCATTTTGAATCAGAAAATCATGTAATTTATTATGCTGGGAATAACACAATCTAGAAGAATAGTATTCAGTGTCAAAAAAACAGACCATTTCAAAATCAATTTCAAAATTAAACACTGTCTGTGATAAGATTATATTAATCTGCCTTCAGTGAAATCCAATCAATACAAATACTAGGGAGCATCCCCCTAAAATTGGGAGGGGGAAGCTCCACTGCATGGAGCTTTCTTAGTACTTTTTTTCCCCCCTAGGTGAGCATCCATCACCATGCTCTGAGTAGTGTCACCTGGGGAGGTTCTTTTTGGTCACAGTGAATCCTAAAAGCAGTTTCGTTCGAATCTCGTTTTTCGTGATGGCCGACTTAAGAGAACTGTGTGCAGCTGTGAAATTTTGTTTCCTGCTTGGGGAAAATGCTGCAGAAACTGTTGTAAGGTTGAACCCAGCTTACAAGGACAGCACTGGGGTGGGGGGGACTCAAGTTATGATTGGTTTACTCATTTCAAAAACAGTGAAATGTCGATTGGTGACAAACCTCATTCTTGATGTCCATCAACTTCCAGAATGAATGAAAATGTCCGTTCTTGGTGCTTTTGGAGTTCGTCCCACCAGGCCAGCCTGTTAATTAATCTTTCTATTTAGAGGTTCTGAAAAGATAGGCTAACAGTGTGCAAGAAAAAGGCCTAATTTGTGGCAGGCGGGGGACTGTTTTTGCCACCACAACAAGGCACTTGCTCACGCAGCCATCTCAGTGTGCCAGCTGTGGCAAAACCCCAGCATGCCTCTCTGATCCTGTGCACCTGACTCACCTGACCTTGCTCCATGTGACTTCTTTGTGTTTCCAAAAATAAAGAGGGACATGACAGGACAGCGACTTGACAATGTATAAAAGGTGAATTAAAAGATGAGGGAGATACTGCCAGCTATCCAAACAGATGGGATTGAAAAATGTGTCCAATATTGGAATCACGGATTTACAAATGTATTAAGTATAATGGAGAGTACTTTCAAGGTGATAAGGCTGTTTTGTTTTTAAAAATATTAAATACATAGCTTTGAAAACAAATCTGATTTTCTGAGGGGGGGTACTCCCTCATATTATTTAAGTTTATGCACCAAACACATAAACTACACCTGAAGAAATTGAAGAATTCTACCACCAACTTCAGTCGGAATTTGACCAAACATGAAATCAAGATGCATTGATAATTATTTGCAATTGGTATGCAAAAGTTGGAAACAAAGAGGAAGGAACAGTAGTCAGAAAATATGGACTTGGTGCTAGAAATGAAACTGGAGAACATCATGCTTGGTGAAGTGGAGGGGCAGCAAAAAAGAAGCCCCTAATGAGATGGATGGACACAGTGGCTGCAACAATGGGCTCAAGCCAAGGTACAATTGTGAGGTTGGGGCAGGGACCTGGCCGTGGTTTGTTCTGTTGTGCATAAGGTCCCTATGGGTCAGTACCAACTCAATGGCACCTAACAACAACAACAACCCTAATCGACATCTCTTGTGACTTTAGGTAACTGCCACTTGGTTTCGGGAAATCTCATTCACTGTCATTGAGTCAAGTCGAACTTCTGGTGACCCTACAGAACCGAGTGGAACTGATCCCTGGGCTTTTGAGACTGTTACTGTTTAGGGAAATAGAAGCCCTCGTGGAGCAACTGGGGGTTTCGAACTGCTGTTGAGGTTAGGAGCCCATCACGTACCCACACCACCAGCAGGGCCCCCAGGGAAACCTTCAGACGCAGTAAATTCATGTAAATGAGGTAGGAACTAATCAGAAAAGAAGAGTAAGAATGGTTGTGCCACTCAAAGAACATAACCAATGCCACTAAACGGTGCATGTAGAAACTGTCAAAATGTTCTCTGTTTAGCTATATATATGATTGCTGTAATATGATTCAAACAGGAATTTAACCCATGTAAAAGCATCATGGAGGGGGCCATTTCTGACCTCCTCTGGCTTCCCTATTGCTATGAGACAGAAGTCAGACATGTCTTCCCCCTCCCTTCTTCTTTACCCTATTCTGATATCCACCATTCACCCCACAGTACGCTGTGTCTCTGCTGGGTTAGAGAAGTTGCTGTATTCGCCACACAGAACTCAGACAGTACTCACAGTTCAGGGAGTTTACCAGGGAAGTTAACAGGTTCCAGAAGCCCAAATCAGAAAACTTTAAAGACCCAGTCTTTGGTCCCAAGCAACAATTCTCCTTGGCCAGCAGCCAGCTCTCCTTCTGGTCCTCAGCCGCTCAGTCTTAAGGTTCCTTGGCTTCTGCCTCTGGACCAGAAAGCCAGCCTACTGCTTTTTCAGACTCCTTGTCTCAGTGCTACTCCTCTGTCTCATGGTATCCTGGCTGTGCCCTCCACTGCTGGAGACAAATCTCAGATGCACTCCACTACCATGGTTCTGGGCTTTCTCCTTCTTCCTGCTTTGATGGCATTTCCTTCTAGCCATGGATGTGGCAATGAATATCGATCAATTCACTCGTGTAGTGTTTTACACATTCTGTGCAGAATACCACCAGTCAGTGGGAAGGAACACTAGGGATGTGGGTAGAAGAGCCATATTAAGAAATTTCACTCCACCATAGAACCTGAATAGTTAATTCCATGTAATACAATCTGTGGAATTAGGAGGACAAAAAAACTGAATTAAAATTTGCCCAAGCATTCTTTAGCAGATAGCTTTATTGCAAACGTGCTCAAAAGACTTGGAAATCTTATAGGCAAAATCTATCATTAAATTTAATAAAATGCCTTGACCAATTGGAAAGACAAGTTTTGGAAGAACATTGAAACACACTTAAAATAAATAAGCAGTATCAATGTAAAGGTAAAGGACAATGGGTTAAAACTCTTGGTTCTAATAGTCCAATGCATTTACAGTTGGGAAAACAAAGGCAGAAACGTGTACAATGTGTATTCTTCAGTTTCAAGCAGGTTGAATAAAAGGGGAGGAAGGAGGCATGAAGGAACTGAGAGAAGGGTAGTAGGGATAAAAGAAACCTTTTGGCCTGTCCCTCAGGATCCTCTCAATGAAGCTTTCATTTCTAAAGGCATTGGGGAGCATCAGACTCGACGAGATCTTAAGACATCTTGCCCAGTCCCTTGTTAGCAGACGAGATACACAGCTGACTGTCCAGAAGATTTTATGGTATAGTATCTAATCTCAAATTGAAGCCCCTCACCACTCATCTAACGCAGGGGTTGGTTTTTTACAATATTAACAGACTGATTTCCCCCCTCATTCTATTGTTAATATAGAATAGTGCAATGAGTATCTAGAAGTTTTTGTTTCTGTAGCAAATTAACAAACAATTTCAGGTAATCTAGATGTGATTCCTTTTTTTTCAAATATGCAAGACACTGCGAAGAAACACATTTACAAACCTGGTTTGTACATTCAACTAGTACAACCGTTAGAAGGTCCTGTGCATTCCTCTTTTTCCACCACTGATTATGGGATTTCAAGTTCTATTTGTTCTCTGGAACATCTAATAAAGTATTAATTTGGTGACCATTTGATTTGTATTTTCTCAGTTGTGTAGGCAATTCTGTGTCTGATAGCAGACTTCCACGTGTAGGGTAGTATTATTTACTTAGCTAACAGTTGGGGTTTGTTAGCACGTGTGGTGCTTCTTTCTAGGGTGTTTTTCTAGAGATGTTTTCTCGTGGGCCATTAGCTACATTTTAGAAATTTCTCTTAGTTTATTTGTTCTATAGTAAAAGATTCCATTTCAAATAGAAGAGTTTTCAGACTGAAAAGATGCGGATTCCTTTGGCCTAACCTTATATAGAAATTTATAGATATTAACGTAACAAAAATAAAATGAAAGCTATGAAATTCAGAAAAGGGATAAAAGAAATAATGTGCCCTTTATAGAAGACTAATTACAGTGTATGAAGTGGGTTGCTGAAAAATCTGCTGCCTGGCAGAAACATTTCAAAACGTCGGGGTTGGTGTTAGCTACAGAGTTAGAAATTCTGTCCTGCGGGTTTATGCCAAGAATCAATTGGAGAGGAGAGAAATTACAAATGAAAACTAGGCTATCTACCTTATCAACAAAATGACCTTGTTTTGTGATGCCCTTTCGAGGCACAACTATCAGAAATAATTCACTGTACTCTCTGCAGTCAACACTTGTTTGTTGAATTAATGATAATGGAGATCAGGAAAGGTGAGACCAATGGTCTTTCTCTTCTCTGGCGTCCTGTCATCTAGCAAGTCCACCCACGTTCCTTAGAATGTCATCTAAGACCTTTATGCTTTAACTGCCACCTACGTGTCCAGCTTCATTTTCTGTCACAGCGCCTCTGGTAATTAATGCTTCACCAGCCATTCCTTAGGGGCCCTTTGTGTTCTTGTCTCCATTCTTTTACCAGTGCTGTGGTCTTGAGTTCCTTTGTAAACTCTTGTTCACTTTCCAAGCTTATTCAGAAATCTTCTCTGGGAACCTTTTTCCTCACACCTCTCCTCATACAGAGTACATCTTCTTCACTGCTTCACTACTCCTGAAACTCATATATATATATATATATATATATATATATATATATATATATATTTCTGTTGTGGTACTTGCTACTTTGATGTTGCAATTTATTCGACTACATTATGCATCCATATTTAACTATGAGCATTTATATGCATGATTTTTCTGTTAAAATTAGCATCGTTTCTGACAAGGAAGAGTTGATGCATGTGAATTATGGTGCTGGTGAAGAATATTGAAAGGACTATGGACTGCCAACTGAGTGTTGGAATAAATACAAGCAGAATTCTCCTTAGAAGTGAAAATGGGGAGACTTAGTCTCACACACTGTGGATATGTTTTCAGGAAAGAACAGTCCCTGTTTGGTAAAGGCGAAGGGCAGCAAAAAGAGGAAGATCCTCTTGGAAATGGGTTGACACAGTGGCTACAATAATGGGTTCAAACGTAACAATGACTGTGAAGCTGGTGCAGGATCAGGTGGTGTTTTGTTCTATGGTACATAGGATTGCCATGAGTGAGGACCTACTCAAGTGAACCGAACAGCAACAATATATGCTGGTTGAACTGAATTGGCTGCAAGTTGGACTGAAATCCTCAAGGTCAGCCCTTCGAAAACCACTAGGTGTTCTGTAGGAGAAAGGTGAGGCTTTCTACTCCCGTAAAGAGTTGCAGTTTCCAGAACTCCTCAAATTCAAAATGCTCACGTATTGAAGTAAATAAATATAGCTAACTTGCGTAACCATCCTCATAAGTGATGAGTACTGGAGGAACAGAGATGAATCAAAGATCCTCCCTCAAAGAGTTCCCAATCTAGTGGGCTGGACAGTCATATCTAGCAGCCACCTGTCAGTTTTTCATAACGGGGTGGCTTGCATTTTATTGTGATGCTGGAACTGATACCACCAGTGTGTCAAATATCAGTAGGGCCACCTGTTGTAAACCGATTTCAGGTTTCAGAGAGACCTCCAGAGTAATATAAGCAGGAAGAAGAGCCTGGTTATCTACTTCTGAAAATTAGCCAGTGAAAACAAATAATGCAACATTATGTAGCAATGATCATATGTATAAAGTAATATAATCAAGTATTTTCTTGAAGGGGGTGGTTGAGATTCAGTGCCCCTAAGAGTTACAAATAATTATAGTAAAACATATATTTAGCTTCAAATGATGGGTAAAATTTCTCAATTTATATAATACATTATAAACAGCATCTTGAACATGCTCTCTGTGTTCAGAGAAGATGCAATGAATGGAGTAGTTTGGCTAAGCCAATATTTCCCAAAATTTGCTGTATACTGGTCCTGAAAGATTCTCCATCTAAAAAAAAGCTCCCTGGTCATATAAGTTGGGAAAATATTTCAGTACGAGTTGACTACATGTGATGCTAAGCCATGCAATGGGCCGCTACTATCCCACTTCCTACACAAACAAGGAGCTGGGACCCATGGCTACGCTCAAGAACACAATGAAACCACTTGAAAAATCCCGTTTTCAGGGTTTTTTTAAAAAAAAAAAACTAGGACTCCCTTTAACAATTTTTGTATTATTCAAGCTTTAGTCAGGAAATAGAAGCCATCTCTGTTATCGGAACTGGGAAAATTTAATATAAAACTTATCATCAGGATAAGTTCTTAATTAACTGAAAAGGCAACAAGAAAATAATAAAATATCATGAAGGTAGCAAATTCAAGAAGTAGCTAACCCCTTAGGGGAAGAGCAAAGGAACTAGTTTGGAATTAGTAAAATTTGGAGGTACATCTTGGTGGAATCCCCTGGAGGAAGAATTGCAGCTTGGATGATGTTGATGTCTCAGGATGACACTGAAGCGGCAAGACTTGAAAACTGCAAATATAATATCCAAGTGCTGTGATTCTAGTGTACGACGCATATATGCACAGTCAGTTTGTCATAATGCCGCGTGACGCCCAATGAAACATCAGTCAGTTTTACATGCATGTAATTAGGATCCCAAAATGGGGAAGAGCAATATTTGAAGAGATAATGATGGAGGAAATGATGAAAACCACAAACCCACAGTTCAAGATGCTCAGAGAACTCCATTAGCTATCTACTGCTGGGTACCATCGTGTGTCAGCTGGTCATACTGTGGTGGCTTGTTTGTTGCTGTGATTCTGGAAGCTATGAAATATTGAAGAATTCTATGGGCAACATAGTCAATGATTCAGGAAACATCAAAAGAAGATGAAAGAACTATACAGAGTCACAGTAAACACATACAAAGGACTTTCAACCATTCCAAGAGGTAGCATAAGGTCAAGAGCCAATGATGCTAAAAGAAGGTCAAGCTGCACTGAAGTCATTAGAGAAAGACAGGACTCCAGGAATTTGCTGAATACTATTAAAATGATCTCAACACACTGATTCGACAATGGAAAAACTCACTTGTCTACGCCAAGAAATCTGGAAGACAACTACCTGGCCAACCAAATGGAAGACATCCATATTTATGCCCATTCCATAGAAAAAAAGTGACCCAATAAAATACAGATGTTATCAAACAATATCACTGAGAGCACAAGCAAATCCAATTTTGATAAAGACAATTCAACCCTGTTGCAGCTGTACATTCAGATTGGATTCAGAAGAAGACATGGCATGAGATATGTCATTGCTCATGTCAGATGGACCTTCTCTGAAAACAGATAGCAACAGAAAGATGTTTACCTGTGTTTTATTAGCTATGCAAAGGTATTTGTGTGGATCATAACAAACTATGGATACATTCAGAATAAGGGGAATTCTAGAACATTTCTTTGTGTTCGTGTGGAACTTGTCCATAGACAAAGAGGCAGCCATTGAACAGAATCAGGGGATATTGAGTAGTTTAAAATCAGGAAATGTGGATCAGAGTTGTATTTGTTCGTTATGATCATTTAATCACTACACTGAACAAATAATGTGAGAATTTGGACCATGTGCAGAAGAATTCCGTTTCAGATGGAGGAAGGCTTGTTTACAACCTACAGCAGCAGTTGTCACAGCCATTCATTGCTGAAAGTAAAGAGGGCTTGAAGCACTTGCTGATGAACATCAGGGACTGCAGCCTTCAGTGTGGATTGCAACTCCATGTCAGGAAAACAAAAATCTTAACTAGACCAACAAACATCATGAGAAACAGAGAAAAGATAGAATTTTTCCAGGGCTTCATTTTTCTTGCAACCATAATCAATACTGATGGAAGCAGCAGTCAACAAAGTCAAGCGACATATCCCACTGGGCAAATCTGCTGCACAAGATGTCCTTAAAGTGTTGAAGAGCATGGACGTCACCTTGAAGATGAAGTTATGCCTGACACAAGCCATGGTATTTCCATTTTTTCACGTGAAAGTTGCACAACGAGTGAGGAAGACCAGAGCAGAATGATGGTGTGGGTGAAGACTATTGAGAGTGCCAGGGACTGCCAGGAGAACAAAGGCATCTGGCTTGGAGGAAGGGCAGCAAGGATGCTCTTTGGTGTCCCGATGGGGAGACTTCATCTCACTCGTTTTCGACATTATCAAGCAAGACGAGCCCCTGGAAAGGGTCCTCATGTTTGGTACAGTAGAGGTCCGTACAAAAGAGGAGAACCCTCAACAAGATGAATTGACCCAGTAAGGTGACAGCGTTCTTAGTATTTTAATCAATGTCTCTTGTATTAAAAGGCCCTCCCTATCTCACTGGTGGGAACACAAACTATTCCCCCTCCTGTGTGCGCTCTGGGAATTGTTTTGTTTACTACTTTCCAGTTATGGGCAGTTTCTCCTCTCGTGAGCACAGATTCATCAATACTCAAAAATGTAATGAGACTGCTCTGCAGGTTCCCCAGAGCGCTTTCTCTCCACAGCCTGCTCCACCCTTTCAAATTCTTGGTCGTTGTTTCCTCACTCAACTCAATTCGACCACTAGAGTTTCTTTCCAATCCACCTCCCTGGTTGCTGACTGAAAATGAACTAGAAGCAGTGAACTGACCAAGCGTAGGCCTCCACCTGTTTGTTTCCCTTCTCTGGAATCACATTTAGGTTCTGCTCCGTGTCTGAGAATAGTTTCTTCTTCTTTCTTTGTTTGTTTGCTCGGCTGATTACTTCAGTATGAGAATCAAACCCAGACACGATCATTCCTTATCCATCCGAAGCTTAGATCAGCTGCTGCTTTAACTGATCCCCTGACTCCCTCATTGGGCATAAAGCAGTTGTGAAATTGCACACGTTATCGCCTTCCAGAATTGGGAAGCTTGAATGCTTGCTAAGGCATTTTTATGTCTCAGCAGGGCCACATCTTCCTGTAGGTAGAAGTTATTGGAGAAGTTATTAGGCAAAGCACAGACAGTTCTCAGGTGTCCCCAGAATCTTCCTGTCTCTTATTTTCCACTGTTCTGACAAGCTCATGCCCGGCCCCTGACTTAACACCATTTAAAATGAGTGTTCTGATGACACATTTGCTTCCAGAAAGACTTTTAAACTCTGAAGGCCTCAAAGCAAAGTTCTGTGGGTATTCAGCTTTTTGTATTCATGTGTCTGAAAATGTCTTTATTTTATCCTCACTCTTGAGCAAAAGTTTAACTTGGCAAAGATTTCTAGGTTCAAAGATATTTTATTAATTGTTCCTCATAACTTTGAAGGAATTTTTCAATTCTTTTCTAGAACCAATGCTGCTGAGGAGAAATCTGATGACAATAGTTTCTTATTCTGTATTATGGTATTTTTTGTTTTCTGTATGAAAGCTCAATGAGTTCTTTACTTTGCACATGTTTCATCTTGACTTTAGATTTGAACCTTTAAAAACAATTTTTTCTTCAATCTTATTGGATAGATTTTTCTGATCTTCATTTCTTAAATACAAACTAGCAGTACCGTGCCTCTTAATGGTGAGGACAGAGTACTGGTTCTGAACAACTGACTGGCAATTCAATTAAGAAAACATAAACTGATTTCCCCCTAAATGTATGGATTATTTTTTATTTATCTTTGAATTTGCAAATTATCTAACTGCATACATTTTAATATTCATATTTCCAAATATTTTTGTAGCATGAAAGTAACCATTTAAAAAGAAGAGTTTGACAAACTTAACAGTGAAATGACATAAAATAAAAATACTTTTAAAATTTTATTATTTATTTCAGCTAGACCAAAGCATGTAAAAAATACTTATTTTTTAATTCACTGATTTAACCATTCTATGATTTTCTCCTTGGTCTCAAACATCTTCTGGTGAGTAAAACATATTAGCTTCTGGAGACTGCAATGTATGTATGTATGTGTGTGTGTGTGTACCATGTTTATTACTCTTCCTAAGTCATTTGACTACTTTAATTTCTTTGGTCTTCTTTAATATTTCCATCCTTGTCTTTTGTATTATTGACCCTTCTGTTACTTTAGAAAGGAAAAGTGCACATGACACTTTCATTCCTTCTCTCATTTTTAACAGTCTGTAAGTAGAGATTCTGGAAGACCTGGGTGGCACACCTGGTTAAAATGCTTCACTGCTAATTAAAGAGCTGGCAGTTTGAGTCCATCTAGAATTGCCTCGGAAGAAAGGTCCGGCACTCTGCTTGTAAAAAATCATCCAGGGCACAGTTCTACTCTGACACACAAGGGGTGGCCAAGAATCAGAATCAATTCAGTTGCAATTGGTTTGGTATTTGGTTTAATGAGAGATTGTCCACTATCCCTCAAGACCAGAAAGTATCTTCTGGTCTATGTCGTGGCTAAGTCAGGACAGTTTGTCTTAATAGCCTACATGTACGGAAGAGAAAGCAAAGCCTACTGGCTGTGTTGATCAGTTGGCTCGGCACTTCTGGTTGTTGAGGGGATGAGTCTTCATCTGTATTCAACCATGCAGTCCTCGCTAGTGAGGGAGAGTGCCAAGGACAACAAGAAAACAATGGCAATTTTTGGATAATATTTAATAAAATCATATTTCTCTGAATAGAGGATGGTAAAGCAAGTTGATGCTATTTTTTAATGTTGCAAAATAATAACTTTTAGATGCTTTCTTTCTCACAGGAGAACGTAAGGAGAGAATGAGAAGGGCAAATGGAAGCTATCATTGAGGGCTTCTGTCTTTAGCATTTATGTGAGATGCAAAGAAAACTTCCAATAGTCTTTTAGGGGAGATAAAAATAGGATTATTTTGGAAGATAATAAGATTGACTATACGAAGGAGATTCCAAAAGTTTGTGGGGGGAAATTCATTATATTTAAAATCTATTTTCCACAAACTTTTCGAAGCCTCCTCATAGAATGTCAAATCTTTTCTGATTGGTGGTTGGTGCTTGTATTTGGTAAATGTAATTTTGAAATCTATTTTAAGGAAGTCATACCCCAAAATTTAAACATAAAAATGTCAAAAATATTTATCTATTAATATACACTTCAACTCTAGAAATACATTGTGAAGATCGTTAAATAGAAAAGGATTATTGTAATGCACAAGAGAAAAGCAGATGAACAAACTATATAATGTTAGCTCAAATACTTGAATGCTCCACGGTAAAAAAAACATAAAGGAAATTCAGACAGATATTAACTATGATCAATTTAGAGTGATCCTTTTTGGTATCAACTCCTGTATTTCAATCTTTCCCATATCTGAACTGCTTGACGCATCAAAGAAACAGGGAGCCGGGGGATCAAAGGGCTAGTATTAGCTGCCTGCTAGTATTAACCTTGCAAGTTGTTCCAATCCATTGAGCTAGAGGACGTGAAATCATGTGTAAACTTTAAAGTAAAATGGTAAGATGAATTATTGTTATCACCAATAACTGAAGGATACTATAACTCATCTTTTGGAGAGCTCTCTTTCCACTCAGTTTCATCTAATTTATCTTTGTCAAGACAAATGAGGTTCCCAAAACACTTGGAAAGTCTCCCTCAAGATAATAAACTGCATTATCTGTGCTGTGTGATTGTTTTGAACTGTGAGATAACAATCTTTTAGGTTGGTTTTCCGTCCTATACTTATACCCAGTAGCAGTATCACCCTCCCCCGACCCCAAATTGAAATTTGAAATATAGTTCTACAACATTTTTTTTCTAAAAGGTGTTAGTTTAATCATGGGCAAGAAAATATACAGGAACAAATGTATGCTTATTAAGTAACACATTAACAACAAGTGATTTCATATGCAAATTGCCTATAATTTGTATGCAATTCTCTACTTTTTTAAAATGTGAGTACTTCCAAAAGTTCTTTAGTGTTTTACAACATGTACCATTTTTAAGACAGTGTTAAAGCGCAAATGTTTGGTTCAGTACCTTACCCACTAAGGTTACTGCCTTAAGAGAATGTTATTTCCTATTGCCTGCCTTCCTTGGCCCACCCATTCCGTATCTGACACTTAGGTACACAATGGAGATTCAACTATGAACAAGTGAGACACAGATCTGCTCTTGAGTTGCACGACATCTGGCCCCACTATTTGACACGGACCATTTGGAGACTAAAGAGCTGGACTGTTAACCACAAAGTCTGCGGTTCCGCTCTACGGGAAACAGGTGAGACTATCTGCTCTCTGAAGCATTAGGACACACCAGAAATTCTCCGTGTAGGGTCGCTGTGAATCAGAAGCCCCTCGATGGCAGAGGCAAATATAAATATATATATATACATATAATCTTAGTATTGCATTCAACTCATACTGACCACCTACCTGTCTTCCTAGAGATAGAAAGTGAGGTTAGCTCCTTTCCTATAAAAGCAGGGATCCATCTAAACTGAGGAAAATCTAGGTTCAAAGAACTGGTTTAAAACAGAAGATACTCGTTCTGCCAAAGTTTTAGCATACTGATGTATTCAGTTATATATCTTTATATAATCTAATGATATTTTCCGTATTTGTTTATAGTCATTTCAAATATGCAGACTCATGGATTTGTTAAATAGGACTAAGTAACAAACAACATAAATGCAAATAATAGTAGCGGGATCAATGGAACTATCATACTATCTTATTTTTCATTTGGATAGATAAGTTTAACGTCCTCTGGAAAGATCTCCCATTTCACTCCCAGAAGGAATGTATGGGGTTTTTATAGTATGGCCCTTTTGAGTAAGGGTTAGACTACTCCCAGAAGGTCAGAGGTTCAAATCCATGGCCCTCTCCAAGAGAAAGATGACACTCACCTGTTGCCATAAAGACTTACAGCCTCAGAAACTCTTTGGAGGGTCCCTATGATTTGGAATCAACTTCATGTCGGTGGGGTTTGTTTGGTTTGATTTGTTTTTGGATTGTATGATAGTCCCAAAATCTCACAATAAAAGAGCTTATGATATTAATTTATTCCATATCACATTTGCAATATCTTGCGTTGGACCCTTGTTCTGGGTAGGAGTGTACATAAGAAGACCATTATGTGGATATTTCTATATGAGTCCTAAATCAGATTTATTGATGATACAACTCTTTATCAGGGAAATGTCATGTAACACCATGTTATTTGGGCAAGTGAGATCTTACCTTTACGTGCCATCACATCCATCGTCATTTTAATCACCCTTCTGTCCTTATGTGTTTTGCCCTATCTTTCCCAGTCTGTGGGTAATTTAAAAGCACTCACGTGGTTCGCAGGTTGATGCATTGGGCTGCTAACTGAAAGGCTGGGGATTCAAACCCACCAGCCTGCTACTGTGGAGAAAGATCCTACTGTCTGCTCCCATACAGATTTATGGCCTCGGAAACTCTATGGAGCAGTCATTTCAGAGAAATCCACACTACTGTGTGTACCCTAGGCCTACTACAAAATGTATTTATCAGAATCCAACTGGGTTCTCCTGGCTGCTTGACGTTCTTGCTATTGATCTCCCACGCACTCCTCACCCACTTCTCGCGCCAGGCACTCGACGTTCTCTCTGCTCATGCACACAATCCATTGCTGATCCTTTCCTTTCTCCCCAGATAATAACCATCCTGCTTTACTGAGAAATTCAGTTTATGCTTTCTAATTTCCTTATCTATGTCTTAAAAGTAGGAAGTCATTATCAAACAGCAACCAGCTGTCAGGCACCATGCAAGACAACAGGATGCATAGATAGATAGATAGATAGGTAGACAAATAGATAGATACAGAGATAGATAGATACAGAGATAGATACAGAGATACAGAGATAGATACAGAGATACATAGGTAGTTAAAGTGAAGGGAAGTAGCCAGCTGATCTTTGGATCCACAATACTCAGCAGAGTTACTGACATACAGTAAGTGCTCGACAAATGTGGAGATGAATGTACTAGTGAAGTGTATTAGTGAAAAGACAGATCTAGAGGTTGAATTACTTTAGGAAAAAGGAGAAGGGGAGTAAGAAAGCACAAAATAGATTTTGTGACCTTCTCAGATGCTCTTTCAGAGGAAAGGAGGATGATTCCTATCTCAAAGGAACTGGTAGTCTTCATTTCCAAGGCTGCATCCATGCTTTAAACTCACGCTTACCCTGAACTTGATTCATCTCCCTCAAAGGGGAGCATCTTTGCTATTACTAAATATATAGGCACACACATGCATGCTGTCACGAATCAGTAACCAGAACTTGTCGGCTCTGGAAGTATACTCGTCTCCTTGCCATCAGATCACCTGCATGTGTTTTGACCTTTGGTTCATCACTGTCATCTACACCAGTGTTTCCCAAAGTAGATGGTTCAGTCCCCTGGGGGTGTTGAATGACCTGGGGGTGCAAAAGCAGACACCTGCACTTTACCCTTGCCTGAGTAATTTTATTTCTGAAAGGCGACCATAGACCAAATAAATTTGGAAACCTATCACCTATCTTTTAAGGTTTAGTTTAAGACTCACCTCTCCCACCAAACCTTCTATAGGAGCACCAGCGTTATCTGTGCTGATTCTGTTACATGTGGTCTAAACTGCCTTGTACTCCTACATATTAGCATGTGTTTTGTTCCTTTATATAGTCAGGATTCAATTAATACTGGTTGAATGATCGTGACAAGTTGAAAATCTTAACTAGAGTTAGTAAAAGAAAAAAATTAGTACTAAGTTTTACTTTTACAAAGAAAATGTTTTTCCCCTATAATAACTTATAAACAATTCATTTAAAAAATTTTGTTTCTACTTGGGTCTTGCCACTTGAATAAATGAAGTCATCAAGAAATTGGCTAGCCTTGATCTTTAGGTAGCAAAATATTCTTAGACACGGCAATGATGTTGGCGCTTTCGTTCCCTCCCCCAATTGTGGGAGGCAAAACATGGCTTAATATGATCTGGGTCAGATTCCATTTTCTCCAATGAAACTTCGAGGGAATTTCTTGGTATCTCTGAAAGACTAGTTTCTTACCCCGTTTTAAATGGATTGCTACATATGGGGGTTCTGGTTTGCTTTCAAACAGTTGTGTGCACCCTCATTTTGTCATGTGCTGGTTTCACTGCATTCTGTCAAACTACCGCCCCATGCAACCGAGACTGAAGAGGTTCTTGGATAAAGAACTCGTAAAAAGTAGGTACAATAATAAAGTCATAGATGGTTCTTGGAATTTGTTCAAATGAAATGCTGCATCCAAGTGCAACATAAGTACAACATCTTAGCCATGTAAGATCATTACCATAAAGTAATCATTATGATTAAAAAACCCTCTAATTGAATCATTCTTCTTTCCAAAAGATTGGAATTCTAAGAATACTTCTCAGAAGCTCTCAAACTTAATACGGAACAGGAAATATTGCAATGAGTCCTCGAGAGTAGGAAAAACACACACACCAGGAAAACCCCCCACAGTTGCCTTGCCATTTTTCCATTATGCTTTTTAATCATCTCATTATTCATAGCTATATAGTACTTGTGTGTGGTGCGGAATGTATTCACAGGGGAATGTAGTTAACAGCATATTGGTGTATAAGTATATATACATAATCTACAAGCATGTTTATAGTAAACATACTAAGTAGTTTTCATATTTTAAACTTTACATATATGTTACATTTTTTGAAGCACAAGGAAACCATGTATATGTATGCCATGACTAGGTCAAAGCATCTCCTAAGTAGATTAATAGGACCAGATCTGTAATATCTTATTTCTAAAACAATATCAATAGCAAAATAATGCAAATAACATTCATATAAGTTAGCAGCTGCAACTATGAGGACATAAGTGGAATTTTAACATTTAACCAGAAATAATATATGTAGAAGTTAGGGAAATTTACCACTAAATATTGCCGTGGTTAAGATTTAAGTTTAGTAGTTAAGATTTAAATTAAGATTCTGAGAAGCTGGATTAAATGAAGAAGAGTATGGCATCAGGATTGGAGGAGGCTTATTAACAATCTGAGCTATGCAGATGACATACTCTTGCTTGCTGAAAGGAGGAGGAATTAAAGCCTTGCCAATGAAGAGCAAGGATTGTAGACTTCAGTATGAATTACAACTCAATGTAAAGAAGACCAAAATCCTCACAACTGGACCAATAGATAACATCATGATAAATGGAGTGAAGTTTGAAATTGACAAGGATTGTGTCTTGGATCACAATCAATGCTCATGGAAGCAGCGGTCAAGAAATCAAAAGATGTATTTCATTAGGTAAATCTACTTCACAAGATCTCTTTACCATACTGAAGAGCAATGATTTTACTTTGAGAACTAAGATGTGCCTGACTCAAGCCATTGTATTTTCCATTGCCTCATATACATGAGGTGGACATTGAATAGGAAGACCAAATAATAATCCATGCATTTTAATTATGGTGCTGGAGAAGAATATCAAAAATACTGTGAACTGATAAAAGAACAAACCAGTCTGTGTTGGAAGTAGTACTGAGAGAAGTAAAGCCAGAGTGCTCCTTAGGGGCAAGGATGACTAGAATTCATCTCACATACTTTGGACATGTTGTCAGGAGAGACCAGTGCCTGGAGAAGGACGTTATGTTGGTAAAGTGGAGGGGCAGCAAAAGAAGGGAGGACCTCAACGAGATGGAGTGACTCAGTGGCTGCAACAAGGCATAGGAACAATTGTGAAGATGGTGTAGGACCATGCAGTGCTTTGTTCTGCTGTTCATCGGGTAGCTATGGGTCGGAGCTGACTCAATGGCACCTGACAGCAACAAGGTTTAAGTGTAGTCTGTGATTGAAATTTCAAAATAATATGAGAAGTTTGAAGAGGCAATGAGAACTGCAAAGGAAGAAAAGAAATTATGAGAAACGCAATGAAAAGATGTGTGAAGGAAGTATTAAAGGAACATAATTCTTTACCCACCAGCTTAGGAGACAAACTTCTTTAGTACATGCTTCTGGATCATAGATAAAGATGCATTAACTTAGATAGCCATTCCATTTTTCAGTCCCCTCATATTTCAACATTCCAAGTTTCATTGTGATAATAGTAAGATGCTATATCGGTCACAATAGGATAGGTTGTGCTTTAGTAAAAATAAAACCTTAATGGTATAAAACAAGGTAAATTTGTACTTTGCTCCTGTTACATGTTTATCATGAATTAGGTCATTGTCTAGGTTGTCTACATTTTACATTTCATTGACTTACATGGTCGTCATTTAGCGATCCTGGCTGAACAGGAGCGTCTACTATCTCTGTGCTTCCACAATTACTGTGACAAGTAAAAAGTAAAATGACAAATAGCACATGACTATAGTTTCTCCCTAGAAGTCACATTGATTAAAGTCAAGGTCACGGTTATGCAAACATGAAATGAAAGAATCAAGAAGAGTAATCTCCTCATGTTTCCCAAAAGAGTGAGTTTACTGCACAGAACTAAGTACTTCCATGACCATCTAGAGAAAATCGGAGAGACCAGTTCTTCTAACTCATTCTTTGCTCAAACCAGATATGATTGACAATTTCTTTTTCTATTTGTGGAATATAAAGGTATAAAAATGATTGTTTTCTTCAATAACTACATGTGAAAAACTATTATATGGAGAATGAAAATAAACTGTTTTACTACTCACTCATTTCTCTATGGATTCAAGGTCTTTCTTCTGCCTCTTAAGAAGGCTATAATTTGGTAGAGAAAATGAATTGAGAATGAGGCAGAAGATCAATCAAGTGAACACTACTGGGCACAAAAAGAACTAATAACGGATTATAACGTAAAATGAAAAGTCAGTGTTGAGTGAAGTTTGCTAAGAAAATTTTCTTGGAGAATATTTACCCCTCAATGGACATGGCCCTAGTCTTTGATGGATGGGGAGAAGGAAAGAGGAAATTTCTGGTTAGAAAACTATCAGCTGAAGAAGATGAGCAGAAGAAGGAATAAGCAGGAGACTTCTTTCAGGTGGTTAGAAGTTGAGGGAGAAGTAGCACACCAGGATCAGTTTTCAAAGAGTGTGGACCTCAGGCTGAAAAGTTTAGATCTGATCTGATGACAAGCATGAGAAATATGGATCTGGCCAATGCCAGAATATAAGTGTTTAAGTTGTAGTAGTTTGGGAGGCTACACTTAAATAAGAGATCCCTAAGAGATTATGTGTTATGCACAGGTACATGCACAAACATTCACACACACACACACACACACACACACACACACACACACACACACAATCTTTAGCTAAAAAAAGGCTTTCTCTTTGCCCTCACAGGGCTTCCATTTGGTTGGGGAGGTAAATCACATCTTCAATATGAATACAGTGTTTAGGGAAGTATTTTTTTTAATTTATTTTTTATTTTTTAAATGTTTTATTAGGGGCTCATACAACTCTTATCACAGTCCATACATATACATACATCAATTGTATAAAGCACATCTGTACATTCTTTGCCCTAATCATTTTCTTTTCTTTCTTTCTTTTCCCTTTTCTTTTTTTACATTTTATTAGGGACTCATACAACTCTTATCACCATCCATACATATACATACATCAATTGTATAAAGCACATCCATACATTCCCCGCCCCAATCATTCTCAAAGCATTTGCTCTCCACTTAAGCCCTTTGCATCAGGTCCTCTATTTTTCCCCCCTCCCTCCTCGCTCTCCCCTCCCTCATGTGCCCTTTGTGATTTATACATCGTTATTTTGTCATATCTTGCTCTATCCGGAGTCTTAGGGAAGTATTTTCAAGTATAATTTTGATCACAGATGGGAATTCTTTCTCCAGAAATAGTTAAGAAAATAGAACCCTATTTCAACTTCAGAATTAAGTGTTAGTTATTTTATCGAGAGAGAAAGTTGAATTAGTCTACCTTCCAGAACAGTGGTTCTCAACCTTCCTAATGCCGTTACCCTTTAATACAGTTCCTCATGTTGTGGTGACCCCCCCAATCATGAAATTATTTTCATTGTTACTTCATAACTGATTTTTCCACTGTTATGAATCATAATGTAAATATGTGATATGCAGGATGTATTTTTCATGGGTACAAATTGAACATAATTACAGTATAATGATAATCACAAAACAATATGTAATTATATATTGTGAAATATTTATTTCTAATTACAAACAAATGAAATTTTGTCTTGAAGCACAGTGTAGCATGGGTAACAGTCTTAATATAACAACAATGAACTACATTGATACATTTTGTGACAGTATGGCTAAAAAGCCAACATCAACAGGAAGGTTGAGATAGCTTCTTTCTCACCATATCAGGAATTCTCAGGGCAATCTTTGCAAGAGCACAATGAAGATCATCTTCCACAACAAGACTACTTCTGTATTTAGACTTGATAATCAACAAACTGGAAAACTCTTTCACAAAGATATGCTGTTGGAAATGGAAGAAGAAGGTGCAACATAGTCTCAGACAGAACAGGATATGACTGTAAACACTTGATCCAGAATTTTGTAACTGGCATTGTAGAGAAATCAGTTCTGGCTGCATCGCTGTCAATAAGTTCACTGAACTCCTCGTGTGCTTTCTCAGGAACATCTTCAAATTTGACTGTGAATGGGCTTCTGGCAAGTGCAAATGCGGTGTCAGGTAGATTTGGAAAGTACAACGAAATTTCGTTTGCAAGTATGTGCAAGTGTTCTTTCACAGAAATTGTCACTGTAATCCTTTTGTCTGGTTCAACGTTATATTTCTCAAAGAAAGCAGATAAGGTAGGCAACATGTACATTTTATTTTCATTCAGTTTTTCTGCCAAAGCTGAAGTTTCATTTGGAATTATTGGGTCTTCTCAGAAAAATCAAGGGATGTTGCATTTGGTCCTTGAATTGATAAATTTAACTCATTCAACATGGCAAAGATGTCAACCAAGTAAGCTATTTTATGCAGTTCACTTTTATCACTGAAAAGTGCTTTGAACTGCGGTCTTGCTTTCTGATTAAAAAACGTTTTGAGTTCATCACAAAGCTCAAAAACACGTTTTAAAACTTTTCCTCTCAACAGCCATCTCACTTCAGTATGAAATAGCAGAGCATTATTCAGCACATGCAACTCGTTGCACAGTTGTGAAAATAGTCAACTGTTTAAAGTGCTCACCTTTAAAAAATTGACAAAACTTATGACGCTTTTCATCACTTCTTCTAACTCTTGTGGCAGCGTCTTCATTGCTAGTATTTGCTGATGAATCATACAGTGAGTTCCAATGACTTGGAGATTCATTCTGTACCAAATGTTGAAATCCACATCGACATCCTGGCATAGCTGGAGCACCATCTGTGCAAACACCACAAACCTTTTCCCAAGAGATTTTATGCTCTTTCAGAAATGAACCAACTGTGTCAAATACATCACGTACAGTAGTTGTCATTTCAAGAGGTTTGCAAAAAAAACAACCTCATCTTTAAAGTTATCATCATTAATATGCCTCACATAAACCAGTAACTGTGAACACTTTGCAATGTCTGTAGATTCAACAAGCTGGATGCTAAATACTGGGAGTGGAGAAGATTCAGTTTCCCAGATTACCTGATCAAGAATATCAGCAAACATGTCATCTATTCTTATGCACACAGTGTCATCAGATAAGGAAATTGCACTCAATTTTATACCAAATTCATCTCCGATCATAATTCAAACAATGTCTTTGGCCTCTGGCAACAATAAATCCTCAGCAATGTTGTAAAGTTTCATAGATCTGGTGATTCTGAGTGCTACCAAATATGAAGCTTCAATGGCTGCTACGTTTTGTTTGTGGTACTTGCCACCAGTGTCAAGTCTGGCTTTTTTGAGTCCATCAGCTTTGCTTCTAAAATAGTTGGCATCCTTGCCAGCAAAGCTTGGATGTTTGCTATCAAAATGGTTTTGTAGTTTGTTTGGCTTCATAGATTCAGCTGATAGAACTTCACAACAAATAACACATTGTGGTTTCTTAATTCCTGCTGTAATGATGGAGATAAAACCATACTGTATAAGAACAAAAAATCATATTATCGCCTGCACACCTCCATGATACGATTGCTGAGGACAAATGGGTGCATAAGCAAATGTGGTGAAGAAAGCTGATGGTGCCCAGCTATCGAAAGAGATAAGTGTCTGGGGTCTTAAAGGCTTGAAGGTGAACAAGCAGCCATCTAGCTCAGAAGCAATAAAGCCCACATGGAAGAAGCACACCAGCCTGTGCGATCATGAGGTGCCAAAGGGACCAGGTATAAAGCATCATGCAAATATATATATATATATATATATATATATATATATATATATATATATATGTGTGTGTGTGTGTGTGTGTGTGTGTGTGTGTATATATTCCATAGTGAATGAAGGGGGAAGTGCAGAGTGGAGGCCCAAGGCCCATTTGTCGGCCACTGGAGATCACCTCATAGAGGGGTTTAGGAGAGGAGATGGGTCAGTCAGGGTACGATGAAGTACCGATGAAGAACACAGCTTTCCCCCAGATCCTGGATGCTTCCTCCCCCCAACTACTATGATCCAAATTCTACCTTGCAGGACTGGATAGGGCAGAGGTTGTACACTGGTGCATATGGGAGCTGGAGGCACAGGGAATCCAGGGTGGATGATCCCTTCAGGACCACGGGTGTGAGGGGTGATACTGGGAGAGGGGAGGGTGAGTGGGTTGGAAAGAGGGAACCAATTACAAGGATCTACATGTGACCTCCTCCCTGGGAAACGATGGGAAGAGAAGGGGGGGAAGGGAGACTGCGGATAAGGCAAGATATGACAAAATAACAATCTATAAATTATCAAGGGCTCATGAGGGAGGGGAGAGCAGGGAGGGAGGGGGGGGGAAGAGGACCTGATGCAAAGGGTTTAAGTGGAGAGCAAATGCTTTGAAAATGATTAGGGCAAAGAATGTACAGATGTGCTTTATACAATTGATGTATGTATATGTATGGATTGTGGTAAGAGTTGTATGAGCCCCTAATAAAATGTTTTAAAAAATGCTAACTATGTTTTCTTTTCTTAACATTCTCAACATGAGCCATTGTCATGGGATGGTTTGCTAATGAAAATAATATATAACAATAGCTTTAATAATACAAAAGATGATACATGGCATAGTTCAGTCAATACCATTCATTAAAATTTCCTAGGATTTACCATTCTCGGTGTTGTTGTTTGTTTTTTTTAAACATACCTGTTACTATCACAAGGAGGCAGTATTCACATCAACCACAGCGGAATATAAAAATAAGCATCCAGATTAAGTTCCCATGAGATTATATATATATATATATCAGTAGTTGATAATTTTACATTTACCCAGTAATTATAATTCATGAAGTGTCATTTTACCTCCAATACTGCTGCTTTCAACACAGTGGCTGCTTTTAACACAGTAGCTGCTTTTAACAGAGTAGCTGCTTTCTACACAGTAGCTGCCCTCTACATGGTAGCTGCTCCCTACACATGTGTGACTGGTCTGCATAAGTACCTTACGGCGCTAACCCTGTCACATGCACCTGTATTTGTATGGGGTGTATGTGATGGGGTTGGCACAATGATGTCATCATGCCAGGTACTTGTATGTGGGTGTATCTGCATGTGGGTGGACCTGCCTGGAGTGGCGTCTCACTTCCTAAGACCATAGGAAATACGTGTTTTCTTTTTTCTTAAATCATTTTATTGGGGGCTTGTATAACTCTTAACACAATACATACATACATACATTGTCTCAAGCACATGTGTAAATATGATGCCATCATTGTTTTCAAAGCATTTTCTTTCTGCTTAAGCCCTTGGTATCAGCTCCTAATTCCCCCCCTTCCTTCTCCTCCCTCCCTCATGAACCCTTGATAATTTACAAATTATTATTATTATTTTCATATCTTTCTCTGTCTGATGTCTCCCCCCACATCCTTGTCTGTTGTCCATCCCTCTGGTAGGGGGTTATAGGTAGGTCATTGTGATCAGTTCCCCTTTCTCCCCCTACCTTCCCTGTGCCCTCCTGATATGGCCACTTTCAATATTGGTCCCAAGGAGTTTATCTGTCCTATATTCCCTGTGTTTCCAACTTTTATCTGTACCCATGTACATTCTCTGGTCTAGTCAGATTTGTAAGGTAGAATTAGGGTCATGATAGTGGGCGGGCGGGTGGAGAGAAGCATTAAAGAATCAGAGGAAAGCTGTATGTTTCACTGGTGCTACACTGTACCCTGACTGGCCCGTCTTCTCCCAACGACCCTTCTGTACGGGGATGTCCAATTGCTTACAGATTGGCTTTGGGCCTCCACTCTGCACACCCCCTCTCATTCACATTATGATTGTTTGCTCTGGGTTTTTGATGCCTGATACCTGATCCCATCAACACCTCATGATCACACAGGCTGGTGTGCTTCTTCCATGTGGGCTTTGTTGTTTCTCATCCTTTAAGACCCCATATGCTATACCTTTTGATAACCGGGTGCCATCACCTTTTGTCACCACATTTGCTTATGTACCTACTTTGTCTTCAGCAATCCTGTTGGGAAAGAGAGGATCTTAGAGTGCCAGATTATTAGAACAAAGTATTCTTGTGTTGGGGAAATACTTGAGCCGAGGCCCAAAATCCATCTCCTTCCTTAATACTAAACCTATAAATATATGTACATAGATCTATTTCCCCATTGTCATATATAAATATATTTACATATATACATGCCTGTGTGTAGATCTCTATAAATACCCTTTGCCTCCTCATTCTTTCCTCTGGAAATATGTGTTTTCTGGTGGTCTTAGGTGACTCTTGTGAAAGGGTCATTCAACCCCCAAAGGTTGAGAACCCCTTTTCCAGATGCTCAGTTCCTCACCTGTCAGTGGAGTTAATAATTGTATCTCTCTAAGGATTGTTGTGAGCATTAATTGGTTAAGGAACTGGCAAAAAATAGGCATTACATTATAATATTATATATATCATATAATATATAATTTATATGATAGTAGCAATAATCACACTGTTTCTACTTAGGTAATCACTAATACTATTTCACTTAATTTTAAAGCTTTTAAGTATATTTTGAAAGATTAAAAATATTACTAAATTGTAATTTACTATTAAGTAAAGTCAATCTCATAGTTTTATTTTTATTTGATTATAGAAATGAACTAAAAGGAGAAAATAAAGTTCAAGTCAGAGAATATGTTTGAGATTTCTGTGTTCCATTGTCCTTCATTGGCTGTGTCCCATTAGTAAGTGCTCTTACTTCTCATGCCAAGGGAAGAAATTTTCAACAGTAACTACTCAAAACTATGGTGAACAGTGCACTTGGTTTTTACGGATGAGAAAGCGATATACAGTAAACAGCACTCATTAAGGTGAAAAAGTAATTCGTTCGCTCAGCACTTGATTAGGATCATTGTGTTGATTTCGCTCTTCCCTGGTAGTTTTATAACATCTTGCCTTTTAGCTTAAAACATATAGTTAGTTACTTATGTGTTGATCTTCAAAATGTATCTTAAGGATGATAACTTAGCCAATTTAAGATTCCCAAGGATTTAATCACTTCCCAGAAATGTTTTTCTTGTTCTTTTCTTATATCAACTCCATACTTAGGATGTGGGAAATCTGACAAATGGCAACAAATAATATGAAAATGAAGAAATCAAATAGAAGTTTATATCGAAATATCTGAAGATAGTGTTGTAGTCGTAGTAGTTGGTTGCCATCCAGCGGATTCCAATTCATGGAAACCCATGTGCTGTCAAGCAGAACTGCTCCCCAAGACTTTCCAGCACGTGACCCTTCAGCTGTAGATTGTCACCCTGCCTTCCAACCCTTTGAGTGGGTTTCAACTGCCAGCCTTTTGGCTAGTGGTTGAGCACATAACCATTTACATCATCTAGAGACCCCAACCTTTGATAGTAATCATCACATTAAATTTGAAATCTTTCTTAGAACATGCATAAACAAATATGCATATATGTTAGTTTGGGTATGGTAGAGAAACAAATCCATAGGAGCTCATATGTGTATAAGACAGTTCTATATAAAGGGTAATTGCACATTAAGAAAGCATCCCAATCCAATCCAAGCCCATATGTCAGATACCAATATTAGCCCATATGTCAGATACCAATCTATAAAGTCCTTTTCAGACTCACAAAACACATGCAGTGACGCTGAATGCAGGATGATCACAGGCCAGTGGGTAGAAAGTCTTTGGATCTAGTTGTAAGCATCTCAGCACTGGCAAGGGTCTCCATGTGGCTTCTTCAGTTTCCAGGGTACAGGGTCTATCAACATAGTACATGTGTCTTGTCAGTAGAGCATCTCCCAGGAAGTGAGCCCAGAGAGAGAGAATCGGTCTCCTGCCTCCAGGGAGGAAATTCAGAAGTTCCCAGAATCCTCAGGAGGAGGCCATGCCCACAAAAGAGCTTCATTGGCTATGGCCCAATTGACTGACTAGAGTCCACCCCTTCACTCTGAATCCTCAAATTGACAACGATTATATAACTATCACAGCATATTTTAATGGCTTATAGATGTGCAAATATATATTTATATACAGGCAAGGCAGTCCTTGGATTACAAATGTCTGACTGAAGTACAATCTATAGTTACAAACCAACCCACATAAATCCTTGTGTACTAAAAACTGGATGTTTATGTGTATCTGAAAGTGTTTCTTTAATTTTTAGGTATATTATACTATATACTAAGATAAACATTTGACAGATATGAATGGTATTCAACTGTTGTGATATACATTGATTTCAGTTGATTACAAGTTCAACTGAAAGACAAATTTAGAAGAGGCATTCATTTGTAATGCAGGGGTTGCCTGTACGTAGACACATCAAGTTACTAATCACCACCAAGTCAATTCTGACGCATGATGATCCTATGTGCATAAAAGCTGAACTGTTCTTTGTAGGGTTTGCAGTGGCCATTTTTTCCTAAAAGTAGGGGAAAAAATCCTACTTTTCTTCTGAGGCTCCTCTGGAGGGATTCGAACCTTCAAACTTTGTGTTAACAGTTTACCTTCTTAGCACGTCTATCACAGACACTGATGCGGTCAGTCGTTTAATAGAGTACTGAAGGCTGAGGCTTCCTCTGGCAGGGTGGATCAGCACAGTGTGGAGATCATGTTCTCCATCTCAGCAATTAGGGGAAAAGAGAGAACCATGGTATTCACTCCCCAGAAGTATTTGTTTTTGTGACTCTCACAGGTGGACCAGAATTTGAGCTTATTGGAGAACCAACCATCCCACCAATACTTTGGCGTGATTGATCCTAGATCTGGGAATGGTGCTGGTGGTCGTGGTGGTGATATGTGTGTGTGGTGTGTGTGTGTGTGTGTGTGTGTGTGTGTGTGTGTGTGTGTGTGTAAAGTCACTTAAAATGCCTTATTCTGACCAGGTAAAGGTTTGTTTCAGTCTTAGTGTGTGAAGGGGCTTTGGACGACTGCATTTGGCAAGCCCTTGGGGAAAATGGACTTTTGGAAGAGAGAGAAAGGTTGCTGTGCCATAAAAACAAACAAACAAACAAACAAAAGTCCACTCCCAAAATAAATAAATGAAGAGAAAATGAAAGGGGTGGGGGGAGGGGAACACAGCTGAAATGATAGGTTTTTAAAGTGCTTTGCTGTTTAATAATTTCTCAGTTGAAAATACAATTTCCTTTTCCTTCGTTTCACTTTTATACACACAGCTCAGAAGATGGACATGTGGCAAGCCATAATAGACTGCTCCTTTCCCAGGTATCTCCTGCTTGCTTCCTTTATCTTGGATAGGAAATGGCTTGACGGCACCTGTGTGCTGAAGGTCCCCGGGCAGCTGCCTGACTAGTGAATGCCTGATTATGTGTTAACGGGCTTTGTCAGATATTGGCAGAATCTGTTCTCTTCTTTTGCCTTTTCAGCAAGGGCACCATTGACAGCCTGGCTACCCATTTATAGAAATGTTGTCCATCAAACTGTGAGGAAGGACAATAGTGTTTTTCTGTGGCCAGTGACTGTGGGAAACTTTTCTTTAGCTATTCAGGCAATTTTTGTAGCTTGCTCTGAAGAGGAGAGACTGATGAGTGCAAAAAGTACAATTAAGCAAAGCCAGACTTCAATGGAAGGCTGTAGTGTAGTCTCCTGTTCTCTCTCTCCCTCTCTTTTTTTTTAATTTAGAGGAGGGGGGAAACCCATGGGCTTCCACGTTGCTGTGTGGCATTCAGCGGGGGGCTATTACAATCCTAAATTTTTTTCTAGACCACCTAATTCTAAGTTAAAATTAAATGTAATGAGAGCCACTTGGAGTTCTGAATATTTTAAAGCATAATTCCCACAGAAGGGATTCGACCTAAACTGCAGTGAGCATCAGTTGGCTAATTATAGCTGCATTTTATATTACAGCAGGTGTCAGATGCAGTCATCTCAATAAAGTCCACATAATACTCTGGGAAATAACAAAGGCTTTCCTTTGAATGTGGGTACTAATTCCTTCTAGGTGTCATATGAGCCCTGATACTTCTTTCTGCCATTAACAAGAGCACTGCAGCACTCAGAAATGCTTTTTTTTTGCTCAGGATGAATTGATACTGTAAAGCGCTTACCCATCAGACTTGGCAGATGTCAGCAGTTAATACTGGTGTTGCAGAGGTTGGAATAGAATGCAGAGTCTTATGTAAATACTCTTAGATGATCGGCTGGTTTTCAGAAGGCGCCCGAGCACCGCACCAACTCACTTAATGAGCGTTCAATAGATAGCAGCAGGGTATCCGCATTTACTTTGGCTCCTGCTTTATAGAAAGTCCTCCAGAAGTGAAGGGCAGATGGTAAGGCAGTAAACTAGGTGAACAAAATGCACTGGACTTGGATAAGGACCTGTTGTGTTCACGGGGCATTGCTCGAACTTGTGTGGGTGAGTCGAATGGTGGAAGTGACCAGGAGAGTCAAAGAGTGCCTGAGGACCGGAACCCCTGTGCATACCCCACAGATAAGAAGCCAGTTTCATTTGGAAAACATGTCTGTCGTTGGAATGCAGGTGGACGATGGCCTAGGCACAAAGGACGGCACTTTAAAATAAAAGGATGGCAATTATTCTGCGCAGCTATATTGGTCCATGGGTGATTTCCACTCTGTCCCACCCATGGCAGTCCCATTGCATGCCAGAGGAGAAGCTTGAGAAGGAGGGCCTGTTAAAAGTCTAAATGGGAACTACCAGCTCAGACATGGTTAATGCAAACTCCATCTGCCTTCCATTCTGGCATGAGTCCCATTTCTTTATGAAATTCTAAACTGGCAGAACAAAGCCAGTATCCCCCTATAATTTTGACCCCTGGTGGCATCGTGGTTATGTTGGACTGCTAACCTCAAAGTCAACAGTTTGAATCCACCAGTCGCTCCATGGGAGAGAGATGAGGCTTCCTATTCATGTTAAAAGTTACAGTCTCAGAAACCCACCGGGGCCATTCTAGCCTGCCCTGTAGGGCTGCCATGAGTCAGAACCAACTCAGAGGCAGGGAGTTTGGTTCTGATTTGAGGCAGCTTTGAGTTCTCCTTTTGACAGTTCTTGAATGTCACCTAGCAAGCTTTGTGGGGATGTTGATGAAAATTGGGCCCCACTTCCAGGAGTTTAATCTTCTTTCCATGTTAATTAGATCAATATATGTGTGAACCCTTGGAGGAGAGCACTGTGCAAAGCCCCACAGTGCGTCAGAGCCTGTCCTCAGGATGCTGACCATCTATTCACAAAAGTACCTCTTAGAACCTCTTCTGAAGGTTTAGGTTAATTTTTGTGTAAATCATCTATGCCCATGGATTTGAATGAAGTCCAAAGTATGGGACCCAAACGTATTATAGGTAGATATTTGAGTAACTCACAGTAGATCTGAGATTGCCTAGTAGAACTGCCTATGTGGTGTTGAAGGCTACCAATCTGTATGGCGGCAGACTGCCTCCTCTGGTTTCCATGAAGCAGTTTGTGGGTTCACACAGGCAGCCACCCTTTTTATTAAAAGCTACATGGTAATAAAAACCCTTATGGTTAAGTTTTTCCTAAATCTATGGTTATTTGCTTATTCCTGGTAGTGAAAATCCTGAATCAAAGAACATTTATAATTTTGATTCAAGTTATAGTTTTTAAGATACTTTTGCTAAAAAAGCAAACTACCTTTATTGTAGTATTCTTTGTTATTTTCCCTCTAGGGGTAAGGTTTTTTTTAAAAAAACAAAAGCCAAGATTTTAAGTTTAAAGTATTAGAGTATCAATTAAATAAGATATTGCAGTGTCAGAAATTTGATCAGCTATTGTATGATTAATAAGCAAGCAGTTTAGTAGATATTAGATTTTCAGTGTGAACAGCCTCTATACACTGAACCTCCATATAGGCAGTCCCTGCCAATACAGGAACCCTGGTGGTGGATATTGAGCTGCTAGTCATAAGGTCACAGGTTCAGCCCCATCAACCACACCTTGAAAGAAAGATGAGGCTTTACAGCACAGGAACCTCTGGGAGGAATTTTACTCTGCCCTATAGGGTTGCTAGGCATCACAGTCAACTAGATGTCAGAGGAGGTTTTGGTTTGGTGGCACACAACCTGATTATTTATGGTAAGGGCCATAATTCAGACTTCTATATGGAAGGAGTCCTGGTATGTATGTAAATGTTATATCTCTTAAAAGGTGTGGTATGTATTTTTTTCCCTATGTAGAACAAGGGTTAACTCACTCCATGGCTAATGAAAAAGTCAGTTTCAAGTCTACCCAGAGGTGCCTCAGAATAAAGGTTCAGTGACCTACTTCTGAAAAATCAGCCTTTGCACACTGTGTGGAGCAGAGTTTTACTCTGACGCACATGGGGTCACCATTAATGAGAATTAACACAAAGATGGTTACTGTACACACATACACACACAGGATTCAAAAAGTTCACAGAAAAATTAAGTTAAATTTATTTGTCCCCCTGCTTCCCCTTCCCCCCTCTCTTCCCATACCCTTATGGACTCATTGCTCGCATTACTGTTTCTGAGGTGTTTATCTATTCTGGATTCTGTATGTTAAAAACTTTTATATGTACTAGAATATCAGAACTGTAGGTGAAGGCATACATTGGATGGTGTAAGATATGAAAACATAATAAAATGATAGATAATTTATTAAGGGTTCATAACAGTGGCAGGGTGGGGATGAAGGGAATAAAGATGAGCAGATATCAAAGGACTCAAGTAGAAAGAAAATATTTTGAAAATGATGATGGCAGTGTCTGTACAAGTTCACTTGATATAATTGACTTATGGATTCTTGTACTATCTGTAAGAGCCCCCAGTAAAATGATTAATACAAAAAGAAAATTAAAATAAAAATAGTAAAAACTTACCCAAAAAGCCATATTCCCAAACCCAAATAATATAAATGGATTAATTAATACTGACTTTAATATGGTGAATTTATTTAAAGATTGAAAAGACCATTAAACTTGGCCTGCTTCCATTTTAGCCATCCAATCTCAATTGGTTTTCACCATGACTTAGACATCTTTTGGTACATATTGTCTACTGTGTCTACTACACCACAAGGATCCCAAGCCTTTTCTGTTCAATGTTTTAAATGCTTCACAGATCAACTCCTTTAATCCTTATCACACCTTACAAAACAGAAGTATTTCTGTCACTATTTTGTAGATAAAGAGACTGAGCCACAGGCTAGGAGGAGATCGTCTACTGTTTCAGAGCTAATAAGAGATGGAGCTAGGGTTTGAAGTTGAGCTCTGTGGGTCCAGAACCCAGGCCCTTGACCTCTATGTTCCTACCTCTTCTGGTCACAGAGAAGAGACATAAAGGAAATTATGTTGTTGCTGTTAGCTGCTGTCCAGGGAGCTGTGACGCACAGAGCCCCTGTGGACAATAGGCGGAGCCACTGCCCGGCACTGCACCAGCCTGGCCACTGGGGTGATGTTGGAGCCCATTGTTAGATCCACTGTGTCAGTTCAGCTCGCCGAGAGTCTTCCTCTTTGTCACTGATCTTCTTCTTTCCCTGGAACTGTTCTCTCCTGATAACATCTGAGGTATGTGAGACCAAGTCTTGCCACCCTTGTTTTTAAGGGGCATACTGGTTGTACCCCTTCCCAGACAGGTTTATTTGTTCTTCTGCAGGTTCGTGGTCCTTTCAATATTCTTTGCCAACACCATAATGCAAATGTATCGATTCTTCTTGGCCTTCCTTATTCATTGTCTAGCTTTCACATGGATATGAAGCAATTGAAAATATGGCTTGGGTTCAAGGGCACCTTAGTCCTCAAAGTGACATTCTTCACATTTTAAAAAGGGTTTGTGCAGCAGGTTTGCCTACTGCAACATACCATTATTTACCGCTGCTTCCAAAAGTATCGATTGTGGACCAAGCAAAATGAAATCCTTCACAACTTCAATCTTTTTTCTAATAATAATAAATTTGTCATATAAAAATGTTAAGGAGCACAAGGCCTCCTAATTATGTTTATAATTATGCCAATACAAAATGAACCTATAAATTGTTCCAGTATTTGGCATATGCAGAAACAACCATGATTCTACATGTTTAAGGATTAAAGTGTCTCTTTACGAACTTAAGCCTATTTAATGTTTTCTAATGTTTAACTACTTTTTTCTGATTCCAAAAAGGATACATTCATTTTGAATATCTGAAAAAGATAGAAAATCATAGAAATCTCCCACAATTCTGCCTTCTATATATGTCCATTAATAATACTTATTATTCAGTTCATGGTACAATCTTATAACTAGCAAGTCTAGTTTTACCATGTGTCCGTGTCTATTCCAATACGTCTTGTAAAGTTTATATTTCTATTTAGCGCTAAAGGTTTTTTCAGGATATTACTATGGATTTTATTTTATCCTTCTCTCTGAGACTGGATGATGTAGCACACCGTGACATTTACATAAACCCTAGCAACCCAGAGTGTGCTCTCATTTTACATTTCATAGCTACTGTTCCTCATTGAATTCAGGGCATGTTGCTGGGTACCCATCAGCAGGGCAAATAGGCCACTGCTTATTTGAAAAACACCAATCAATCTTTCTTCTTCAAAAAATAATTCTCCCCACCTCCTACCTGAAATAGGAACATTTCTCCTTTAAAAATTAACTTGATATTTGAAGGTGTTTGACTTTTCAAATTTCATTATTATTTTGGAGTTCCCATAACCCTAACTAGTACCAACACATGTATTTGCACATGTTTACTGGAATTAGTGCTCTGGAAAAGGAACCAGTAATTGGAGGTGAGGAGACTGGATAAGTGGCCTTATCAAATTCTGCCTCTTAGCCTGGCCTGGTGTACTTCACCTTCAGATGCCAGGTCTGAAGAATAGGGAACACTATTATTAGTTTTGAATATTTTACTGTATTATTAATAATGATTACAGGTCAGCATGTGTTTATATATACATATATATGATGTCAGGAATCTATACATGTGTATGCATGTCTGTATGTATGTATGTATAGATAGAGAGAGAGGTAGCGACTAGGAGTCCTGGTGGCACCGTGGTTAAGCGCTTGATGGCCAAAACCCACTCGCTGCTCCACAGTGGCAGTCTGCTTCCATAAAGATTACAGCCCAAGAAAATCTCTAGGGCAGTTCTGCTATGGGTTAAAGAGTCACTGAATTGGGACCAATTTGATAGCATTCGGCTTGGTTTGGCTTACTCTGTGCAGGGAAGGAGACCCTGGGTGGTGTAGTTAGGTGCTCGGTATTAACCAAGAGTCTGCCTGTGGGACCCACCCCACGACATCTCGGAAGAAAGTTCTGGGGATCTGTTTATGAAACCCTAGTGTAGCAGCCTCACTGTGCACACACGAGCTCTCCAGAGTGGGAATCAACTCAGTGGCAACTTTTCGGAGGGTGGATGTGCAGCGCATTTTAAGGAATTGAGGATTTAGCAGTGAACAAAAGAGACTTTTCAAAAGTTCCTAAGAAATGAAATTTATATCCTATTGGGATAAGAAAGACAGAAGCCAAAGAAGTAAATATACAGCTTTATACATGTAGATGAACGTTGCGAAAAAGACAAAGCAAAAGGAGAATGAGTGCCAGACAGAAATTCAAGGTCAAATAAGGTGAGTGAGGGAAAGCCTTGCTAAAAGGCGTGTCCCTGAGCAACACCTGCCATGCAGATGAGGCATAGTGGGTTGTCCTTCCCGATGCTTCATTCCCTTCCTCGGCCATGTGACTTTTCAGGACCTCCCACAAGAGGATGAAGAGGCTATTTCCTCACCAAATTGATGCTGGGATTGGTCATTTGACGAACTTTGACTAGAGATATGTTAATGGATAATAAGGAATACATGTCCATGTGTGAATTTGTTTCTCTCTGTGCTTGTGCCATTCACCATGGAGGTACTGCCCACATAGCTATCGTTCCAAAGAGAATGAAGAGAAACAGAGAGTATCTGTAACCTCAATTTTGAAGCCTGGAGCCAAGCCACACGAGTCCTAGCGGAGCCCATCAGACACTCAACCTTCTCGCAGACTTTGTGAATGGAAAATAAGCACTTACCATTGTGAACTATTGGGATTTGAGAGTATTTGTTACACAGTATTGTTTCCAGCAATAACTGGCTGATAAATATGTTCAAAATCATGCTGTTAAAAGGAAATCCCAGTCTGTCTGGCCCTACAACTGATCTTCGTTATTACTTACCACGCTACTAGAACTTAGACTGCATTTACAGTGGGGAACAGGGGGGCGGGATGGATAATCCATGTTAATTGAATTATTTTATTCATAAACCTTTTTATCCTATGTCTCAAATTAATAATTTGTCCATCATCTCCTAGTAGTCTGATCAGTCATTTACCATAAAATTTAATAAACTTGACTTATCCAAACTTGACTTTGGGACTTAGCTATCCTGGATATATATTGTCACATTTTTAAGTGGGAAAGTCAAATATTAGCACCCTAAGAGAACTACTTAGGATGTCGGCAAACAGTTATGATCCTATCACCTTTGGCCAGATGGCCAGGGGATTTAAATTTTCTTCTGGTTGAATTCAGTTGGCAAAACAGAAAGTTCTGGTGCCCTGCACTGTATCCCTTTGGCCTGTCACTGACTATTGCCAACGCTGGCATGGACCGATGGTGCATGCTCAGATCAGGCTGACAGTGTCCCACCTCAAGCATGCAATGGATGTCTTTCAGCTTCCTGCTCCTGAATCTTCTCCAGAGCTGCAGGAGTTCAGAAATAACTCTCTTGAAAGAGCAACCCAGAAGTGGGGGCAGGTTGTGCAGAGTCCATATTGACAGGCCCTGGTTCTCTAGGAAACAAGAAAGCACTCCTGAAGCACTTTTAAGTAAAGTGAGTGCACAGAGCATTGCTGTAGGGAAATTAATCTGGTGGTGGTTCATGTATCAGAGCGGCAGAGGGAAGGGTTAGACACCAGGAGAGGAGTCAGGAGAAATGTGTAGGATTACTCTCATGGTCAAGTGATGACGGCAAGACTAAGGTAGTGACAATGGGACCAGAAAACTCACGACATATGACAGAGATGTTTTGTTGAAGAAACCACGTTGATGACATATTCTATACTTTACGCACAAGAACAGAGCTCAGCTGACCTAGCAGCCAGTACCTATGTAACCAGGTACACAGTATGAATTCATCCCTATGATACAATTTTGTAGGGGTGTCAAAGGGTATTCTTTCTGCTATCAAGCTTGTACTTCATCATCCTGATGATAAAGTTTGGCAACATAAAAATGAGTTAATATAGGTTAAAGCAAATGTACAAAAATCCTTGAGAAGTAACTACCATATATACTCCAGAATAAGCCAACCCAAAATTTTCAAAATTTTTCTTTGAAAAGTTTGGGTCGGCTTACGCTCAAGTATATATGTTATTACTTCTGGTGAACTATCCACAAAGTGGGGTTGCCCTTTAATCATTTTTACAGAGTAGCCACTGAGAATTAGTTCTATTCCTGTTTAGCAGGCAGGAACATACAGGTATAAAAGGAGAATTCTATAACCACAACACATGCATTATTGACTTGTGTGGATTAAACTCTTAGTGACTTAGGGAAAAGGCAAAACGTTCAGTAATATTCATTGACAGTGCCAGAACCATGCCTACCAGATTAATATATATCATAATAAAACAAACAGGGCATTAAAATAGTAAGGACCTGGTACTCCTAGCCCATCAATCATTGGACAGTGGCTATTTGGGGGGAAGTGGATTTCCAGGTCTGTCTTTGGAATCACCTCTGGACAAACTCAAACTACCAACCTTTCAGTTGGAAGTGGTTGCGAATGAACTATTTGTACCACCCAGAAAGGCATGTAAAATACTCAGCACCGCGCACCAGCCATAGAGAGTACTCCACTGTGTGCTCTGGAGCAAACGCCTCCCCTCTTTCATTAAATCAGCAATCACATCTTCGTAAAGGAGTTACACATCACTGGATCACTTTGTCCAGGACACCTGTTATATCGGGAAAAGATGTTCTGAGTTTTCACGCTGACTTCCCATGCAGCATCGGTCCTAGAAGACCGTAGTATTTTGGAGTTAGACATCCAACACCTAAATGTTGTTTGCTAATTCTTGTTCTATTCCCTACCCATTTTCCAGTCATTTCTATATATGTGCAATTGTACCATGTCCCTGTATGTGTACTTCTCTCCCAGACTGGGGAAGGGATTGACTTCCCAAATGACTCTAGGATCTTCTTGTGCCCAGCAAATGCCCTGGCCCCTCCTGACCCAAATCATGTTATTTTTAATCACCTTGTATGCCTATGGAAGTCAGATCAAAGAAGAATCAATGCCTTTGAGCTATGGTGCTGGTGAATATTGAAAGCGCCACCGACTGCCAAAAGAACAAATACACCTGTCTTGGAAGAAGTACAGCCAGAATGCTCCTTAGAGGCAAGGACTTCATCTCGTGGACTTTGGACATGTTGTCAGGAGAGACCAATCCCTGGAGAAAGGCATCACACTTGGTCAAGTAGAAGGGCAGAAAAACATTTAAAAGAAGGAAGGCCCTCGAGGAGCTGGATCGACCCTGTGACGTTGGCCTCAAGCTTAGGAACATTGTAAGGCTGGCACAGGGTGGGGCATTGCCTCCTGTTGCCATCGGGTGGCTGTGAGCCAGAACACACTCGGCAGCACCCAACACTGCTTCCTCAGTGCTGACAGAGTTCGTCTTTCACCTCACTTTTTAAAATAATTGTCTTTGACGTGCTAATCTTGCTTCCCCTGCACCAAGAGAAGCAATATTCAGATGGCTTGGTCTGAATTTTCCCAACCAAGGCCTCCTCTCCACTGCTCCCAGTTGAAGAGCCACATTATGAAATGTTTGTCATGCTTTTTCTACTTGTTTGTCTAGTTGTTTCTAGTTGGTTTGTAGCTCGGAACCAGTCCCGTCACTCTGGGGTTGAATTCTCCTGAAAGCCGGGGATTTGCTCAAGTTGCCATCGCCGCCCGCCCAGCAAAGCCCACTCTCCAAACCGTGAAAGCCGTGGTCCTGGCGAGTGCACTGCAGTGGACGCCTTTTCTGCGTTGTGTTAGGAACGTCCTCTTGGTCCTGGGGCATATTCCTCGGAATCCTCGTCACTTCAACCACCATTGAGTACACAAGTAACTTCCGCCCTTCGCATGTCTCCCGAGTTTTTGAGCCATTTCTTTGGGTGTGAGGTCTTGTCCAGGGAAACTTTAACAAACATCTCCTGGCAATTTTGAGGAGAGGCTTCTGAGGCCTGCGTGTCTTTTTCTAGGCATTTATGTCCTTCGAGAAGGCAAACAACTCCTGGAGCATGGCTGGGTCATTGCAGGGCTGCCTGGGGCACCCTTCATCAAGCTGTGATTTTCTCAGTGTTTCCCATTTAATCTCCTAAAATACTTCCTAAGACATTGCCCCCCCAAAGGAAGCAGAGCTCAGTGGTCTGTAATTCCCTCAAGTGTTCCCAGATCATCCTGTTGTAAATAATGCCATTGTGCTGGCCACTTTCCAGGGGGAATGAGGTGACCTTGTGAAAATGTCTGCGCACTCTTCTATAATGTCCTTTTCTTCTTTCTGGAGGGCCCTTGGAGACATCTTGGCAAACAATACCTATTCCAAGAAACACCATTCTTCACCTCCCTCACGTCATCCCTTCATATAGGCAGTACTGTATGCAGAGCTACGGGCCTTATGTTGAAAAGTTAATTACTATTTTGAACTAAGGAATTGTAGGTGCGCGATGGAAGACGGCCAGACTGGATGACCCCTGAATATTTGAATTGGCAAAAAGGAAATCTATTGTGGTTTGGAAAGTCTTTAAGAAAATGTTGAGACTGCATTCAATGATTAGATAACTCTTATTGTAATCATGTTCAATACCTTTTTGAAGAAAAGAAAACCATTTCTTCCTTTATAATACAAAACCTTTTAAATTAGTTATTCCAAATGACAGAAAAGGAATAGTTCGTCCTCCTGGCAAAGAAAGATAGATGTGCTCGCTGAGCAATTGCAATTGTATTCGAATGAGGAATATGTGATGTGCTAGTTGTTCCCCCCCCCCTGCCTTCCAAACATGAGCACTTCTGGCAAGGCCCCAGGGAAACAGCTGAACACCGGAGGGATAGGGCGCTTCTCACACGAAGACAGAATAAAATACAAAAACCTATTGTTCGGAAATAACACAAGCTGAGAGAGGAAAAGTGGGCCCTCTGAATCCCAGCTTTGTGGGGCCACCGGCCTGATCCGTTCCTTCTGATGGCCAATCCCCATTGTTGTTCAGGGGCTGCACGAGAGGCCAAGTTTAGAAATGGCATGCAAATACTGCAACAAAGAGGAGTGAAATAGATGGCGATATCGGTCATCTTCAATCAGTTGGAAGCAGTTTTGTTAGCATTTTTTCCTTTTAGAAAAACCAATAGGTGAGAGATTTGTTTCATGTTTTGGTTTTGAACGACAAATCAAATGAAGATTTGAAGACTTTCGGGGGAGTTGTAAAGCTAGTAAATAGACCGGTGGTATTTTTGTGTGTGTCTTCATAAAGAAGAAGCAAAGAGGCAGTTATTTGACCTGTGGTTGGATGGTTCAGATTTTCAGAAAAGCAGACGTGTTTGCTTGTGCTTTCAGGGCTGTAAACAGCCCGTGGGGATCAGCCCGTGTTCATTTGTCCTCCCTTGGCCTTGCTCAGTTCCACGCCGCACCTACAACCCTGTGCTCCACTGTAGACAACCGGCAGCAAGGCCCCTTTAATTAACTAACTAACGAGATGACTCAGCCCACATCTAAATGACTGCTGAAGCACTGCAAATTAGTTTTCTTACCGACCATGGCCATCATCTGCGGCTACCACAGTATTAAGAGCGAATGCCACGCACAGTAGGAAATCTCTGTCAGCAGAAAATGTACATGGTCATCCTTGGATCACCAATTAGGAAACCTATTGTGTGGCAGAAACATCATTTCTATGCTGTAATATGATCAAATAACCATTAATTACCTGCACGAGTGGGAATTACCTTCTTTGTTGGAAAAGTATTGCATTCCATATTATAGTTCAAAAATGTCAGGAGAAACCAGCAACAAAAACATCAATTTCTAAAAAAAAATGATACATGTAATCCAAATCATATTAACCTAACATGCTACATGTCAGGTTGAATTAGCATAAGCTTTGTTGCAGAGCCTGAATAATATAGCTTATCTCTTAGCCTCTAGATGTATTGATTACATAGGTCATCTTCACCTGCCTACAAATACAAATATAATCAAACCGCACTGTTCTCTAGGGAACTGAAGGAGGAAAAAAAACAGCAACAAAACCTGTTAAGTAGCGAATCCAGATTCATGATAACTGAAAGACTGTTTTCTTGCCTGATGCAGAAATGACAGAATGAAGATAAACAAGTCCCTGGAGTCTGCCCTTAAGAGAGCTGATTGTGTGTGTGTGTGTGTGTGTGTGTGTGTGTGTGTGTGTGTGTGTGTGTTTTCATGAGCACATATGCATGCTTTCCATAGACAGGGTCTGGAGCTTCCACGAGATTCTCAAGGCCCTCTGTGACAGCTCACACATGGCCTTTGAAATCTCAGGAAGGCGGCCGCTGGGGAGCTGACCGCACCCTCACTGTGCAGCAGCCATAAATGAACATCAAGGCAAACGGAGGGCCCTTTGGCCCAGCCTGGCTGTGAAAGCCTCCCAGGGAAGTGGTACAGCGCAGGGATGGGATAGGGAGTGACTGGGGGTTCGGGTGCGGGGGTTGAACAGCCACCTTGACAGTTAGCAGCCAGATGCTTAACCTGCTGGGTCTCCAGGGCCTCAACTTCTCTGTGGTTTAGTATTTCCTACCTCAAAAATGTCTTGTCACCCTGTATCTTCTCAAAGAGCTGCAGGGGGTGTAAACATCAGAAGCCAGCACATGAAAGACTAAGACACTTGATGACACAGAAAATGGAAATTGCTTCAGGGCTAACATTATTATAGACAAAACTGATAGAAAATAATGTATTGGCTTCAAAATAACCCAGCGAGGCAGAGGGAAGGAAGTAGTGGCAAATGGAATGCATGTGGGTATGTTGGTAATGCTGGACTGTGTGCATAGAAGACTTGGTGATACTACTCTGTACTTTTTGGAATTTTGAAATGTGCACTTTGACTACACTTGATCTTAGCAAAAAAGGCTGGGAAGCGATGAAATGTGCACTTTTGAAACTTATTGAAATAAAATATGTTTAAAGAAATCTATCTATATAATTTCAGAAAAAATAACAACAACTTCATATAACATATAAAGTATATATAAGGGGCTAATTTCCTCAATATGTAAAGAAGTCATACACATCCAGGAGTAAGACCATTGAAGCAACATTTTAAAAGTAGAAAACCAACACAAACAGGCATAAAAGGGGAAAGGGGAGAACTGCTTTTAAGTACAGCAAGTCGTTTTTCACTTTGTGGATAATTAGATACAAGTGGAAACCCCAGTGGGGGTCCCTTTTTGTTCTAGTGATGGGATTCCTATAGTCATCTGCTTATCTCCTTATCTTCAGCCGTTGACATTCTAGTCTTTACTCAAACTCACTCAACTCATTCATTGCCAGTGAGTTGGTGCTGACTCATATAGTAGCCCTATAGGACGGGACAGAAATGATCCCATGAGTTTCCAACACTGTAACTGTTCACTACAGTAGAAAGCCCCATCTTTATTCCTCATTCAAAACCCAGAGGGAGGTGGGTTTTGAATAATGAATGCAAAGCCCTTTTCAAATACCACACCCTTCTGAGCTAGGTTACCTTGAGGACTCTGTAACCACTAGGGCCTTACATTTCTCTTCTTTTAAAATGAAAACAGTGAGTTACAACCGACTTAAGAAACACAAAATTTTACTAAATTTTAGGATTATATGTGTTATGGTAAATCTACTTATGCATTTATTCAACATATATTTCTTTTTTTAATTTTTAAAATGTATCATTAATTGGGTTTAATGCACATGTATCATATCATTCCATAGTTCAATCACACCAAGCAGAATTGTACAATTGCTTCCACAGTCAGTTTCCAAACATACCTTTTCTACATGGACTCCTTGATGTCATCTCCCTTTTACCCCCCCCCCCACCACCACCCCTGCACCTCCCCACAAAACCCATATTTCTTAACCATCAGTTGTTTTTTTGCAGGCACTATAATATGCACTACGGTGAGAACCATGGGGGCCAAAAACGGCCTTGCCCTTGTGAAGCTCACAGTCTACACGAGCACACAGTGGGAACGTACAAGGAAGGCCCTAATCAGAGAGGCAAGACCTCGGGGAAGAAATACTTGAGTTGGAAGGAGAGACACAAAATCCACTTTTTTTTTTTTTTTTTGTATCAGAGCTTGAAGCAATCCCAAGGAAGTTATGAGGAGGGAACAGCAAGGCATTTAGAAAGACCGGTCTTAATGGCTCTCATGTCTGGGACCATCTTGGGTCACTGGTCCAGGGCTTCTAATAAACCATCGAGTGCAGTCAGTGTTCCTCTCCCCCTTTGCTCAAGGCTGTCGGAGAAGGATCCTTTACTCCACCTCAAGCCAGTCAGTCTCCACGAAACAAGCACTAGACTCCACTCTGGCGAAGCAGAGGTCTTTCGGAAGGACTCGGGCCTATTCTTAGGCAAATGGTTGTAAGGAGAAATAAAGGTTGAATGTAGATGTTTCCATGTACCAGTCGAGGATCAGGGCTTTCCAAAAGGAGGAATACCAGCGGATCAGGCCTCTCTAACCCTCGGGTCCACAGAACCCAGAAGTGCTCGTCCACCTGCTTTCTCTCTTCTCCCTCCGGTGCTCCCCACCCCCACCCCAGACGTCGCGGTGTGTCTCCTTGTTGGTTGTGCCCCCACTGCTCTCTCCAGGAATAACTCTACCTCACTCTTTAGGAGGAAGATTCTTCCTTCGGTTCCTTCTAGAATTCTCATACCTAAGCAAGGCTTGGGTTTCCCCTGGCTATGAGTTGAAGTTCTCCTGTCAGTCGGTAAGGTAGCACGCAGAGAGCTATGTCAGTACTCTGAAGAAAGATTAATGAGAGGTTAGTCCTCTACTCTTGAGAGAAGGGTTACCTGATAAGGAGGTGCACTTCTAAGCCCGGTCGTTGCTTGTATTAAACTAATTACCTAGGCAGGACAGACTGTTGCTATTTGCATGCTTTGGGGTCCTGTTCTGTAGAGACCACCATTCCCATTAGCCCTGGACACCATTACGCTGACAAACACATTTTCCTTTTCCAACCGAGGTCTGATTGCTTCCCCAAAAACACCCACCCGAACTAGCTGAGGGAATGGATGCCTTCTTATTTTTGTTTTTCACCTGGGAAAGCACCAGTAAGATCCTTTTGACCTTAGACATCCTTATGGAGAAGAGAAAGGCTTCCCAGTTCACTGGGTCACACACTAAATAATTCCTTTTACAGGTCAGGTTTTATTTACCTTTCGAGGGGGGAAAGAATCCACCCCCTTCAAAAAATCACATAGTCAAAAAAGAATCAGGAACCTCTTTGATTCTCCAAAGAACCCGCCTACAGCTCCCTCCCCAAGGTCAATGCAACCACTCCCAGGTGAAACAATGGGTAAGAGAACCTTGGATCACTTTTGATCAGGCAGCCATATTTTGGAGCTGTGGCTCTGGTTCCACCGCAAACACAGTCACATGGTGTCCTGGTAACATCTGCCTCCTCGCGTTGCCCACTGCCCAGCTCTGGGCAGTCTTTAAAGAATGAGTCCGCCCCAAGTGTCTCTGAGCACGTGCAAGGCAACAGATATGCTGCCCTCTGCTGGTAAGCAACTCTACTGCAAATGTTGTACAAGAGGGGACCAACTGAGTTGGTTGACTGTGCCCCTGCTTCCAACCCCATTTCCTAGCAGCCTTGCAGAGAAATAACCCCTTAGATGTAAAGGTGGAGTTGTGTGTGCACCGAGAGTAAGAATGGAGTTGGGGTCGGGGGTCTCTAGGGCGGGATAAGCAGAAAGGAACCCCAGCCAGGGATATGTCACTATTAGAACCCACTATAGCTCACAGTGTTGACCTGTATATGTGCTTTGTCAAGGGAAATTTTCATTCAGTGCCCCCGTGACATTTGAGTTACTTAGTACTGAATGCATTCTGTGATGTATTCAGCAAATGCATTTCACTAATGCTTCCCTAATTCGCAGGGGCTGCTGTTTTACCAGTCACCATGATCCTTAATCAGTGGACTTGTATGGCATGTAGATGGTCTGTAAAAGTGCTTAATAAAAATCATTTAATTCTAAATTACAAGAGTGCACTTAACCCTAAAGATATTAAGACTGATTGTTTGATGTATTGCCATGAGTAGGTCGAAATTCAAAAATAAAAGCTTCCTGCACTTAAATCAAAGAGCACCAAGCTCATAGCCCCTCAGTGCAAGCACGCGCATCAGTGTCATGAAGCTGGGCTATGATAAACTCACCCATTTGGGGCTTTTAAACTGTAAATATGAAGTACTTGAATTTGATCAGTGATGAGATACATAAGTGAGTTTTTTCCGAGCAGAGTACTGTGTGTGACCTGATAGCCAGTTAAAAGCCTGTGGGGATCACCTGTCACTTATTTGCAGACTTAGTGAGGGTGGCAGTGGGACCAGCCGCTAGTGTCTGACAGGGCTGACGTGCAGTGCTAGTCTAGACTGAGCCCAGTAAAAGGGTACATTCTCACCGATTACCTTGTAGCCTTGGGTTTTCATTGTAGCAACATGCACACTCGCTTAAATTGTTCAGTACAACCCTCAGCACAATACCATGCCCCTGAGAAGCTTTCAAAATCTGTCTTGATGTTGAATCAAAATAAAATTGGGGCATATGTCTATTGAGCTTGAGAGAATTCCACTAATTTCTGTAGTTTAATGAGCATGACAAGATTGCATCTAAGATGTATATAATCTCTCTCTCTCTCTCTCTCTGGTTTCAGATGGTAGATATGCTTACCTCTTCATTCAAGATTGTTTTCAGCATGAGACGGGCCCTCCTGTGATTACAGGCCTTCCGCTAAGTGTTTAACTTGCCCGGAGGAAAGGTATCTCCTCTTTTCTTCTTCATCCTTCCACATGTGGAGTGATTTAACCTTGACTTTGGAAGCTTCTGTGAAACTGAAGCGTTTAGAGATATTCTGAGAAGAATGAAAAGTCCCAGAAATATCAGAGGCCCTGCAGAGAATGTAAGCATCTCATTGATGGCCAATCATAAAGTTGGCTAATAGGAAAACCAGCTTATTATGAATTATCTGTGCAGTACCTATTGGATGCAGTATGACATGGCAGGCACTGAAAAGCATAAGGAATAAATAGGATAGCCTGGATTCTGCAACAGCAGATCATGGTGTCCACAAAAACACCCGCCCGCTTAGATAATCATTGAAGGGTTTTTGCGTAGTGTCTAAGGTAGTTGTCTGTGGACATACTCTGAGATGTCGGCTGGATGCAGGAGGTTCGGTGGGGAGAGAGTATAAGGAAATGAGAGGGGTGAGACTTGTCAGAGGAAGACTTTAAGCTGCAATGCTGTTGAAGTAGAAGCCTCAGCTGATCCTGTGGAAAGCTCTGGCCGATGATGGTCTTTAAGATTTGTCTCAAATAAAGGCAAGAGGCCAGGTTCCTGGAACCTATGTTAACAAGTTGTTAGACTCCTAAAGGTCAACAAACAGACCTGGAACTATTTATAGGCTTTTCTTTTTTGTCATTGGTTTGTTATTGTTGTTGTCTTTTGTTGCTTTGTTTTGTTCTGTCTTGTTTTTGTGCTTATTATTGTCTCTGCACATCTATCTAGGTACGATAGGCAGGATAAAGACTCCACAAGAGAAAACACCGGACAGATGGTTCCATGGGGACATGAGAGAGGGAGAAGCAGGGGGAAAAGACAGGGGGTGTCAACTGACCCAGGGACAAGGGAACAACAAGTGATCTAAAATCTATGGCGAAGGAGAGTATAGGATGCCTGCTTGGACTTGTATCAAGGGCAGTGTAGCTGAGAGGAGTTACTGAAACCCGAATGAAAGCCAAACATGATAGTGGGACAAGAGGAAAGTAAAAAGAAATAGAGGAAAGACCTAGGAGGCCAAGGAGATTTATAGAGGTCTACATACAGTCATGTACATATGTAAATATATTTATAAATAATGATAGGGAAATAGATCTATGTACATATATTTATATGTTAAGTATTAAGCTAGCAGATGGACATTATCCCTCTACTCAAGTACTCCCTCAATGCAAGAACACTTTGTTCGAATAACCTGGCATTCCGTGATGGTCACCTTCATGACACGATCGCTGAAGACAAAATGGGTGCATTAGCAAATGTGGTGAAGAAAGCTGATGGTGCCCGGCTTTCAAAAGATACAACATCTGGGGTCTCAAAGGCTTGAAGATAAGCAGCCATCTAGCTGAGAAGCAACAAAGTCCACATGGAAGAAGCATACCAGCCTATGTAATCATGAAATATCAATGGCATCAGGTATCAAGCATCAACAACCCAGAACAAAAAATCATATCAATGTAAAGTGAAGAGTAGAGAAGCAAATCCCATCTGTAGACAATTGGGCATCCCCTTACAGAAGGGTCACAAGGAAGAGACAAGCCAGTCAGGGTGCAGTATAGCACCAATGAAACATACAACTATCATCTAATTCTTTAATGCTCACTCCCCTCACTATCATAACCCCAGTTCTACCTTACAAATCCAGCTAAACCAGAGCATGTACAGAGAAGAGCTGGAAACACACGGAATCCAGGACAGATAAAGCCTTCAGGACCAATAATGAGAGTAGCAATACCAGGAGGGTAAGGGGACGGTGGGGGGAGAAAGGGGGAACTCATCACAATGATCTACATGTAACCCCTCCTCCCAGGGGGGGGAGCAGACAACAGAAAAGTGGGTGAATGGAGATACCAGGCAGTGTAAGATAAGAAAAATTAATAATAATTTATAAATTATCCAGGGTTCATGAGGGAAGAAGGGGAGGGGAGGGGAGGGAGGGAAAAATGAGCTGATACCAAGGGTTCAAGTTGAAAGAAAATGCTTTGAAAATGATGATGGCAACATAAGTAAAAATGTGCTTGACACAATGGATGGATGGATTGTGATAAGAGCTGTATGGGCCCCCAATAAAATGATTTTACAAAATTGTTAGATGCAGTCTGCCTCCATGGACGGTCATAACTTTGGGTGAGGCAGTCCCCTTTGGCCCAGGGAAATTCCCAGAGAACTCTCTAGAGCCTTTAGAAGCAACACTGCTAGCAGTGGGTGGATGCATAGTTTGGTCTTAAAATGAGCTTTCTGGGTGGCTCACTATAGCATTCAATATAGCTAGGTTAGTCACATGCCTGGCCGATGGTCAAAGGGGAGTCGCTGGAAGCTTAACCCAAGTGGGGACCCTGCAAGTTGATGTTGGGCTTTCACTGTCATCCACAGCTTTCTGCAAATAGGGCGTTCAGAATTTATGCTTTAATATCTTACCCTCCTCCCCTGGTCTTGGATTTTATGGATTTTACAATCCAGGGACCACCCAGGCTGGTGTGCTTCTTCTTTGGGGACTTACCTGAAACCTCACTTAAGTGGCTACTTGGTTGAAGCAAACCTTTTAGACCCTGAGACACCATTCTTTCTAATAGTCAAGCACCATCTTATTTCTTCACCCCACTTTGCTACAAAAATAGCGAATTGTGGTATAGCCGTCTATTGGGGTTTATTTTCAGTCTTATTCTAATAGCTTTTCTGACAACCTGTTTGTCTATGCCTTTTGATTCTACCCTGTACTCTCGTCACTTCTCATAGCATGTCTATTCCTGGCCTAGTGGTTTCCACACTGAGCTGCTAAACACAAGGTCAGTGGTTTGGACCCACCACGTCACTCTAGGAGAAAGGTGAGCCTGTTTATGCCCTGAAGACTTATTGTCTTGAAAACCCAAAGGGGCAGCTCTACTCTATCCTAATATAGGGTCATTATGAGTCAGGAATCAGGCAGTGGCAGTGAATTTGGTTTCATTACTTTGTCCATACTTCTTCATTATCTCCTGGGTCTAGTTGTTGGACTGGTGGCCCAGAGGGGAGATGGGAGTTGAGCCTCAGAAGCAAGCAAATGCTACTGCATTCTATTCAGCCATGGTGGTGGGGCTGGGCAGAGGGGTGGGCAGGGAGGAGTGGGACCTCTCTACAGGCATAGCAGATTCGGGGAGATCTGGGTGTTCAAGGTTCTCAAGTGCAATGACCTAGGATGTCCTCATCTCAAAGCCCAAGACCTCACTTTCCCCCAGTCCAGCAGCTGATCTTGATATAGGACCCTTGACCACACTGAGGCATCAGCCTTCTGTGGACTTCTGTACCCTTACATTTAAGTCTTCCTTCTGATCCTCGGCATATTCTGCCCTCTAGCTATGGGAAATGCAAAAGTACGGTTTGTTTTGAAATGAGACCCTGTGATGTTCATATTTTGCCTTGCCCATCCATCCTCCCTGTGCTCTGAGTATCCTTCTTAAATGCAGACATGTCACTGTTTAACTCAAAATACCTCATAGGCAGCAGCATTCCCCAAAGTGGTTCTTTCATAAAATCAACCAGGATGCTGGTCCAAAAGCTCTTGGTTCCAGGCCCAACATCAGGAGCAAAGTCTCTGGGTGTGTGGCTTGAGGATTAGCATTTTGAAAATCTCCCTAAGTGATTCTTCTGCATACTACAGTTAAACAACCCTTGATTCACAGTCTAAGTGCAAACTCCTTGTAGCATGAGAGGCCCTTCAGAACCTGGAACTTTGGCCTATCTTCTCAGCTTCATCTCTACCACTCATGTGCCCATTTGAACTAAAAGCTGCACCCAGTAGCTACAGCACTTGTGTTTTGTTGAAACATGCCTGGCACACCTCACATTTGTGCTTCTTTATACAGTAGTCCCTTCTTTCCCTTTGACTGCTGAAGCCCTGCACCCCAAAACCCACCTCCTCCTCAAAGTCTTCCCTGATGATGCGCTTCCCTGTCTGCTCCCCCAGTACCGTGTCCATGACTCTATTAGCAACCCTTATCCCGGTCTGTTGCTCACAAATGTCTACCTCCCTGCTCCACCCAGAGCTCTCTGGGATGGGCCCCGGGTCTCGTTCATACTAGCTCAGAAGGTGCTCAGTAGATGGTGGCGGAGGGAACGAGTGAATGGGATAAGAACAATCCTAGGCCCAAACACCCAAGACCAGATCCACTGCCATCAAATGGATTTCTGTTCATGGTGACCCTACAGGACAGAGCAGAACTGCCCCAGGGGGCTTCAGGGCTGCCATCTTTACAGTCAGACTGTCGCGTCTTCCTCCCATGGAGCAGCTGGTGAGTGCCAGCCGCCAACCTTGCAGTTAGCCATGGAGTGCTCCCAGGCCTTCCAGACTCGACTCGCACTGTTTAATTGACATATGTAAGCCATGTACGTCACTTTAATTACCTCGACGTCACCTCAAAAGGAGTGGAGACAGTTCAAATGCATTGCAGTGATAAGGTTTTTATTTGACAATATATTCAAAGTATCATTTCAGGATATAAGAAATATAAAACTCAGTGAGCTATTTCATGTTGTTTGCTCTGGTTTTTTATACTGTCTTCAAAATCCATTATATTTTGCAGTTGCAGTACCCCTCCACACAGACTCACCGCATTTCAGAGGCTCAGTCGGCACATGTGGCTAGTGTATTCGACAGCACCGTTCTAGAGGATGGTGCTCTTATCTATATGCACGAGGTAAATGGGAGCACTTTCTCAGTGAAGAAGGACAGAGTCTAGTCTAGGGTTCGAACTTGGTGGTTACCGGCGTACACAGTTCTTGGCACTTGAGTTATACCAAGGCTGTGTTCATCTTGGTCTCCTCTCTGCACTGCACGCAGAAGTAAAGACACAGGTCTAACGCTGAGACCCCTGCACACAAGCTGTGGACAGCCACGCAGGCAGTGGGACTGTCAGGTGACATGGCAAGTCTGCTTCTCAACCGGGTGTATGCAGCTGAAATGTGCAACTAAACTACCTTTCCAGTCCACTGTTCTGACTTACAGTAGCAGTATGTATGGTTGCCAAGACTAAAAATCTTTGTGGGAGCACACTCTCATCTTTCTCCCAAGAAGAGGCTGGTGGGTTTGAACTTATGACCTTGAGGTAACGAACCATTGCCTAACCCACAGCACCACAGGCTGCCTTACTCTAGGGAACGTTAAGGGCATTTGAGAGAGAACACTACATTCTTTGGAGAGCAAGGCCACGCTTCCAATGCTGTAGCCAGGAAGACAAAAAGCTGCAGAAGTATAAATATGGTTCCTTTGTAGAGGCCTTGCTAAGGGTGAGCTCTGGGCACCCACGCCCTCTAGGGACACCATTCCATCTGAGGGAGGAGATACAAAAAATCTTAAGCAGGAAACAGAACAATTCCAAGGCATGAGCTGTTTGCCTTGCTCAGGCCTGTCTGCTGGCTCTATCTAACTCAGACTGATGTAAGTGTTTGCCAGGCCCAAGTTCCACTGTGTTGGGTCAGAAATAAAAAGGAGAATGAGCCTCTGTGTCCCTGCCCTGTACTCTGGTGACCTCAATTTAGAAGCTTGGTGCCAAATGGCACCAAGTGCAGGGTGTAGCTGAAAATTGGCTTGATGCTCTCAGCCAACTTGGTGGGCACTCTCTCAGTGGGCAGTAACCCAAAGCAGTCTTTTTCTTTGCTTCCCCCGCTACCTTCCAGAGAAATAGCCCTGTTTTTAATGAAAACAATCAGGTACACAAATTAGCATCAGAACCACGCTGGTTTCCTGGGAAACAAATGACCAAAATCCCAGTCTTAAAATATTTTCTTTGCAACCTAGAGAGCAAAGCCATGCATTTCATAAGGACACAAGCCTGAAGCGAAGAACTTCATCTCATATTAAGAAGCGTCATTGACCAAAGTCTGGGAGAGATGAAAAGTTCTATTTGAAGCACTCATGACAGGCTTACTGTATTTTCCTATACCTTGCTCCCAAACAACTCTTGCCCATTTGCCAATGCCTATTTTTACCAAAGTGAAACCTTCCCTCATCATTTATTGTTATAATAGTCCTTCCTGTGGACCTTGGCCTTCTTCAAATGCAAGCAGCTTGAAGATGAGTCAAGAATTTTTGCCATTATCTTGTAGAAATGAATCAGAATATTCTCCCTTTACCCATCAAAACCCACCCCTTGGAAACTATCTAAAAGAGAGGTTTTCCTAATAATAATGTACATTTCCATAAAAGTTCATAATTTAAAAAATACCCCCACGTACACTTCCTCAATTCAATTTCACAATGATGGAAGATTAAACAAGAAGTCTGGTCTTATCTGCCGCCCCTCCCCCCCCCCCACTTCAACAGGTCTTTATGGGGTGCTTTCTCTAGGAGCACTCTTTCATTGACAAACCAGTGCAGAAAGTCTTCTGTGTGTGTGACATTGTGGGACACACTGGGGAACACAGCTATCAGGTCATCATCCCTTTCCAGGAGGAACTAGCTTAGTCTTATGGGGAAATCGTACCCATACGTCCAAGAACAGTTTGTTCTAATAATGTGGCATTGTACGATACCTACCTTCCTGACACGATCAATAAAGCCAACATGGGTGCATAAGCAAATGTGGTGAAGAAGCAGATGGTGCCCGGCTAATAAAAGATATAGTGTCAGCTATAAAGGCCTTGTAGTCAAACAAGCAGTCATCAAGCAGGGAAGTAACAAAGCCCACATGGAGGAAGCACACCAGCCTGTGTGATCATGAGGTGTCAAACAGGAAGAGGTATCAGAAGTTCAAAAGCAAGCAACCAAATTGATGTGAAGGGGTGAGGATGCAGTGGAGACCCAAAACTCACTGGTAAGATAATTGGACAGCCCTCTCATATGGGCCACATGGAAGGGATGATAAATCCAGGGTATGGCATAGCATTGATGAAGCACATAACTATCCTCTGGTTCTTTAATAGTCCCTCCCTTTACTATTATGTTTTTTATTTGTTTTACCTCATTAAGCATGTTAGACCTGCGTCTGTTCATTTGTATAATTAAAATCATTGGATACATGAAAGCCAAGATAGATGACCCTTCAGAGACAGTAACAGGAGTAATGGTTCCCTGAGGGAACAGGAAGTAAGAGGGTGGAGCGTAAGGCGGAACTGATAGCACTGATGGCTGTATAACTACTCTCGAGGGGAGCAGACAACAGATTTGTATGTGAATGGATATGTTGGATGGTGGAAAATGTGGCAAAAATAAATAAATAAGGGTTCCTGGGGGTAGGATGGCGGAGGGAAGGGATAAAGGGGAGCTGATATCAAAGAGTTCATGAAGAAAGAAAATTCTTTGACAATTAACTATGGTGGCAAGTGTCCAATACTGCTTGATGTGATTGAACTATGGAGAGTTACACCATCTGTCAGAGCTCCCGCTAAAATGATTGAAAAAAGAAAAGTAGTGATGAAATTTGCCGTGAGGAAGGTACAGTCTTGAGTGATGCATTTAGAAGTAAAGTAAATGAGGTAATAAATAGAGAGGGAGAGCAGGGTGGGGTCCTGGTGATGCACTGGGTTATCCATTAGGGTACCGACTAGAAGGTCAGCAGTTCAAAGCCACCTGCCACTTGTGGGAAAAAGATGAGGCTTTCTACTTTCCTAAAGACTCACAGTCTTAGAAATCACCAGGGGCAGTTCTCCTCTGCCCTAAAGGGATGCCCAGTTAAAGTTGACCCCATGGCAGGACTTTGGAGTAGATGGTCTATTTGCTACAAATGCAGTCTGAGCTTTCCCTTTCCTTTGGTCTATGGCTACTCAGCGGCCACCCCCTTGTATTCCCCCTACTGGTTACCTTTGCCCTGATCAATTTATCTTTCTCTGAACTCAGGCTGACTGTGTGTCTCCTCTATAGAATTTCCATCCTAGCCCTGCCATCAGAAGCACCGAATCCTTCCCTTACTGTTTTTAAGTGTGATGGTTTCCGCTAATTTGTCTTTATCTGTTTCCCTCCTCTTCACCATTTCTACCAGCTACTGGATCCCTTCTGAGAAAGCTGTCCCACTCCACCCACATCTAGCCTAGCACTGAAAAACTTCCCAATGTTACCTTCTTATACCATCTTTGAAAGTTCTCAGCAATTCCTAAATTCTCCTGTCACATACTATAATACTTAAAGAAGAATAATTGTTATCGATTGAAAGTTAAGTAACCAAAGAAAAGAACTTGAAGATATTTTGATAAGTGAAAAATAAAGTGTATATCACATACTATAAAGAGGATAGGAAATCTATCAGAGGTAGTTTGGGGGGTGAGGTGAGGATTTTTACTAGACAGACAAGGAATGGGAGTAGAAGGAGGTTTCACAGAATACCTTTGATAATTTTCCATGTTTGAGCCAAGTTTTTACCAAGTTTTAAAATAAACAAATGACATCTTTAAGGAAATACCAGTCACTTTACCGCTGGGCAGGAGAGAGTGTTTTACTACCATCGTTAGTAAACAATGATTAAAAACTAATCCTTGAATAAAGTCCTGAAAGTGTGTGGGGAGGGGCTCTGGCAGCTTTCGTCACTCCACAAGCCTAGGGTTAGGTGTGTGCATGAGGGCACGGTTGCTTCCCTGCCTGCCTTCTACGCTATTAAGGAGACATTGAGCTGATGTCAACTCTGCCCCAAAGGTTCCGATGCTTTTTCGTAGGACTCAACAAATCACACTGAAATGGCTTCTTGCTCCTCTTAGTGTTGCAGGGATTCTGTGTGGCAATCTCTCCCTATTACTACTAAACATTTATTGAGTTCTAGTAGTATGAGAGAGAAAGCTCCTGACCCCTAGGCTTGTGTCGTGGAAGAAATCGGACACATAGAGCTGGCTATATCAGTACTTTCCGTTACCAGCTGATTGCTTTCAGACCATTGCCCAAATTACCTGTAATGCTGGGTCTTTCAGACGACCCGATTTATATGAAATACTCTCTGACCTGGACATCCTTCTGGGACAGGTTCTTTGTCATTGTGTTCCTTCTCAAAAGCGACATCATTCATTGCAGGTTTTAAACATAAAATTCTTCTGTGTTTACCTTGGGTTGCATGCAGGAAATTTATTGGGGGATGTTGTCAGTAACAGTTTGGGAGAGAACAAGATAGGCAGGATGACAGAGAAAGAGAAATTGAACTAGTTCAATCACAACAGAGATCTCAACTGATCCCCTGGAATGGCTCTTCAGCAGTGTCCAGAATTGAGACAAGGAGGTCACATCTTTCTACCCAGTGGATAGAGTGGACCAATCAGTGGACATGGACAATCCTAGGGAGAAGCTGCAGGCTTGGGTTAGGCAGATCCTTAGGTTGCAGAAAATGCCTGTATCCTTTGTGGATCTTCAGCAGGCAACAATCCTGGTAGCTGGGAAAATAAGTACTTTGGTCCTAAGAGAGGACCTAGGCAGTGCATCCAGCACATAACCCAACACATCAATGTGCACCAAACAAATGCATCAGAGTTCCGAAAGTCACAGAGAATATGATCATGCAGACTCTGATGGAGCCATGGCCTGGCTGAACATGTTAGGAAAGTTCTTAAAGCCATAATTGTCTGTGTAAGATTGCCTTCTGACTCTGAAATTGCCAGTTCAGTAAGCAAAAGGAGGCTGATTAAAAGTCATATCTATTGTAACACCCTCAGAGGTAGGGCCTCTCAGGGTCAGTTCAAAAGAAGCATTCTTGCTACAGATTCTTCCACATTTTTTTCCCATTTCTGTGTATTTCCTGAGCAGGTGGCCACTACCTGCGACTGATAATTATAGGCTTTCTGCAGGCTGCACTATGAAAGGAGCTTGTCTGTGGCGCCAGGGCTGACAGGAAGCACACAGCATATGTTTGACCCTATAAGCTGGGGGAAATGCTCCTTTTGTGATCGGCCATAGGGTTTTCAAGGCTGCTATACATGGCAAATGTTCACCAGGCTCAAGGACTGGAGGCCAACACAAACCCTTTTAAGAACTGAAAAGCAGCAGGTCCATTCACTGAGAGCCTTGCGGGTCTCACGCAACCTGTGGCTGAGAGCCATGCTGTGTGCTCCCCATTTGTAAAAAGCACGTGTTCTATAGCTTCCACCACTGAAAATATCTAATATTTCACCTTTCCTTTTCAATAATAATAATAATGGAGAAAATGCTACTCTGTACTTCGTAGATAAAAATTGATGTTTTAATCTCCGGTGAAACCATTCTCTTCTGGGAATGGAGCAAGGCAGCTGTTTTGACAATACCCAGGAAAAAGATATAGCAGTTCTGGACAGAGAGATAGAGAAAGCCCCGTTGAAACCACAAGAACAATTGAAACAAGGAATTGCCCTTGACTTATGCGATTATACTACCTTCCTCTCACTCACCTCCCAATTCATAGACACTGGTAGCTGCCAAACATGTTTATTCATTTGACTTAGTATTTACTGAACAACACACCTTTTTTGAATTAATGTTACTGTTCAAATGTTTTATTGAATGTTAACAGATAATATATAATAAGGCTTATAATTTAATTTTAGGTCAAAGAGGGATGATAGAAAGAAAATAGAGTCTTATCCAGATTACTTAATAGCATATGACAGCAATAATTTTGTACTTGCTGATTTCTATTAGGGCTACTTGAGAATATACTGAAAAATCACATACTCTTTATTTAATCATATGAGTACTTGGAAGTAGAGAAAATAAAACAGTAAAACTTTGGAAATCAGAGATTGTCTTTGAGGTTAGTGGGTACGCACTCACCTTTTACCAATGAGGAAAGAGACCCAGAGAGGGTGGATGAATGGGCCAGAGCCACCCCCCCACCCCCCCATCAAGACAAAGATCGCGGCCTCCTTATTCCCTGGCAGTCATCTTTCCACTGGAAGAAGAACAGCCAATATGCCCTGGTTGTTAGCCTTATGAGTACACGTCAGTGGCAAGCTAGAAACCCCAGTAGCACAGTGGTTATGCATTGGGCTGCTAATCGAAAGGTCAACACTTTACAGCCATCAGATGCTCCTTTAGAGAAACACGAGGCTTTCTCCTCTATTAAGAGTCACACAGCCTTGGAAACCCACAGGGGCTAGTCTACCCCGCCTACAGAGTTGCCCTCATGCCAGTGAGTTTAGGCATTGTGAAAAGAAAAAGCTTGGAAGCCTTTGACTAGATAGAGTTCAGGGTCTTTTCTTGTAACCCAAAGAAAGATGGAGTAAAGTGAATGTGAGACCCTGCTCCCCACTTGGCTTGAGGCTCACATGTAGCTGATTCTTTAGCGTGATTCTGATGGGGCATTTCTGGCTTTCACATCCCTCTGCCTGGAACCCTCCAGAACTTGGAGACAATTATGGCAGAATCACACAACAAGACTTCTAACGCCCCAATTTCTATTTTTCTCTCTCCAATTTCTATCACTCTAATTCCCACATAATGACTTGGATGCATTCTTCCACCAAGCAAAGTCCAAACACTGTGCTTTGCTAAGACAAAGCTGACCCTGCATACTTGTAGCATCCTAGTGCAGGGGAAAAGACAAGTGCAGAGATCTAATCATGACAGAGCGCATGCTGCTGCTGTGAAAAATCATTTCCATCTTTGGCAGGATAGTTGCAAGTAGTAGAGTTCTTCCAAAAAGCACCAAACTTGAAAGTATGCCTTACTTTTATTTCACATAACTTTTCCATGACTGCTACTTCCTACAGACATGAATGCATTTGCCATTTCTCCAGATGTCTTTAAAAGTTTAAAAAGGGGAAGGAAGCTGGGCATGAGAATCAGGCATCTCCTCTAGAATGGTGTACAGCTCATTGAACTAGCCCACCTGCTCTGCATTACAGAATGTTCTTCCATGATCATTTTCTAGCAACCTCTTTCTTTCAATGAGGATGTTGTAGATTTGTGTTGTCAAGGAGAAATGACAAGATCTACCAACGACTGACTGGCACAATAACAATTAAACACATGTGCAACTTGCAAACACAGCCTACATGTATCTTCTGACAGGCTGTAGCTCCCTTTTTTTGCTCATTCCTTCTTGCTAGAGTGTGCCAGACTTTTCATCATGGGAGAGGTTCTTGAGAGTCTTGTGGCTTATGAGACAGAATAGACATCTAAAATGCTTCTGCTGTGCCTGAACTGGGTGGAGTGTTGGGATTGTGCTATTTGGGCTGGTAACATGAGCCTAAGCAAGAAAGAAAGAGCCACTGGATGATACAGCTCTACCCTCCATCCTTCCCCACTCTGCTAGGGGCTTCTTTGGGGATAAATGAGGATGCACAAGATAGAATGCAGCTTTCTTCTACCTATTGAAGCCTTGGGCCAATTGCCCAGATTCTAGGCTTACATTGAACTCTTCAGTTACCCAGTATCTGTTTGAGTGCCTGACCCCTAGTTTTATAGGCTAATGAATTGTCTGTGTTCCTGGTCCTTTTCATCTAAGCATATACATGAGGTGCTGTAATACACAGGTATGAACATGGAGTCTGACGTCAGACTGTCAGCTCTGAAGCTTCCTGTGTCACCTTAGATGAGTTCCTCGTCTATAAATCCATCACCTCAATGAGTTGTTAAAATGATAAAATGAAATGAAATAGGATGATCAAATATGCCTGGCACATAGCACGTGCTCACTGAAGTTAGCTTCCATGATCGTGAGCTTGTTCCTGACTCAAAGACCCGGCGTGGGACCACGGGAAAGCAGACAAAGCAGTGGTAAGGGATGAAGTGCCAGGGTGGGGAGAGAGCCCATCCGACAAGCAGTGGAGAAGATGAGTCTAGGTAAGGTAAGAATCTACAGTAGTGGTGACAAAAGGAAAGTCAATAAAAAGACTGCAAAGGGGTGGGAGGTGGGGGGTGGCAGGAGTGTAGCGCAGCAAAAAAATCTGGGGAAACAGTTCAAGGCTTCTTGTCTGCTTCCTCCCTGGGAACAAAATGATCTCAGAATGTGGAAACTTGAGTTTTGGCAAGCATACATGGAAGTAGACCGTGTGTGTGTGTGTGTGTGTGTGTGTGTGTGTGAAGCATACATGGAAGTAGACCGTGTGTGTGTGTGTGTGAAGCATACATGGAAGTAGACCGTGTGTGTGTGAAGCATACATGGAAGTAGACCGTGTGTGTGTGTGAAGCATACATGGAAGTAGACCATGTGTGTGTGTGTGTATGTGTGTGTGAAGCATACATGGAAGTAGACCATGTGTGTGTGTGTGTGTGTGTGTGTGTGTGTGTGTGTGTGTGAGAAGTCACTGGGACATTCTTGTCTGCACTGTCCTTAGAAAACCATCGTCCTATGCTTGTACTTCCTGTCTAATTAGACCCGGGCGGCCATTTGCTGCCTGCCAGCCTCCCCTTTGCCCTCGCGCCCAAGTCTTTATCTAGAACAGGTGCCACCCTGGGCTGTGGCGGCGGCGGCTGCCGGCAAGGGCGCTCCGCTTGCAACATTCTCTGTTTGGTTGACACTATTTGGCTATTACTGCAAAGGAACAACCCGACAAATGAGTTTAAACTATTCACTTTTCAAATATTAGGTTAGGGCTATCTGAAGTTTGATCAAGATATGCTGGATAAGAAATCACTGCCCCTCCTAAAAATTTAGGTTATGATTCAAGTGTTCTTCTAAGAAGTATTTCAGAATGTTGACTGTATACATTACCCCAGTGCCCAGCAACCGTGGCATAACTACATTTCTACGGTCTTTTGTAATGAGAGATGTAAATGGGTGAAGCATGCGGCCATTCAGGAAGCACCGACCTTCCCCTGACCCTGGTAGTCCCTAAGGTGCCAACCTCGGTCTGACTTTCCCTTCATCCCCCAAATTGACAAGAGACTAGTCCTCACTTGCTGCACTTGCAGTTTTCACTGCCTCACCCATCATAATCACACTGGATCACATAATACTTAACTCTACACCTTCCCCGTGCAGCTAAAGTGACTCTTTGAAAGTTGTTATTATCTATAAGATCGCTAAATCCAGTGACCACATAACAATCCCATTAACTTTTTGACTTCTTTGTAGTAGGGTTGCTATGAGTCTGCATGAACTAGATGGCATTGAGTTTGGTTTTGGATTGGTAGTACAGGATACCTCTAAAATCCTCTCCTACAGAAATGCCCATGACCCTAGATTCCTTGTCACTCTGTGGATTCTGCTCTTTGAGCCTTCTTTGACTATATTCCTTCTTCCTCTTAAATGCAATTATTTTCAAAATAGATGCCCTCTTACTCCTCTCCTCCTTCCTACCAGTCTCTGTCTGGCTCTAACTAATTAATTGGGTAAGGAATGACCTCACACAGTGAGTTGTAGAAACAAGACATATTCCCATAGCCAAGTGTGTTTAGTCATGGGACTTTGACGAATATTGTACCAGGAATTCAGTGCAAGAGTTATTCCAAGCACCAAAGCAGGAGAAACAATGGGGCAATGGAGCACCATGTGTGGACGCAGCTTGGGACAGGGAAGAGGAATCAAGGGATTTGACCCAGAAGAATACCTGAGAGACTCTACTGCAGTTTCTAGGGCAACGCTCCTTGAAAAGCTCTTTCTGATACCGACTGTGTTCCTTAGCCTCTCTAAGGGGTCTAGACATCCTGTTTATACTTCCCCATTAACGTTCTTCTGTCACATTGGATGTAGTTCTATGTTTACTAGTCTATATCTACCTCTAGAGCATAAGATATAAAAAACAAAGATCATGTACATATATCTTTTTCACCATTGCTTTTCCCAACCCTAGTTCAGTGCATGTACAGAACCAAACCCAAACCAGACTCACTGCTATTGAGTTGATTCTGACTCATAGGGACTTTATGTGATTTCCAAGACTGTAAATTGCTATGAGCGTAAACAATCTCATCCTTCTTCCTAGGAGAGACTGGTGAGTTAGAACTGCTGACCTGTGGTTATCACTCCAACGGTTCCCTCAAAGCACCACCAGGGCTCCTTAGCAGGGGCTAAATGTATCTCTGTTGAAGAGCAAATAGGTGATTTTTATTTACTTTACAGTTTTATTAGCATATAATTCACATATCATACAATTCATTAACTCAGTAATATTAAGAAGAGTTGTACAATCATTACAATGATTCATTTTAGAACTATTTCTTCTTTATTGTACTCAATGTTATTAGCTCCCTATTTCTCCCCAACCTCCCCTGCCGTGCCCCAAGAAACCATTAACCCAGTTACTATCTTTATAGACTTACATGTCCTAAATTTCACATACAGAAAAAACATATAAAACAACAACAATGAAGTAAAACAGAGGAAAGCCTCAATCTAAAGGAAAGCGGAAAATATTAACAACTAGAACAAATTTTAAATGGGTCAAAAGGGCAATCAAATGATAAGATGTAAATCAAGTATTTGCAAAACATGGGAAGGAAATCACATGCAAATCAGAGTAAAAGTAGTATCAAGCACTTGCAATAATGTGATATTGTTAGAGGGGTCCAGGAAACTGTCATTCCGAGTTTTCTAGCAGTCAAAGCTAAGAGATGAAAGTAATCAGTTGTAAAATTTATGCCACCCATAAGATTTAGGAAGAACGGCTATCAGCTGGAGCGCAACACTCCCTTGTGTTGATTGAAAGAAAAATCACCATGATTCCTCACAAAGTGTTTTCAGGACGGGTCTTCCAGAGGCTATTGCTGACAATGCATCTCAATATAGGCTAAGAGCAAAGCATCAATTTAAAGTGCGTCTATGACAAGAAGATCAGGCAAATGGAGGAAGATGCTCCGAACTCTGGCTATCTCTCTTGATCCAAGTATAAAATTTAGAATATCTAGAACAAAATGTTTTCTGGGTAACATAAACATTCCTTGTTAGACCACCTAAAACAAGTTTTTTTAGATTATGTTTGGAAAGCACCACATATTTGAAGTATAGCCTTTGTGTTGTGGATTTGCATATGCATAAAATATTTTATTCTGTAAAGGGTTCTTCTAAGACATTTTTCAGTTAAGAAAACTGTCTAACCTGTTGCTGTGAGTCAATTCCAATTCACAACAACCCGAAGTACAACCGAACAAAGCACTGTCCCGTCCCACCCCACCCCTGTGCCGTCCTTACAGTAGAGCCCATTGTTGCACCCACTGTGTCAACCCATCTCATTGTGGAGTTCTCTCTCACTGACCCGCTAGTCAACCAAGCAGGACGACTAGAGCCTTCAGGAGCCAATGTTCCCTGATAACATGGCCAAAGTTCATTCCACAAAGTTTCACTATCCTCTCTTCTAAGGAGCATTCTGGCGGTATTTTTTTTAAAGACAAATCAGTTCTTGATCATATGTTATTTCTTGAAATAGTTGAACACTGACCGATTACTTCTGATACAGTGACTGTGTATTCACTCCATCATTGCTGTTTCTTGCATCACTCAATCTTCTGCCCATGGAATCCTTCAATATCGTCATTCCAGAATTGAGTTCTTTCTTCAGTTCTTTTAGCTTGAGAAATTCTCTTTGGTTTTCCAACTCCAGGTATTTGCATATTTCAAGAGTTTGGCCTTTTTTCTTCCTACCTGATGACATTGAGCTTCTGTAGCATCTCTTCCCACAGATGTAGTCAATTTGATTCTTCCTCTGGGGAAGTCCATGTGTATAGATACCATTCATGTTGTCGAAAAAAACGTTTTTGCAATGAATAACTTGATGGTCATGTGAAATTGCATTATCATGTAATATCTATTGTCATTTTTATCACCAAGACTATATTTTCCTCCTGTGGATCCTCCTACTTTGTTTAAACCTTTCACATTCCAATCACCAGTAATAGTCCATGCAACCTGATTGCATGTTTTATCAATTTCAGACAGCAGAAGTTTGCTGTAATTCTTCAATTTCTTCATCATTGGGCATAGTACTTGTTTATAAGTTTGAGTAGTCATCATATTAAATGGTCTCCCTTGTAGTTGTATGGGTATTATCTTATCCCAGACAACATTGTACAACATTTCAAGATTCGTCTTGAAATGTTCTTTTTGGCAGTAAATGCAATGCCATTCCCTTTCAGTTTGTCATTCTTGGTATTAAACAATTTTTTTAACAGCTACCGTCATAGAGTCTATCCCAACTCATATCGATCATATAAAAGGTTCCTAAAGCTTTGTGTATCTTTATAAGAGAAAACAGATTTATTTTTCTCCTAAGGAGTGGCTGGTGGGTTTGAACCATGACTTTTCAATTAGCAGTCCCAACAACCCCATTAATAAACTGTATTCTGCTATATCTGATTTAAATTGGCCAATGTCAGTCCATTTCAGCTCAATAAAGCCTAGAATATTGATATTTATACATTCCATTTCATTTTTTATTAAGTTCAATCTTTCTAGATTCTTACTTCACACATTCCATGTTCTGATGGTTAATGGGTCTGTATCTGTTTCTCTACCACCTGTCTGTCAGTTTGTCATACTGTAGTGACTTGCATGTTGCTGTGATGCTGAAAGTTATGTCACTAATATTTCAAAATCCAGCAGAGTCACCCAAGATGAACAGGTTTCAGTGGAGCTTCCAGATTAAGAACAGACAGTGAAGAAGGAAGAGACGTCCCACTTCTGAGTGATGAGCCACTGAAGATCTCATGAATAACAACAGGACAACAACATGAATGACAACAGCAGTTGTCAGATGTACTGCCAGAAGATAAGCTCCTCAGGTCAGAAGGCAGGCAGTCAGTCAAAAAAAAACCGAGGAGGAACTGTCTCCTCAAAGCAGTGTCAACCCTAATGACATAGACGAGTGGCCATAAGGACAAGAATGAACGCAAGCCTTTCGCTTGCAATGAGGCGCTGCTGAGAATGAAAAGGAGCAGTCGCATGCATCTCTTGATAATCAGCAAGTGCTTCAAGCACTTTCCACAAGCAAGATTGTGTCATCTGCACATTGTAAGTTGTTAATAGCCCTTTCCCCCAGTCCAGATACTGCATTCTTCTTCATAAAAATCCCTCTTATTGTCTTACACCAAATCAAGGGATCATGAGGGAGGGAGGTGGGGGTCAGGAGATGAGCTGATACCAAGGGCTCAAGTTGAAAGAAAATGTTTTGAAAATGATGATGGCAACATATGTACAAGTGTGCTTATGCATTAATTGTGATAACAGCTGTAAGAGCCCTCAATAAAATGATTTTTAAAATTCTGCTTCTCTGATGACTTCCTCAACATACGGATTGAATAAGTATGGTGACAGAATACAACTCTGACACACACTTTCACTGCCTTTAAACCATGCAGGATTTCCTGGTTCTGTTCAAACAACTGCCCCTTAATGCTCAGCGTGCTCATGAGCACAATGAAGTGGTCAGAAATCCCCATTCTTCTCAAGACTAGTCATAGTTTCTTATGATCTACGCTGCCAAATGCCTTTGCACAGTGAATGAAACATAATTCTCTACTTTCTGCCAAGATTCATCTGTTGTCAGTAATTATATCCCTTGTTCCATTCCCTATTCTGAATCCAGTTTGAACCTCTGGCAACTCCCTTTTGATGAACTGATGTAACCACTGTTGGATATCGTCACCAAAATTTTACTTGCATGTGATTTCAATGATATTGTTCTACAATTGGAATATTCTATTGGGCCACATTTCTTTGGAATGGGTACAAATATGAATCTCTCTCAGTCAGTTGGCCACGTAGCTATCTTCCAAATTTCCTGGCACAAACCAGTGAGTGCCGCCAGTGCTTCATCAGCTTGTTGAAACATTTTAATTGGCAGTCCATCAAATCCTGCAACCTTGTTTTTGGCAAATACTTTCAGTGCAGCTTGAACTTCTTCCTTCCTGAAGCGTTGGTTCTTGCTCCTGTGGGACTTCCTAAACGAGTGGAATGCTGACTGGTTCCTCTTGGTTCAATGACTGCATTCTTTCATCTCCTTTTGAGGCTTCCTGCAGCATCCAATATTTTGCCACAGTGCATTTCAAAACTGCAACTTGAGGTCTGCATTTTTCCCTTTAGTTCTTTCAGTTTCAGGTATGCTGAGAGTGTTCTTCCTTTTGGGTTTTCTAACTCTAGGTTTTTGCATTTAATTATAATATTTGACATTGTTCTTTGAGCTGCCCTTTGAGCACTTCTACTCAACTCATTGACTTCACCGTTTCTTCCGTGTTCCTTAACTACTCTCTGATGACAAGCAAAGTTCAGCGCCTCTTCTGACAGCTACTTTGATCTTTTTCTTTCTTTCCTGTGTTTTAATGACTTTTTGCCTTTTTCATGTAAAGAAGACCAAATCCTCATAACTAGACCAATGGATAATATCATGATAAACAGAGAAGAGACTGATGTTGTCAAGGGTTTCATCTTGTTAGGTCCACCATCAATGCTCATGGAAGCAGCAATCAAGAAATTAAAGGATGCATTGCATTAGATAAATCTGCTACACAATACCTCTTTAAAGTGGCATTTTTCAACACCCCATATTCATAAGAACATTGGATATTGAAAATGGAAGACCAAAGAAAAATTGAAGCATTGGAAATAATGGTATTGTCAAAGAAAATTGAAAGTGCGATGGACTGCCAACAGAACAAACATCTATCTTGGAAAAAGTACAGTCAGAATGTTCCTTAGAGGCAATGATGGTTAGACTTCATTTCCTGTACCTTGTACATGGTATCAAGAGAGACCAGTCCCTGGAAATGGACATCATCTTTGCTAAAGTGGAAGGGCAGAGAAAAAGAGGAAGGCCTTTGAGGACATGGATTGACACAGGGGCTACACCAATGGGCTTAAACTTAAGAACAATTGTGGGGATGGCGTAGTGCTGCACAGTTTCATTCTGTTGTATATAGAGTTGCTATGAGTCCAAACAGACTCAATGGCGCCTATAACAACAGCAATGACAACAATATTATCAAAATATGATGTACAAAGCATAAATCTAGGAAATTGCAGTTGTCAAAAATGAAGTGGACTACATAAATATTGATATCCTAGGTGTTAGTGAACTGAAATGAACTGGTGTTGGCCATTTGTAATCAGGCAATCATATGGTTTACTGTGCCAGGAATGACAAATTCATGAAGAATGGTGTCACCTTCATTGTCAACGAGAGCATTTCCAGATCTATCTTGAAGTATAATGCTGTCTGTGATAGGATAGTATCTATCTGCATACAAGGAAATCCAGTTTATATAACTTTTATTCAACTTATGCACCAGCCACTAGAACTAGGGATGAAGAAATTGAAGAATTTTACCAATAGCTTCATTTTGAAATTGATGAAACATGCATTAAAGATGCATTGATAATTATTGGCAATTGGACTGCAAAAGTTGGAAACAAAGAGGAAGGTATAGTAGTTGGAAAATATGGTTTTGGTGACAGAAATGAAACTGCAGACCACATGATAGAATTTTGCAAGACCAACAACTTCTTCACCACAAATACTTTTTGTCAACACAAATGGTGACTATATGCATTGACTTCTCCAGATGGGATACATATAAGTCAAGTTGACTACATCTGTGGGAAGAAGTGATGGATATAAAATGAGGCCAAAGGAATTCTGAAATATGCCATCAGTGCTCATATTTAAGTTCAGGATAAAGCTGATTAAAATTAAGACAAGTCCAGGAGAGCCAAAATAAGACCTTGAGTATATTCTGCTTGAATTTCAAGAACACCTCAAGAACAGATTTGACACATTGAACACCAATAACAGAAGACCTGCTAAGTTATAAGGTGACATCAAGAACAACATACATGAAGAACACAAAAGATGCCTAAGAAGATAGGAGAGAAAGAATATCTCAAAGTAAATGGCAGAAGAGATTCTGAATTTGCTCTTAATCATGGAATAGTCAAGACAAATTAGAGAAATGATGAAGTAAAAAACCTGAACAGAAATTTTCAAAGGGTACCTGGAGAAGACAAAGTATAGTAATGAAATATGCAAATACCTAGAATTAGATAGCACAAAAGAATACACAGCATATATATATACATATATATATATACATATACACACACAGCAAAAAGTACTAACGAAAAAATATAAGCCTCTAGTTGTAATATTGAACAATTCTATGGACAATATATTGAACCATGCGAGAAATATATTTTTTAAAAGGGGAGGAATAGGCAGTCACTGTATCAAAAATTATTGGTCAACATTCAACTATATCAAGGACTAGCATATTATTAAGAACTGATAGTATTGAAGGAAGTAGTCCAAGATATACTGAAAGTATTTGTAAAAGACAAGCCTCCAGGAATTGATGGAATACCAATTTAAACGTTTCAACAAGTAGATGAAACATTGGAAGTATCCAATCACCTATGCTAAGAATCTGGAAGACAGCTACAATGACAACCAACTGGAAGAGATACATATTTTAACCATTTCAAAAAAGGTGATCTAACAGAGTGTTGAAATTATAAAACAATATTATAATAACACATACGTTTAAAATTTTGCTGGAGATATTCGAATTTGTGGATCATAGCAAACGATGTACAGCATTGAGAATAATGGAAATTCCAGAACACTTCATTGTGCTCACTTGGAACCTGTACATGGGCCTCGAGAGAGGCAGTTGTTTGTACAGAACAAAGATATACTGAGGGGTTTAAAATCAGGAAAGGTGTGCATGTTGGGGTTGTATCCTTTTACCACAATATTCAATCTGTCTGCTGAGTAGATCATATGAGAAACTGGACTATCTGAAGAATAACTCAGAATCAGATTGGAAGGAAGTCAGATTAGTAAGAAATGTGATGTACAGATGGCACGATCTTGCTTGTTGAAAGTGAGGAGGACTTGACGCACTTGCTAGTGAAGGTCAAAGATGCAGCCTTCAGTATGGATTACAACCCAATGTAAAGACAATCAAAGTCCTCCCACATGAAACAATAGATAACGTGATAATAAATTGATGAAGTATTGAAATTGTCAAGGATATCATAATCCTTGGATTCACAATCAATGCTCATGGAAGCCACAGTTCAGAAATCAAAGGATGTAATGCATTGGGCAAATCTGCGCTAGACCTCTTTATAAGTGTTGAAACCAAGAATGCCACCGTGACTGAGGTACACTGGACACACCATGGTATTTTCCATTGTATCAAATGCATATGTGAATTGGACATTGAATAAGAAAGACGAGAGAAGATTGGATTCATTTGAATTATAGTTCTGGAAATTGAAATTGAAAATATCATGGACTGCCAAGAGAACAAAGGAAGCTATCTTAGAAGAAAAATGAGTTGCAACTGATTTGGCAGTTGCAATAACGTCATAACTATTTCCTCTCGTGCTGAGCCATTCATCATCAGCAAATGAAGGTCCTGAAAGCTTTGCTCCATCACTTTATTAAGGTCTACTCTGCTTTGGGGAGGCAACTCTTCCCTACTTGTATTTTGAGTGCCTTCTAACCTGAATATCTCACCTTCTGGAACAGTATTAGGCAATATTCTGCTGCATACTTTTAAGGTTTTCAGGGCTAACTTTTCAGAAATGGTCCTCTTATTCCGTTTCCTAGTCTGTGTTACTCTTAGAAGTTCTACTCTGACCTGTTCACCTTGGGTGACCCTGCTGGTATTTATAATATTGGTGACACAGCTTCCAGCATCACAGCCACACACAAGCCCAGTATGACAGTGTTTAGTGTTCTTCCTTCCAAACAGGTGAAGACTTTCCTCTATGATGTTCCAGAAAGCCATTAAGTAAACAAGCGGCCATCTAGCTCAGAAGCAACAAAGCCCATGTGAAAGAAGCACACCAGCCTGTGTGATCATGAGGTGTCAATGGGATTAGATATCAGGCATCTAAGACCCAGAACAAAACTATACCCAAGGTGAATGGCAGGGAGGGCATGGAGTGGAGACCCAATGCCCATCTGTAGACAATTGAACATCCCCTTACAGAAGGGCCATAGGGGCCAGTCAGGGTGTAGTATAGTCAGGGTGTAGTATAGTATGAAACACACAACTTTCCTCTAGTTCTTTGGTGCTACCTTCACCCCACTATCATGACCTCAATTCGGATTAGACCAGAGCATGCACACTGCTACAGATAAGAGCCCGAAACACAGGGAATCCAGGCTAGGCAAACCCCTCAGAGCCAAGAATGAGAGTAGAGATACCAGTAGGATTAGGGTATGGTGGGGGAAGATAAGGGGAATCGATCACACGGCTCAATTTATAATCCCTTCCCAGGGGAATGATGAACAGAAATGTGGGTGAGGGGTGACAGAAGACTATGTAAGATATGGAAATAATAATCTGTAACTTATCAAGGGTTCAGGAGGGAGGGTGGGCGGAGCGGGGAGAAATGGGTGGGTGATATCAGGACCTCAAGTGGGAAGAGAATGCTTTGAAAATGATGATGGTGGCATATGTAAAAATGTGTTTGACACACTGGATGAATGTATGGATTGTGATGAGATGTAAGAGCAAAAAAAAAAAAAAGAGCGAGAGAGATGTAAGAGCCCCCAATAAAGTATTTATAAATAAACAAAAGAGGGACTAGAGACAAATGCAATCCCAAGCCTCCAGACAATATGAGAGAGAGCCCTTAAGGAAGATGAGCCTAACTTCTATTCCTTTCCTGTCACTAATCTTGAAATGTCTAACATATCCCTTGCCCTAACTCAGTAGGTTGTTGTAGACTCAAGTAAGATAGAACATCATGAAACAACTCTCAGATAAGCAAGCTAAAACATTTTACATTCTGGAGTTCTTTATATTTTTGGCAGCAAATTTACCTTCCTAATTATGTTTTGCTTATGTTAAAATTAATTTTAATTGAGATTTCCTGTGAGCACACTGAGTAGGAAGCTAAAAAGCCTGCCTCCGATTAAAATTGGACCTTGGATAATCGAAGATTCATACTCTCTCTGGGTGATCTCATCCATATCCATGATTTCACCTATCACTGATTCCTAAGGACTTCCAAAGGTCTCTCTCTCCTGCAGTTTCTCCACTATACTATAACAGTCACATTCCACATGACTCCTGGGAATCTTCACCAATCTGTTTCTAGCCCTCTTTCACCTCTGCTACCCTCTACTCACAACTTACTAGGATGATAATTAGAAATACCTTTCATGATATTGCCCAAGCCACTATCTGGAAGCCTTCCTAGGTTTCTATTCTCACTCACCACCTTTCCTGTGACTAGAATCCGAACTCATTAGCGTGACATTGAAGGGTCTACACAATCTATCCCAGTGTTTCCCCAAAAAAGGCTTTGCTGGCCATTGGGGCACAGTAATTTGTTTTTGTTTTTATTTATTTGTTTGTTTTGTTTGTCCTCATGCCTTGATCTACCCACTAACTATGAGTAATAATCCCTAGTCACCACGTCAATGGGAAAACCCACGCACAATCCCTTGCCTTTCTCAGTGTCCGTTGTGGGCAATGCACCCTCCTTAGCTGAGAGGAGCTCATACAGTTCTGTGCGCCCCTACATTCTGACTTTTATTGATTGACTTTCCAGCTTCCCTCACCCCGCTCTTGCACAGACTGGACATTCCAGTCATACTGAGGAATTGGTTCTGCCCAAATATACTGCTGTGCTACTTCACGCCAAGCCTCTATGCCTCTGTGCATGTCGTTTTCTCTACCTGTAACGCCTTTGTCTCTGCCCTTTCCTAACTGAGCCAGGCACAACTCTGGGTCTCACGATCCAGCTCGATTCCTTCGTCTTCATGAAGTCATTCAGCTCACCCTCAACCACAGGGACCTCTTCCTTATGAAACCAGGAGATGGGTTCTATAAGTAACTGTCCCTGGGATAGTTCTAAATAGATCAAGCTATCAAAATGACTTCCAGGCCCATATCACACTCTAAGGGAAACTGCCTTCCTGTAGATTAATTCTGTAAGGTCCTGTGATCTCCTCACAACAGAAGAGTCCTGGAAGGGCAGTCTGTCCTACCTGATGCCCAGGTCAGTGATCTGTGATGGTGTCTTAGCTCAAAAAGATGAACTGCCCATAGGATTCTCTTCCTGCCTCTGGAGAATTTGCAGTCAAAAATACAAATAGAATAATCCATATGATATGACCTGTTAGCACTGAAAGATTGTAGCGTAAAGATGCCATGAGGTCATGATTCGGAGTCATGGGCCATGAGAGAGATGGAGACACCACAGATGTAGCACATAGCCAAGACCAGCAGTTCTCAACCTGTGGGTCAAGACCCCTTTGGGGGTCAAATGACCCTTTCACAGGGGTCGCCTAAGACCATATTTCCAATGGTCTTAGAAACCAAGACACCGCTCCTCCATCCATCTCCAGGACCCACATGCAGATACACCCACATACGGGGCCACCACAACATGAGGAACTGTATTCAAGGGTCATGGCATTAGGAAGGTTGAGAACCACTGGCCTAGACTGATCTCCACTGTTGTCCCATCTGTCCACAGCAGCCATGTCAATACCATGAGGTGTCAATACCACGCAGAGCAATGCAGTGAGAAAGCAGGCCACCGGGAGGGTTGAACAACAAAAGCAGTGTTTGTTTCTAATTGGCCTCTAAGGAAACTCCAAACCCAAATCTGATCAGTACTTATTATACTGACCTATAAATTGAGGAGCAAACCAAGGGGGCAATCCTTTTCCTAGTTCTCTCTGGAGCCCTAGGGGTGTCGTGGATTACCGGTTGGACTGATAACTGAGATGTCAGCTGTTACAAACCATCAATTGCTCTCGAATGAAAGAAAGATGAGGCTTTCGACTCCTGTAAAGAGAGATCCACACAGGCAGTCCTACTCTGTCCTGTAGGATTGCTGTGAGTTGGAATTGACTTGAAGGGAGTGAGCTTGGTTTTGGTTTGAGTTCTGCCTCTTATGTTTACAATCCCTGGGACCTTGTTCATTTTCTCATCAGGAAATTTGAGGACTAAGGTGTGCCTCACTAAAACCATAGTGCCAGTATTTTATTTTAAAAAACATTTTTAAAGAACTCATTTTATTGGGGGCTCTTATAAAAATCATGTATTGATTGTATCAAGCATATGTGTACATATCATCATTTACAAAACTTTTTCTTTCTACTTGAGCCCTTGGTATCAGCTACTTTTCCCCACTCCCTCCCCCCCCCACCGCACCCATCCTCATGAACCCTTGATAATTTACAAATTATTTTCATTTTCATATTTTACATGGTCTGCCATCTCCCTTCACCACATTTCTGTTGTTTGCCCCCCTGGGGGGCATGTCGATCATTTCAATCAGTTCCCCCTTTCTCCTTCTCCCCCACTTTCCCACAACCCTAATGCTATCACTACTCCATTACTGGTCCAGGGAACTTGTCTGTCCTGGATTCTGTATGCCCAGAGCTCTTATCTGTACCAGTGTAGATGCTCTGGTCTAGCCAGTTTTGTAAGATAGAACTGGGGTCATGATAGTGGGGAGGTGGGGGGAAGGGAGCATTAAAGAACTAGAGGAATGTTGTGTGTTTTGTCAGTGCTATACTGCACCCTGGCTGGCTCTTCCCTTCTTTGTGACCCTTCTGTGAGGGGGTGTCCAATTGTCTATAGATGGGCCTTGGGTATCCCTTCTGATCTCCTTCATTCACATCAAAATAGTTGTTTGCTTTGGGTCTTCGGATGCCTGATACTGATCCTGTCAACACCTCTTGATCACATGAATTGATGTGTTTCTTCCATTTAGGCTTTGTTGATTCCCTGATACATGGCCACTTGTTTAGCTGCAAACCTTTAAGACCCCAGATTCTGTATCTTGTAATAGCTTGGCACCATCAGCTTTCTTTACCACATTTGGTTATGCACCCATTTTGTCTTCCTTCAGGTGAGCATCACAGAATGCCAGGTTATTAGAAAAAGGGTTCTTGCATTGAGGGAAGACTTGAGTAGAGGCCCAATGTCTGTCTGCTACCTTGATACTTAACATTTAAATATATGTACATCCTTATCATTATATATTAATATATTGACATATGTACATATGTACATGCCTATGTTTATACCTCTATAAATGTCTTTTGCCTCTTAGTTCTTTCCTCTATTTCTCTTTACTTTCCTCCTGTCCCACTATCCTGTTTGATCTTCATTTGGCTCTCTGTAGTTCTCGGCTACATTGCACTTGATCAAACCCCAGCAGGCATCCCATACTCTCCCTCCCCATCAGTTTTAGATCACTTGGCTCCCCACTCCCTTTCCCCACCTCCTTCTTTCCCCTGTTACCCAGGAACTTTCGGTTCAGTTGGGTCCATTGTTTTCTCTTCAGGATTGTTTACCCAGCCTATCTTAGATAGATAGACATGAAAAAAAGAAACAAAACAAAAATAGTCTATGAATAGCTCCAAGTCTGTCTGCTGACCCTTATGAATGTTTTCCTATTGGTTCTGATGCAGTACCAAGCCACACACACACACACACACACACACACACACACACACACCCAGTCCGAAGTCTATTTTCAGAATTCCTTGGGGATTTTATTGCTTTATCCCCCTTGCTACTCCGTTACACTCCCTTCATGTTATGCCCCGTAGGGGAGGGGGGTGGGGTCAGACCAGGCACAATTCCCCCACTGTGTCTCTGTTGCTGCTCCCTGTAGTGCTGTGGGTCACCCAGGGGATGTTGTGTCTCCTGGTGAGCCCAACCGTACAGTGCTTTCTCTGCTCCGAGCAGGAATGTCATCCTAGAAGCTTGGTGGGCTAGGATGCGATCATCCTGGCAAACCGTGGTATTTTCAGTCATCTGGTAAGCATGTGAGGGCTGCGCAGTGAACAAAAGAGAAGCGAGAACAATTGTTGCTTATGGTGCGGATGAGGACTCTTGAATATACCATGATTGCCAGAGAATAAACAAATCTTTCTTGAAGAAGCACAGCCAGAGTGCTCCTTAGAAGTGATGTTGCATGCCTCACTTACTTTGGGCACATTCACAGAAGAGACTAGCCCCTGGAGAAAGCAGATATTATGGAGAAGGTGAAAAAAAAGAGATCCTCAATGAAGAAGATTGACACAGCAGCTTGCAGCAAAGCAACAATGGGTCCAAACACAATAATCATAGGATGGCTGGGACTGGGCAGTGTTTCTGTTGTACATAGGGCCACTATGAGTTGAAACCAACTTGATGGCATCTAACAACAGCAAATAAAGCTTTGATATTTGCTGTGGCAGTTACATAATCTCCTGTCTACTTGCAAAGGGGTGGAGTCTAGCCTGCCAATCAGGTTGCAGCTGGGTGACCTCATTTGGAGGCATGAAGGAGATAAATAGCTGACTGGAGGCCAGACCAACACACTCTTCTACCATCTTCCTGTTGGCAAGTCACGTGGAACTATGCTAATGGAAGCCAGAGCCTTGGAGTTGGAGGAGCCATGTCAAGACCCACACCAGAGCTAAGATGCTTCCACTGCCACTGGATTCGTAAGACGTATCATCCACTGGCCTTGGATCTTCCTGTACTCAGCATAATTGCATGTGTTATGAAGGTCTGAAGAGGAATTTACAGACTGGTATTGGACATAATGGGCTAATATTAGACTTATGGACTTGAACTGGGCTGAGATGTTTTCTTAGTATACAATTACTCTTTGATATAAAGCATATATATATATAGCTCTGGATTTGTTTCTCTAGTCTACCCAGACTAACACATTCTCCTTCCCTAGGATCCTGCTACTGATGAATTAACTGCATGACCTTAGCAAGCTACTTGATCTCTACAGTCTCACTCAGTTTCCTCATGGCAAAAATAGGATTGATAATACCCACTTCATGAAGAGGATTAAAAAAAATCACTGCTATCAAGTCAATTCTTACTCATAGTAACCACATAGGACAGAGTACAGCGCTCCTGTGGGTTTATGAGACTCTTTTCTGAAGGAGCTGGCTGGTTTCAAACTGCTGACCTTGCAGTTAGTACACCAATCCATAACCACAACACCACTATGCCTCCTAAGGTACAATAATCAAAATAGCTAATAGATGTAGAAAGTGCATTGTAAACTGACAATTATCTCACATATACATCATTATTTTATCTTTTTCTAAACCTTTCAGACTAATAGAAGACATTCCATTGATGCCTACCACTGCATAGAACATTCATTACCATTATTCTAAAGTCTTATTCAAATTTACTTGTCTTGAGTTACTTAATTCCATTTTTACACTATTTGGCAACTGAAGAATTGCTATCTAAATTGAATAATACATCTAAAAGAACTACCTTTATGAAAGCCACTTGTCACAATTTTCTTTTTAATTACAACACTTTGAACTCCTCCGGCACACTGTAAATTAGGACAATTTGTGAGTGATTAACTCGCTCAGACTCACTGGCATCGAGTCAGTGCTGAAACCTTTGGGTTTCCGAGACTGTAACTCCTTACAGGAGTACAAAGCCCAGTCTTTCTCCCTTGTAGTTGCTGATGGTTTTGAACTGCCATTCATGAGGATCGCAACCCAATCCAACTGGTAACCACTACAACTACACCACCAGGGAAACTCACTCAAGACCTCTACTGAAGGGTGGGGGTTCAAGACCACCCACAGATAGCTCAGGAAAAAAGACTAGTGATTCCCTTCTGAAAAGTGAGCCATTGAAAGTCCTATGAGCACATTTTTTCTCTCACCTGCATGGAACTGCCATGAGTCAGAATCAATGTGATAGCAATTGGTTAGACTACTGTTTCAACTTAACCATTAAAATAGCTTTATAACCGTTATATGGCTATGGAGAAAATGTTCAGAGGTTAGAGACTGTTTAAGACATGTTTGAGGCCATTGCTTTGGTGATTTTTCTACTTCTTTCGAGCACCTGAAACTGTGAGAGTTGCTGACTCTTTGTCGTCACGCTTGATCTTTCTTTCTCTCGCCATCCAATGTTTTTCCCCAGTAAGAACTCATTTTCTCTAGTTCACTGCTCCTACCTTAGTATAGACAACCTGTATTCTTCACCTGAATGCCTACAGGTACTCTAGGACTAGTATTCCTACTCTTATACTCCCACATTCAGTTAACACCATTCTAGGGACTATAATATATCAATGAGTAACATAAACAAAGCATAATGTTCTATACCCATTGAGCTTTTCTATATTAGTGGAAAAGGCACTCCCTCCAAAAGAAAGACTAATTTTCAAGAAAATCCCAATTTACAAATTGTGATGAGTGCTGATTAGGAAATGTGTTATTTTTGTTGTAGTTGTCTGATACTATTGAGGTAGTTCCAACTCATAATGACCCGTGTCCAGCAGAAGGGGCACCCTGCCCATTCTTGGGCCATCCTCACTAGTGTCGCTCTGTTTGAGTGAATTGTTGGAGCCACTGTGTCCATCTATCTCCTTGATGATCTTTTTCACTGACTGTCTACTTTGTTGGGTGAACAAATCAAAACAATAAAATCACTGCCATCAAGTCAATTCTGATGCATATAAAAAGTTTCCAAGACTGTAAATCTTTCCAGGAGCAGACAGCCTCATCTTTCTTCCATGGGTTCAATGGTGACCCACTATGCCAACAGTGCTCTTATTGATTGTGTAGGGGTGAGAGAAGAATAGAAAACTGGTCAGAGAGGGCCTCTCTGAAGGTGACTTTCAAACGAAGACGAAAGGATGAGAATGGGCCAAACAAGAGAGGAGAGAAAGACTTTCAGGTATGTGCAAAGGATTCTGAAGGGAGAAAGAAACTTTAAGAATATAAAAGAAGGCTAGTGTGGTCTGGTCATTTCCCATATCTACATATAAAGCTAACTTCTCTCCATCCCTAAACATATAACCAATGTATAGAAATGAGAAAAGTTTATCCCTTCTAGGTGGGTGAATGTCCTTTCTACAATCTGTGATCAAGTCCCTGGTGGTGGAGTAGGTTGACCCACAAGGCCAGCAGTTTGTACCCACCAAATGCTCTGCAGGAAAAAGATGAGGCTCTCTGTCCCTATGAAGATTTATAGCCTCAGAAGCCCACAGGAACAGTTCTACTCTGTCTGACTGGGTTGCTATGAAGAAAAGTTGATGGTGTCAGTGAGTTTGTTGTGTTTTGTTTTTGTTTGCTAAGTCACTTAAAGAGCTTCATGATTTCCCATCATTCATGTATATTCAGATGTTTTAACTTGATTCACAAGAACCTGAATATTTCCCTAGTCTCATCTCTTCCCATTCATTCTCCTTGCCTTCTGCTGACCTTTTTTAATTTCTTTGGGTGTGTATGTTCAGAATTTGACTTTTTTTTGTCCTCTACCTGATGCATTCTTCCCTTCTCTTTTATCTTGTTAATCCTCCTTAACCTTGGAACCCTGAGCTTCTCAAATATGTATGTGGGACAGCTGTGCCATTTATACTTGTTGCTTGTGTGTCTACTTACAGCCACTGTCCTCACTTTCATGCCCTGCAAAGTTGGACTTCGGCTGTGGTCAACATTCATGAACTGTTTGTTTTGAGGAGCTCAAATTGCTTTACAATAGATTCATCTTTTAAAAGCCTTTTGAAAGCATGGATAGAGGACTGTATATCTTGTTGTTACAATATTCAGAAAGTTGGCTATAGCTCAGCTTTTGTCCATAGTGATGCACCAAAAGAATCACTTCCTTAAGTAGACCTTGAGACAGAGGGGCATTAGGCCTTGAGTATTTAAACATTAGCAAAGCCTCATTGTAAGTGTCAAGCAAGAGAAGGAAAATACATGAATTCCCTTTCCTAAGTTCGCATTGCCAAACTGAATACAGAGAAATCTGCCATTCAGCTTCGACTGTAATCTTCTGCAGATACACTCCAGAGACTGGGGTGATGAATTTAAAATCTTAAGACCCCACTGAAATAATTGCTGACATCAATGTCTTTTTGCTAGAATTTTTATACAACTGGCCCCCCATTGAAAGCAGCTAATTTTCAAGTGTGGCAGCATATTTATATACCTACATCTTTTGGTTTGGTTTGTTTAAACCCAACAGGCCTTTAGATTGCCTGAAACCAGACCTTAAAACAGTAAAGGATATTCATGACTCTGAGCAAAAATGCAATGAAGTCATGCAAATGCCAACAAATGATTGATGAGTCAACAAGTACCTCAGGCCTGACACTTTGCTTGATAGTGTGTGCGGAAAAGACACAAGAGCTGTGTGGAGTGACTGCCAGAGGTTGTTAACAGAAACCAAGAACCTGAGTCCCTCCAATCTGCTGGCAGGTATCTGTTTCAGTGTTGAGTTCCAGAGATCCTTTCTAAAACATTTTCCTCCTGAAACATCAAGTTTGTTCCATTCGCTGTAAAGCCATCGACAGTGTGTGCCTTGTTTATGCATTTATCTATCCCTTCCTTGCCAGAAGACTTTGAGGGGATTGATGTACATGATTGCAACGAGATGAGAAGTCGAATAGCCAAGAAAATAGAGGCAAAGAGATAACAAACGGAGAAGAGTAAGATGTAGCTGGAGTGAACTCCCTGTGTCTGTAGTTTCTTAACTGTTTGGAACAGTGCAGTTTTTATATGGATATTAGAAAAATGGTTGATTCTGTATCATTCACACCTTCAAGTTCTACTTTCAGCATTTGGCTCATTGAGACAATATTCTTATACATTTTTATGTTGAATAATATGGTAAGTGAATTTAGCATTGATAATTTTCTCACTCACCTGAATGACATTCTTGATCATGAATGTCATCCGGGTGACACTGTTAATCAACTAGCTTTGTTCTCCTGTCAGAACCCAAAGCTCATAATTTTTTGAGCTTTGCAGAACAAAACGTTAAAAGTTGAACTGGATCTACCAGCTGTTCCAAGGGAGAAAAGGCTGAAGAAACAGGGGGCTTTCTGCTCCTGTCTTTGCAATTGACTCGGTAGCAGTGAGTTTGTTTGTGTACTATGGTGCTGTCTGCAGTGCTTCATTTCTTGAACAACAGAAGTTCCAAACGTGGCCAGTTTTGAAGGCCATAATGAGGATTTCCTAGGAACCCACTAGGTGGAAGGGATTTCGTTGGGTTGTTCTTGTTTCATGGAGAGTTTTGCTTTCACAACTAAAACCATCACTGTACAAGAGCGTTCACTTAAGTATTTGCTTTGGTTGTTTTTGTTGTTGCTGTTGTTTTCCAGATATCTTAATATTGGTATGAATAATTCATTTTAAAATGCACCTCGGTAGTTCTTAACCCAACTCCCCCATGCAGTCCAGCCTACCTGACTTGTGGTGACCATAGAGGGCAGAGTCGAACTGCCCCTATGGTTTTCCGAGGTTGGAAATCTTTACAGAAGCAGACTACTACATCTTTCTCCCCTGCGTGGCTATGGAGTTCAGCTCCCAACCGTTTGGTTAGTAGTCAAGCTTGTTCCCGTGCTGGGCCACCAGGTGCCTCATGTTTTCAGCTTGTGCTCTGAACGAATGGCCATTCTATTGGAGATGAGAAGCCTTTAGAGACTGCTTTGCTTCTCACGTTGTGAGCCTGTGTTCAGGATGGTCTGTTGGATTCAAACAAGCATCTAAATGAGGGGCCAACTAAGCCCAAACTGAAGAACCACCCCAGCTTGGGTGATCCAAAGATGACAATTACAAACTGAGAATATGGTGAAGAGAAAAGGGTCAGAGGTAAAATTATGAACGCTCAATTTGAAGAAGGCTGTGGAGGACACTGGGAGCCCCAAACCCACCTGCAGAGTATCCAGTCAGACTGAGCTGCTGGTAGATCCAATCTAGCTGAGACAAGAATCCCCAACAGCTTGACTATCAGGCAGAGATCGTTATAATCCTGATTATGGAGATCGAACTCGGTATTAGGCCAGTTGTCCCCCCTGTAGACATGGCCTGACTTAGCAATGGATTAGAATCTCTTAGTTGTCCCGTGACAGCAGTCTCTTCCCTGACTCTTTGAACATTGATGCGAGTCTTCTCCCTCTTACGCATCATTTGTATTTTGCCTTCACAATAAGATGACCGTATCCTCACCCCTTCGTGCCATTTGCCTTGCACTGCTTTCTGTTGAGTTTCCCAGCTGTGAAGCAAAGGAGGAATGCATGTATGATAACTGACGCAAGGTGGTGGGTGGTGGAGAGGTGTGTTAGACAGAGTTATCTAGAAAAACAAAATCAGAATGCTGATAATTTTATATATACTTATAGAGGTAGATAACATAAGAAATAAAGTTAATTAAATTATGAAGCAGCACAAATGGCTCAGTGCAACTCACTCCTGTGAGACAGCTCTAAGACACTGGCAGTCCTTCAAGTCTTGAGGACTGCCGGGTAGATTCAGGCTATCTGGGCACAGGCAGCAAACAGCAAGGCAGGTCACCAACAGTCGGCCAGATGACAGGGTCCAGCAGTCCCCAGCTCGAGATGTAAATTCCAATGGTGTGGCAAAGCAGGTCTTGAAGGGACCTCAAATTACAGTGACCCAGTCCACGGGTTAGGTGTCCTACAGATAGTGTAGCTTGCAAATTGAAGCACAGAACAAGCAAGACAGCCGCACACTGGTCTGATGATCAAAGAACAAGAGACAAGAAAGGCGAGGCTCGCTGAGCCATTGATCTCTCCACTCTTCAATTAACCCCACGTGTATTTATCCGGCCAGGCTGGCAAAATAAACTATCTCAGTAGGGAAGGGGGATTTGAGGAGTGACCAGTGAGGAGGGGGAGGGAGCACAAGAACTGAGAGTGATTGCTCAGCTCAGTTTGAAGGTGCTGTGATCTTGGGGGGGGGGGGACGGAACTCTAAGGTAGATGTGGTGATGACTGTACAACTCCCCTCGAGGTGATTGAGCAATCGAAGTGATCAATTGTATGATATGTGAATTATGTGCCGATAAAACTGTTGGGAAATGAAAAAAGAAAGGCTTGAAGGCCAGCTGAGACTCTGGTAGGTGGAGTCCTCTGAGAAAGGCCATGGAACCAGGAACGGGCAACATGGGAAGCAGGGGCAAAACGCCTGAGGGCGTGGAAAGGGGAGCATCCTGGCTGCCGGAGTGCAAGAGTAATGTGAGGACGAACCAGGAGGGCAAAAGGAAAGATGCTGCCCCTCACCCGTGTTCCCTTCCCCACCTGTGCCCCGGCCTGGATGGCCCAGCGAGTTCCAATGAGTTCAGGGGGCCTTAGGGGCTCTGTACACCTCATCCAGGAATGCTGTATCTGCGGCCTCCAGGAGAGTGACCTTAAGGACTGTATTTTGATCTTTCAAAATACGGGCGGTTTCCCCAAGCCTTGCTCTGTGTCTTTGCTTTTTATATTGATAGTGGTCATGATCACCCTACATTTTTAAAAAGGGGGATGAGGAGAGAAAGTTAATGAGGGGCTAGTGGAAGAAGGACTGAGAAATGTTTTTTGCAATCTATTGAAAGGTGCTGATTTTCTTCAAAACCCACAGCCTCCTAGTTTTCCTGATTGAATCAGAAATGGCTGAGCTATATGTCCTTTATATTTAGAAGGTTATTTTTTAAGTTACATCAAAAAGATAGGGCATATGCCCTCTTCTTATTTCTTAACATATGGTGAGTTGTGTTCATCTATTGGGCTAGTGGAATATTGATTTTAGATTGTTTCATACACTCATTTGGTTTTTAAATTAAGGCGATGATGGAGGAGGTATGAGAGGCCAAAGGCATACTGTATGGGACAGGGCTCTCTGGCACATATATTACTGTCCTCTCCACCCGCCCACACACACCCCATGGCTGCTTGCCGCTGCCTTCCCTGTCTGTAAGATAAGGAGAACCACATAGCTACTTGACACCGTACTCTGAAGATACATGGGGCTTGATGTACTCAAAAATACTGCCTGGGTGGGGCCCTTGATAGAAGGGGAAGTGGTTGTTACCTGCAGATCAGAATGAAGGTTGGGGTGGGACGCAGCAGACTTGTCTCTGAGGAAGGCAGCAGGGAGGATGAAAGCTATGGCTGGTGTTAATAAGGTGTGTAAACCCAGAACAGTTTTGAGTTGTGGCTTTCCAGGAAGGCCTATATTGAAAGAAACGGCTACAGACCTCGCTGAATCAAAGAAGCCGGAATCGTTATCAAATCCAGGCATGTGGCAAGTGCAATGAGTGTGGACACAACGTCGGCGAAGCCCACGTTCTTGGGTGCCCCTTGCAGACCTGGGACATGTCCCGAGAGACAGTTCCTGGAGAAGGACTTGGTGAAGCGGAGGGGCAGGGAAAGGTGGATATGGGTTGGCACCGACTTGATGGCAGCTAACAACGGCAACATGGGTAACAGTCCTCTTCCAGTGTGAGAAGTCGATTGGGTTCAACAAAAACGAGACGGCTGCAGAAAGGAGGACAGGAGAGAGGGAATGGAGAGGGGATGAACAGGAGCCCTGCCTGAGTGCATCCTCATGGGGGGAGCAGCTTGAGCTGTGTCCTTGAGGGAGTCCCTTCCTAATCCACTAGTATACCTGGTTTTCTTCTCTCTAGCTTCCCCTAGAATAAGGTACAGGGCTTCTGTGTCCTGGCAGCTCCTGGAAGCATCGAAATATTGGCATGGCCTCATGTCAGTCAGGGCAGCGGAGTGCTCCCCTCCAAGAGGACCAGCTTTCTCGGGGAGACAGAAATAAAAGGAAAAAAAAACAACAAAAGAAAACACTTGTTCTGAACTCGTTACGGTCCAGCAGTCATGTGACCAGACAATCATCTACCTCCACGTGAAGTTGATGGACGCAGTTCAGACATGCTAGTTCACACACACAGGCAGTGGGAAATTCATCACTGGAAGGTTTCCTAGAAAATGGGAATTTCTGATCAGTCTTCGAGTGAGGATTCAGATGGGCCATCGACCTTCTCCAGAGACCAGCATTGTCATGACCAAACAGACAACCTAGTAAACAAAGTAAGCATACGTTTACATATGCTTGCTTACTAATCTTTGGTGACCAGTCTCACCACGGATTTTCCCCACATCACAGGTTCTGCATTTTAGGTCTCGCTGGCATCTGTCTTCTCTTCCAACAGAAAGAAAGCTTCTTTTCAAATCGACAATCCCTGACAGGTGGGACCCTGGCAAGGTCGGTCTGTGAGGGTAGCAATCAAAGCAGGTGGTCGCTGTGGTGGTTAGGTGGTGGGTCTCACTGGATAGGTTTGGGTTTAAAATGATTGACACCAGCGAACCCCTGAAAGTTTTTGAAAGACAAGAGACATTGTGCAAAGAAACTTGGAGAAGCTGACCCTCATAACTGCCCGGTGGGCTGATGAGGAGAGAGCGTGTGGGCGTATAAGGGTGACGGCGGACCCCAGGGGAGTGTGTGGGCATTTCTGTAGCCCGAGAGCATGATGCTTGCTGACTTGGGACTAAGCCACAGGATTGAGCTTGCGGGTCTATTATAGCAGACTTCAACAAGAAAATGATGCAATCTATTGATCTCTTGCCTCGAGAAATAGTTCAGGGCAAAAAAAACCCCACAAAAACAAAAAACAAATCACTAAAATTATAGCTGCGCAGCGTTATCTATTATATCAAATGAAATGTTTCGATAAAGCCTGAAGTTCACGAAAGATTACTGCCGCTCCTCTGTAACCCGGCTGAAGGAGAGCATTTACTGAGACAGGATAAATGGCCCGTGAAAAGATCCATTGGATTAATTAGGATAGTTTTATCCCTTGTGGAGTTAGCGGTATTTTGGTCAAAAGTAGCAATCGTTTAGGAATACACATCAAGCAGTCCACTTACAGACCCAAGAAAGCAATGGCCATTTCATATGTGCAATCAACCTGGTCTGATGCCTTGTCCCGACAGTGAGGCCAGCAGCTGATTGACACTCAGCGGGGCATAAAACCACAGGTGAAGCCCAAGATGTTGTGATGAAGGCCTCCCAATCTCCTGGGGAGGTTTACACAGAGACAGGATGCAGGCAGGCCCCTTACCAGAATCAGAATCTTGAAGGATGGAGAATAAATTTATATCCATAGCATCTTTTTAGGTTTCCCAAGAGAGCTGGCATACAGCTTGAATTGTGAGATACCAGCTTAACAAGTCTCACACAAATGTGTGTGTACTTGCATGCACAAACACAGAGATTTCTTGGATATTCAACCAAACTTGGCAATTTATTCTTACAGATATAAGTGTTGGCAAATATCCTTGGACTAATGTGCTTTCAGGATCTCTAAATTCTTTAGTCCATACTGAGATCCATTTCTAGGGTGTTCTTAAATTAAGCGTGAGGACTATTGCAATGTACCATATATACTTGTGTATAAGCCGAGTTTTTCCAGCACATTTTAAATGCAGTTTCTGTGGTAAAATAGGTGCCTCGAGTGCAGGGGGAAGGGAGGATAAAAAAGTTTAGGTGCCTCGGCTGATATTCGGGCCGGGGAATACTCGAGTATATACGGTAGTGCTGTTCCCAAACACCAGGGTGTGCGTTCTTCAAAAGCCGTTTTCATCAGCACGGAGGAGCTGTCCCTAACCAGGACACTGTGCGGCCACTGGAAGCGCTTTGCCTTGCACTTCTCGTCTTAACATCAGCCCTCGTGTGCATTCAGCCCTTCCCCAGGCAGGATTTTCTGGGATCCAGGCTCCTTGTTGACCCCTTATCCCAGAAACAAGAAGGGGGAGGGGAATTGCTTTTGGAGCCCAAGGGGAAGAATTAGTCCCCCAGAAACAGTCACAGAGGAACTGGGGGGCTCCCGGAGGGAATCCCTAATCCCCATTGAATCAAAATACAGTGAGAAAGGCTATTTCAATTAGGAAGTGATGCCTTCCCCTAGGATAACCGTCTTTGGGACTCCAAGTGGGTGGTGGGTGCGAGAGGGTCTCCCCCACGCTCGTGCCCAGACTGGAAACAAAGAGAAAACATTGGAAATGCTCGAGTGACTGCTCCCTGTAGCATTATTGATTGAAAACGTAGCAGTACGTGAGGCTTTCTAGGGCCCCGCCTGTGTTCACAAGATAGAGTACACAGATAAGAGTTGGAGACAGGGAAGGGATAAAAAAGATTCTTCAGGAAATGGGGGATCCAAAGCACAAAGGTTAAGAGCTTTAGGGGAGCATTTCACATTCTGGCTTTGAAGTGAACTGAAAAGACAATTCCTGAACCAATGAATGCATCCTGAGAGTACACTCAGTGTGGAGCAGGACGTTAGTTCTCCTACGATGACTTTGGCAGGGCAAGGGAGGTTGCCTATTCAACACCTCGCCTGAAAGAGGATCCGAAAATTATTTGTGGAGCTGAACATTATTTCTTTTTCGATTGGAATTCTATCTTCACTCTCTCGTTTCAAAATATTGGAGCTGAAAGGGATCATGATATTGCTGAGTATCTTATCCAGAGCCCCAGTGGGATGAGCACGGTCCAGAGCTCTCCCTCTGCACAGTGTCCCCCGAGGAAGCTTGAAGAAACACCGGGTCTCGGAGGTGCATGGTATAGAAGCCGCCAATCCAGCTTCTTTGATTCTAAATGCTTTGATGCAGAAATCACAATCCAAAGAGCACAGGAATCAGAAAGATCAGCTTTCTAGCAGCTCAAGGGCTATCAGTCCTTCTCTGCGTCTGAGGACGCCATGTGGGGTTTGTGAAGCCGCACAGAATAGTACAAAGGAGATGGGTTTGGAGATAAGGCAAACCTGGGTCTGCGATCTTGGACAAGTTAGTTAGTCTTACTGAGCTGCCACCTCATCTGTCAAGTGGGATAAAATACGCATTTTAGATTTTAGTGATGCATGGAAGTTGCCTGGCATATGACTGGGCTTAGTAAATATGAATGGTTTCTCCAAGACAGGCAACTGAGTATTTATTTGAGCCTAGATCCAAGACACGCCGAGGGCTCAGTCATAACTACAGTGGTAAGACTCACATCACTGTGCACCAACTATGTTCTTAGCCCTTTTTACTCTACTCTTCAGAACTGCTCCATGTGGTAGGTACTATTGTTATCCCCGTGTTATAGGGAAGGAAGAGAGGTGAAAGGATTCGCCTGGAGTCACAGGGCCAGCAAGTGAACAAGGTAGGATGTAGATTCTTGTGTGCTTCAGAACGTTTCGCATCGTTCCACCCTATTCCTTCAAGGGTGAGGACAGGGGGACCAATGTGGGAGGCAGAGGATGTTGGTGAGAGAGACACGAGGCTCTGGAATTAAAGACTTGTTACGTGGACAGGAGGCCAGGTGGCATAGTGGATTAAACGTTGGGCTGCACACCACAGTCAGCACTTCTAACCTACCAGCGCTCCTCAAGAGAAAAAAGGAGGCTCAGAAACCCTGTGGGACAGCTCTCCCGGTCCTGTGGGGCCCCAACAAGCCCTAATTGGTTTGCTGGCAAGGAGGGAGGGAAGGATTATGTGGACAGAGATATCTAGCTTGGGATCCTAGGGCAGCAAAAATTGAAATATCTCTGTCCCTTTGTACATAGAGGGTCCGTGAGAAAAGATCCTCATGAGCTCAAACGTCACAACAACTGTGAGGCTGGAACAGGACCAGGTAGTGTCTCATTCTACTGTTCATTGGTTGGAATAGATGATGGTACCTATCAATAATGCAGAATGCATAAAAATGCTAAGAGTCAATGCTCAGTATTTGGGAAATAAGTGCTAACACACACTCACGAACTGGTACTAACACCCCATACATTGAGTATTTGCTGCCAGTTCCTATGCATTATGTTACTTAATCTTCTCTGTGGAATCCGGTGTGATGATGGGGGCTGTTACCCAAACCCTTGAAGGTAAAATAATTTGCACCCAGCCCTGCATTTAAGAGTGGTACTAGCTTGTTAAACAGCCAGCCCGGGTGGCAGGGCTGGGGGTGGGGGCGGGGGCGGGGGCAGGCATCAAGCGTTTTTCCCTATTGTGGTTTCAACACTCTTTCTCTATTGCCCCTTTCTGCTCTGAATCATTCTTACCCACTAGCTTTAAAATCACCAGGATACAACTAAGATCGCTATTGATGTTAATGGCTGTGTAATTGTTCACTTGTGGCCCCAGAGGCCTCTCTCCTAAGCTCACAAATGACTTCTTAATATTTTCATTTGATACCAAGAGCCCATCCTCATGGGCCACAGTTTAAAGGTAGGACTTTTGCCCCACATCACACTTCAGTGTAGCCTCACAGTGGTGCAAATCATCTCCCCTGTCCATAAACAACTGCCCTCATGAAGTCCAAATCACTATTCAAAAGAGTGGTAGGAACCCCCTGCTTGGAGCTCTAATAGGCTCTGCCTGGGACGGGGACCATTGCTATCACATCCATATGTGTCTGCTTACCGGGGTCAGCCTCCTGGAAGCAGGCACAATAATGGCTTCAGACAAAAGCCGGGATGATATTGAACTCTCTTTCCCGAGAGAAACCTCTCGCTGCAGGCCACCACATTCCTGATTAGGGGCAGCGAGGCCAGGAGGATAAATGGATTGGAAGGTTTTGAGGGTTAGTGTGTTTGTTTCATTCTCAGAGCTGGTGGACATCATCCATACATACATACGAAGGGCTCTCCGTCGAGTTATGTATTTAGTTTCAACTGGGAGACTCCAAACGAGAGGGTCATCATATGCATAAAGCCTGTGTTTTGGATTGCAAAGAGCGAAGTGGCCAGTCTTCTTGTCACCGGACTCTATTGTTTAAAGCGGGCAGTCACTGGTAACAGCCCTGCCGCATCAATCGCATCCCTCTCCTTCACTGCTGCGCTATGTTTTACAATTGCATCTCCTTTTTCCTTGAATGACTAAGAGTTTTTGAAAGGAAGAGCCGGTTGTTTTGACCTGGGCTAGAACTTGGAAACAATAATCGCGTTGGTTTTAAGGTTCAGATGTTCATGCTGATGAGAATGAGTGACCCTGAGAACATCTCCACTTCTGTGGCCCCCAGGAATCCATTCTGCAGGGGCGTTTCCTAGGGGGGACCCCGATCTTCTTTTCTGTTGCAGTGAATGCCAGTTGACTCGCTGTCATGTGTCAACGTGTATGCGCCTGCTTTAAAGCATCTCTTCAATGTTAACAGCAGTAAGTGAGATCACCCAAGTGTATGGCCTCACTGGTAATATGGCTTTTAAAATATTGAAACCCTTCTCCTTTATACCCCTTGTCATTAACTGGTAAATTACTAATTTATTTCCTATTAGAATTTATATAGTTTGCAGCAATTAAGAAGAAAGGCATAATTGCTGACAAACCCAGGGCACTATTTAAATCACTTCCTTGTTGACAACATATTTCTCTTTCCTCAAACTGAATGTCACTGGAATCTGATTTGTGCAGCACCCTTGTGGACGAGCGCGCTGCACCTGTCACCTGGGCGCTAGCATTCTGCTAAGGATCAATTTACATAACCTCATTTAATGGTTCATAAATCATACCCATTAAGCCCAGCTAACAGGAACCAAGGGTTCTAATTTATGCTGCCTTTCATAGCAGAAAATTGGGAGGCTGGAGCCTGTGGATAAAGAACCCAGGTCTTGCCTTTGATTGTTGATTGTGATGGTAAATGTATGGATGATGAGAACAGATTTTCACTTTATTGATTTCCTGCCAAAGCACAGCATGCTTTATTGTGAAAGGGCGCCTTTTGGCAGCGACGCTAAAAGTCGCGGTTGTTTAGGAGCCCTATGCCAAGAGGAGGCCTAAGACAATACCGAGTGGTAAATACTGAAATATTATCAAGCTGAAATGTTAGCCTTTCAGAGAAAAGGGGCCAAGAATCTCTAACCTTTTGGAAACCACTGACCTTTGCTCCTCAGCAACAGCCTCCAGAACACGCAGAGCTACGAACCAGAGCAAGATGGGTCTGAGGAAATTTTCTAAAACAATGCTTTTCACGCCGATGGTGACACGTGGGAAATAGTGCAACTGTTTAGAATCCTTCACTGTTCAGGCTGCGCGCGTCACAGGGCCAAGTTTGCAGCCTTCTCTTCCACTTTCCCTCTCTCCCTCTCCTCTCCCTCTCCCTCTCTTCCTCCCTCTCTCTGCCCTCTCACTCCTGCCCTGTACTGCTTTTTGGTTGAAAATCCAGAAACCCCATTTTCCTCTCTATTTCATTGTGCCTCTTTAGGTCAAGATATTGTATCCAACTCTATATAGTTTTCTGAAAAATGCAATATATAAAAGGTCCTCTTCTCACAAGTGCTTGGGCTGGATTTCAAAATCGCAAAAGTGGTCTGAACATCATTTCCCAGATGAAAAACATCCCTTAAGTGTTGCTGAGGCATGTTGCTTCCTGTCTTGTGTCTCAGTCCTTCCCCATTATGGACATGATATATTCTCATTTTAGCTGGGTCACAGAATCTTTGTTAAACATGGTGATTTTTTCCAGTTAAAAAAGAAAGTGCCCACCCCCACCTGTTCTTCCCCTAAGGAAGGTTTTCTGAAGCACATCAACTTTTATTCCAATTGTAGGCACTGCTTATTCGATATGGATTGCAAACACTGTGGAGGGTGCCGCACCTCCATCATTAGATCAGAAACCTGCCATCTAGGATACCGGTTGGAACAAGGCAAGAGACTTGAAGCAACCTTGGCAATCACGTCTACCTACTTTTCTATTCAACGTGAATTTCACCTGCTTTCTTTCGAATCCATAATGAAGGTCATTGGTCTCTACTGCACTTCTATTACCTATGAGGGTTTACCTGCAGCTGGTTGCACAGTGCTACGAAAGGAGTTTAAAACAAAAAGACAGCTGGAGTTTTAGTCTGTCTACTACATCTTACCTCCACTCTCCTGGTATGAACCAGCATCCTCGTTTCATAGGGAGACCCATTCCATGTGATGACGATGGGGTTGGCCTTACTTCCCAACTCTTTCCAAGGGGAGAAGGGCCCTGGTGTATGAAAGGACCCTGGTGGTGGTGGGATACCTATCACCCATGCCTGATCAGCAAGAGGACAGCCCTCTGCCCCCTGCCACAGGAACTGGTTTGAGAACGGGCACCTGACACAGCCCTAGGAGCAGTGGGACCTGATGCCAAGAAAGATGTTCTCTGGAGTTATTAATCTGGTAAGGAATCAAATCTGTCCAAGTGACAGCGCTTCAGTTATATCATCAGAGCCCCTGGACACAGCCCTGCCTGGAGGCGGACACGCCTGTGGAGTTGCAAGTTTCAGGAGTGCACACATTCCCTCTTTTTCAAACGAAGCTCTCTGGGGCTGGGTGCTCCAGTGAACAAGTGTCAGTTAGTTGTCTTTGAGTTGGTCCCAATGCAACGCAACCGCCAGCGTGCCAAAGCAGAGCTGTGCTTCCGAGGGTTAGGGATGTGTTAGGGATGCTCCTTCCTCCAGCAGCCCACCACCACCAGGCCTCCGCTCACAGCTGAGGGAACGAAAAGCCCAAATCTGGGTACCAGTTCAAAGCAAGGCTCTCTCTCCACACCCCCTGCCCACCCTGGTCAGCTATGGGAGAAGGTCCTTATGCCTTTTTAATGTCCGTCCCTCACTTGGTGGGTTCCTTAATGGCCCCCACTAGGCATCGGTCTTCAGCTTACCCTTGCTCTCTTTTTTTCAGAAAAACAGCAGCAATGTCTTGTGATCTGGATCGAGGCTTACAGAGCGCCTGGGTTCTCCACTCACCAGCCATGGGCATTTAGTTGGAGGGAGTGATTGCAGTGCGCCAGCACTCTTGCTCCTTCCCCGTGTTTATCACTTCCATTGTCCTTCCTGCCTTCTGAGCTTTGTCTTGGTCAAATGCTGCCCTTTGACTTCCTATGGTTGGTTGTCGAACGACTGTGTGCCTTTCTGGCATTACGGTGTGCCTTCTAAGTCTGTCTATCGTTTGACTGAAAGTTGTGCCGGGAGGTGTGGCTTAAAGGACGACTAGGGGTTACTGTCTTGGGGGTTCTACCAGTATGCATCAGACCAAGTCTTTTTTTTTTAGGGTTAGTCTATATCCCCCACCTTCCCACACTATTATAATCTATTGTTAGAGCAGCCAGTAGGGGTACTCAGGTACTGTGGCAGTTACATAATCTTCTGTCAACTTGTGAAGGGGTGGATTCTAGCCTGTCAATCAGGCTGTAGCCAATGAGGTCTCCATGTGGACATGGCCTTCTCCTGAGGATTCTGGGAACTCCTGTATTCCTCCCTGGTTTCATCTTTCTACTGACAAGTCACAAGGAGCTACATTGATGGAGCCAGAGCCCTGAAACTGGAGGAGTCACATGGAGACCCACAGCAGCGCTGAGATGCTTCCACCACCACTGGATCCACAAGATCTACCACTGGCCTGTGATCTTCCTGTATTCGGAATCATTGCATGACTGTGTGAGTCTAAAGAGGAATTTATGGATTAGTGTTGACGTATGGGGTAATATCGGATTTATGGATTTTATCTGGACTGGGCTGGGATGGTTTCTTAATGTACAATTATTGCTTTTTGATACAAAGTTCTTTCTTACACATATGAGTGTCTCTGTATTAGTTTCTCTAGTCAACCCAGACTAACATCTAGTCCTTCTGGTCTCAGGGTCTAGTGGAGGCTGGAGTTTGAAGGGTCCATTAGTCATTTGAACTAATTGTTTCCATGAGTCTTGATTTTCTTTACTCTTCTTTGCTCCAGATGGGGAAAGACCAATAGTTAGTTTTGCCTTAGAATCTTTTAAGACCCCTGTTACTATTCACCAAATTTGGAAGTAAAACTTTATTTTGGTAGAGATACTTGGTAGTGGTTGGAGGCCAATGTTCTTGCATCCATCGATGGATGCCAGACCTTTCAGCAAGTTGATTGAGCTGGCACAGAGGTGCATTGAAGAAAAGTGAAAGATTAGCTTAGAAGATCATTTAGAACCTGTTTGTTGATGGTCTGGAAAGCCTACCAGTGGACAGGGCTAGTTTCTGTCTGAGCTGTTTCAAAAAGTTTAACCAAAATATTAAGCTTCTTTGCTTTTTGTTGTAATTATGTGTTCACGTGTACTTAAGGAAACTCTGGTTAAATCATACTGAGAGAAATCAGCCTAGCACTTCTGATGTTCCAGGCATTTCTAGGATGTGACTGATGCACACTGGTTCTCTTAGCAGACCTGTTAATTTGGGCCTTCCTGCGAGCACTGTAGAGTATTTGACATGGCCATAATTGCAATACACAAGGACAACTATGATTATGAGGCACTTAGTAATAAATAGTGCTTAGCATATTTCCTTAACTTCATTACTTACATTGCAGATGATCGATTTTATAATATTGTATAGCTCTTAATAACTGCTGTTTGGTCCAGTGACACTATGGAAACACAGTATTCAGACCATTTACTAGTTGTCATTAAATCAATTTAGACTCATGGTGACCCTATGTGAATCACAGTAAAACTGTGCTTCAAAGAGTTTGGAAGTAGATTTCTGAGACATTCTTCTAAGGTACCTCTTGGTGGATTCAAATCTTTAACCTTTAGGTTAGTAATGAAGGACATTAACTGGTTACAGACTCCAGGACTTCAGGGAGGGTATAGATTGCCAGGGGGGAGGAGTCACAGAAGGTCTTTGGTATAGAAAAGTGGGAAGCACTAATATATGTAATGTCATCAAGACATCTAATTAAAATAACTTTTCCATCGAAAGAAGTTGGCTTCCGGTGTAAAGTAATAATGGAAGATACTCTGTCTTTTGGGGCCTGATGGGGCATAAGTTTTAAATAGTAATGTTCAATATACCTAATGTATCTACATGTAAATATTCAACAGTTTCTGTGTTCTAGGGGCATCCCCAAACCAAATGGCAGCACTGTTAGCACGTCAGGATCACTTCATAGCTAACCCATGTAGGGTTTCTGAGGTTGTGGGTTTTTACAGGAGCAGATAGTCTTAACTTCTCCCACAGACGAGTGGGACTAGTAGGTTTGAACCCTTGGCCTCATAGTTAGTCCAATACTTATTCTTTTGTTTTATGCTTGTCATATTTACTTATTCATTAGTCCACTACTTATTTGAAGAGGTAAAAAGATAGAAAACAGTCTTCCTAATTTTAATTTTGAACTTTAATATAAATTACACTTCTTAGTCATAAAACTCGTGGGTTTTTTTTCAAACTACTGAAAATTTCAAAGGGTAGTAAATATTCAATAATAGCCATTTATTATAGAACATCTGTAACCAGAATGCTACACAGGCATTAAAGATGATCTTGTCCAAAATGTATTCTGTGAATAAATTTAGACTACAAAATCACAAGCATGACAAGATTCCATCTTTAAGTGTGTGTGCACGTGTGTGCACATGCGCATGTGAATGTACACATATATGTGATCACACACAAAAAACCCTGGAAGAACACAGGAAATTTTATCAGCAGTTATTTGTGTGTGGTGGAGTTTGGGGGATATATTATAAAATGTATTTATAACATTTGTGTTGCTTATACAGTTTTACTGCTTGACACCGAATTAAAGATGAAGACAGAAATATGGCAAAAATCACTTTTTATACCAAGTACCCTAGATTTGGATCACCAGGCAAAATGAGTTTTAGTCACAGCCTGAGATGAGTCTTAATCATTCCTTCAACTGTGTCTGACAGGGGTCTGCGGGGCACCTTTTGTCCATATTGGAGCTCACACCGGACCCTTATGTTCATGGGGCACATCATGCATGGACATCATCTTCACCATCAATACGGGCTAGTGCTCCAACGAGTTCCATTTCTAAGACATTATGTAGACTTTCACAACGACAAATTATAGCCATCAGGAAAAGCCTTCCAGAAAGTGCCTTTTTCTCAAGAAGACTGATTAAATATATCAGAATACAGAGGGAAAGGAGGAAGAAGGTGAAAGAGAGGTGAGCCATTGTTATTGGAAATTAGATTATCACTGAGCAACTTGGAAAACAGAACACACACACCTCTTCTTTTTAGTCTTACCTTGTATCTAGCAAACCCATGCAGTAACATATCAATATTAGTGGCAACTGCTGATAAGACTGTCAGACACTTTTATGTAGAAAGATCTGTATGAATAAGTGTTCTCTTCCCTTCGCTTTGCAATGAAAACACAGTTTTAGAGATAGGTCCGCTGATGGCCTACTTTATTCAGGATCATCTTCTCTTGCTGTTTGCCAAGTGGGGAGTTTAGTTTGGGGTCCTCTGAGTCAAGAGGCCTAAGAAGTACCTTTCGTTTGAGTGGCATGTCAGGGAGGCTGCAGAGATGAGTTTTCTATGCCGCATTCTTACTCTCAGGGCTTTCACCTAGCGCATTAGCACAGTGTTTCATATCATCAAATAAATAATATTCCATACTGGTACAGATATTATCTCATTAATGTTGATTTTCCTTGATTGTGGAAAATGCATCTTTTCTCTTTAGGGAAGACTCTTTGGTCAACTGATTGGAGGAAAATAGAGAGATTTGAGAACAGTAAGTTTCTGTGTTTTTCTCTCTTAAATCAAATGTAGCCCTGACATCATTTAGCAAGTAGATTATATGAAAAATCCCCACACAGCATAGCTCTTCTATTGAAATTGGATTGATTTCTTTAGAGACCATCTGATCTCAACAGCAGTCTGTAAAAAATCCTCTGGACCTTGAAAGAAAGTAAAATTAATGGATTTTTTTTAAATGTAAGCTTTTGTTCTCTGAGCGTGAAATAATCCCTCCTCCATTCATTTACATCTAAAAACAAAAGTGAACGTGTGCATGTCTGAACATCCTAATACTTCACTCTTGTCTTGTGCTGAATTTTTTACTTCTCAGTTTATGAAGAGAATTACCATATTTTGAAAGTACTAAAGTTTTCTTTGAAATATCTCACTAGCGTGACAGTACTCCAAGGTGCCTATTTTTTAAAATGAAGTGTACATTTAAAAGAAAGTTATAATCTCTCACTCTAATGATGTCCAGAAGCATACTTAGTATTCTAAAACTGGTGTAATACATATTCCAGTCTCTTCAAACAGCATGAATGAAAATGTTCAGATGTTTACAATAGTGATTATTTCTAGTATGGTGATAATTCAAGCTACAAAAAGACTCTTCAGGGTTTTTTTATTTTGTTTTCTTTTTAATTAATGAATTTTGAAAGATTTTAAATCAATTTTATTTTAAAATTTACTATCTTGGGGAGGGATGCATATATTGTGGAGAGAGCAATGTTTCAAAAACCTCAGATGTATGCATATCATTTTTTGTCATATAGCACGTCAATTTTTTCTTTTACTTTTTTGGTTTTCTATAAATAGATTTTGATTTTGTTTGTTTTAACTTAGACTCATCCAAGTACTAATATCCATGAAATTATGATTTTGGTATGTTAACTATTTTTTTCTGATACAATATAAAATAAATATACAACCATTAAAATACAACCATGGTTACCTTGTGGATTTGGAAGTCAGTGGACTTTGGTTCAAATACCTTGCTTTTGAGGTTGCCCAATAATTGGCCAGTTAAAACTACCATGTACTTGCTCTTTCCTGCTTTCTTTGCTATTTGTGATGTCTTAGTCTTACATAGTTTTGCCTCAGTGAATGAGTGTGACTGAAATTGTTCTTTGCTTTCTTAAACAGTGTTCAGTTATCACTGAAGAGATGGGTGCTCTAGCAAAGTATGGTAAAGAAATCAGATGGTGCCTGGCTATCAGAAAGAATAGCATCTGCAGTCTTAAAAGCTTGTCTTAAAATAACAACAACTAAAAAGCAACCATCTAAGTGAGGTGTCAGCCAGACCAAACAGAAAGAGTGATGATCCAAGGATTGTAAATGATAAAATATAAGCCTGTGTGATTCTAGGATTGTAAATCATAAAATACAAGATCGGGTGAGAGAATAGTATTAGAGCTTAAATTCTGGGCACCCATTTTGCAGGAGATCGATGACAGTGAAATCCAAAATCCATGTGCAGATTCCCTACTTGAACGAAGCCTCCATTGAATTCCCTCTGAATATCGACTAAAGATGTGAAGAATCTAGCCCTCAGAGTGCATTGAAAAATGGATCACAACAGATATAATTAGATTAAAATTTAACATCTTATCATGTGTTTTCCCTTTTGGCCCACTTTTAATTTGTTCTAGTTTCTGTTATTGTCTACTTTCACTTGGATTGCGGATGTTTGTGTTTTATTTTGTGTCATTGTTGGGAGTTTTTATATGATTCCCATGATATGAAATCCAGGCTAGGTACATCTATTGAGACAGTACCGAGGTTATGGCAGGGGAGGTTGGGGGGTCTAAGCGGACCTAATAATAATAGATACGAGAACAAAGAAAATGTTCTAAAAGTTGATTGTGGTGGTGATTGCACAACTCTTTTTAATGTAGTTAAACTACTGAATTGTATGGTTCATGAATTACATGTCAATGAAATTGTTAAGAGCAAATGGAAATGAACTCGGGTTAGATCTTGAAGCTAAATTTTAAACAGCTAGCTTAGTATATAAAAGAAGTCTCTTAAAAAACGAAATAACATTTAAAACAGTGAAATGTGGCTTCAAGAAGGTGTTCCTTCTCCCATCTTACAAGCATCACAGGAGTCTCCTTATTTGCAGATAGCATATACATGTAAACCTGGTCCTGCACCGAGCGATGTGATACGAAGGCTGCAATACGGTCTAGTCTACACCCTTGTGGGCTAAAGGCGCCATACCACGTTCTTGGTAGGAAGCACCATATTTCCCCAAAGGAGCTCCACACACCACCAGGAACTCTCTTCCTCCGTTCTCACTACCCACAGTAGGGGTTGCGATGCACTTGGAGAAGTTTCTCACTGTTTTGAGGCAGCTTAAGATGTCAGAAGTCTACCATGGAAAACTCAAGTGATCTGCTTTTCTAAATCTTTTAAAATAAACCTAACTCTACTTGGTAATATGTACCAAAAGGCTTAAAAACGCACACATTTTCTGGCCTGTCAGTGTCACTTCTAGGACCTTCTTCTGGAGAATACTCAGAGACCTGAACGAAGATTCAATAATAGGACGTGGGCTGCAATGATTAAGTCTAATAAGAAACATGGGGAGCAACTGAAAAGATTCATTCAGTGCTGGATGTATGTGTGAGGAGGCCATTGTAAAATATTGTAAAACTTGCAAAAATGTTAATGACTTATTAAGTTTGTTTTATTAAGTATTCCCTTCTTGACCACTCTGGGTTTTAATATCCATTGCCGTGGCTACACAGAACTCACAGACAAAATTCATGATTAAAAGACTTATTAAGGATGTGAACAAGTTGGAACACCAGTGAGAAACGCTCAGTGTTAAACTCTTCATCAGGACTTGTTGCAAAGTTCTTTGGGAGCTGCTAACCCATGCCCAAAGCGGCACATCACTTGCTGTATGTCTCAACCCGAAGGCACTCAGCTCAAGCCCCATGGGAAGCAGCAAACCCAAATTCCCCAATTAAGTGCCCGGAGGCACTCCACTCCACAAGTCAGCCTCCACAACAAAAGCACTCATCATCACTTGCCTCTTGTGTTGGAACGTGGATCACTCTGCTCTGTGCTCTGGTTGCCCGTTCTGCTGCCGCTCCTCTCATGTGGTAGCTGTAATCTGGATCCAGGAGATTCACTACAAAGGGATTTCAGATCCATAGGATGCCCTCCACTGATGGCTCTAACTAGATCTCTCCTCCTGCTTCTCAGAGGGCTCATTTCATACACAGCAGGATGACATTCCAGGGAATCGGTTTGCAATTGCTCTCAGGTGAATTTTATCAGTATTTTCCCCCACTTTCTTACCAGACCCACGCAGGGAAAGCTCGTTTGGTGGGAGTTAGAGACTTTGGCTAGAAGAGCCACATTACATAATTCCCTGCCCTGCATAAGTAATAAATAACTAAGGATTACAAAGCATTGTGTTTTGTATGATCTTTATTAAGACAATAAACTAAGCTAGTGATGCTCTCAGGTGTTACTATGAATTATGTTAATTTTCTTCTTTATACATTTCTATGTTTTTGTCCTTCCAAATTTCAACACAATAAGCACATAGTAACTTCAAAATCAAAAGAAAATTTCAATCATCAGTGCATTATGTTTGCCTTTTTAAAAATCCAGGACCTATATGTGAAAACAAAAACCATACGGCTTTTAGAACAAAAGAAGGATAATGCCTGAGGACCTGCCTCAGAACCTAGTTTTTGACAATTGATTCTTAGATGGTTACACAACATGGTGAATATAATTAATGTAATTGAATTGCACAGATAAAAATTATTGAAATGACAAATATGTTCCTGTATGTTTTTACCACAGTAGAATGGCATATAAGGGGCTTAGGTTTGGGTAGAGGTCAGAAGTGGTTCACGCTTCAAGGACCAGGCAAAGGGAGGTAACTCAGGAATGGGTTGATCTCTACCCCTGAGCATAATGAACTTTATCAAAAGAAAAAAGATGGTCAGAAAGGCAAGTTATCATAACTAGAGAAATTCCACAGAATGGCAGACTACATTAAAGACATGGACTCCATTTCCGTTCCCCTCGTGTCTTCTGCAGTGTATTAATAATGCTGTATCAATCTCTCCTGCATGGCCCGCTGGTATTGCAATGTTTAAGAATTGGTTGCTAACCAAAAAGTCTGAGGTTCCAGCCCGCCAGTCACTCCACAAGAGAAAACCCTAGCAATCTACTTCCATAAAGATAACCACCTAGGAAGCCCTATGGAACAATTCTAGTTTTTCACACGGGGGCTCTCTGAGTTAGGATGGATTTGGAAACCCACAGCAACAACATTCTCTCTGAAGTGACATTTCAGAAGTTTCTGCAGTCTCTTAAAGGTAGTTGTCTTGAGATGCAGTACCAGCAAGAGCTGTCTGGAGAGCTAGGTGCCCAACAGCAGGACGTAGCTTCTTCAGGCTTACTCTAGGGCCGAGAGTCTAGGCCAAAGAGAGAAAGTCCACTTGGCACCTAGCTTGCTCCAACCAGTTGCCCTGAGAAGAAAAGGGGTCTGGGATTCCTAGTAGGAGTCCCGCTTAGGAATAAATGCTTTTTCTTTGATGCAGAAGTCTCTACCCCAACTCAAAAATATCTCCAGGAAAGCAAGGTTCTTAACAACATAAGAGGGGGTATCTCACACACACACACACACACACACACACACACACACAAACGCAGAAAAGGTCCGCTGGCCTGAGCTTTCATAGTAAGCATTTTTCCACTAGGTAGGCATCAGCAATTCACTCTAAGTTAGTGCACCCAGTGGCATCACCTGGGAAGGTTTCTTTGGTCACTATGAATTTTTTTGCTCAAACCTCGTTTTTTGTGATGGCCAATTTAAGAGAACTTAAATTGCGATGCTGTGAAATTGTGTTTCCTGCCCAGGAAAAAAATGCCTCAGAAACTGTTGGGATGTTGAACACAGCTTACAAGGGCAGCGCTATGGGAAAAGCTCGCGTGTATGAGTGGTTTTCTCGTTTCAAAAAAGGTGAAATATCGATTGATGACAAACCTCATTCTGGAAGTCCGTCAACTTCCCAAATGGACAAAAATTTCAACCAAATTCGTGCATTTGTGCTCCAAGACTGACGACAGACCATTGAAGAAATGGGGAAGTTACCTGGACTTGGTTCAGCATTTTTTTTAGGTTTCAGTGAATTTTAATGGAAGGTGTGAGAATGAGAAGGGCCGCTGTGACATTTGTGCCTCAGCTCCTGACTGACCGGGAAACAGAGTGTGAGTGGAAACGTGCCGTGCTTTGACAGAACAGCTCTGAAGCGACCCAGAATTTTTCCCCAAAGTCACTATTGGTGACAAGACATGGTGCTATTCTTATGACCGAAAAGGAAACATCAATCAAACCAGTGGAAGACACCCTGCCAAAAAAAGCCTTTCAAGTGAAATCTAAGATTAAGATGATGCTCATTGGTGTTTTTGATGTGAGGGGATAGTGCATTTGGAGTTCGTTTTACCAGGTCAAACTATTAATCAAGCTTTCTATTTAGAAGTTCTGGAAAGATTGCAAAACAATGTGTGACAAAAATGCCTGATTTGTGGCGGGCAGGGGACTGGCTTTGCCACCATGGCATGCACCTGCTCATGCAGCCATCTCAGTGTGGCAGTTTTTGGAAATAGTAGCATGCCTCTCTTGCCCCTTGCGCCTTACTCACCTCACCTCGCTTTGTGTGACTTCTTTATGCTTCCAAGAATGAAGAGAGATATAAAAAGACAGTGATTTGAAGAAGAGGTGAAGTAAAAAATGAGGGAGGTGCTGTCAGCCATCCAAACAGACAAGTTTGAAAAATGTTTCCAATAACGGAGTTGCAGATTTGACAAATGTATTATGGATAATGGAGAGTACTTTGAAGGTGATAAGGTTGCTTCATCAAAAAATTTTAAATACATAGCTTTGAAAAAAAATTCCGGGTGTTTTGGGGGGTACCCCCTCATACATTTGGTAAATACTGGTTAAGAAAATGAGGAAAACATAAACATACATGTACAAAGAGGCTTCAAAAAGTTCTGTGGAAAAGTGAATGAAAAGATAATGGAATTTTCCCACAAACTCTCTGAAGCATACATTTCCCCAAAAGAACACTGGCGGGGCTATATAAGACCCTAATAAAAGAATTTATAAAAAGTGTAGACGGGGAATAGGGAGAACAGAGACAGAGGGATGAGTGAATCTTCTCAGCAAAATAAAAGTAATTCAATACCCTTAATATTTTTAAACCATGTGACTACAATAAGAAAATAAATAAATCTCAGGTGAGGATCATAGGAGTCTAAGATTGGTTCTTTGCCTGGCATGATCATATACAGATATCTCGTAAATGCAACATGAGGAACAAGAGGCATGGCTTGTAGGTGGCACACATCCATCATTCCTTTCACAAAAACACCACCAACAACAACAAAAATCACTGTCATCCAGCTGGTGCCAACTCACAGCTAGCTACCCTGTAGGGTGGAGTAGAAGTGCCCTGTGAATTTCTGAGACTGTAACCCTTTTATGGGAGTAGAAAGCCTCATCTTTCTCCTGCCTCCTTTCACAAAGTGGAGCAATTTGCCCAAAAGCTCTTTAGATAGACAAACCTACCGTTTGCTAAGAACCTATTTGGTGTTTTACTAGGTTATGATTTTTGTTTCCAGCAAGATGTCTGGACCCAGAGTAATTCCTCCACTTGTGCGGCCCAAGGACCTATTTAGTACCTGGAGTGCAGGATACTATGGTTCCAGGTTGCATAGAAACCTGTGTCTCGGCCAGAACATATATATCTGGGTGCAAGACACAGGCCATTTCATCTGGATACAGTGACCATGACCTCCAATTTCCGCAGCTAATTCAGCAGTCCCTAGGGAACCTGCCTCTGCTAACATGACTTGCTTGTTCCCAGATGCCAAAGGATTGGAAAGCAAAGCACAATTCCTGTATCTGCAAGCTTATGAGAGGGCGTCCAAAAGCGCTCATGTCAGAAACTCCAGTCTTCTAATTCCATTTCCCACCAACTTCCTAAAGCCCGCCCATATGTGCTCTCCTCTCATGGCTGTGGCCAGTTCTTGGTTACCCAGAATGGGATTATCTAGCTGGCAAGGCGGATTACCCAATAAGCAAGACAAGCTTATTTGTTTGTGCTAATTTATGGATCTGTAAAATCTGTAATGAACACTCTCCCTTGGGTGTCGCTGCATCTTTGATGTCATAAAACACATTTGAAATTGTTCACTGCAAGCAATTAAGTAAGTGAGGAAGCCTGCACTTAGTTTGCTCACTAGGTACTCTGTCAGTGATTTTTAAATTTGAAAAGAGTCTTTTTTTTTTCTTTCTATCGGAAGGTGCTGTGTGTTGGGAGAGACAGAGATACCAGCCATATCTAGAAAGCACCATCTTTGATGTGGGAAAATAAAATTGTTCACTGCAGGTTATTAAGTAATCACAAGTAAACTTGCCTTTTTTATTGGGTAATCCAACAGAGGGTCCGTCAGGAGAGGGTTGGGGCAGGATCCAGAAGCGATGAATTTGTGCTTGAAGAAAAGCAAGTGAGTCTAAGAAGGAAGGTAGGGAAGAGGGACTAATTGATTGCACGTAAATGAACAACAAGGACTCCGCTTCTGTACTGACCTGGATGTGGAGTGGTCAGATCAGAGACCACGAAATTGCAAACATTAGAGATAAACTAGTGGAATCGCTTCACTTGACAAACAAGGAAATGGAATTTAAAATGCCTACGTGGTTAGTTATAGACGAGATAGATAGATAGATGCCAAACATATGTATTATCTACTCACACCAAGGTATTTTTGGAGTACTTTTCTTCTTACCAATTGAACTCAAACTCCATGTCCTGTAAAATATTATTATCAGCTCAATGTCATTACTAAAATGTGTCATGAGCACCAGGCTTCTAAGTTTATTTATTATTTTGAGGCAACCACTCAAAAACACTGTGGAAATGGCCTCATTTACCACCAGAATTTGCCAAAAAAGAAAAAAAAAATCCAATGAGGACTGAAACCAGTAATGACTATTTTCTATTTTCTTTTCCCTAAGTAATTGACCATTAATTATAATATCAATAGGCAATGGGTTAGGGAAGCAGGCCCATGCTAGGGCTATATTTCATTTATAACTGTTTTGTACATATCATAAATCTCTAATATTGGGGTATTGTCACCCATGATGAATTATTGTAAGCATGTCAGCACATGGTGGAAGTCAAGTACATTCAAATACTACTCAGTCAGAATTGAATTTGGCATGATACTCTCATAAAAGGGGGGGTCAATTGAGAGTTTCCACTTGCCTGCTCTAAACTTGTCACTTGTAGGTGCTAAAGAGCTTGTTGTGTTGGTTTAATTAGTCAACAAATCGGTCCTTACTTGATTGCGTGGTCGTATCACATATGTTAACACTTCAGTGTTTGATGGAGATATTAACAAGTGACAAGAGTCTCTTGGTCTGTGGACTTTAAAGAAGAGAAGCTCTTCTATATGATTTCATTTGGCCCTGCCAATATTTATTAGATCATGCAGCCCGCAGGCCGCCAGTTAAAGACAGACAACACAAACATTTTTCAGGGTTATGCTCATCTGTATCCCAAAGAAGGGTCACTGAACAATCGATGGGAGAAGAGCATATAAGCAAGATAAGTGTTTTCTTCCACCGCTTGCAAATTCACTACTTGATACAGTTTGCCGCAGACCTCCTTTGAGCTTTTTTCACTTAAAGATAATTTATGACAAGAACAGAGAGGTTCTTGAAAATGCTATAGCAACTGAAGCTGAATGATACCACTCCTGGGCAAGACGCTGTCACCAGAGGCTGGTAAATAGGGAGTTTGCATTTGTATGAAGAACTGTGTTACTTAAGCACTCATCTGTGGTGGCTCAAAGACTCATATTAATGGCCAAGAAGAGAGTAAAGGAAACATAAATAATTAAAAATGATTATTCCCAGGAGTGGGGGCAGGGGATGAAAAAGTTGGTCCCATGAAAGTTTGCAAAAGACTGCTCTATTCACTTTGTCTATAGCAGATCAAACAAAAGGCCAGGCCTCCCTCCGGAGGACAGGCTCCCCTTGTTCCGCCACCATTCTGGGATGGCTTTTATCGGAGCAGTAGCAAGGATCAGGTCGGCGTTCCATGGAGGGAATAGTGTGGTGGATGTGCACGAGAGCCATCAGAGTTCATTTGGGTGCAATATTAGTTGGCAAAAACATTTCAATGCCTGCTAATCGTTCACAATTTGCCAGCAGTCCCTTAGCCAGCGAATGTGGCCGGCTCTGCGGTGAGGATTTTCTGGCAAGACTCCCTAAGGAGACCTTTTGAGTGCTGCTTATTTTCCTTTCTTAGGATCCCTCCTGAGGACCCCAAAGATCCTCACCTTCTGAAAGACACAGTTCACGTGGGTTTATTTACGTGGCCACCAAGTTGTGCCACGGACCAGCCGGCCCTCACTTCCTTAGCTCCTACAACCACCCCTGGACCACTATTCACTGCCCCCCTGGGCCCAGCCTCCGTGCGCCCTTGAGGACGGCCCGGTGCTGTGTAAATCTGGCAAAGCCCTGGGAGGAGACGCGCACCAAGAGCTGGGACAACCGCCGTTTTGCACAAACATTCTCTGCCCACATCAAAACCGGACAGCCTGCCTGGCGATGGTTAAGGAAGTTTGTGCCAAAATAAAAACCTGTTCTTCCGGTGGTTATATCGGCTCCCATGGCCCATTCCATTTTTAGACAAGCCCCTGGAAATGGGGCAGCGAAGGCCTTTCCACTAGGGTCACACACAGCTTACATTTGCCTCGACCTCCGGTTTTGCCTAATCTAAGTAGCCAACGGACTTGTTCTTTAGAAGAAACTTCGGAGTTTCCTCAGCCTCCCTGCCCCCATCACTGATGCTTTTCATTAGTGTTACAAATCAACTCCCGTTCCAGCCAATCAGGTTTTACTGGGAAGCAAACCTTCAATGAATACTTGTTGATTAATTGATTGATTGACTAGGGTAAATTGTGAAGTTCAGCCGAGCTGATAGAAACAAAAAAATCAGTTGGCTGAGTGACAGTGTTAATAGTGAGGGGTTACAGAGGGCAAGGGGGCGCAGGATAGGGCAGCGGGATTTAATGTGGGGGATATGGACCGCTTTGGCGGAATGTTGTCTGGGGAGGTTCAGGAGACGACGGGAAATGGGTTGGTGGGCTTGCAAAAGATAGGGGTACCCTCAATGCAAGAATTTTCCTGCCTGAGCTCTAAAGAAAAAGGAAAGAAAAGGATAGGGGAATGAAAAGCCATTGGTGTGAGGTGAAGAGGGAGGATTAGGGGGAGGGGAGGGAAGCAAAGGAAGGGAAAGGAAAGCAGGTCCATGTGTGACTCCGTGTAAACCCCCAGCTCCCAGCACTTCCCAGGCTCAGCGATGACCAGATGCTGGGAAGAAGCCCCTGTGCGTAGAGCTTTGTGTATTTGCCGAAGTTATTAGGGAAGAGAAAGGTACCTTTCTAAGTGTTGTAATTCTACCATATCCAAATTTCGCATCATCAAAATCCAGTACTGTGTAGTCAGAAAAAAACATTCATAAAATATAAAACACAAGGGGCAATAATCATCCTGAAAGAGAAATTGAAATAGCAGCTTATTAAATGATCTAATAACAAGTGTCTATTATCTTTTCAGTTGCCATTGCTAGACATGAGTTCATCTCTTTAAGCGTATCTACTTTCAGAAAATGTTTTCACCTTTAGTTTTCGTCAGAAAACTCTAACAAAGACAAAGCCATGGCTCCAAATTGGTAGAAAACACTTAGACTAAAATTATTTTCAATTCCACACCTTCCCGGAATGACAATACTTCTTTAAAATGAAAAGGGGTGACAAAATAGAAGGTCCAGACTCTCCTGGGGTCAGGACGCTGGGAAGGAGACTGAACAGAGCTTATTGGTGTGATCGAGACTCCCAGCATCTTCACTGAAGTGGTGGCTGCATCACCGTACACATTTGCCCCAAACTCATCAAGTGCACATTTCAAATGGAGGGATTTTATTGTATGTAAATCAAGCATCAGTAGAACCATTTCTTTCAGTAACTTTAAAATTAAAGTGAACAAATGTATGCACACATAGAAGAATATTTTCAAGAATAGTCTCAATTCTATAGCTCCGGGAGGATTCTCTCCAAAAGTCCTACAGCTTAGACCAGGGGGTGTGCTGGGCCTGGAGAGCTCAAGCTCCTGAAGTGCTTCAGTGCCATTTTTATCTACGTAAAGCTGGCATGGAATAGAAAGAAGGGAAAAAAAACATTTGGCTTTTAAAAAATGACAGATTTTTCTCAAATCACATTTGTTGCTATTCATAGCTCCTTTCTCTTTTAATTTTTCTTGGGGTAGATGGGTGGGGGTGGGGGGATCCTCATACGAGTATCGATATTTGGATTAAAACAAATGTCCACCCATTCATTAACAGTTTCTCTCCTATAAAGGAATTCAATTTTTTTTTGATTGGTGCTAGACTCACAGACAGACAGAAATAAGCTGCCATTCTTCCATTTGATAGCCAGACGCTGCCAGTTGTAACCAGGGCAGTCATGCTGTTAAATTAGGTCTAATGAAGGAGTAATTGCTTTAGATATAGTGAACCATTTCAAAGAAAACAAGGATTCTAATTGATTTGCAATTTGTTTGGCACATTGCATTGTCTGCAGCTATTGATTAGTCTTCTGGATTTCACACTGCATGTGTTTCCCTTTATTAAGGGAATAACAGGTTACTGATTACTTTCTTTCTGGGTTTAATGTAGCGGTTAATGTCTACTTTGTTCTTGTGTCATGTCACAGGCAAGGAAGGAATAATAGGCAAGTGGGTGGCCCTTTGCTAAGCAACTCCCCTGCTGCTCTGAGCTGTGTGCTCAGAGACAGGCTGAAAAGCAGATCAAGAGAAAGGGTTAGAATAGCAGGACTCACAAGTTAAGGCCTGAGTCAGGCCAGACCAAGCTCAAAACTTGGCTTTCCCCTCCCAGTCAAAGCACAGGCTGGGAGGAAGCAGTTGGTGGTAGATTTGTTCTTGTCTCGTTCAACTGTTTGTGGGCAGGATGCGAATCTAGGCCCGTTGTTTCTTGTCTAATAGCTATGCATACGAAATGGGTCCGGCGAGGGGATATTCGAGGCTGCGGTCTTGGGTTCACTTAACCCTTGAGAAAGTGACATTTTGTTGGCACCTGGGAGCCACTTGCGACTGAGGTGTCGATATGATCATCAAAATGGCCCTTGTGTTTATACCAACTGCAGGGGCGGGGGGAGGAAAAGTTCTCAGGGTGGCAGTCATTTCATCGCCCTCAAAGCACAGCAGGAATGATTAGCTTACCCGGCATGCCCCTTTGTTTTCCTAGGGCTTTGCTCCTCCAGCTGATACTCCTTTAGGCGAAGCCACCGCTCTCTGAAACGTGTTGTGCAATGGTGCACAGAACAGGCACTCACTAAGAGGATCTAATCCTTTCACGGCTCAGCTTGTTAATGTAGCAAACTGCAGAAAATGGGAAATGGATTCTTTAATGAGACGGGTCCCTTCGTGGCTTTATTCTCCCAGTCCAACCCCTGGGCATTCATTCAAGCCTCCCCTTCTCAGTCTCCGGTCTGCACCCCGCCCCCGCTCAAGCCAAGATCAGGCACCCTCACTTCCCACCCAGCAAGCGACCCCTTTTCCGACATACAGTCCCACCTCGAGGCCCCACAACCTCCCCAGAGCTCTTAGAAGCTGACAAATAACAAAGGAGCGTGGGCACTGTACGATCCCCCCTTCCTCCGCCTGCTTGCCTAAGCAGCAGCCCACCTTTGCCTGATGGTAAAGAGAACTTTTCCCTGCGTCTCACAATCAAAGTAGCAAACAATCAGGAACTGCATCCCAATTTTTCAAAGGAACAAAACATGGCTATACTGCCTGACGTCCTCTAATGTATATATTAGCTATATATAGATGTATATATAGTAGCAGTGTAGACTTCTTATTTTTATTTTTTGCAGTATATTCCTCCTCCGGGAACCTCACACTTCTAAAAAAGACTCTCAACAGGTAAAATCCAGGTTGGGAGGAATATTAAAGGCAACTGGGAAGCCCTAAATGGGGCAGCCTTGGAGTTCAAGGGCACATTTGAAGAAGAAATGGAGGGGGCTTCTTTCATTTGCTTAGAAAATCATCGGGTTGGGAGAGCCCATTTACATACATAAGCTCAGGTCTTCCTTCAGTCTGAATTCTTAGCCTCTTTGGTGCCATGGACTTGGTGGGCACTCTGTGAATATTCAATATTCTCCAAATAATGATTTGAATGCATGAAATAAAAGATCCGGGATCACAAAGAAAGCGAATTCTATCAAAAGAGAAATCAAATTACTAGCCTGCAAAACAAATGTATCTATAGCAATTTTCAAGTAACTATTATTAATGAATTTATTTCTTATTCCTTGAACTCTGTCTATGGATGGCTCCAACAGCGCAGGGCTTTTGAAGACAAGGTGTGTGCAAGCCAAATTGTGAATATTTGTAATAACGTTATGAGTTATAAGAAAATCTGGGAGGGGGAAGGGAGCATTAGATTGTGGTCATGTATAAACTTTTTAAAAAGTGATTGAACTCTAGAAGGGTATGAAATATGAATTTTATATCAAGGAAACTCAAAGAAAAGAAAAAGAAACTAAACTTGACCCATGATCACCAAGGTGAAGGAGGACGAGTTTTTGCTTAGAGAGCAGTGAGTTTATGTTAATGGTGGCAGAATAATGTGGGAAAGGATCTCAATAATCCTTTTATAATCAGCGGAACTGAGTTGCACATGTAGAAGTTGTTGAGTTGGGAAATGTTTTGTTGTGCATATTTTTGCCACAATTAAAAATCTACATTACATGAATAACAATGAGTACAAGGAAGCAGAAAACGTTCTAGAATTGATTGTGGTGATGATTGTACAACTTTTCATGATAGGATTGAATTATTGAATTGGAGATTGATGAAGTGCCAATAAAACTGTTTTAAAAAAAGAAAGCTGTGGTTTCTCTTGGTGAAAAAGGCAAGGTGCGACTAATGATACTGTTTTTTGTTGCCCGCATCTATCATGGGAAGGGTTGAGTAAATACGAAGATGTCATTCTCAAATCCAAATTCATGATCCTCCTAAATTCTATTCACAAGCCCTAGACATGTGTCACTTGATGTTATGGCCTTCTCCAATGCCCATCTAGCTAAACTCAAATTCAAAACAGCAGCAATAACAACACACTGCCATTGAGCCAATTCTGACGCATAGTGACCCTTCTCTGAGAGAGTAGGGCTGCGCCTGTGGGTTTCCTAGACTATAAATCTTTACAGGGGCAGAAAGCCTCATCTTCCTCCCAGGGAGCCACTGGTGGTTTCAGACTGCTACTGGTGTGGTTAGGCGCTCAGTGTGTAGCCTACTACACCACCAGGATTCACCAATGCGTGTCAGTTACCAGACCCCCCCAAGTCTACTACCATTGAGTGCATTCCACCTCACAGAGATCTTCCAGGGCGGGCAAGAACTGCTCCACAGGCTCCAGAGGCCTGTAAATCTTCAAGGGAGCAGCCAGCCTCATCTTTCTCCCACCGAGATGCTGGGAAGTTTGAACTGCTGATCTTGCTACCTAGCAAGAAACCCACTATGCGTGCTCCCCTCTACCACCAGGGCTCCTCATCCACTCCAAACTAAAAACTCACTGCCAGCGAGTCAACGCTGACTCATTGTGAAAGAGTAGACCTGACCCTATGAGTTTCTGAGACTGTAAATCTTTAAAAGAACAGAATGCCTCTTCTTTCTTGCACAGAATAGTTGATGGTTTTGAACTCCTGACTGTATGGTTAGCCTCCCAACATGTAACCCACCACGCCACCAACCCTCCCCACCAGTTTTCTAGTGCCCTATAATGGTAACTCTGGGGAGAGGAATGAGCGGAGAAAACATGGGAGGTGCTCACTGGGGATGGCTTGACCCGACCACATATCAGTGTACCCTGAATTTCATCATACCCGGATTTCCTTTTAGCCTTTTGCTCCTACTAGTGTCCCCCAGCTGTGCAAATCCCATCTGTATGGCCAAGCTCTTCCCTAGTGAGCCTGGTCAAAGCACAGCTGGGCAAGCACATCAATTGTGCATCTTTGATTATACCAAGGTATTTATTTATAAGAAGATATATGATTCAAAAAATAAAATACCTCAGGATTGGAAAGATGTAAATGTGAAGGGGCCTGGTTATTAAGAGAACTTAACTCACATTTAGTTAAGTAGAGTTGCCAGGTGTAGCAAATAAAAATGTAAATATTGCATGGAACCCACTTAAGCTAAAATAAATCATTTGTGGTTTATCTGAGATTCAGATTCAATGGACTTTTCCACTTTTATCTGGAAATCCTTAATTAATTAGTGTACATAAGACAAATAAATCCAAGTAAAAGTTATGATTGCTATGAGACACCATTTGTTTAACTAGCAAAATAATTATGATTAAGTTTTGAAGTAGGTCCTTTTGTTTGTTCAGTTGGTTTTGTTTTTTTATTTTCGGTGATCTGTTTTAAAATCAAATAAGACTTTGTGGGAAGGAAGGGTAAAGAGGGAGTAAGGAGGAGAGGGCGAGGAATGAGATGAATCAAAGGCAGGATAGAGCATCCTGGGAGTCTGGCACAGAAAGTTAATCTTGCCAAAAATGCAGGACACAAGCTTCTGCCTGACCTTTCTCGGTGACTTCTCTCTTTGCCACCACTGTGGTCTCATTTGAAATGGAGGAACCCATGGCTACTTAATTCTCAAGAGGAATGAAGGGACCAAGTGCCAGACGTTTACACACCTGCCTAGAGTTGCCTCCACGAGAAGTGGCAGAGCTAGACCACGAGCGTTCAGTAGGCAGTTCAAACTCACCCGTGGCTCTGAGGAAAGAAACGATCTGCTCCTGTAAAGACTGGAAGTCTCAGCAACATAAAGGGACGGTTCCACTCTGTCCTTTAGGGTCACTGTGAGTCAGAATCTCATCACGGCAATGAGTGAGTAAGAAAGGAGAAAGGTTTTGTGTTTCATATTGTACTTGAGTATTTCACTGGCAATTTCAATCACCCAAGGATTTTATTCTTGGACGGTAAATCTTCTTTTAAGAAACAAATTCTGTTGGCATATAATTCCACATATCATATAATTCAATAATTTGTTCGTATTAAGAATGAGCTGTGCAATTATCCACAATCAATTTTAGGACTGTAAATCTTTATAGAAATCAAAAGTCTTCCTCCTGCCAAGCAGCGCACGATGTCACCAGGGCTCCTGAGTCCTTTCTTCTTGTTGCTGCTTCCATTCCTCCCGCTCCTGTTTGTCAGAGGGTCGAATTGTCGGGGCAGGCACGTTTGTGTTTTATATGAGACAACTATGAAGGCCCCTCTCTTGGGGCCTGTCCATTGTCCATGGGAGAGAGATGAGAATCAGCTGAAAAGTTCACTTCCTGGGAAGGAGCAGACAAACTCAGTATAATTCTCCATCAACAGCAGTGGCAACACCACCAACAAAGCAAAGCCACATGCCAGCCCTTTACCCTTGGGTCAAGTACTTTTCGATGGGAGTTTCAGGAAGGCAGCCTCCGATCCCCATTGCGGGATGTGCAGCTGTGTGCTCAGAACTGTTCCTTTCTGCCGTGGTACCACGACATCCTAGCGAAGGCTGGAGTATGGAGCTCTAGAAGCCCCTAGATGAAGAGCCCCGCACGGCTATGGAATGTAGCTTTATTTTGTATAGATGCTCAAGCACAGATTGATCCAAAATGAATGGCCAGAGAAGCACCAGTCAAGAAATAAAATGACATGTCGCATTGGGCAAATCTGTGGCAAACAACCTCTTTAAAGTTTTAAAAAGCCAACGGTGTCACTGTGAGAATTAAGGTGCACTTGACCCAAGCCAGAGTACTTCCCATTGACTCATAAGCATCCATAAGCTGGACAATGCATAAGGAAGGTCAAAGAAGAACTTAATGGCTTTATGAATTAGAATGTTGGTGAAACATATTGACTATACTATGGACTTCCAGAAGAAATGAGCAAAACTCTCTTGGAAGGAGTACATCCAGAAGGCTTCTAGGAGAAAAGAATGCTGAGGCTTTTTCTCACATTCTGTGGATATGTCACCAAGAGGGAGCGGTCCCTGGAGAAAGACCTCCTGCTTGGCAGAGGGGCAGTGACAAAGAGGAAGACGCTTCATGAGATGGATTGACGCAGTAGCTGCAACAATGCATTCAGACATAGGATGTTGTGAAGCTGGCACAGTACGAGGTAGTATTTCATTCCGTTGTTTAAGTCGAAAAGTATCATGATACAAACACAGAAAACTTTATTAAGCAAAAATACCGATATGTGAAACTATTGTTTCTCCACATATCCCCCATATAGGTCTATAACTTCTGAAGGCAATGTTTCCATCTCTCTAAACTTTCCCTTGAAGAATTACATGCTCTTCCATTTATATCACATTAGACTAGGCTTTTGGACACCCTTGGGGGATTTGTGTACATGTGTGCATGTTCTTTGAGTTTTTCTACAAAAAGACAAAAAGAGATCCAAAGGAGCCAGATCAAGGGAGGAGGTAGATGTGGTGAGATTTTCAAAAGACATTCTAATCTCTTTTGACCATCAAGTGCTTCGTTGTGATTAAATGTATATTTCTTAGCACAACTTCCCTGGCCCTTTTTTCACTGATGAGTGTTTCAATTTTCTTGAAACTTCTTCATAATGAGCACCTGTGATCACCTTGTGTTCTTTGATAAAATCTGTCAAGACTGCCCCCTTTTAGGTAAAAAAATTAAGTTGCCATCATCTTCTGAGCAAACTGCTCTGCCTTGAATTAATTTAACTGTCCCAACAGCTCTCTCCCCAAACGACTGCTCTGATTGAACTCTGTGTTGAAGGTGCCTTAACGAGAAGAAGCTAAGTGTAATATTGAGAAAACTTGTCTTCAGCCCTGTACTGATCACAGGGTTCTATTTAAGCCTGTGGAATAAGCTCACCATGTGTCACCTGGAAGTCTAGCAGCAGCGTTGTTCCCCCTGAACCTGACTCTCAGAGACAAAATCAACTTGTTGATAGCAAACAACAAGGCACCTCGGAGCACAGAGCAAAGGCAGCTGCAAGCACACTTCAAACACTCTTCGGAATTCCAAACTTTCTCGAACCCCCTGAGACGGTACTGTGTCAGTCCAGGCAGTGCCCTGTCCTCCTCCCTGAGGGAGGGCACCTGTGCTTAAAGCTGTCCCAAGAAAGCACTCCCCGAGTGAAGTCTCAGCCAGCAGACCTCATCGAAACCTGGGTCCCAGCAACCCCTGTTGATATTCAGCTAGTGTCCCCCTTGGTAGAGGCATTTTCTCTTGCTTTATCACAAGTGGTATCAATAGGTTATTTATATTTCGAACTCTATTGAAAAGAGGATTATACTGGGGTATTTAATTTTAGTTAAGAAAATATAGAAATTACTGCCATGTATGAAAAGCAGTGCTTTAAAATGAAAGAAAATAGTTCACTTCTCACTGTCACAGCAGTAGCACTGGTAAGTACTTCTAAATTGCTCCACTCCGCTATTGTCTGAGGTCCTTGATAAGCATTCTGCATTTTAAGCTTTATCTATTTCTCATCATTAAAAAGCTCATTAGGTAGTCATCATACTGGTGCTTTCTTTACAGGTCATAAATTCAGATTATAACCTTGTGTCCTAGAAATGGTGCCACTCATTAATTCATCCCAAACACTAGTATGAAGACATTTAGTGGTAAGATTTAAAATTAGATTTCTACATTGAGACGTCTTAGTGAAATATCCTGGCTGCCTAACGTCTTGAAGGGGACTCGTCAAAGCAGTGGGAAAGGGGAGGCAGGACTCTGCTTCGCATGGAGTGGTTGTCAAGATGAGGTTAGACTGTGCACGTAAACGAATGGAGATATGGGAGTGGTTGCCCCCTCGCCAGAAGTTCTACAACCAAGCTCCCTTCTCATGGTCGACTGTCAGAAATATCTCCTGTTTCATCAGGGATCAAATGGGGCTTCAATGTGAAGATTGGATCCCAGGATTCTTTTCTTTTCACTTTTTCTTGTAGTTTGGATGAACGTGTCCAGAGCAAATAATTTTAATTTTCATGAACCAGTTTGTACACATTTTGTCTCACAACGTGCATTGCCACCCTCTCAATAGAACAGCACTCCTCCTACCTTCCTCCGTCAGATGGCATCTCACCGTCGTGGCCTCCAAGGAGCACTCTGGATGTACTTCTTCTAAGACAGACCGGTTTGTCACTTCATCTTGCAGACTTTGGGCAGGTTGTCGGAAGAAATTAGTCTCTGGAGACAGACATCATGTTTGGTGAAGTAGAGGGGCAGCAAAAACAGAGGCAGGCCCTTGAGGAGCTGGACTGACAGCATGGCTGCAGCAATGGGCTCAAATATAGGAACGATTGTGAGGATGATGCAGGACAGGGTAGTGTTCATTTCCGTTGTGAATAAGGTCACTATGGATTGGAGCAGATTTGATGGCACCTAACAACGACTTCCTACTTCCTCTGCGGGTTCCCTCTTTCCATCTGTTCTTTCTAACCAACTTCCTGTATTCTGTGCTTTGTATCTGGACAAATGCCGTATTTTTGGACTACGTTGGTTGTCAGTACTGAAGAGTACATGCTTCTCTAGTTTTATTTATTATTCACTTTACAAGACTGTCTAGTGTATGGCTGAAAGTTGATCCCTGAGCATGAGTTCAATTCCAGGTTGGAAAGGGGTCTAAGGACAATAGTCCCACAGGTTCCACTAGTCTCTGCTGATATTACTTGTCTGGTCTTTTTTATGATTTTGAATTTTGTTCTACATTTTCTTCTCATCCTCTGTCCAGGATGTTCTACAGTGATCCATATCAGAACTGGTTGGGTTTGTAATGAAAGCGAGGCACTTCTAGTCTTTCTGGTCTCAGAGTAGTGAAGGTTGTGGGAACCCTTTCCCTGGAGAGGCCTACCCAACTTCTTTCTTGAACAGTATTTGGACATTTTATATACAAGCAGAATCCCAACTCTTCTGAAAGGATCTCTTTAAAGTTTTTACAAGCAAGGATGTCATTTTGAAGACTAAGGTGTGCCTGACCAGAGCAGGATATTTTCAATTCCCTTATATGCATGTGAAAATTAGATAATGCATAAGGAAGACTAAAGAAGAACTGGTGTATTTGAATTATGATATTGGTGAAGAATATGAAATATACCATGAACTTCCCAAAGAATAAAATATCTCCTGGAAGAAGTACAGCCAGAACGCTTCTGAGAAGCAAAGATGCCCAAACTTCATCTCATCTACTTTAAACATGTCACGAGGAGGGAGGAGTCCCTGGAGAGCAACACCATATTTGGTAAGATAGAGGGTCAGTGCAAATGAAGGTGACTGTCACTAACCTAGGTTGACACTGTGACGGACAACAGCAATGGACTCACACATAGAAATAAGACTGTGAGAGTGGCCAAGCCATCCTTCATTCTGCTGTACACAGGCTCACTACGAGTCAGAAAGCACTTCATAGTAATCATGGAAATAGCACATCAGTCACAAAATGAGAATCCCTTGGTAAGGCATAACCTAAGGACCTCATCGACTCTGAGCTTACACCCAGGCGACCTGAAGGTCCGCAGCACCTCCCTAAGGATATGGCATCGTTCTGGATAGTGTTCCAACAGAGAGACTGAAGGTAAGAAGGAAAAGTGGCAAACTACCTTTGAAAAAGTGTGGCCTACACTTTGGTGCTGTCAAAGCCACCCCAAATTTTATGCACATATTAATAGATCTGCAGGTCCACCTAGATAAGATAGGTTGGACAAACATTGTGAGAAGAAAATAATGGGACCAAGGTCCCGGAGGGACATGAGAGCGTGGGAGGTAGGGGAAGGGAGGAGGTGTTGGCCAACCCAGGGACAAGGGAACAACGAGTGGTTCAAAAACCAGTGGAGGGAGGGGATGGGAGGACTGGTAGGGATTGACCAAGGAAGGGCAAGGTAACTGAGAGGAATTATTGAAACCAGAATGAAGGCTGAACATGGTAGTGGGACAGGAGGAAAGCGTAAGGAAACAGAGGAAAGGAGTAGGAGGCAAAGGGCATACAGAGAAGCCTAAATACAGACATGTGCATATGTAAATATATTTATGATTATGGGGAAATAGACCTATGTGCATATATTTATAGGTTCAGTAGTAGGGTAGAAGGTGGACATTGGGCCTCCTCATGCGCATTCCCTCAATACAAGAGCACCTTGCTCAGCTAAACGGTCGTTCCATGATACCCACCTTCCTGACATGAGTGATCGCTGAAGTCAGACGTGTGCATAAGCAAATGTGGTGAAGAAAGCTGATGGTGCCTAGCTATCAAAAGATAGAGTGTCTGGGGTCTTAAAGGCTTGAAGGCAAACAAAAAGCCATCTAGCTCGGAAGCAACAAAGCCCACAGAGAAGAAATACACAAGCCTGTGTGAACACGAGGTGTTGAAGGGATCAGGTAGCAGACACCAAAGAACAAAAACCATCATTGTGTGATCACGTTCCCCACATAAATGCTGAAGACGAATGTGTGCATAAGTAAGTGTGGTGAAGAAAGTTGATGGTGCCCGGCTATTGAGATATATAGCATCTGGGGTCTTAAAGGCTTGAAAGTGAACAAGTGGCCATCTAGCCCAGAAGCAACAAAGCCCACATGGAAGCAGCACACCAACATGGGTGATCATGAAGGGCCAAGGGGACCAGGTTTCAAGCACCAAAGGTGGGGGGGAATCATATCATCATGAATAAGGGGAGCACATGTTGGGGACCCAATGCCCATCTGTAGACAACTGGACATCCCTTGCAGAGGGCAAGTGGGGAGGAGATGAGTCACTCAAGGGTCAGTATAGCAACAATGAAACTCAAAACCTTCCTCTAGTTCTTGAACGCTTCCTCCCCCCAACTATCATGATCCCAATTCTACCTTGTAAACCTGGTTAGACCAGAGGATGCACAGGGGTACAAATGGGAGCTGGAAACAGGGAATCTAGGACAAATGATCCCCTCAGGACCAGTGGTGAGAGTGGGGACACCAGGAGGGAACGGGTTGTAGAAAGGGGAAAGCAATCACAAGGATCTACATATAACCTCCTCTCTGGGGGATGGGCAACAGGAAAGTGGGTGAAGGGAAACGCCGGGCAGTGTTAGATAAGATAAAATAATTTATAAATGATTGAGGGTTCCTGAGGGAGGGGATAGCGGGGAGGGAGGGGGAGAGGGAAAAGGAAAATGAGGAACTGATTCTAGGAACTCAAGCGAAAGGTGAATTTTGAGAATGATGAGGACAACGAATGTGTAAGTGTGCTTTACACGATTGATGGATGTGTGGATTGTGATAAGAGTTGTAGGAGCCCCAATAAAATGATTTTAAAAAATAAGTGAGGCCTAGTGGATCACATTTTGGATGGCTAGCTTCAAGGTGAACCGTTTGACTCTACCAACCAGCCCAGGGGAGAAAGATGAGGCATTCTGCTCTTATAAAGACTTACAGCCTCAGAAACCCACAGGGAGCAGTTCTAGTCTGTTCTGTAGGGTCACTGTGAATCAGAACAAACTGGATTGCAGTGAGTTGGCTGTTGTTGTTATTGTTGTTGTTGCGGTTATAGATAAAACATTGTTCTGTGATTCTATCCCTAACTAAGGGGCAAAAATGGAAGCCGAAAAAGCTGAGCCCCATAAAAACTAAGGCTGGTTCCAAATGATGAAAAAAGAAAAATTCAAGAGGTCCAACTTCAAAATTCAAGAGGCCCAAACACCCGCTCGTCCACACACAGCTTTCCTCTAGTTCGTATTCTTTTTCCACTTGATATATCCTCCTGGGCTGGACACTGTTGGTCTGAAATGAGTGTATAATCCATTCTGGCTGCCATCTTTCCCTAGAAAGGCCTTCACAACCTCCAGGCGGTTCCGTGTTTTCGAACAGCAAGAGATGTCTCCTGGTAGAGACGAGTGAGGTAAGGTAGCTGAAGGATGGAGCCGTTTGGCATCAGCATGAAAGATGGAAGTGGTTCTGGATTCATATCTTTGAGGACTGGCAAACTCCCCATTAAAGTGCTCTAGTCTGGACACACGGTTCCTTAGGCTTGAGAATATTGAGAATCATGTTTTCTGTTCTTTGCTGCACTTGGCAAGAAGTTAGGTTAAATAATTGGATTATGAAGAAACTTAACTCTTTTTTGGTTGGATAATCTGTTCATTTTAACCCTTTGAAGCCTGTGTGGAGATTTTTCCATGATGCTCGTGATTACTGGAGTTGCATGGTCCTTGCTCTTTAAGTAACAAGAAACATGTGGTCCATTGTTACAAAAACAGTGCCCACTCCCTCTCCTGTGCTGCTCCTTCACTGGCCCCTCTACGGCTTTTCCTTCCCACATCCCTGCCAACTTTCTCACCCTGCTCCTCAACCCCCCTGCCCCATACTTTATTGTGAATTTGAAACTCAAAGTTACCAACCCCGGAGTACAGTTCAGGAATATCCAGTTCTCCTCCCAGTTCTACAAGCCTGTCTCTGGTAACTCAATTTATTCTCTCACCTATAAATAATTGGAAAATAAATAATAAATAATTGGAAAAACATCATGGTGTAAATAATTGGAAAAACATCATGGTGAAGATGACCTGAAATTCTGGTGAGAGGGATGAGGAACGACGGATGGGTCTTGGAGAGTGAAAAAAGGTTGTATACCTTCTCTAAAACACACATCTCCCCAGGGTAGAAAACAGTTATTCATAGGCTTACGATAATGAGAATCCTCTGGGAAGCTGTCCCTGTGTTGAAATGCATTTGTTCCTGAGACATAATGCCCTGTTTCTGTGCCTTCACGCTACGTATCCTGTCTCCCTACTGAGGAAGTAGAGCTTTTCCCAATCTTCCTGTCCACCCCTTGAACATATACTCTGATAGTGTAGCAAATAATGTTTAACCTTTGAGGCAGATTGGCCTCGAAATCCTCTTGGTTCACTTTTTTTCAAGAGTCTTATCATGTGTGGATATCTCATTTTACACAATAGATGTGTTCTTGAGTATGACCAGCACAGTTGGGGGGAGATAGAATTCTATTTTAAATACTTAACAGGAGCTTCACCATCTGAACAATATAGTCAATGAGTTGTTACATGAAACAATCAAGTAAATATCTCAATTGTCTTTTCTTTTTTCCCCCCTATGAGTAGACATTTTCATTGCACTGATCCATTGGAAGAGTTGATTTTTTCCTGTCCTTTCTCTGCACGCTCCTCTCCTCTTCAGCCTCCCTCCATTAGGGTAAGTTTTCATAACGTGAAGCACATGTCAGTATCCCATTTCTTTTTTCTGCTTGGCAAGGAGCATTTGAGACTCAGTACTGACTAGCTCTCCCAATGTTTGATTCCTGCCTGCCTAACTCTTAGGCAGACTCTGCTCATGCCTGTTTTCCTCCCACTTAAACAAACAGAATGTGTTGCTAGGTTGTAACACCACAAGCCTGGCCCCAACTTCTGCCAAAGCTCACTTACCTGATCTCTCCTGCCAAGACAGGATCTCCTGAGCCTCTGTAGCCTGCCGCAGGTCCCAAGGCCCAGAGTGCCCGCGCTTATGCTAATGTCTGCTGAAGCCCTTCGGAGATGTGGCCTAGACAATGTCTCAGCACTTCTCCTTAGGAATCCAGTGCTTTGCCTCCCCGTCACTGCATTATACAAGTTAAGGCTGCGGTGGGCGGCGCTTCTTTGTGGGGTCAGGGTTTCTGTGGACAGCAGTCCATGTCACTCATTCACACAGTAAGCCAGCATAGTGCAGTCCAACACTGTAATAAAGCACAGTCACACGATGATAGCTCTTAGCCAAGCCAAGCCTCCACTCCAGACTGCACTCTCATCAAGAGGGTAAAAGGCCCTCCAAACCCAGGACTCAGGGAGACAGGACAAAGCATGGCTTACACTGGCTTCATATGTCAGTCAAGAGACCTGGCATAGAAGGGCTATTAAGAGTCATTGCCTCTGGGAGCCATGGAAATCTACTCCTTCTCCAGCCCCCACCATGCCTAACGAATCCTAATCCCTGATATGAATTGTGCAATAACTCACAATTCTAGAGAAGCACAATCTTACGGTGCACCTATTTTTCATTGGTTTGCATGGTAAGCAGCTCCCCGAAGATGCCCAGGCCTTAGTGTCTGGAACCTGTGAATCTGTTACCTTACACAACAAGAGGGACCTCCCAGATGTGTTCAATTTAAGGGTCTTAAAAATGGGACTGTTGTTCCTGTAGCAGCCAGGTGGGCCACTGCTATCAGGCACTGTCATTGTTGTCGTTAGGTGCTGTCAAGTTGGTCTGACTCCTATCAACCGAGGTGACAGAAGAACAAAGCACGCTCAGTCTTGAGCCAGCCTCACAATTGTTACATGAGAGCCCATTGATGTAGCCCCTGTGCCAATCCATCTCACCGAAGGTCTTCCTCTTTTACACCTCTTTCAGAGACTCACTCCACTTTGTCAAGCACAGGATCCTTTTCCAGAGAAGGGTCTCTCCTGATAACATGTCCAAAGTAAGTAAGAGGAAGTCTCTCCATCCTCGGCCCTAAAGAGCATTCGGGATGTAATCCAAGCCATTCAGTGGATCGTCCTTGGTAATTTGAATGTTCTTTGCCTGCACCATAATTCTAATGCATCAATTCTTCTGCAATCTTCTTTGTTCCGTGTAATCACATACGTCTTAGAGATCAAAAAGTCCTCCTCGATCATGCACAAGAGGGGATGTAGCAAGAAAAAAAATTGTCAGAAGGATGCAGCATTGCTGGTTTGGAAGGGGCCGCAAGCCAAAGAATGCAGGCAGCCTGTAGAAAGAAGCTGGGAAAGCAGAGCAACAGATCAGGTGCTAGAGGCTCCCAAAGGAATACAGTCCTGTTGATACCTTGACTTCAGCCCGGTAAGACCCATATCAGACTGCCTCTATTCTGTAAGATACTGTCTCTGCATTGTTCAAGTCAAGACATTGTGGTAATTTGCGAGAGTAGCCAGAGAAGCTAATACAGCGAGTGATAGCATTTGGCTAAACTTGGTTGCCACAATTGACCTTCCTTTCAGCACTTTCTCAGAGGTATGCTGCAAAACAATTGACTATTTTGCTTATTTATTTGTTTGTTTGTTTCTTCTGTGTGTCGGCCAATGAAGTCCTGGTGGCACAGTGGTTAAGCACTTGGCTGCGAACTGAACAGTTGGCAGTTTAAGCTCTCCAGCTGAATTGCTTGGGGTAGTTCTATCGACTGTTCATCGGTGTATCTAAGAGTCAGAATCAACTGGACAGCAGTGTTTGTGTTTGTTGTTGTTCTGGATTTGGGGGGGAGGCGGAGGGAGTGTGTAGGTTGAGGCCTTACAGTCTCCACTGAGAAAGTTCAATAATATTATCTTTGCATATAGTCCTTGAGCAAGAATAATCTCCATAAAACACGTCTGTCCCTGAGGGAGAGGAGCAGGAGAAGGAGGTTTGCGGGGGCAGGGAATGTATTACGCAAAGGCACACTCCGCACTCCTGGGAAGAATGGAAAGAAAGAAAGAAAATAAGTAAGGGGAATAAAAAGATGTGTTTGGCCAGCTTCACCGTAGCACTTCATCCCCGGAGTTGCTCCCCGGAGTCTCAATTGGCGCTGACTGGGCAGTTTCCTCTGAAAAGCTTCGGGGGGGACTGAGTATGCTGCCAGGGGAGAAGGCTCTAGGTTACAAGACAATGGCTCTGGAAGAATGGTGTCTCTGGCCCCTACCACTCCCCTCCCCTCCCCAACAATGAAAAGTTAAGAAAACAACCAAATGTCTGCCTCAGAAAACTGCCTAGTCAAGCAGTTGTTTCAGCCCTGCCTGTTGAACATGGGGGTCGCCCGATTCAAATGTTAAAGCTGTGTTCAAACCAGAAAAAATAAAAATAATAAGCTGTCAGAGTAATTACTAAGAACATGCAAGGATTATACAAAGTAAACTGCAGCCTGCAAAAAAGAGAATTGCATGTTAGCTAATTGTTAATTTTAGCAATCGCAGTGGCTAATTACCGCGGCACACATTGACTATTAGCTTGATGCCCCGCACCTGCTTTCTCCAATGAACAGATTCCTTCTTCGCTAGCTCAGGAGCAAAATGTGTAATTATTGGCCATCATTGGGGCGATTTTTCAGTGATTCCTTTGTGCGGTGTGAATAAAGCATAATGACATATTTTATTAGAGGGCAAATAGCTGTTTGTTAATGGAAATGATTTGAAATCCAAAAAAACGAGAAGCTAGGAGCATGTTTTCGGTATCAGCATGAATTCAAATGTATTTTCTTTTAACTCTTTATAAAAGGAGCATAGAAATCAAATCTAAACTGAGTATAATATATTTAATGATATGTACAAACACAGCATTGATTAATTACCTCAACTGCTTTCAATAGTACACCATTTATTTTGTTTCAGTCATGTGCTACATTTTAGTATTTCATATTTAAATTCTTATTTCTTGGTCCGAGAGCCTTGGTGAAGCAAGCCTACGTCACGCCTCATTTCCTCAAGAACTCTCTTTTTTTATTGGCACCCGTGCCATTCGCCAGCGCCCTCCACCTCCCTTCCTCCCTGCTTTCAGCCGGGAGCCCATCCGTGTCCCCCTGAAGAGATGAGCATGAATTAGGTCATCAACAGCCAACAGCCAGCCATGGGTGGATTGTCCATTGTAAACAAGATGCCCCGAGGAAAAGACTGGCACTCTCCGAGCTTGGAAATGACTTTTTTTTTGGGGGGGGTGGTGGTCTCTTTCATGACAATTAATAGAGCCTGAGTTCAGGGCCCTATCAAAGAATACAAGCAATGGCTCATCACAGGCATCTAAAGCATCACTTGTAGGGGCGTATGTGCAGGTATACGGTCACCCAACTGGGACACAGTACTCCTGCCAGCAAGGCTGCAGTAGAAGAAATGGGATCTTTTCGTTCCACTTTGTCTTGAACTCCGTGCTCCAACCTCTCTCCCCCTCCATTCTCCTGCTCCCCCCAGTCTTTGTATTTTTATATACTGAACTGCCGGTTCCCAATATCCTGCTGCAGAATTTCAGTGTAAAGTTCTCTCAAACTCTGGACTCCAAAAAGAAATAAAATTTTGAGAATGCATTTAGTAAGAAACAATATTAACATATTTAAAATCCACATATCCTTATTTTTTTATTGCTGCTTTTTTTGTGTGTTTTTAAAATCAGCCTCAGAAAAAATAGCCTGTTTGAAGAGAGTGTTTCATCCCACCACGCATGTGTACCTTATTTGTATTTCTAACTCTACACTGTGCCGAATTCTTCCTAAACCATGGAACATGGAAAATAGCCTCTTGTTCTCGATAGGAAAGATTAAAGGCTGTGCTTGAGATGTGTGTTTGCCGAGCTTTCGTGCCTCCGTTCCACTCGTAGGTTCGGTTATGAAAGTTGTGTGTTTTCAGAGGTCATTGAAAGGCAACCCACCTCTCTTTTCTGAGTGTGGAGAACTTGCTCCTAATCGCCAGGCTTATTGTTTTATCGGTCCTGTTTACAAACAGACAGAAACTCCGTTGACCGGGCCGGCCCCTTCTTACCACGCCCCCCCCCCCTATTTTAAGATGTTCAGTATTCAGGTTCACTGTTTGACCCATTAAACTGGTATTGAGGTATAATTTGTGTGTTTTCCCAGTACCGTTGCACACAGAATGGGGTTCATTTCCACACGTTTGAATAAATTTATCCAGTTCAGTGAACCTGTTGTGAAGCTCAGCAAAACTCAGTAGGTGGCTTTAAAGTCCTGTAATTAGCCCATTACAGAAAATCTGTACTTTAGATTTTTGCACATTGGTATTAACATGCTTCATATATAAATAACATTACATTAAATGATGCAATATAAAGGAATTAAAGCCCAATGGATCTAAACAGAATACTTGAAAGAGACCTCAAATTAGCATATTTAATTCCAACTCACTGCACAGGAAAAGCGTCCCTCCCTTACTGTACCAGTGCCGCCCAGCTCACAGTGCCACAGGCGCGCCCAGGTGCCTGGCACTTTCGGTCGCCCATGCTACCTGTCTTCTGTCAAGTTTAGGATGAGGGCAGCCTTCATCTCAATGCCTTTCGGTTCTGCTCACAGACAAGGAGGTGAGTTGTGCAGGGAGAGGGCAGGACGGAAAGGGAGAGGAGTCCAGCTGTGACTTCCTGCAGTGGGCCGACTTGCTTGAGCGCTTCCTCCGTGATTCACAGGCGTCGAGAGCTGTCCCCTCAGCTTGCTTGTGTCTCTCAAATCTGATAAGCAGTCGCTTCAGCATGAAGTGTTTCGTGAACATCACATGCACAAGAACTTCCTTTCAGAGTTTTAATGGTCTTATTAGAAATTTTACTGTCAAACTACCCTCTGGGATATTGCCTCACACTGGACGACTGGAAGAGCCTTTTCACTTCTGATTCTGCTACAGTTTCTGATGCTGTCAATCTTAACGGGAGCAAATGGCCTCATCCTTCTCCAGAGAAGCAGCTGCTGGGTTTGAACTGCCAACACGGGGGTTAGCAGCCCAGTGCCTAGCCCACAGCACCACCAGGGCCCCTTCGATGGCTTGTACTTAAATATATTTAAATAGTCCCCGGAGAGGCTGGCATGGCCAGTTGGGCTTGTTTCTGTGAATCCAAGGTCAAGCACAGCCTATAGAGGAAGGCGCATTGCAGGTATCTAGTCAGTAACAGAAACTCACTCTTAACTACAGCTCACTCCAACCTGCGATGAAAGTGCCGTGGGACCAGGAGGCCTGACACTTGTTTCCACTCAGAGCCATTGCAGGTTTAGTTCCAGGCCATAAATAAGCATTTAGAACAACGTACATATTGAAATGAAGTCAGTCACAGAGAATTCTAGATTTCCTAGTACATGCAAAAAGTTATGTTTACATACATTTTTTTGTTTCCCAGTTCATATAAAGTTTAAATTGACAAGTTTTTAAAACTTTAAAACAAAGCAAAAAATGTATACTTGGGCTACATTGTAGTCTATAGATTTGGTATTGGGATACTAACACCAGGTCCGTGGTTCAAACCCACTAGTTGCTCCCAGGGAGAAAAATGAGGTTGTCTGCTCCTATAAAAATTTACAGTTTCAGAACCCTACATGTTTCTATGAGTCCGATTGACTCTATGGCAGGGGTTGGGGGCCTTGTTATTAAGTGGGAAAGTTTGAAAATTAACATAATTACCAAAATGTGACGCAGAGCCACCAAGTGAGCACCTGCTTTTAGAAAATGGCACCAGCCAACTTGGTCAACACAAGATTGCCACAAAATTTCAATTTGCAAATACATGCAGTAAAACAAAGCACAATAAAGGGAGGTATGCCCGCCCATCATTCCCTCTCTCAGCACAGTTTATTCATGCATCTATTCACTATCTATTTAGTCCCTGCTGAATATCAGGCCCTGAAAAAGGTTTTGGTAAGTTTAATTGACTTCCCAAATAAAAGAAACTGGCCAATTGACCAAAATACAAGACCATAAAACAAACTCATCACATGATCAAGTCACTGAATGGATTATTTGCCAAATTTATTAAATGCAATGATTCACCCAAAAAATGTAGTTTGTAAAATTTACAGTTTGTATAGGATCCTCTTGTTGACCAATCTCTATTTGCTGTGTATGCCGTCGTGGGCTGTGGCTTACTGTTCTTGTAGGAGTGCCTGGTTACAAATGGTTAGCAAACTCCCTTGGTTAACGCTTGGGTCGTCATAAACGAGATTCAACTCAATGGCAACTAGCATGAATAAATATTATATTCTGAAAATATTTCACATTTTACTGAAATTTTTACTTATTTCCCTTGGAAATGTTCAGTCTTAGATTTTATTTTTAAGTCGCATACTATTTTGTCAATAACCTTCGAGAAGGTTTTCATCAATGTTTTAAGCAGAATGCTGCCCTTCGTTTGTGTTCTCTAGCAGCTGGTAGACAAATTCCCTAGATGCTGTGGTAGCATTCTCATTTTCAAGTCCATTTCTGGTGTTACTAATTTTTTTAGCAATTTTTAGGATTTTTAACCAATCTTCTAAATCCAAGGTTGCACATGTCAGGCCTGTGATAACACACGCGTCATGTCTGGGGGTTTTAATCACTCGCCTCGTTGTGGTAATCTCGTCATTCTTCTATGAATCTGAGCACTTTAGCCTTCCTTCCAAACCTTTTGGTGCTTTACAATCAAGTACAATGATCTCAATTTCTCCTTGTTGGGAAATAAAAAGCATTTCATCTTGGTCTACTTCTGTCTTTCAGGTGTTTATATAGATATCTTCTGAATTTTTCAAAAATTGTAACTTTTTTACAGTGCTTTGTGGCATAGTGGATTGAATTTTTATATCTAGTGATAAAGTTTCAGAATGACATATGGGATGAGATGGCTTAAACTGACAACATTGCCCTCCTGTTTCTGAACATCACTTAGAATGTCTACTATCTGCACACATTTTCACATTCCTTCACAAACGCCACAAAGGACCTCTCAGCCTTTGTTTTCTATGTCTCAACTCTTTGAATATGATGTTGATTTGGCCGTTCTAAACACTTCTTAAGCAATTTTATAATTAGGAGATTAAATGCCAGAATTCGAGTACTAATCTTAAATAAAGTTTCATTAACAATTATTATTAAACATCCTTTCTGGAATATTAAATATATACTATAAAAGGCTGAATTACCTTTTGGCTCTTGGCTGTTAATACCTGAACATTCATTCAAATGCTGTTATGAAGATACAATTCAAACCAATTAAACCTTTAAATCGATCATTAAAAAGTTATTAAAATTGTCTATCCAATACAAATGGCAACATAGTTTACAAACAGAAAAATAATCCTCCATTAACTTAGTACATTGGTAACTACTGGGAAGTGTCATTCAGAAAACTGGATTTCAGGAAATTATTGTTAAGAGACTTCAAGCTAAAAAAAAAAAGCAATCCAGGCCCTCATGAAGCTTATAGTCAAGTGGAGGAGACAGGTATTCATCCAAGAGTCATGTCTGACCGATGCACATTTTCCAGTCCTATTGACTACTTACGAGGAACGGTTCATGGGGCCAGGAAGAGGCTGAGTCAAGAAGAGTAGAGTTAATGTGGGAGGTGGCAGCCTTCCAGGAATAGAGAAGAGAATGTGCAAGATCCAGAGGACAAAACATCAAAGGCCCTCAGATGAATTAATGAATGAAGGGATGAATGATGCACACTGCAAGAGACTTGACATGCTTTAAATACTTCCTCCCAAGACAGACTTCCTGGAAGCTAAGGATTACAATCCACCTGCCTCATGCGGTATAACTTGGAAGCCCTGCCTCATCAGCACCGCAGGGAGACATTAGCCTGTCCTCTATGTCACAGCTACAGCTTCTGTCCTTTGCTCCACCCTCAGTCCTGCGTTCAAGTTCTCCTAGAAGTAGATACTGAAGGAGCAAGGTAACGAATGCAGATCTCACTCACTATGGCAGATAAGTACTGCAGACAGTGTGTACCATCGCCAACTCTTGAAACTGGATCATCCATTCCTGGAGCATACGATTACTAATCAGATCTCACCCCAAATAACCCCACAAGATGCCAGCGCACCATATGCTCTCCAACTTCCAGGGCTATGTTTTCTCAGAGTCTACTTCTCTGATGAGGTACATACGAATCATGTGTTACCTGAAAGCTAGCCACCGGCCTCCAAGCTATTGCATCAGAATTGTAGAGGATGAAGTTTGAGGGCGTGTACTTTAACAAGCTTCCCAAGTTAGTTTGCCTGCTCACATTTGTGCTCGTGGTGTTAGTGATAAGCCTGCTTCTTTGAGTAAGGTGAGTGCTTTTGCTCTGTCTCTCATATCGAACCATTTTGTGTTCAGGGGAGATGCAAAGTCATTCTTTCCCTCCTCTCTTAACTCTAGTCCCCAAGGAGCTGGGTTCTGGGCTCCACGGCTTGGCAGTAGTGATTCTCCGTGCCTGTTAGGGGGTTGTAGTTGTTACTGTTGTTTTAAAGGTTTCTATTGAAATTTACAGAGCAGGTCATCAGATCAGTCAGCGTTTTGGACACATTTTGTTTCATCTCATTAAGTGCAATCTCCCGCTCTCCCCGGGCCAGACCCCAAGTTAACATCATTTATCCCATCTGCTTCCCATGTTTCCAGTGTCCATTGCTTGTTGTTTCCTAACCCTGCAGAACTTTGTTTCTGGGTGTGGTCATTACATAATCTGGTGTCAATTTGAGAGGATTACGAGTGAAGGGGTGGCGTCTTGCCTGTCAATTAAGGTATAACCAATGAGGCCTCTGTGTGGGTATGGCCTTCTCCTGAGAATTCTGACAATTCTTGAATTTCCTCCTTGGAGGTGGCAAACAGACTCTCTCTCACTACTCACTCCCTGAGATGACACTCTACTGACAGGACACATTTGGGCTAATACCACACTTATGGATTTGATCTGGACTGGGCTGGGATGTTTTCTCAATATTCAATTGCTCTTGTCTATAAACCTCTTTCTTATTCACATGAGTGTCTATGCAATGCTGCCCTTTTGATTTCAATGGTTGGTTATTATAGAGCATATGTACCTCTCTAATGTTATTGGTACCCTTATAAGCCTGTCTGTTGTTTGGCTGAAAATTGAGCCATGGGCGGAGTTCAATTCCAGACCTGAAGAATGACTAAGGGCCCTAGGCTCAAGGGTTCCACCAGTCTCTATTGGACTGGAAAGTAAGCCTGATCTCTCTTTTGTGCACGTGCGTGTGATGTTGAGCTTTGTTCCATCATAAGACCCTTTCAGAGTATTTGGGAGCAAGGAATCATTTAGTTCTTCCGTCCTCGGGGTAATGATGACTGATGTTCATATGGTCCATTAGTTCTCTGAACTAAATATTTCCACATGTCTTCAATTTTCACCACTCTTTTCCCCTCTAGCCATAGAGGAACAGTTGTACCTCCAACAGCTGCTTGCAAGCCATTGACCCCAGTCACTACTCACCAAAGTGGGAGGTAGAACATTGTCTTTATGTCAATTGACCTTGGTGTCCCCTGAGACTCTGATCCTAATCTCCTGGATCCATTGACTCACTCCCTCGAGGTCTAAGGATTTTTCATAACTTTGCCCCCTATGTGTTCCACCACACTGGTGGATCTATTCACAGCAAAGGTAAATATCCATATATAGATATTCTTTGTCAAACTTATATTTATATTTTTGAGTATATTCCCACTCTTCCACCCATACCCATTTGGCCCGTATCTAAATCGAGGCATCTACTTGAAGTTCACTGTTATTGCAGAATTATGTATATAACAGCATTTACTTATGCTACCTTTATCCATAGGCTGCCTCCCTACACCGGCCTCTTGGTACCCTGAGCCTTAGACATAGAGCCACAGCTCCCGTCCCTTTGGGGCCTGGGCCCACTGTTTAGGGTAAACTTCATTCCCATATCATCTGTGGGCCAGCCATACCTCCAGAAGGGAGAGAAACCAGTGCCTTCGTTCTCGTGGAGGCTGCAGAACTCGCACCTCTGCACAGCCTCCTCCCAGCCCCTCACCGCTCCTCCCACACAACTCACTCAACACACGCTTGGGTAGAAATGGAATTTTCTGTCAATTACTTCTTTTTGAAAACAGTGGTATGTCGCTGGACATCTCATGCACCATTGCCCTCCGCGCCCCGGAGTTGGGTTTACTCTCAGGAAGCAGGTCTTATAAAGGTTTGCAAACATCTCCTGGGGAGATTATTTAGTGTGAAGTTCACCGAAGAGTCAAGGAGAGCAGCGGAGAAAACTTCAAAGCTGGAGATAAGGAAAGATGAGGAATAAGAGCTCAGCTTCTTGACTTAAACAGACCTAGATCTTGATTTTCCTGTTTCCTCGATTCTTAGTATAACTTGGCGAAGCGAACCAACCTCTCCTCCCAGCTCCCTCTCCGGTATTGTAGGAGTGAAACAATCTCACCACTGGTACTGTGTTTGAGGCTATTGTCGCAGTAGCCACTGTACCCACCCATCTCATTGAGGATCTTCCTCTTTTACATTGACCCTACGCCTTACCAAGAATGATGTCTTTGTCCAAGGACTGCTCTCTCCTGACAACAAGATCCACCTCCCTTCCTTTCTAAGAAGCATCTGACTATCCTTCCTCCGAGACAGATTTGTTTGTTCTTCTGGAAATCAATGTACAGTTCTTTTGATCTTCCTTGCCGCCACCGCATTTCAATGCACTGATTCTCCTTCGGTCTTCCCCGACGTGTCACTTGCACGCGGTCCATTTGGTGGTGGTGTCAGGTGCCATCCAGTCAGCTCCGACCCACAGTGACCCTGTGCACAACAGAAAGACACGCTGCGCGGTGCTGTGCCGTCCTCACAATTGCTCCTAAGCCTGCGCCCACTGATGCAGCCACTGTGTCCATCCATCTCCTTGAGGGCCTTCCTCTCCTTGTCTGTCCTTCCCCACCACGTGTCTATCAATATGTCATACTGGGGTGGCTTATGTGTTGCTATGATGCTAGAGACTATGTCCCTAGTATTTCAAATGCCAGCGGGGTTACCCAAAGTGAACAGGGTTCAGCCGAGCTTCCGAACTAAGAACAGACTAGGAAGCCCCACTTCAGGGGAAGAACCTGCTGACAACCTTCCATGGTCTAGTGGGGGTGAGGGAATGTGCACAGTTACCTGAGAGGTTTGTTGCTGTCAGGTGCTATTAATCTGATTACAACGCATAGTGTGCCCAGGAGGTAAAGTATAACTGGCCCATAGAGTTTCTAGTCTATAATCTTTATAGACTTTATAATCTTTTTTTAAAATCATTTTACTGGGGTCTCATACAACTCTTATCACAATCCATACATACATCAATTGTATAAAGCACATTTGTACATTCATTGCCCTCATCATTCTCAAAACATTTACTCTCCACTTAAGCCCTTGGCAGAAGCTCCTCATTTCCCCCCTCCCTCATGAACCCTTGATAATTTATAAAGTATTATTTTGTCATATCTTACACTGTCCAATGACTTTATAATCTTTGTAAGTAGCCAGATCTTTCACCTCCTGTGCATCCACTTTATAAAAATCCTACAGCCATCAAATCAATTTTGACTCATAGTAACCCTGTGGATTCCTGAGTCTTTGAGTCTTTATGGAAGCAAGAAAGCCTCATCTTTCTCCCATTGCAGCCGGTCATTTAGAACTGCTGACCCTACCCAATGTCCAACCCTCCACACGACACCACCAGGGCTCGATGTGAAGCCACCGCACAAGTGGAAACTGTTCAGAAAAACCACAGAGAGAGACTCATGGAGGAGAGGACATTTAACCTGAGCCTTGAAAGAAGAGAAGGAATTAGACATCCAGAGATGGGGATGAGAAAGTGCCCAGAGAGAAGTGTTGATGCAGAGGGACAGAAGCACGGGAAGTCATCCAGTTTGGCTAACCTACAAAGAAGCCTCTCTGAACGTTTCCTTCTGCCAGGAAAGACGTGTTCTCCACTGGTGTAGACATTTCACACAGGAACCACCCCATAGAAAGGTATCACTCTCAATTTGTGAAGGAAAAGCTTCTATCTGGCTGAATGTTCCAAGTGAGATTAACACCAGATTTGAGGGTACTGGGATCCTAAAGCTTCTGATGCCGAGCCCTGCAGTACAACATACACAAGTTTTACTTATTTGTGTCTTCCCTTGTTTTGTTTACTGCACGATCCTTAAAGCCATCTGATTACCTACCAGGGTGTGGTGAAGATTGGTCAGATAATCACAGCCACCTGAAATCTCTCATGGAAAGAGTTATCTAGCAGGTTGCTCTGACAAGGATGTCATTCTTTAACAAAAGGAACATGGCACAGTTGGCATTTTTCTATTTTAACATATCAATACAATATGCATGCAGTCCTTGCATGTACCCCATATTCATCGATGTGGATGACACTTTACCATTAGTCTTCCACATTCTTCTCTTTTGGAAAACTTTAAGAGAACCTTCTTTCATTTTATTTATATAATTAAAAAATTAAATGTATCTCCTTAGAGTCGGCTACCTGAGTTTCCTATAAATCAAAATGACTGTCAGAACTGTGACAGTGACTTACTACTGGGGGGTGAGGCGTAGGAAGAGTTAACTGGAAGCAAGATTATGTACAATGTTTTCTGGCAAGCGACTACACAATTCGCTAAAAATCTAGAACCCAACCATGGGGCAAAGACCACATGACAACCCAGAGCCCTCCCTGTAGCCGACAGGCCTAGTGGTTAGTGTACAGTGAAGGACTGGTGCATATACCTGTTGAGTGAGAACATTATTTTTCCCAGATTAAACTAAGAACAACTAATGGAGGTTATTTCCAATTTTGCAGTAACTGGTTAGATTTAATAGATGAGCCAAGTTATTTGATAAGTTGTCTTTATTGTAGTGTTTAGCAGAGAAATTAATTTAAGTAGAACGTTGTATATACTTAGGTATTAGGTCAAATGAAAATTAGGATAGACTCTCTTTTCATTTTGCTAAAAATAATTCTAAATTTCATTTTAAAGAATGAAATCTTAGACTAGAAAAGTTGCCTGTGAAACAAGAAAGCACAATTCTTAAAAGTTGAAGGTATGCTGTAGACAATGAGTAATTACAATATGCAAGCAGAACTGTATCAATTATTAGAATGAGCAGGAAGGACTTAAAGACGTGGGAAAAGAACCCCCAAGACCCAGACCACAGTGGTTATGCCTGGGAGAGACGCCGGGGATTAACTGTCAGGGAGTGACCAAGAACACTTTTCACTATTAGAATATTTTGCCTTTAATTGGCCATCTATTATCTTTAATTTGGTTCATTAGAAATAACTTTCAATGCATTAGTCAAATTTTCGTAGCCATCTCTACTGGTTGCGTTTTGTTCTTGTTGAATTCACTACGTGCTGGCCTCGAGTCAAGTTTTGGAAGTTGGTAGATTGTGAATATTAGGTGACTAGGTGTATTCACAGCTGAAACTCTAGTGGCGTGATGGGTTATGTGTTGGGCTGCTAACGGCAAGGCCAGCAGTTAGAAACCACCAGCTGCCCCATTGGAGGAAGATGAGGTTTTCTATGCCTGTGGAGATTCACAACCTAGAAAATCCACAGGGCCGGTCCTACGCTGTTCAAAGGGTCACTGAGATTCAGACCGCTTCAAGGGCAGTGGGTTTGTTTTATTTGGGAGAGAAATATATAAAACCCTAGGAGGAACCAGTTGAGGTGGGAGGGATTAAAACACAGTAGTCATTCCTTTTGTAGATTCTTCCATCTACACCTCATAGAAAGCTCTCTGTAGATTTCAACATTTCAGTTTTACCCAACTCATCCACCTAATAATTATGGATATATGGACATAATTAACTGAATCACTTTGAGCAGAGAGAGAGAAGGGGAAAGCACCCTACTTGAGGCTAATTAGATGAATCATGAATTCTTGGAATAATGCATTTCAATAAGTTGAAAAACTTTGCCTCCCAATTTAACGAAGTTCCCGATTACATTTGACCGCAGAGGATATTGATAAGCACTCACACCATGCACATTATTAAATTGTATCGATTTAGGATTCAAACCTCCTAACGTCACCACTGCCTCCAGAGGAGACCTCATTGCACTGACACGCCACATTCATAAAAACATAGCGCACTAATTGGGAGTCTCCCGCCATCTGCACACTTGCTTCCAGGCACACATAAAAATGATCAATGGGATGGCAGGGTCAGTCCAGGCAGACTGTGAGTGAAATTAAAATAGTAAAATGTCTAAACATTTAACTGCAAATAGGAAATCTTTATACCCACCCACACCCTATTCTGTAGCATAATTATTCATATACCTCACGTAATTTGCAGGCTCCATACAAAATCTCATTTAAAATAAGAAATTGCTATTTCTGCACATTCACTCTACCAAATGCCAGCTAATTGCCGCAATGGCCATTATAAAGAATAATTTTCGCTTCGTGGAAAAAAAAGGGAATGAAGAAAACATTTTCTGGTTTTGTTCCACTGGGAAGGCTCTATTCACTGAACACTGAATGCACAGCGTTTCACGGTTACATTTATAATGCTGACAGGTCAAGTATTACACAGCGTCTCGTATTCTGCTTTGCATGCTAAGTATTTCACTTCACAAATTGACCCTCCGGTGTACTTACTACATAATGCTTTAAAAACCCAGCTAAAACGCAGGACAATTAGCAATACTTTCACTCCCCGTTAACAATGGGAACACCAATGTAGGTGATTGCATTTACAGTGTAGCTTTCTTCACAAAACATTTTTGACACATTAAGGTACTTCGAAATTGTTCAGTACCAGTCATCGCTCGTGAATGGCTTTCCAGCATTTGCAGAGGCAAACAGTTCCTGTATGTTAGTGCTTAATTGAAAAGAATTCAGCCCCGGCCTATGAAGCACCAATTAGGGTGATATTATATCATAAAAAGCTGTAATATCCATTTTCAGACTTGTGCATCAGCCAATATAAAGTAGGAGACAATTAAAAAGGTATACAGTTTAAACTCTTGAAACTGTTCAATTTAATTAGGAGTTCAGTATTGGGGGGTGGGAGGAGGGGAGGCAGAGTCGGAGTGGGGGCGTGTCTGGCAGAAGAAGAGGAAGACCCACAGACACTGGTTGTCCAGGAGGACCTCCTGGTAAATCGGACCTTCCCCTTTAAGCCGCCTTCAGTTAATGGAAGTGTGTGGTGTTCGCTTTGCTCCAGCTACTAGTTAATGAGATTAGATGAATATTCATGTCAGGAAGTGCTGCTTTCCAGTGATTCGGGTGTCTGCTGAAGTCTGGTAGTGAGCAGGGCAGACCCTTCTCTGGGCCAGGCTGTTGATGTTCTCTTGCCCACACAATTACCAGGGAGTGAACGGCATTCTTTTCATGAAGAAGATCATGGGTAATTGTGAAATAAACTGGACATGGCCAGACTGGTGCAAGTGTTTTTTTGCGGGCTGGGCTTTGAGGATAATATTTAAATACTAGAACCTGTATGAAATCCCATTTTGAAGTGACAGCCAGTAGGTAGGTAATTATCAGTAAAACAACATTATCTAAGTTCTCGTACTAGCATGTTTGACTGACTGAAGTGCTTCTCCTTATAAATCCTGCTAATATCCATTTCAATCTGCTTTAATATGTTCACAAGTTGGGGCTTATTTTGAATTCCACTGGATAAATGAGGACAGCATGGTTTGAATTTGCATATTATACACATTCCTTTCATTTATAAAGGGTTTCCAGAGTAATTTTTTTTCAAAGAAACTATTAACATCCGGAATCCAAAAAAATTCCTTCACTATAACTAGAATGAAAGTAGAAGGAACCTCATCTTTGTACTGTATTTATTCCATTTGGAGTTACACAGCCAGGGTGTGAAAATGATCTTTATTATGCCTGACAAGGTTATTTTACTAATTTATCAGTGATAATTGCCTTTTCTAAGAGGATTTCTGAGTCTGCATTTGAAAAATGCAGATGTAAAAATCCTCGTAACTGAGTTGAGAAGGTCTCTCTTCTTTCCACAAGGTTGTTCCAGGCCTGTCCTATCTAGCCGAGAGGCAGACCTATAGTGGAATATAGATATAATTTACTTTTGGAAAACCTAAGACCAGATATTCCATCTTCCCTTTTTCTCAGCCAACTCTTCATGACCTTTTTAAACATCAGCCAACAGAAAGAGGTCTATCATTGAAGATCCTAGGAGGTCCCACTCTCAAACCCACTGCCAGTAAAGACACACTCATTGGGTTGGCGCACCACAGGTCTTCAACGTCTTTTAAGACGAGACATTGGAGTTAACAAAATCATGTTCAATTAACACATTAATAAAATAATGATAAGCCCCATGGAAGTCTAATGGAAGGTTGTATTAAATAGCCAAGACTTTTGATTCTCCCGGTTGGACACACAGTAGGACTCATAGTTACAGTGGTAGAAGGTGTGTTTGCAAACCGGGTCCGTTAACATGCCCCTAAGGTGGAAGTGACACAAAGATGTGTTCTCTTTTAATGAAAATGGAGCCACAATGATGAATGTGATTAGCATAAGAAGGATTTCAAGGCATTGTCATGTGAAGGGCTTTAGATAAAGCTCAAGCAATTGCATAGGAATTATACAATGAACAATCTAGATTATAGGTCTTTATATCCAATCTCTTTTCTGCGTTAGATCCTCTTCCCTAAATGAACAAGATGGAGAAAGTTCAGCTTGAACTGAACTTACTTGGTTAAGATTTTTCTGAGGTGATTAGATACTTTGCAAATGTTTTCCTAAGTTCATTTTCTGACTAATGGTATTTCAGGAATTCTTACCATATGAGGGGGTTGAGAGAATTAATTAGCCCATGTGGTTTGTAACTGATTTGATGATGGAAATTGCTGCTGAGCTATCAAAGATCTATTTTTATTCTTTTCGGTTGGAAGCCAACTCTCTTGCTCCATTCGCTGGTTCTTTCAAGAAGACCCCGCTTGGGAATGGGAATGGCACGGCTGGCTGGGAATGGGAATGGCACGGCTGGTTTCGTTGTTCTTCTGTGTGGTTTGGTTTTGCTTTGTTTTGTTTTGTTCGTTGAAGCACTCCTAGGGATAGACCCAAAAGATTTCAACGCAGAGCCGTCTGCACCAATGGTCACTACAGCACTGTTCACAAGAGTCAACAGGTAGAAACAGCCTCCATGCCTATTTGCTCCATGAATGAATGAGCAAAGCTATGCATACAATGGAACACTACTCAGCCAATAAGATCGATGCAGTCTTGAGACATGCTACAATATGGATGAAGCTGGTATACACGATGGTGTGTGAAATAAGTCCATCACAAAAGGACACATATTGTATGACCTCACTTTTATAAAGAAAAGATAAATGTATAGAGATCCAAGTTAATTAGTGGTAATCAGGGGCAGAAGGGAAGTAGGAAGAATGTGTTCACTGTAAGGGATTGGCTGCATTGACTAAGGGTAGGGTTGATATTTTATTATATTACTGTCAAAAGGTTGTAGACTTGTAAAGAATGAATTGACAAAAGTTGTGTGATAGATATATTTACAATAATGACTGAAAACAAACAAAAAGAAAGAGTAGCTTCTGGGCTGGCTATATACACTCAAACACCTCATGAGATTTGGTTCTCTGTATTGGAGGTTTAGGATCATGGTTTCATGGGGCATCCTAGTTAATTGGTCAATAATGTATCTAATATTTCTACTTATTAGCTCATTGCTTAGTGTGTGGGGTGCTAAACGCTTGCAAAAAGCCATCAAGTCACAACAATTGGCCTCTGCTAGCCTGGAGAAACAGAAAGAGAGTCCAGAATAGGAGGGAGAAATACAAGGTGTGGTTAATTAATTACCTCCATAAGCGACTGTCACTTTTGCCACGAGGTCAGGAGAACTAGATAGCGCCCAGCTACCAATACTGGACATTCTGATCAAGTATTCTTACAGAGGACTCCTCGTAAAACAGCAGGAAATGTAGGAACAGAATTTTAAATTCTCATGGACTCCAGACTTTATGAAATCATAAAGGCATATCAACTCATGAAGTCACTGCCATAACTTTAAACTTTAAAACCTTGAACCAAAAATAGCAAATAAAATTTTAAGATAAAATAAATCTTTAAACCTTAAATCAAAAATAACACTTGAAGTCTTCTTAAAACCAAATCATAATTTAGCTTCACTGCTAAACTCTGAGTAGTGTACTCTTTTAAGGTCTATCTATCTGGGATCATATTGACAACTATGCCACAAAGATTAGGTAGGAAACTTAGGAGGCAATGACTATTATGTTAACAGGGGACCAACAAATCTGAAATAAAGAGGAGAATGGTCGTATAATTCAAATAATGTATTCAGTGTCACTGAATTGTGCATGTAGAACTTGAATTTGTGTATGTTTTGCAGCATTCTCAACAACAAAATTAAATGAGTGGTTAGCAAAATAACAAATGACTTTGGAATCAGCACCTCACCTTCCCTTCCACTATAGTGTTTTAGTTTCTTTGTGAGGTAGGTAGTTTATTGTGCCAACCTGGCTGATAAGCATATGTGGGATTAATTGAAGGGCGGAGGGATGAATGGCTCGGTGAGCCTCGCCTTTCTAGTTCTCAGGTCTTTTGCTTTGTGATGGTCGGACCAGGGTGCAGCTGCCTTAGTCTGTTCCCTGCCTCAGCTGGCAAAGCTCACTTCCTGCAAGACATCCCCAAGGAGAAGCCACATAGACCTACCCCGATTCAGGCCTGGGTGCTAAAGCAGCCATGTGGAGAGTCCTGCCAGCGCTGAGATGCTTACACATTCACTGACTCAGCTTTCCTCCTGAAGTCGGCATCATTACATGTGTTTTGTGAGCTGGAGGAGGACTTTGTGGATTGGTGTCGGACAAATGGGTTAATGTTGGACCTGTGGACTTTGGCAGCACTGGGTTGGGATGTTTTCTTAATGTGCACTTAACCTTTATATAAAACTCTCTCTTACACATGAGTTTCTGTGGATTTGTTTCTCTAAAGCACCCAGATTAACACACTTTGTATCTGTGGCTCACCATATGCTTCTGGCTCAGGAAATAATCGGATTTTAATTCATTTTAAATACTCACATGCAATAATGGACCCAGATGAAATAAAAATGGGCAAATTTAACTGCCTGTAAGACAATAAGGAGTGGTGGGGCTTTGGTGCAATAGATGATGCAATTTCTCGGCTCAGGAATTTTTGAAAAAGCAGAAAGTTATCAGGAGTATTGCAAGCTCTTTCAGTTTTTTCAGTAGATATCAGAAGAGAGAGTGTGTGTGTGACAAATGCTGTCATCAAAGTAAAGCCCTTTGTTGTACAGATGTGCCCATGAATCAACAACTTCAAGATACGTGTGTCAGCACTGGACCCTCCCCGTACTTACTGAATCCGTATATAGAGCAAATAACCTGAGAAACTGACTCTAAGAAGAATAATACAAGAGAAGCGTTGGAAACAAGGCTTCCTAACAGCCTGCGATAGGCAGATAGCACAGCTGCTTGTGGACAGTGAAGACGTGATGCTGATGAAGATCTGGATTGCAACGCAATGTAAAGAAAACGAAAATCTTCACAACTGGACCAACAGTTAATATCACGATAACCGAGGAGAAGACTGAAATTGTCAAGTCACTTTGTCTTGTTTCGATTCACAATAAATTCTCAGGGAAGCAAGTTAATAAATCACACGAGGTATTGCAAAGGCACGCATTGGGCAAATTTGTGGCACAAGACCTCTTTAAATGTTGAAGATCAATCACGTCACCTTGACAACTCAGGTGTGCCTGACCAAAACCAGGGTCATTTTCAATGGCCTCAAATGTATGCGAAAGTTGGACGTTGAATCAAGAAGACCAGGGAAGAATTCATACATTTGACTTACGGTGCTGGCAAAGAATATCAAAATAGTAAGGACTTCCAGAAGCACAAACAAATCTTGGAAGAAGTACAGCCAGGATACTCCTTAGAAGCAAGGGTAGCGAGATTTTGTCTCACATCGTTTGTGCAGGAAAGACCAGGCCCTGTTGGTCCAGTTGTGAAGAGATGGGTTGACTCACAGTGGCAGCAACAATGGGCTCAGAAATGACACTTTTGAGGATGGTCCAGGAGTGGGCAGTGTTTCGTTCTGTTGTACGTAGGTGTTGTTATTTGTTGAAATTGACTTGATGGCACCTAATAATAGCAAATCACCCCACACTCTCTGTGACATACCAAAACCAAGTGTTATTTCCTACTCATTCCACATGTCCATGGAGGGTCATCTTTCTTACCCAGGAAGCCAGACTAAAGGCAAAGCTGCTTCTTGACACATGACACGTGCTGCTGCCCTTTCAAGGACGGGAAATGGCCATGCCAGTCACATGACGGTTTCGAATGTTTCTGTGACACACAGCTTCTCCTTGCTATCTTTAACCTTAAAGTTTACTTGGGAGAGGTATGCCTAAAAATATCCTCCCTAAAAGTTTTTGAAGAGAAATAGTTTGGAGAGATTTTTTTCTAAAGTCAGGACACGTCATAAACACAAAGTGTTTTCAAAAAATAGACAAACAAATCAGTGGAACAAAAAATAGAACCCAGTAGTAGATAGCAATGGATATGAAAATTTAATATAGGACAAAAATGATAATCCAATTTTATAAGGGAATAGATCCATTTCTGAGGACTTAGCCATTGAAAGTCTATTGATAGCACTGAAACATTGTCATATCACAAAAACATAATAAATAGAAGCAGGACATTGTCAGAGATAGTGCCAGAAGATGAGCAACTCAAGTCTGACGGCACTCAAAATATGACAGAGGAAGAGCTGCCTTCTCAAAGTCGAGTAGACCAGAATGACGTGGTAGGATTACAGCTTGCAGGAGTGAAGCCTTCCAAACCTTCATTTGTTGTTGAGGCATGACTCATAATGAGAAGAAACACCTGCAAACATCAATTAATAATTGGAACTTAGCATGCACAAAATATGAATCTGGGAAAATTACAAGTTGTCAAAAATGAAATAGAACCATAAAAATCAATATTCTAGGCATTAGGGAGCTGACATTGAATGGAATTGGCCATTGTGAATCAGAAAATCGTAAGATTCACTATGCCAGGAACGACAAAGTCAAGAGGAATGGGGTCACATTCATCATCAAAAAGGGTATTTCAAGATCTATCTTGATGTACATTGCTGTCTGTGACAATTATGTCTATCTGCTTACAGGGAAATCCAGGCAATATAACTATTATACAAATTTATGTACCAAGCACTAAAAGAAGTAATGTAAATGTTGGAGAATTTTACCAATGTCTTCAATCTGAAATGGCTTAAAAATGCAATCAAGATCCATTGGTAAATATTGGTGACAGGAATGCAAAAGTTGGAAGAAAGAGGAAGGAATAATTGTTGGAAAATATGATCTTGGTGATAGAAACCAAACTGGAGATCACTTGATAGAATTTTGCAAGAGCAATGACTTCTTTATAGAAAGTACCTTTCTTCAACAAAACAATTGGCAACGATACAGGTGGACTTCTCCAAACAAAATACGCAGAAATCAAATTGACTACATTGTGGGGAGAGATGATGGAGAAGCTCAATACGAGCAGCTAAAACCAGCCCTGGGGATGACTGAAAAAAAGACCTTCAATGATTCATATATGTAAGTTCAGTTTGAGGCTGAAGAAAATTAAAGCAAATCCATGAGAGCCAAAATACAACCTTGAGTGTACCCCACTTGAATTTTGAGAACACCTCAAGTACAGATTTGACGCATTAAACACTAAAGACAGAAGGCCTGAGTATCTGTAAGATGACATCAAGAGTATCATACATGAAGACACCTGTAAGATGACATTAAGAGTATCATACATGAAGACACAAGAAGGTCATTCAAAAGACCGGGGAGAAAGAAAAGGTCCAAGTGAATGTTAGAAGAGACTTTGAGACTTGCTTTTAATCATAGAGTAGCTAAAGCAAATGGAAGAAATGATGAAGTCAATGAGTTGAACAGAAAATTTCAAAGGGCAGCTCAAGAAGATAAAATAAAAAATTATAATGCAAGATGCAAAGACCTAGAATTAGAAAACCAAAAAGAGGGTGCAGGTAAAAAAAGACATTGAGAGAAAACCAAAAAGAAAGAACACTCAAGATATCGTAAACTAAAGAAAACAATTCAAGCCTCAAGTGGCAGTATTGAAAGATTCTATGGGGGAAATATTGAATGATGCAGGAAGCATTTAAAGAAGATGGAAAGAATACCAAGAGTTACTGTACCAAAAAGAGCTAGTCAACATGCAACAATTTCAAGTTATACCATATGATCAAGAAGCAATGGTACTGAGGGAAAATGTACAAGCTGCACTGAAAGCATTAGCCGAAACCAAGACTCCAGGAGTTGATGGAATACCAACTGAAATGTTTCAAGCTGATGTGGTACTAAAAGCATTCACTTATCTGTGCCAGGAAATTTGATAAACAGCAACTTGATCGAGGGATTGGAAGAGTTCCATATCTGTACACAATCCAAAAAAGATGATACAATAGAATGTGCAAATAATAGAAAAATATCATTGATATCACATACAAGTAAAATTTTACTGAAAGGCATTCAGCCACAGCAGTTCCAGCAGTGCCTTGACAGATTGCTGCCAGAGGTTCAGCCCGGATTCAGAAGAGGACATGGAATGAAAGGTGCCATTGCTGATGTCAAATGAATCTTAGGTCAAAGCAGAGAATATAAGAAAAAGATTCACTTGTTTTTTTACTGACTATACAAAGACATTCAACTATGAAGATCATGACAAACTATGAGCAGCCTAGAGGTGAATAGGAATTTTGGAACACCTAAGTGTGCTCTTTTGGAACTTAAACATGGATCAAGAGGCAATCATATGAACCAGACAGGGGCATATTGCATGGTTTAAAATCAGGAAAACACTTGCTCATGAAGATTAAGGATTTCAGATGACTTCAATATGGAATGCAACTCAATATAAAGAAAACAAAAATCCTCACAGTTGGACCAATAGGTAACATCATGAAAAGATTGAAGTTGTCAAAGATTTCTTATTGCTTGGATCCACACAATCAATGCTCAAGGAAGCAACAGTCAAGTGATCAGACAACTCATTTCATGGGATAAATCTGCTGCCAGGGCTTCTTTAAAGTGTTGTAAACACAGGACATTATTTTGAAGAATAAGGAACACCAAACTCAAGCTACAGTCTTTTCAATCGCCTCATATTGAAAGTACCATTGACTGTTGAGAAAAGACAAACAAATCTGCCTTGGAAAAAGCACAACTGCCCCCCTCCACCTCCCCCCTGAAGAATTCACTTCAGAGGACAGCACTGAAGCTACAGCTTAAGGAGAGGGACTTGGCTCATCAGAGCACAGGAATCAACAAGAGGAGATAGGGGGAAAAAAAACCAGAGTGAAGCACATCCTGGTTCACCAATCCCTGAGGACAATGTTTATGCGCAGAACAGCAATGCACAGAGACTACCACAGGACCGGCCCCCCACGGGACACAGCATTCCTTACCGACTCATAGCACCATGGGGGACAACATTAGAGACACACAATGGGAATTGTGCCTGCCCTGAGCCCACTATGCCAGAAGCCAGCCACTGGGGGTGTGCAGCAGAGCAGCGGGGAGTGCAGAGCAATGAAATCCCCAGGGAATGCCAGGGATAGATGTGGGGAAGGGCATGGCACCCCATCAGACTCGACTGGAAAGCACTCATAAAGGACAACAAATAGACCCTGAACTATTTATAGGAGTTTTTGTTGTTGATGTTGTAGCTGTTGTTTTATTTTCTATTGTTGCTTTGTTGTATTCAGTCTTGTGATGGTACATATTATTGTCGTTGCAAGTCTACCTGGAAGGTATAGGCAGGATAAACAATCCAGAAAAGAGAACTAGGGGATGACAGTTCTGGGGGGACATGGGAGAGGAAAGGAAGTGGGTGTTAGCACACCCAGGGACAAGGGAACAAGTGGTCCAAAATCAGTGGCAAGGAGGGTATAGGAGGTCTGACAGGCCTGGATCAAGGACAATGTAACCAAGAGGAATTCCTGAAACCCAATGACGGCTGAACATGATAGTGGGACAAGAGGGAAGAACAAAGAAATAGAGGAAAGAACTAGGTGGCAAAGGGTATTTATAGAGCTCTAAATACAGGCATATACAGATGTAAATATATTTATATATGATGAGGGGAAATAGATCTATGTACATATATTTATAGGTTTAGTATTAAGGAAACAGATGGACAGTGGGCCTCTACTCAAGCACTCCCTCAACACAAGAACACGTTGTTCTAAAACTTTAGCAGTCTGAGATGCTTACCTTCCTGGAACAATCACTGAAGGCAATGGGTGCATGGGCAAATATGGTGAAGAAAGCTGATAGCACCCAGCTATCAAAAGATATAGTATGTGGGGTCTTAAAAGGCCTGAAGATAAACAAGTGGCATCTAGCTGAGAAAAAACAAAGCCCACGTGGAAGAAGCACACTAGCCTATCCTGACATAATCACTGAAGACAACGCAAGTGCATAAGCAAATGTGGTGAAGGAAGCTGATGGTGCCTGGCTATCAAAAGATATAGAGTTTGAAGTCCTATAGGCTTGAAGATAAACAAGCGGCCATCTAGCTGAGAAACAACAAAACCCACAAGGAGGAAGACACCAGCCTGTGAGATCATCAGGCATCGAAGGGACCACGTATCAGGCATCAAAGACCAAAAAACATCATAGCATTGTGAATGAGAGGGAGTATGAGTGGGGACCCAGTGATGTGAAATAAGCTCTTTTGACACAGAGCCCAAGAAAAAGACAACTCACAGAGGAGCAAAATTAGATAGCCTACAAATTTCTGAAGGGACATTTAAAACACTAGTGGCTAGGAGCGTGGAGATCATTGTCACAATGAGATTTAGACTAATCTGTTTGGCAAAAATAAGAGCAACCATATCCATTTGGGCATGGACACAGAAGAAAAACTATGTTCTCATATTGTTGGTGGAAAAAGAGACTTTCAGTAATCTTTTAACTATCTAGCAACATTAATTAAAATTAAATAGCCACACTCCTTTGGCCCAGATTTCTCACTTCTAGAAATCTATCTCATAAAAAACAAAAGCCCCCGGATATGGGGGCACGTGTACAAGGAAGCCCATTACAACACTGTGAAATGCAGCAGAGCTGGAACAAAGCGTGATCTCAAAGAGGAGGAATTGCTCACTGGTGCAGCTGCCCCACCGAAGGGCGCGGAGAAAAGGAAGTTTGATTCTGTCAGCTGAGTTGGAGGGATTCTCCTGAGATAATGCCTCGTGAAAAAAATACAACTACAAGTAAAGAGTGTATAATAGATTGCAATGTTTTCAATGACACACAAAACTATTTGGTAATGGGAACATGGATTTAAAAGTAGAGGAAGACCCTTTTATGGTGTGATAAAATTGGGTGGTTGCTATGGGGGCAGAAAGATGCCCTGGGGCATAATGGGTTACACAATAGGCTGAACATCACGAGGTCAGCAGTTTGAAACTACCAGCCCCCTCCAAGGGAGAAAGACGAGGCTGTCTGCTCCAATAAAGTTTAAAATCTCTGAAACCTAAAAGAGGCAGGTCTACTCCATCCTGTAGACAGATTCAACTCAATGGCAGCGGATGGGTAGGGACATGGCCTGCCAGGGGAGTTGATGGAGGAGAGAGAGGTCTTATTAAAATGACAACGTCTGCACAAAACCCCCAACGGATGCATTGTAGGATTATTGATTCATTAATGCAAAGACTTACATCTAGTGTGTAAATAGAAATAACTTCTAAGTCTAATTCAGAAAGAAGATATTCCAAACTAATGTCCATTGGCTATGATTTAGACTTGAGACTGTGGAAGGTCAACTGCTTACCTCAGAAAATAGTGCTGCTAGAAGTTGTGTGTCTGCTCCCACTCACAGCGACCTTCCGCAGAAGAGCATGAAACATTACCCTCTTTTGCACCACAGCCTTTCCCGCGTCGGGCCATTGTTGCAGTCACTGGGTCCGGCCATTTTACTGAGTGTCCTCTTTTGCTGACCCTCTGCTATTCCAAGCATGATGTCTTTCTCCAGGGACTGTTCCCGTCTGAGGACATGTCCAAAGTATGTGAGGCCTAGCAAGAATTTCATGTTTCTTGGATTCAAAACCAACCCTCATTAAGCACTAAAGGGTCTTAAATTGACAAAACGTACCACCACATGAGGGCAGGTGTTTCCCAGAGCTAGGGGGTGTCCATGCAGAACATCTCTGTTCGTGAAAGCATGCCTCAATCACCAAACATAGAAATGGCTTTCTTAAAGTTACTATTAATTAATGAGATAGATAGATAGATAGATAGATAGATAGATAGATAGATAGATAGATAGATAGATAGAGGGCTTAACTTGGACTTTCTTCTAATTGATGTAGGTCTGGAAAACTAGAAAAATATTTGCAATGAAACTTAATGTACACTTTTGGCTGAACCGTCCATAGAAACCAAACTAATTATTTCAAGCTCCTTGGGCGTTAGGAAGCTATTGAGCCTGGTTTCTGTTTGAATAATTTTAATCCTTAGTACTCTTCAGTGAACTACTAAACTTTTAAGCACACAGTTTGTCACCCTTGGAAACCATATCTGGTGTCTAGTCTACCACATTTCACAGAGACCGGAACCAAAGCAGAAACATTGTAACGGCAGAGCCTTCCATTGTCAGTGCAGGTACTGTGAAAGGGTGCTTCTCACAGCCGTCTCCTCCACTCTCTCAAAGAAGCGGAGCATCCAGAACCGGAACGCATGGATTTCTGAAGCCCATCACAATCTTTACCATTGACAAGCTTCCACGCCCGCGGTAGGGAGCCAGACCACATGACTGAGCCTAGTGCCGGGCCTCCAAGTGAATTTCTCCACAGCCTTGTTTGTGTTCTGGTATGTTTTCTAACATATGATCTCAGAGAACTCTGTTCTTTTGTTTATTAGATTATAGAAATGTGTAATTATGTGTCTATTTGTATGATTTCTTGTTTGCCTATCCTCACCACTGAAGTATCAACTCTATATGGATAAGATCAATATGCTGTCACTCCAGTGCCTAGCGTAGTGCCTGCATATGTTCACAGCCAATAAAAATTTATTGACTAAATGAACGAGTATATCAAATGAGGGAAATTATCTCTGAGTGTCACACCGACTTTAATGATATATGATTTTCTAAATGCAAGAGGCTTTTATTTTTAAAAAGAAGACCATAATTCTGTCACTGTGCCCAAACATCATCCAAAAGATTATTTACTTCAGTGAGCATGGCTCTGGTCTACATAGATTACATTAGTCATAGTCACATATCGCTAAGGGGTTTGCAAGATACCAGTTCACATATGGCTTTGTCTCTTAGAAGAACGACAACCTGCACAAGCAGCTTTCTGTCATGTATGTAAAAGATTTCCAATCTCCCTTGTTATTTTCTTCCAGATATTGAAATCTCAGAAAGCAAAGGACAAAAATATTTGGCAAATACTCAATATTTCAATATATAAAGATTTTTTGTAAAAAAACAAAAAGGAGGCATGTCCTGGTTGAAGTGAGAAAGGAGCTACAAACAGAGGCTTCTCCCTCGGCTTTATCTCAACCCTCCTACTAGGTTCCTGGTTCACTCCCCTCCCACCTGCCTCCACTTACCCTGCCAAGTGTTGTAATGGGCACTGAGTGGGTTCTGGCTCACAGCAGTGCTATCTGGCACAGAATGAAGCACTGCCGACCCTGCTTCATCCTCACAATCATCATATTTGAGCCCGTTGTTGCAGCCACTGGGTCAATCCATCAGTGAACCACTGAGCCCAGGAATCTACAAAGTCTTAGAAAGTCACCAGTTTGAACGAATATTTCCTTTTAACAAATATGGAAACTACACCTTGGTAAGTGAGATATATCTTTTTTTTATTATTCTAAGTCCTTCCTGCAAAAAAAATAAGTCGTTTCTGTTCCTTGTTAGCAGATTACTCTGTATAGGTGCTCTTCACTAACTTAATTATATAGAAATTAAAATTATAATTCATTGACATTCTCTCCTTATGGCTAACTTGCCATAATTTAATTTTAGTCTTATAATTTTATTTCAACAAAATTTTTTGAAAATATCAAAATGTAATAATCACCACTTTGCTGTCATCAAAAAAAAGTTGTAACAAGATATCATATTGTTTTTCATCACAATGTTAAATTTTGCTCATGCTCCTGTTTATATAAAGACACACAGGCACATTAAAAGAAGATACATTGCCAAGTGAAAATGACAGAGATCTCCTTATCCAAATGTAGATGCGGCCTAATTAATATAAAGCAAAATCTAAGTCTACCAATGAGCAAATATGCAGTCATTGATCTGGAATTGGCATGATAACAAACTGCTCTGAAAATCTTCCTCTTGCCAATTAAGGTGTCTCTCTTGAACTGATTGAAAGCTGCTTGATAAGGATACTTTTTCCTAGATGGTGCGCTCAGCTGGGGGTCTTTCTATTAAACTGAAATCCTATCATTAGCTTTGACTAGCACCAGCTGCTGTATAAATTCTGTGTTGATGTAGACCTCCACTGGTATTCCAAATATTGCAGGTGAATCTCTGACTCCAGTGGCCTCAATCATGCAGTCTGAATAATTTACATCTGATAAATGCAGAATATCAAGGACTCTCATTAGAAGACACAGTGCTGGGCTCACAATCCCTCCACAGCTCCTCAAGATGCTGAACCAAATAGCATTTTGGGTAGGTGTGAATGTTTTCATGTCTCTCCACATCTTAATTTTTACTATACAGGATCAGAAGTCAGGGCAGGGTGGTGGGGTGGTGGTGGTGGTGGTACTGGGATAGAAAAGCTTCAACGACCAGACATTTGGGACTCCTGCCTATCATGATTGTTCTTCCTTCTAGGACCTAGAATCTAGGTCATTCCCAGTTGCTAATTACTTTAAATAGATGATATGAGTTTGATGCCAGTCATAAAGTAAACAATATGAGAAGACTTCAGAAAGTTCATGGAAAAGTGTCATTAAAAGATTGATAGTGGCCACTTTTAACAGTGGAGATGTAGATTTATAGGCACAAATTCCGCTACCTAGGGAACTTCCCACAGTCTCTTGAAGCCTCAAATTCAATATGCTGCAAACTGAGGTCTTCTTTCCTCCAAACCTACTTTCCTTAAATGTTCTCTGTTTCAATAAATGACACCACTAACACCAAAACCGGAAATATTTTTGTTTTAATCAGGCTTTTTCCTATTGGCTAACCCTAAAGTACAATGGGTCACCAACCACACCCCCATGGAGTATTCATAAAATATTCTACTCTAACTGCCTCCCAAATTGGATAGCTACTCTTCTTGTTCCTTTTGGCACTGTCCTAGTTCAGATTACCACCATTGTTCATCTGGTCTCCCCATCTCTGGACTTTCTTAACCTGAATCCTTTCACTGCCCCATCACCATCTCTAATCTAGTCCCTGAAATGCAGTCAGACTAATCCTTCTTATGAAAGGTTCTAAAGATCCTTCAAGTAAAAAAAACCAAAAAACCTTCAAGTCTGGTGGTGTCAGCACCCTACTGAGAAAATTTCCATGACTTTCTATTGTGCCTAAAATTAAGCCTAAGCTTCTTTGAAGGGCTTGCCAGATTCAACTTCAACAATTCCTGCCGCACACCACACTTCAGCATTACGTGTGTTTCTCTGTGTCTCTCACTATTTCCAGTGCCTGAATACTATTTCCTAATTTTTCTTATGGTTGGGTCCTTCAAAATCTGTAGATCTCAGCTCATTATCACTTCCTGCTTCCTCTGACCCCCAAGTCCAAGTTAGATATCCTTCTAACTAGCATCCGTTGTATGGCAAATGTTCTCCAAACTGACTCCACTTAGCCAGGTCACTTGATAAACATTATTTCCTTTGCAAAGCATTCTGACGAAAGCCCTGGACTCACCAATATTCAAAGGTGGTAAGCTACTTTCTAGTATCCACTTACTTCTGCTTCCTCTAGTTGAATGAACTGTATGTCTACCAAGAGTCAGATGCGTTTGTTCCAAATTTATTTTATGCCTGGTTTATTTTCTGTTATGTCATTCAATGAAATATTAAGTAGATCCATAGATATAAATATATCAAGTCCTTTCTAAGAAAAAGTATGCCAAAGATATAAATATGAACTGTATACATTACAGCTATAAATGGGGGGATTTATTTTTTAACTATGAGAAGATTCAACTCTCAGATTGTGTTTCCACTCCAATTTGAAGAAATTAAAACTGGGAGGTAAAAAGTGTATTCTGGGTGTTGTTCATGTCAGAAATATGACCTGAGATTTAGATGATTTGACACATACCTAGAGAATAGTCCCTGAACATTACAACAGACCCTAATGAAATGAAAAAGATAATTGCACAGTATCATGAAGGCCTGTACTCTAACAAATTCAACTACTTGAAAGACATGGACAAATACTTGGAAAAACAATACCTCCCTAGACTATCCCAGATGGACATAAAGAATTTCAACAGACCCATAGCAATAGAAGAAATAGACACGGTTATCAAGGGATTACCTGGACCAGATGGCTTCACTGGAGAATTCTACCAAGCATCCAGGGAAGAACTGACACCAGTCCTACACAAACTCTTCCAGAACATAGAAAAAGATGGAAAACTCCCAAGCTCTTTCTATGAACCTAGTATAACTCTGATGCTTAAGGTAGACAAGGATCTCACAAGAATCCAGAACTATAGACCAATATCCCGAATAAACATCAATGCAAAATACAGGCCAATAGAATACAAAAGTTAAAAAATAATAATAATAATTCACCAAGTGGGATTCATACCAGGGATGCAGGGATCAACATACAAAAGACCATTCGTATTATTTGTCACATTGACATGAAAAATTATGAGCCACATGATAATATCGATAGATGTAGAAAAAGCATTCAACAATATCCAATGCCGATTCCTTTTAAGACACTCAAGAAGATAGGAATGGAAGGAAAATTCCTCAAGATAATGCAAGCTATTTATGAAAAACCAACAGCCAACGTAGAGGAAAGATGAAAGCAACTCCACTGAAAAGGGGGACCAGAAAATGATGCCCCTTGTCCTCATTTCTATTTAACATCATACTGGAGGTCCTAGATAACAATATAAGACAAAGAAAAGACAATCAAAGGTATTCATTTGGGGAAGGAAGAGGCAAAACTGTCATTATTTGCAGAAGATATGATTTTATATATTGAAAATCCCCAAAATTCCTCAAGGGGAGTGTTGGAAGCAATAGAGGAATATGGCAGAGTGGTAGGATACAAGATCAACAAACAGAAATCTATCGGACTGTTATACACATCAGACAAGATCACAAAAGAGGAAATTAAAAAGGTAGTACCCTTTTCAATAGCCAATCACAAATGAAAATATCTAGAGATGTGCCTGATTAAAAGAACAAAAGATCTATATGAGGAAAACTACAGAATACTATTATAAGAAACCAAGAGTGACCTCAACAAATAGAAGAATATCTCATACTCTTGAATTGGAAGACTCAAAATAGTAAAGATGTTAGCTCTTCCTAAGGCACTATATAAATTTAATGCTATCCTGACTTTAGCATGTATTATATGGCCACAGTAGTCAAAAGAGTGTGGTACTGGTGTAAAAACAGATATTCAGACCAATGGAAAAGAGCTGAAAACCCAGAGATAAAAACATCAACATACAGACAACTGATTTTTGATAATGGCCCGAGAAATATCAAATGGGAAGCAAATGCCCTCTTCAATAAGTGGTGCTGGAAAAAATGGATATCTACCTGCAGAAAAATGAAGCAAGACCTTTACCTCACTACATGCACAAGAATAAACTCAAGGTGGATCATAGATCTTGAGGTAAAATCCCAAACAATTAGGGCCATTAATGAGGGAATTGGAACAAATGAGAACTTTGGCTGAGGGAATACATAGACTATTGGAAATAGGGAAAGATACAAATACAGGGGAGTCACAAATTAATAAGTGGGATATACTGAAGATAAATCACCTGTATACATCAAAAGAATTCACCAAGAGAGTAATAAGAGATTCCATGGATTGGGAAAACATCTTTAGCAATGACACATCAGACAAAGGCCTTATTACTACTATCTACAATACTTTGCAGGCTTATAATAAGAAAAAAAACTAACTGTCCACTTTGTCCACTAAGGTTGGCAAAGGACCTGAAAGGAGGTTTCATAGGGACAAAAATCTGAATAGCCAATAAACATATGAGAAAATGTTTCTGATAATTAGCCATAAGAGAAATGCAAATTAAAACAACTATAAGATACCAACTAACACCCTCAAAGATAGCTCAATTCAAAAAAATCAGAAAGTAACAAGTGTTGGTGGACCTGTAAGTATGTACAGCCACTAATGAACTCAATCTGGCGATATCTAAAACAGATGGAAATCGACTACCATACAACTAAGCAATCCACCTACTGGGCATGTACCCAGAAGAGGCAAGAAACAAACCAAGGCCAGACATCTGTGATCCAATGTTCATCACCGCACAGTTCACAATTGCAAAGAATTGGAATCAACCCAAATTTCCATCAACAGATGAATGGATTAAAAAACTGTAGTACACATATGTTCTTGACAAAATGGATGTATGTATGGATTGTGATAAGAATTGTACGAGCCCCAGTAAAATGATTCAAAACAAAACAAAAAAACTGTGGTACATACATACAATGGAGTTCTACACATCCCTAAAAAGCAGCAATGAATGAATGAAGCACATTGCCACATGGGGAGAACTGGAGAAATCATGCTAAGTGAAGTAAGCCAACCCCAAAAGAACAAGTACATGAATCCACTGAGGTAAGCTTTAAAAAAAATGAGGCATAGGGGAAAAGCTACTGTATACATACATCCTTGGGATGAGGTCCAGCAACTATGGCAGGGGCCAAACCTAATCCAGGGATACATACGGCTGCCAACTAAATAAGTGGGGGAAAGAAAGAGGGGAAAAAGACATATGTAGGGGGGAGCAGGGCACTAAACCACCCAAGGGGAGGGTATTGTTTATATCTCCACAGGAGAGGGAGAGAGAGACCAGGCTTCAGCCTGACGTGCTAAGATGTGAATACAACAGAGAAGTCTGCAGGGCCAGCCCTAATACCAACTATGTGGACACCTCAGAAGAATGCCCTTCAGAGAAAAGTACTGGAACTACAGCTTGGGGAGGGGGGTACGTCTGAATAGAGCACACAGGAGAAACGAAAAGGGATGGAGAGGGAGGAGAGGACATCCTGGCCCACCAAGCCCTGAGTATGATATTCCTTCTCAGAGCAGACAACGCACAGAGAGGACCATAGGGCCAACCCCACCACGAAGGAAGACGTCCCTCACTAAACCATAGTGCTGCGTGGACAACAGTGGAGACACAGAAGGGGAATAGTGCCCAATCTGACCCCATCACGCTGGGACGAAACACTAAGGGCATGTAACAGAGCAGCAGGGGAAGCAAAATGAGGAAATCCCCAGGGAATACCAAAAATAGACTTTGGAGGCAGAGTGTTGCACCCCATCAGACTCGACTGGAAAACACTTACTAAGGCCAACAAGCAGACCTTGAACTATTTATAGGCTTTTCCATTTTTGTTAGGGGCTTTCTTTTTGTTATTGTTATTTTGTTTTGGAGGATTTGGGGTTGTTGTTGTTATTGTTTTGTTGGTTTTTTACTTCCTTTGTTGTTTTATTTGGCTTTGCCTGGTTTTTGCACTTACTAATGTATCTGCATGCCTATCTAGATAAGATTGGTAGGATAAATAATTCGGAGATGAAAAGAATGGGACCAATGGTTCTGGGGTGATACGGGAGAAGAGGAGGTGATAGCAAGGAAGGTGGGTATGGGGAAATCAACCCAGGGCCAAGGGAACAACAAGCGAACTAAAATAAATGTAAAGAAGGCCATAGGATGCCTAGTGGGGCTTAATCAAGGGCAATGTAGCAGAGAGGAATTACTAAACCCGAATGAAGGTCAAACATGATGCTGGGACAAGAGGAAAGTAAAAGGAAATAGAGGAAACAACCAGGAGACAAAGGACATTTATAGAGGTCTAAATACAGGCATGTTCATATATATATATCAAGAGGGGAATAGAACTAGGTACTCATATCTATATGTTAAGAATTAAGGTTGTAGGTGGACATTGGGCCTTAATTCAAGAACACTTTGTTCTAACAATCCCGTATTCTGTGATGCTCACCTTCCTGACCCTATCACTGAAGACAACATGGGTACATAAGCAAATGTGAAGAAAGCTGATGGTGCCTGGCTATATCAAAATATATAGTGTCTGGGGTCTTAAAGGCTTAAAGATAAACAAGTGACCCTCTAGCTCAGACGCCACAAAGCCCACATGGAAGAAGCACACCAGCCTGTGTGATCATGAGGTGGCGATGGGATCAGGTATCAGGCATCTAAGACCCAGAACAAAATCATACCCAAGGTGAATGAGGGAGGATGGTGAGGAGATGGAGTGGAGACCCAATGGCCATTTGTAAACAATTGGACATCCCTCACAGAGAAATCACAAGGAAGAGATGAGCCAGTCAGGGTGCAGTATAGCGCCAATGAAACATACAACTTTTCTCTAGTTCTTTAATGCTTCCTTCCCCCCCACTATCATGACCTCAATTCCACCTTACAAATCAGATTAGACCAGAACATGCACACTGCTACAGATAAGAATCCGAAACACAAGGAATCCAGGATAGACAAACCCCTTAGGGCCAAAAAAGAGAACCGAGATACCAGGAGGATTAGGGGATGGTGGGGGGCGAAAGGGGGAATTGATCACAAGGATCAACCTAGAAGCCCCTCCTAGGGGGACAAATAACAGAAAAGTGGGTGAGGGGTGACGGAAGACAATTTAATATATGAAAATAATAATCTATAACTTATCAAGGGTTTGCAAGGGAGGATGGGTGGGGTAAGGTGAGGGAAGAAATGGGTAGGTAACATCAGGGGCTCAAGTGGGAAGAGAATGTTTTGAAAATGATGATGGCAGCATATGTGCAAATGTGTTTGACACACTGGATGAATGTATAGATTGTGATAAAAATGTAAGAGCACCCCATAAAAGTAAGGGAGAAAAAAAAGAATAGCCCCTGAACCTAGATAAAAAAATTGACAAATTAATGTACATTTATATATTTTGGGTTGAAATGGGGCATTGTAAAAAGATACTATTTATGGATTGTGATAAGAGTTTTATGAGCCCCAATAAAAATGATTTTTTTAAAAGATACCATTTTTACCGTTCTCTACTTTTACTGATTTTTTAAAGTAACCAATCAGCTAGTGGTCCACCTCCTGTTGGATAAGTGATTTTCTCCTGTCTGCATTATGGCTGCTTATTTAGTTCCTTATCCCTAGGCCCAGACATTCCCCTGCTCATCCATGTGTCTGCAGCACCTGGCCACTGCCTAGCACATGGCATACTCCATATTTGTGAAATTAATACAAAATACTATATGGTTGAATAATTTCTCTCACAGCACAATATGCAGAAAATGGGGCTGGCTTAAGAGGTGAGTGTAGGTAGTAATCACTCTACAGTTGACGCCAAGGAGACTTACTATGTACCCGCACCATTCTAAGTCTTTGACAGTTCGACATCATTTAACCTTCCTACCCACTCTACACGAGAAGCAGGGTTAGCCTTTACCTCTGGGGTGGGTGCAGAGATGCCCGAATCTCCTCCAACTACTACAGGAAACAAGAGGAAGACTTTAAGACCGTGTGTGGTGTGGTCAAAAACCTGGAAAGATGATCATTGATCCCATAACAACTTGTAGGATTGGTTTTAGGGAAGTGGAATGAAGTAAGATGTCGGAAATAGGGGTCTCTCCAGAATTTTCCCTTCTTTCATAACAGAAAACCAAAGTCTTGGGTATGTCTCAAAGGTTCTTAGTTAAAATTCTTTACAAGGATGTCATTTTCATGTGTTCTTTGATCTATTGGGCACCACTCTGTCCTGCAGGTACAGACATAAAACCAAACAAAGCCCTGCCATCAGTCTACTCTGACTCAGGGTGACCCTGTAGGGCAGGTTGAACTGCCCCTGCAAGTTTCCGAGAGTATAACTCTTGGTGGGAGTAGAAAACCCGGCCTTTCTCCCGCAGAACGGCTGGTGGTTTCAAATTGCTGGCCTTGTGGTGAGCAGCCCAATGCGTAACCAGTGTGCCACCAGGGCTCCTGCACAACCATGCCTACTGTGAACCACAAGACAGCTCTCTCCTTGCCTGGCTCCAAGGTCCTGCATCTCTCTCGGGCAGCACTGCCTCCTGCACAGGCGCCAGACCCGGGAGCGCAGGCAGTGCCGCTCAGTGGGCTCTGCACAGTGGAAGAGAAAGCCGTACCGCTTACTCTGCATCAGATAGTATCACCAAGGCCATGTGAGGGGCTCTTCAAAGACTTTGGGTGAAGGTGGAGCTTCAGCTTTGTATACACAGTCCTCTCCTTTTCCTCTAACTCGGAACCGAGTCCCCGGGGCGAAGGCAACCACTCTAGAGGGATTTGGCCCCGCTGCTCTGGTCCTACAGCTAAAGACCCCTTGACCCTGCCCCTCTCCCTTAGAAAAGGTCAAAGGACCCTTTTCAGCCCAAAGCTGGGATTCTGCCTCCCTTGCCTTCAAGATCCAGCGTGGGGAATGGACGTGAGAGGTAAACCCATTTGAGAGATGAAGGTGATGCGGAAGCTTTGGTGACAGAGGTCTGGGGTACTAACTTGTTCTCAGTTTCTCTTGGGCAAGTGCTGGTGCTACTCAGACAATTAAAGAGTTGATGTTCAAGGAACTGAAGACGTTCTTAACAGTACAGCCTGAAAATGCAGGGGGTGATGTCTGTCCTGTGTCATTGCAGAAAGCTTGTTAGTGGAATTTTACTCACCAGACCAGTGTAAACCATGGTTCACATGTCTATCTTAGTGAGGACTTTCTGCCGGGCCTTTTGGGGGTTACAAAATGAAGACGAGCCCTCCTCCCTCACAGAGCTCACATCACAGTGGGGAGAGGGTGGCAGAGATCCACGCCGTGAGCCTTCCAGATCATCTGGGGAGTAGGGTTAGGGCTGATTGCTACCTTCCCCTTTTTGATCTCTAGCTCCCTAGAACACATGCACATCAGTGGTGAAGTAAAATTAAGCAAAGGAGAATACTCTTCATGTCTTACTGGTGGTTCTGGCCTCCCGGCAGCACCTATGGGAGCTTGCAAGTGAGCATCCTCTGTGCCTTCCCTTGAAGCCTCGGATGGAAGTCTCAAATGAAATCAAAAGACCTGTGGTCCAATCTTTCTATTGCCCCCTCTGCTTTATCACTAAGCAAATGGACATACACAACCAGCTCGTGAAAACCTTCTCCAGATATTGAAAACTCCAAGGAGTTATGCTAAACAAACAAACAAAAAAGGAATGCATCGTTAATATTTTAACAAATTAACTAGCTTGGGTGTTAAACGAGTGTTGACCCCAAAATAAAAATTAGTTACTTCAATAAGAAATACAGCCATCTCAGTGCCAGTGTTCCTCTCTGTTACCCAGTGTTCAATTTGACAGGAGAAAAATATTTGCTCTAAACATCTCCTCTTTAGACACAAAATATTTTATGAAACTGTCTTCTAAAAGCATACGACATTAGGTCTCTTCCTTTCTTTTTGCTGTTTTTTTCTGCTCTTTTCCCAACCTACACAAAACATTATCATATTTATATGATATATATATTATATATATCATCCTTGTGGATGAAGAAGGTAGTAAAAATCTAAATGGATCTAAATGAAAACATCTATTCAATAACTATAGTTATCAAATGTTTCTTTAATGGCCTTAGAAGATTAATCTTGCCTTCCACCACTACCACAAATATATAAATAGGACTTGAAATTTACCAATCATTTTTAAGCCCATGACCTCCCTCCATAGTCGCCCTGCCGGGGGCTGCTGCTCTCCTCGTTTTATTGAGCAGGAATGTAAGGCTGCACAGGGCTAATGCGTTGATGAGGATCTCACAGCTACTTCACTACAGAGCCAGGATTTGACCAAATCTTCCAGCTCCATCGTTCTCAGCCTTCATTTCATGACATTGCTGTTCGGTTTCCTTTCCTGCTAGATTTTAGTAGTGGTGACATTTGGCTTGATTTGAAAATGTAAAACTAAACCTGTGAGTAGCTGCCCTTACAAAGAAGATCAGTCCAGGAAAGTAAACTGAGTCTGAAAGATGTCCTGTCTCATTCCCTATCTTTCACATCAAGTCAAAGTGCAAACCCTTAGTACTTGCCTTAGAAAAATTTAAAATGGGCATTTAATTTCAGATATAGAGAGAAAGAAGAAAAGCCTTAGAATTTTCTCTCTGCAATCTTTATTGTTTTTAAAGTATTTGAAAATAGGTAGTATAAGCCAGATGCTCTGTTAGGAAAATGAAAATATAAATATTAGACCATAAGACAATATCCAATGAGAATCCAGATTAGTGGGCTGGGTTGAAATTCTGGATTTGTGAGACTCACACTTGTGGAGCACCTTGCCCCAGTAAGAACCTAGAGCCAAGGCACGTGCCTGCAGACGTTAGAGACCCCAAGTTGAGCTGTGGCTGGCAGGAAAAGGAATTGCCCTGTACTTCATCACCCCTGGGGTATAATAAAAAAAGTATGCCCAGTTTCATTCAAATTTCTAATAAACAACAAAGATTTTGAGTGTAAGTATGTCCCCTACAGTGCTTTGGACATTCTTATACTCAAAAGCTATTCCTTGTTTCCCTGAAATTAAATTTAACTAAGCATCTTGGGCCCCCAAACACTATATGTATGTAATAAATCCCCTGTACAGAGAACGCCAGGCACTCGTTTAAACAGAACAAGGAGAGAGAGTGTGGTTTACAATCAGAAATGGTGAGCACCAGGGCTGTATCCTTTCACTATGCTTATTGAGCCTGTATGCTGAGCAAAGAACCCCAGGAGCTGGGCTATACAAAGAACACAGCATTAGCAACCGGTGATATGCAGATAACACAATCTTGCTGGCTGAAAGCAAAGAGGACCAAAAGCACTTCCTGGTGAAGATCAAAGACTCCAGTCTTCAATATGGAGGGCACCTCAACCCAAAGAAAAGAAAAGAAGCTCCTTACAGCTGAGGCCGTCAACAGCATCAGGATAAACAATTAACATGGTCAACGACTGCATCTCATTTGGCTCTACAAGCAACAAGCAGGGAGTCACAGTCGGGAGCTCCAACAGCATATTGCATTGGGAAAATCCACTGCACTCGTTATTTTTAACGTGTTAAAAAAGCAAAGACACCATTTTGAGGAGTATGGTGCTCCTCGCTGAGGCCATGCTACTTACAATTGCCTCATACACCAGGAAAGATGGACAATGGACAGGGCAGACTGAAGGAACACTCGTGTCTTTGAATGATGGTGTTGACAAAGAATACTAAGTCCCGGTTATCATAGCCTGTCGGCAAAACAAACAGATCTGCCCTGAAAGTCCAACCAGCAAGCTCTTTTCTTGTTGTTGTTAGGTTCTATCAAGTCACTTCCAACCCTTAGTGACTTTATGCACAACAGAACACAACACTGCTCAATCTGACACTCTCCTCATGACTGGTTCCAGGCTGGAGCCCGTTGTTGCAGCCGCTGTGTTAGTCCGTCTCACTGAGGGCTTTTCTTCTTTTTCACTGCCCCTCCACTTTGCCAAGCATGATGTCCCTGGAGAAGGACAAACATGATGCCCCTGCCTCTCCTGACAGCATGTCCAAAGTATGTAAGATGAAATCTCCCCATCCTTGCCTCTAAGCACTCTGGCTTTACGTCTTCCAAGAAAGATAGGTTTGTCCTTTTAGCAGTTCAGGGTACTTTCAAGATTTTTCTCCAGCACCATAATTCAAAGGCATGGATTCTTCTTCCGTCTTCCTTATTCAATGTCCAACTTTCACACGCAGATGAGGCAAGGGAAAAGCCTGTGGCTGGGATCAAATGCACCTTAGAAGTGAGACTAGAGAAACTTGGTCTCACTTGTTTGGGACAGGTTATCAGGAAGAGCCATCCCTGAAAGGGGATGTCATACTTGATAAAACAGAAGATGGTTGAAAAAGACCTTCCATGATATGGATTCACGTGCCAGCTGTAACAATGGGCTCAAGCATAGAAAGGATTATGACGATGCTGCAGGACTAGGCAGTGTTTCATTGTGTTACACATAGGACCACTCTGCTTTGGAATCAGCTTGTCCCCAGCCACTATAACCAGCCCCTCCCTTAGGGGCTAAGGCAGAGGGCACCCCTGGAGGGCCTGGCTTCCTCAAGACCCTCCCCAACCAGCCAAGTGCTGATCTGAGCAAGTCTGAATTAAGTCCTCAGTTGTAGATATTCATCTTTTTCATGTGTTTTATCATCCACTTGGGACCTTTGTCTTTGATTGAAAGTCTCTATAAACTGTGCCTGAGTCCCACAGCGTTAATCACAAGCCTCCTGAAGTATTTTCATATTGTGTGTAATAAATGCCCATATACTTAGGATTTAGAGCAAGAACTACTCACCACAATATTTAGTTAAAATTACAAAGGGAGTACAAATTAAGCCATCATTTTGTTAAGGTGTATAAGTCTCATTTAATTTCCCCATGTTCTTATATGTATGTTTGTATAACTGTTATGTCAAGACTTCCACTGATAAAGCAGTTCAATTAGCTGCTAAAAGAAATGCGTTTAAGGAGCTACAACTGATGTACATTTGGGCTAAATGCCTATAATCAAAGTTGTTTCTACCTGAGTCCCTCTTACTGATGTTATGTAACAAGTGACCCTGATTACTGGCAATAGCTCGCTTAACTTGTTTGTATTTGTGTCGTAATTAATGGAAAAATAAAACAACTCACTAGAATTTCAACAAGCCCTTGTGGTGCAGTGGTTAAGGCACCAGCTTACTAATCAAAAGGTCATGGGTTAAAATCCCCCATCCACTCTGCAGAAGAAGGATTCGGCAGTCTGCTTAGGTAAACATGACACCCACCGAAACCCTCTGGGGCAATTCTACTCTAACTGATAGGGGCATTGCGAATAGGAATCCACTCAACCGCAGTGGGTTTGGTTTGGTTTGGTTTGGTTTGGTTTGGTTTGGTTTGGTTTGGTTTGGTTTGGTTTGGTTTGGTAGTCCTTTGAAAAAGAATCCTAACCTAAAGTTTCAGATTGGTAAGCAAAGTCAGTTTATCGTAGGTGGAAGTCACCTTCATAAATGAACAGTATTTTTCAAACTCTTTCCAAAGGACTGCTCCGTGGCCAGCTAAAAGACTAAGTGATATTGGAGTGGGGAGTGTGGAGGGAGGTCCACGAATGTGCTGAGTCACCATCTTCAGGTTCAACCTCCTCCATTCTCCTGGTCACCTGCCACTAGCTTTCTGAAGCCAGGGGTTGTCGCCCGGGCGTAGTCATGTGGGTAATAGTAGGGAAAGCAGGGGCAGAAGTTGAAATATAAACATTTGACAGGGACGTAAGAGTCTCTCATTCAAAGGTGACATCTGTTTCCATGGCGCTGCTGTTGAGAATACACCCAGCACCACTTATACCAACTCAACGATTTCTACATGAATAGGTCAATGATGTTAACCTTGAAACTTCTTCAAACCTTGAAACCATGCACATCCTCATTTCAGCGTTACTCCCACCCAATTAACCTAAACTCGTGCCCCTCAGGTTCCTAGCTTATCTTTCAAGTTGCTGTTGATTCCAAATCAAAAATCATTGCTACAAATTCATAAAAACCTTTTAAACACAATTATCCAAATGTGTCAAAGTCTACATACTTCTGAGGTGGTATTTCCATCTCTAATCCTTCCTCACACCACAGGGGGCAGTATAGCACCGGTGAAAGATACAGTATGCCTCTGAGTCTTTGAGGCTCTCTGTGTCTCTCTGTCTCTCTGTGTCTCTCTCTGTCTCTCTCTCTCTGTCTCTCTCTCTCTCTCCCTCTCTCTCTCTCTCTCTCTCACACACACACACACACACACACACACACACACACACACACACTATCGTGACCCCAATCCTGCCTTTCAGTTCTGGCTAGACTGGAGCATGTGCACAGGTACAGGTAAGAGCTCAGGACACCCAGAATCCAGGTCAGATAAGCCCCCTCAGGAACTGAAACCAGAGTAGCAATACCAGGAGGGTAGGGGGTACATAGGGAGAGAAAGAGAGGGAGGGGAAACTGATTGCAATGATCAATACATACCCCCCCACCAGGGGGACAAACAACTGAAATGTAGGTAAAGGGAGATAGCAGTCAGTGTAAGATATGAAAACAATAATAATTTATAATTTATCAAGGGGTCATGAGGGTGGGAGAGGGGTTGGGAAGGTAAAAAGAGGAGTTGATACCAAGAGCTGAAATAGTAAATTTTTAGAAAATGATGGCAACATATGTACAAATATGCTTGATCCAATGGATGTATGGATTGTTATAAAAGCTATAAGAGCCCCCAATAAATTATTAAAATAATAATAAATAAATAAAAGTTTAAAAAAACACAGTAGGAGGACATCCTCAAAGTTAGAGGATGTTTTGGGTTTAAAGATTACCTCGGGGTAATAGTTTTAGGGGCTTCCAAGCCTTCCTAGCTCCAGAAGTCTAGGATTCATGCTAATGTGAAATTCTGCTTTACATTTCTCCCTTTTTAGTCATTATTTTTAATATCTATGGAATAATGACGACCTTCAGTTCTTATGATTTCATAGTAACAGTTGCAGTTGTTCAGGGAGGCAATTAGCCACACATTCCATGCCCCCCGCGCTCCTGTCTCCTTTTTCCTGACTGCTTATGGGGAGTAGAGATCTGGTGTCGTGCCTTGAGAGACCTCTTGCAAGCTCTTAAGAGACCAGAAACTAGGCAATGAACTAAGAAATAGAACAGAAGCATTAAATACATTTTTAGGCCAACTAACTGGGTTGTCCAGTGTAATTGTACCCTAAATCTACTCCAAACCAAGGCACCAAATCCCAATGACGTGGTCAAGTGCACGTAAGCAGCTTCAGCTGCTGCCCTCCCTTGGCTCTCTCTTGGGTCATTGTAAATATAGTCTGTATATATAATCTATATAAAAGTGTCGGGAGGAATCTAGCCTTTCAATCTAGCCTGATGGTGCTTCCTTGTGGGTGTGGCCTTCTCATAAGAAGGGCCCTGGGCCTCTACTCAAACACTCCCTCAATGCATGAATACCTTCTTTTATTAAATTGGAACTCTATGATGCTCACTCTCCCGACACAACGGCTGGAGCCAAAGTGGGTGAACAAGTAAATGTGGTGAAGAAAGCTGATGGTGCCCGGCTATCAAAAGAGATAGTGACTGGGGTCTTAAAGGCTTGAAGATAAATAAGCGGCCTTCTAGCTCAGAAGCAACAAAGTCCACATGGAAGAACACACCAGCCTGTGTGATCGAGTGGTCCCGAAGGGATCAGTTACCAGGCATCAAAGAACAAAAAATCATATCATTGACTGCACACCTCCATGATAGGATCGCTGAAGACAAATGGGTGTATAAGCAAATGTGGTGAAGAAAGCTGATGGTGCCCGGCTATCAAAAGAGATAGTGTCTGGGGTCTTAAAGGCTTGAAGGTGAACAAGCGGCCATCTCGCTCAGAAGCAAATAAGCCCACATGGAAGAAGCACACCGGCCAGTGCGATCACGAGGTGCCCAAGGGACCAGGTATAAGGCATCATGCAAAAAAAAAGATATGTGTGTGTATGTATGTGTATATATGTGTATATGTATATATGTATGTGTATATATGTATATATATCATATTAAATAAAGGGGGAAGTGCAGAGTGGAGACCCAGGGCCCAAGTGTCGGCCAATGGAGATCCCCTCATAGAGGGGTTTAGGAGAGGAGATGGGTTAATTAGGGTGTGAGGTAGTATCGATGAAGAACACAGCTTTCCCCCAGATCCTGGATACTTCCTCCCCCCAACTACCATGATTCGAATTCTACCTTGCAGGGCTGGATAGGATAGAGGCTGTACACTGGTACATATGAGGGTTGGAGGTACAGGGAATCCAGGGTGGATGATACCTTCAGGACCAAGGGTGTGAGGGACGATGCTGGGAGAGTGGAGGGTGAGTGGGTTGGAAAGGGGGAACTGATTACAAGGATCCACATGTGACCTCTTCCCTGGGAGAGGGACAGCAGAGAAGGGGGGAAGGGAGACTCCGGATAGGGCAAGATATGACAAAATAACGATGTATAAATTACCAAGGGCATATGAAGGAGGGGGGAGGGGGGAGGGAGGGGGGAAAAAAAAGAGGACCTGATGCAAGGGGCTTAAGTGGAGAGCAAATGCCTTGAGAATTATTGGGGCAGGGAATGTATGGATGTGCTTTATACAATTGATGTATGTATATGTATGGATTGTGGTAAGAGTTGTTTGAGTCCCTAATAAAATGTAAAAGAAGAAAAGAGAAAAAAATGATTAGGGCAAAGACTGTACAGATGTGCTTTATACAATTGATGTATGTATATGTATGAACTGTGAAAAGAATTGTATCAGCCCCAATAAATTGTTAAAATAAATAAATAAATAAATTTTTTTAAAAAAAGATAAATGGAAAAGAAAAAAAAAAAGAAGGGCCCTGGGAACCTCCCCTTCTCTCTCTGCCTTCACCTTCCTGCTGTCGGACCCTGGTTGCTGCCAGAGTCCGGTGATGCTTCACCATTGAATCCATATGACTTTGCACTCACCAGCCTGGGATCTTCCTGCATTCCGCATCATTTTACGTGGCTGTGTGAGTCTGAAGAGGTACTTATGGACTAGTGTCAGACTTATAGACTTGAGTTGGACTGGGCTGGGATGTTTCCTCAATGTATATTTGCTTCTTGATATAAAGCTCTTTCTTACACATGAGTGTCACTGGATTTTTTTTTTCTCTAGTCAGCCCGGCCTAACACATCATCTATCACACAACTTCTGCTAATTCAACTTTTACAGATGTACAACTTATTGAAAGCCATTATGATAATCAGTCGTGCAATCCTACCTTGACTCAGACAATTTTCCATCTCCTTTCAGGACTCTATTTTGTTCCCTCTCTCCATGCCTGTAACTGCTAATAAAATTTGGTCTCTGTGTTTTCCCACCACTGCTTTTAACTCTTCGTGTTCTTGTGTGATTATTATCATATCACACTATAACAACCTCCCTACTTACTTTTCTAATCAGGAGTTTATCACCAACATGTTTTCTCCCAAGTTATTTTTTTCTCTACCTTCGTCTTTATGACCTCCTAATTTCAACCCATGGAGGTAACCAGAGAATCCTTGGGATCTCATTCTATCCCACTATCTTTTCCTAAGGAATAGGCTGTCCACTTCTGAGGAATTAGCTACTGAAAATGGATAGCAGTGAAATATTGTCAGATGCGGAAGATCTCATGAATAGCAGTTGGCCTTTGTCAGAGGCAGTGCCAGAAGATGAGTCCCTCAGGTCTGAAGGAACTCAGAATATGACTCAGGAAATACTCCCTGCTCAGAGCAGTCACCCAGAGTGACAAGGATGAAGTTCAGCCTTCAGGGCCTTCATTTGCTGATGAAAATAAAAAGAAACATTTGCAAATATCAATTAACAGTTGGAACTTGGAATGTATGAAATATGAATCTAGGAAAATTGGAAGTTGTCAAAAATGAAATGGACTAGATAATGATTGATACCTTAGGCATTAGGGAATGGAAATGGACTGATATTGGCCATTTTGAATAAAAAAATCAGTTGGATAATTTAATGTCAACTAGACACTCCTGGCTAGGGGTGGAGTCGCATCTTTCAATCAAGGGGTCACTTGATGATACTCCTTGGAGGTGTGGCCTTTTATATAAGCATGAGGGATTCTGGGAATTTCTCTCTCCACCACTTCAACTTCCTCCTCACTGGGACTGGATTCTGCCTCCAGATGGGTGCCAAGTGGACTGCCCATCCCTGACAGCTGTCAGTGCCCTGCCATGTCTCCACTGAACTTGGAGCCATATAACTCTGCAGACACCAGCCTGTGATCTTCCTGCTTCCTGGCTCACCTTTCTACATTGCTGGCTGACTGCTACATGAGTCTGAAGAAGGACTTAAGGACTAGCATTGGACTTATGGACATGAGTTGGACTGGGCTGGGATGCCTTCTTGATATATACTTCCTTCTTGATATAAAGCTCATTCAGATAGATAGATGGTAGGTAGGTAGATAGATAGATAGATAGATAGATAGATAGATAGATAGATAGATAGATAGATAGCATCTGGATTTGTTTCTCTAAACCACAGGGTCTAACACATTACAGTACTGGATGGGGTTCTGGGGAAACACATCATAAAGGTGGAGAGTGGAGGCTATGATTTCTGCCTTATGAAAGTTGGATGGAATTGGGTTTTTCTTCTTTGGATAGCTGGATGTCAGATATGGCCATACAGTTTATTCCTTTATCTGGAAAAAGCATGGAGTGCACGAAGTGCAACTTTTGATTCTTGGAAGTTGTCTTTGGTTATTCCTACTTGAACTGGAGCAAAGGAAAGTAATGGATGTTAAATTGCAACCCAGGGGAGAGAAACATCTTGAACTTCACTGAGGCTAGAAGCAAGCTACTTAGTCAAATGGCTAATAGTATGCCAGGCCCTGTTTTGAGCCTCACTGGGGCCTAAGGCATAAGAATGGGATAGTTTAGATATGAAAAGATTGAATTTGAATGTTTCAAAATTTTCTTTAGGATATTGGTTTCTGCTACTTATTGTTATTGAAATAATGTGGGCTAGCAATGAATCTTGTATATGAAAGACTAATTAAAGAGATCTTGTAAACCCACAATCTTCAGACTTTACAATTTGATCTGCTAAATGGACATTAGAAATTGTGTGCAAGGTAGAAACCTTAGAAAAGTTAAGTCCCGCCCAATGCTTTGAATGCCAGGACATGCGTCTTTGAAAAGATTTGCCACTAAAGTTGTTGAGAGACTGAAAGAAAAAAAAAGCAGCTTTGGCTTTTTTAATCTTGGGTAAGCAATTCTCATCTTGGCCTGAAGAATCTGGGCCCATGAAGGAATTCTCCTTCTCAAACTGAATATTAAAGGGACCCTGAAGGCAGCCTAAAATGCTCACTAGATGACCACCTGGATCCACTTGTTGAGTAGAAGTCTGGGAAATGCAGCAATGGAGAGACAGATTGAATCTGGCTGCTGATATCCAAGGAGCAAGTTCACGGGGAATAGAGAGAAGAAAATGGACTTGCTGGTCAGAAGTTTAAAGAGTTACATGGAATCTAAGCCTATGGCATGACCTAGCTCAAGAGGGCCAGAGTAGCTGATACATTGTGAAGGGGCCAGTGGTCTGGAGCAGAGGGAGTCATGTGGGGATCTCCCTAGCTTGCTGCAGTGCCCATTGACCTAGTTTGGAATGGCTAGGACTAAGTTGACCAGAACTCAATCCAATGAAAATAAGCTGTTTGTCTCTGTAAAACAATGTTATTGCCTCTTGACTTTGATGGACGACCTATGCTGAATTGTTAGCTTATGGATGCAGACACTGGCATGAAGTTCAGTTAGTATGAAGATTCCTCACACGCTTATCTCCTCAGAGAACTGGGTTAATAAAAGAAATGGGCAATTTAGAATGCGGGGAGATAGAGGCATGATGTGACTAGCTTACAAACTTTCATAGGTTGAGGAAGATGTTGATAGGATTATAAGACTGCGGTATAAGTGTTAACAAACCTGAAATTGTTAGGAATAGAATATTTTTGGTTTGTTCACTTAAAGAATATAAGGTTTAAACGTAGCTTAGACACTTTCAGCAGGATGCATGTTAATTATATCCTGTTAGGCACCAACATAACTTTACTATTGCCTTTGTTTTGAAATTTTATATGGCTAAAAAGATGTGTAAAGGTGTCGACTTGACATGGCGTAGTCTGTGGCCTGTGAGAGTTGGATGATTTCATGTCAACTAGACACCTTGATGACACCTCTTTGGAGGTATGGCCTCTTGTATAAGAGCAAGCGACTCTGAGAACTTCTCTTTCTGCCATTTCACCTTCCTCCTCTCTGGGACGTCACTGGGACTCCGTGTCTGCTCCGCAGTGGCTTCCCGTGGGCTGCCCACCCCTGACAATTGTCTGTGCCCTGCCACGATGCCACTGAACTTGGACTTTGTGACTCTCTGCTCATCAGCCTGTCACCTCCCTGCTTCAGGCATCAGCTATGTGACTATGAAAAGGGCCCTGCTAGCATTGGACTTATGGACTTGAGTTGGACTGGGCTGGGGTGACTTCTTGATGTAAAATTGCTTCTTGATATAAAGTTTCTTCTTGTACATAGATGAGTGTCACTGGATTTGTTTCTCCAGACAACCCAGAATGATATCACCTTCCTTGTCTAAAAGGATATTTCAAGATCCATCTTGAAGTACAACACTGTCAGGCATAGGATACGATCTATCTTCATTCAAGAAAATGTAATCAATACAACTATTATTAACATTTCTGTACCAACTAAAGAAATGGAAGAATTTTACCAACATCTTCGATCTGCAATTGACTAAACAAACAATCAAAATTCATTTTTAATTTTGGTGATTTGTATGCAAAAGTTGGAAACAAAGTGGAAGGAACAGCTGTTGGAAAATATAGCCTTGGTGATAGATGTGAGATATATACATGTGGACTTCTCCAGATGGAATATATAGAAATAAAATGACTATATCTGTAGGAAGAGACCATAGAGATGTTCTATATCAGCAGCTGAAATGAGGTCAGGGACCAACTGTGGAACAGACCATCAATTGCACATATGTAAGTTCAGGTGGAAGCTAAAGAAAATTAAAGCAAGAACAGTTATGGATATCACATGAAAGTAAGATTTTGCTGAAGATCCAGTAGTATATTGATAGGGAGCTGCCGGTGATTCCGCCTAGATTCAGATGAGGATGTGGAGCAAGGGATATCATTGCTGACTTCAAAACGGTCTTGGCTCAAAGCAGAAAATATCAGAAAGATGTTTACTTGTGTTTTATACACCATATAAAGGCATTTGACCTTGTGACTCATAGCAAACTATGGATGGCCTTTAAAAGAATGGGAATTCCAGAACACTTCATTGTGCTCATGTGAAACCCACACAGGAATCAAGAGGCCATTGTGCAAACAGAACCAGGGAGTATTCCATGGTTTAGAATCAGGAACTGTGCATCGGTGTTGTATCTTCTCACCACACTCATTCAATCTGTATGCTGAGCAAATCATCAGAGAAGCTGGACTCTAGGAAGACAAACCTTGGCATAAGGATTAGAGAAAGGCTATTAACAACCTGTGATGGTGAAGGTGAGAAGAATGTGAAGCACTTGCTGATGAAGGCCAAGGAGTTTGTCAACATGGATTCCAACTCAGGGTAAGTCCTCACAACTATATCAAAAGGTAACATGTGCGAATGCAACATGCTGGCATGGAGTAGGGAACCAGTGGAGAGGTCTGAGGGGCCGGCCCCAATCCCAACTGCTATGTGGACACCTGCTCCTCCCCCCAGAAGAATTTATTTCAAAGGACGGCATTGAATTCGCAGCTCTGGTAGAGGGACATAGCTTATTGGAGAACACAGGAGCAGATGAAGGGGGAGGAGGAGAGAGTGGAGCACATCCTGACCCACCAGGCCTTGAAGAAGATGTTCCCAACTAGAGCAGCCAGTCCAGAGAGGACCACATGGCCAGCCCCACTATGAGACATGACGTCCCTCACTGACCCAAAGCCCTACAGGGGGCAACATCAGAGACACAGTGTGGGAATTGTGCCTGATCTGATCCCTCCACACCAAGGCAAAACCCTAAGGGGTGCAACAGAACAGCAAGGGAATGGAGCAGCGAGTTCCCCAGGGAATGCTGAAGGTGAACTTTGGGGCCACTCCTGAAGGCCAACAAACAGTCCTTGAACTAACTACAAGCTCTTCTTTCTTGTTGTAGTTTGTTTTGATTTTTTGTTATTGGTGCTGTTGTTGTTTTGTTATATATTATTGCTTGGTTTTTCTCTGTATTGTTTTTGTGCGTTATTATCTCCACAGGTCTGTCTAAATAAGATAGGCTGGATGAACAATCTGGAGGAGAAAACAATAGGACCGGACCGACAGTTCCAGGGGGACATGGGACAGGGGGAAGTGGGGGGAAAGGGAGTGGTGTTACCAAACCCAGGGACAAGGAAACAACAAGTGATCCAAATAGGTGGTGAGGTAGGTGTATGAGGTCCGGTAGGGCGTGATCAAGGGTAATGTAACCAAGAGGAATTACTGAAACCCAAATGAAGGTTGATCATGATAGTTGGACAAGAGGAAAGTCAAAGGAAATAGAGGAAAGAGCTGGGAGGCAAAGGGCATTTATAGAGGTCTAAATAAAGGCATGTACATATGCAAATATATTTATATATGAGGATAGGGAAATAGATCTATGTGCCTATATTTATAGGTTTAGTATTAAGGTATAAGAAGGACATTGGGCCTCCACTCAAGTACTCCCTCAATGCAAGAATACTTTCTTCTATTAAATTGGTGTTCTATGATGCTCACCTTCCCAACACAACCACTGAAGACAAAGTGGGTGGGTAAGCAAATGTAGTGAAGAAAGCTGATGGTGCCCAGCTGATGGAAGAAGCACACCAGCCTGTGTGATCATGAGGTGCCGAAGGGATCAGTTGTCAGGCATCAAAGAACAAAAAATCATATAATTGTGTGCTCACCTCCATGATCTCTTAAGACAAATGGGTACATAAGCAAATGTGAAGAAAGCTGATGGTGCCCGGCTATCAAAAGATATAGCGTCTGGGGTCTTAAAGGTGTGAAGGTAAATAAACGACCATCTAGCTCAGAAGCAATAAAGCCCACATGGAAGAAGCACACCAGCCTGTGTGATCACGAGGTGTTGAAGGGATCAGGTATCAGGCATCATCAGAACAAAAATTTTTATCATAGGGAATGAAGGGGGGAGTGTGGAGTGGAGACCCAAAGCCCATTTGTAGGCCACTGGACATCCCCTTACAGAAGAGTCTCGGGGAGTAGATGAGCCAGTCAGGGTGCGATGTAGCTACAATGAATCATACCACTTACCTCTAGTTCCTAAATGCTTGCTCTACCCCCACTATCATGATCCCAATTATACCGTACAAATCTTGCTAAACCAGAGGATGTACACTGGTACAGATAGGAACTAGAAACACAGGGAATCCAAGGTGGATGATCCTTCCAGGACCAGTGGTGTGAGTGGCGATACTGGGAGGGTAGAAGGAGGGTGGGTTGGAAAGGGGGAACCGATTACAAGGATCCACATGTGACCTCGACCCTGTGGGACAGACAACAGAAAAGTGGGTGAAGGGAGATGTTGGACAGGGCAAGATATGACAAAATAATAATTTATAAATTATCAAGGGCTCATGAGGGAGTGGGTAGCGGGGAGGAAGGGGAACAATAAGGACCTGATGCCAGGGGCTTAGGTGGAGAGCAAATGTTTTGAGAATGATGAGGGCAATGAATGTACCAATGTGCTTTACACAATTGATGTATGTATGGATTCCGATAAGAGTTGTATGATCCCCTAACAAAATGATTTAAAAAAAGAAAACCACAAGCCCCAACTAAGCCATTAGGCAAATATTTCAGTGGATTCATGTTCTACCAAGTGATGAGGAAGAAAGTGGATATTAAATTGGTGGTTTCAAGCCATTCTGTAGAAAGGTGGAAAAATACGGTTACTACTATACAAAGGGCTTCCATCTCACTGTTCTGTTACAGCTCTTTAGGGAAGCAAAAAAGCATCATGATAGAGTAAAATCTGAGTGAAAACATGTGAAAGATGAAATAAACCAAAATGATATGTCACTGTATTTAGAAGGTGAAATCCTGATGGTGCTTCTGAGTAAGCTTTGGACTGTCAATCACAAGATCAATGGTTCAAAAACCTCCAGGCACTCAGTGGGAGAAAGATGAGGCTGTTTGCTCTCATAATGATTCATAGCCTCCGAAACCCTATCTAGGGAAGCTATGAGCCAGATTTGACTTGATGGTAGTGGGTTTAGGTTCAGATTTTGTATTTGAATGGTAGAAGTAGATAGCCGTTTTTGTTTTGTATTTGTTAAAGCTGATTTTCATATTTTATTTGATAAACACATATTTCTTTCATTAAAGAGATATGTAAAGGAAAAAAAAGGTAACATCATGATAAATGGAGAAAAGATTGAAGTTGTCAAGGATTTTATCTTGCTTGGATCCACCCTCAATGCTCGTGGCAGTTGAAGTCAAGAGATAAAAAGACCAGTTGCATTGGGTAAATTTGCTGCACAAGACTTGTTTCAAGTGTTGAGAAACACGGAAGTGCCTGACTCAAGCCATGGTATTTTCAATCACTTCATATACATGTGACAGTAGGAGACTGAATACGGAAAACAAAGAAGAATTGATACATTTGAATTAGGGTTCTGGTTAAGCATATTGAAAGTACCATGGAATGTCATAAGACCAAACAAATCTGTCTGGGAAGAAATACAGCCAGAATCCTCCTTGGGAACAAAGCTCACATACTTTGGACATGTTATTAGGACATCATGCTTGGTGGAATGGAGGGTCAGTGAATAAAAGTAAAAACTCAACAAGAGGGATTGATACAATGGCTACAATGAGGGGTTCAAACATAGCAGCAACTGTGAGGGTTGTTATGGGTCGGGGCTAACTTGACAGGATCTAACAACAACTTTTTCCGAAATCACCTCAATTGGTGTTCAGAAAAATTCATGAAGCGTATCTCTGTCAACCTTGATCACTAAAAGCCAAGAGAACTTGAAGCACTTTCTCATGAATGTGCCTTTAGTACCAGCAGCCAGTGGCATAGTGGGATGCCTGCAGGGTTGCTAACGGTGAGGTCAGCAGTCCAAAACCACGAACTGCTCTGAGAGAGAAGGATGACATTTTCTACTATTGTAATGTCACAGTCTTGGAAACCCCACGGGGGTAGCTTCTACTTTGTCCTAGAGGGTAGCAAGGAGTCAGAATCGACTCAATGGGAATGAGTTATAAATAGTCGTTAGTATCAATTACATCCCTCCCAACATAAAGTGAAAGTTCTCTCAATTGAATGACTAAGCACCGTTGTGATACACAAGGGGAGAGAATGAAGTTGTCAGGGATCCATAATCAACACCCGTGGAAGCAGCAGTTAATCGATCAAATGATATATCGCATTGGGCAAACCTGCTGCAGAGCTCTCTTTAAAGTGCTGAAAACCGAAGGTCTCACTCTGTGACTCAAGTCACGGTATTTTCAATGGCCACACATGAAAGATGGACACTGCCTAAAGCAGACCAGAGAATGGGCGATACATGTGAATTCTAGTGTTGACAAAGAATAGGGAATGCAACAGAAGGGTCCAGTGCTGGAGAAGGATATCGTGCTTGGTAAAGTGGAGGCTGAGTGAAAAAAGAGCGACGCCCTCAACAAAGTAGATGGACACCGTGGTTCCATCAAGGATCTCAAACGTAGCAAGGTTCGTGAGGTCCAGGCAGGGCCAGGGAGGGTCTGGTTCTGTTGTGCGCAGGGTTGCGAAGAACGGGAATGGGCTCAATGGCACCTAGCAATCGCATCAACAATCCTTGTCAAAGAAAACTCGCGTTTCGGTAGGAAGGGACTAATTCCTCTTATTTATACTTCAGCACGAAACCTTCACACATCGTTGAAAGAATAAAAACGTCTGTGTTGTTTAATTGTATTGCCTAAGCAGGCCGAATCAAGATATGGAAAAACTACACCTTTCCTAGGTACACTCAAGACATCATGAGAGACCTGAGGCAGTCACGCTGAACATACTTGCCTGTAGGCAACACACTTGCTCTGCCCTCTTGGGTGAGCCTGGGCTTCCCTAGATCCTCACTGGGAAATGAGCTGCAGACGCTCCAGTCGTTTACCACTGACTTCTACACCTGGGCTGCAAGATGAAGTCTCCCCCTAAAATTGTTCCCATATCTTCCGTGTGTCCTTGACAGCAGAAAATGTGTCTACAGGAACTTTGTTGAGAACATTCTTCCTCCTCCTACATCTGCTCAGAATCATTTCTGTGACATCGTGGGACTAACAATATGCTTGGCTTGATTGTTGAATCCCGTGGTTTCCTAGAACTAGCTGCTGTCACTGATTCAGAGCGTTCTTGCCCAGTCCCAGGTGATATTCTTCATCCCAAACAAAGGAAGCCAAGCACTTTCTGACACCTAAAAAAAGAAAAGGAAGGGGGGAGAAAGCAATTTCAGATTCCAGAGATTTGAGAAGGTGAATCCAAAAAATTTATTTATTTTTAGTATTATATTTTTGAATAAATTATACACTCGCATGGTTCAAAATTCCATATGGGCATAAAATAGTGTATATTCCAAGCTGCGTCTCACCACCTTTTTGTATCCACTCCACTAATCCCTGCTGCCCCCTATAGTTTAGAGCTTGCATTCATTTGCTTTATTACAGATTCATCTTATGCACATACAAAGATTAATACATATTTTTATTCTCCACCATTTTTATACAACAGCAATATAGTCTATACATGTGCTGCACCTTGATTTTTTCATATAAAATACATCTTGGGGATCACTTTATATCTGTACACAGAATCATTTATTAAATGATATAAGTAGGGTATTATTATAGACAGTGAAAAAAATGACCTAACTCCTACCATTTATGAGCAGCGCTACAGCAGAAAATCTGTCTACATACCCTTTTGTACATGCACATGTATATCTGTAGAATGGATTTCTAGAAGTATAACTTCATTATGTTTTCATTAAACTCCTCTGATGTACTACTTATTAAAGGGTGGACCATAGGTTAGTTCTGTCTGATTGTCCCCTCACAACTTGATGAACTTCTGGAAAGAATGAAGTGCGTTTCATCCACCTTTGTATCTCTGGCCCCCAGCACTGTGCCCAGCATATAAACGCTGAGTCCAAACTAAACTTCCTACTATAGAACATTAACGTAACTCCTCAGCATTAAAGGCTGAGATCTAAGGCACAGATTAGGAAGCACTTCCAAGAGTCTATTTGAAAGATGCAAATAGGATTCAGGGAATGCCAGTCCAGATAAAGATGTTGAATAAGGAGTGGACGTTTCAAGGATGAGGACGTCACTTCAGATCCAGGGGCCGAGTCAATGTCAGGTGAGTTTTGCGGGTTGATCACACACAGAGAAGCAGATGGCTAAAATGGAGAGGAAGTCCAAAGAACTCCTAACACCTGTGTGTGTGTGTGTGTGTGTGTGTGTGTGTGTGTGTGTGTGTGTGTGTGTGTGTGTGTGGTGGCTCTAATGCAGTTTCACATCCATTTTCAGATAGCCTATTTGAGTGGACAGTAATTTTACCCAACCGCCCCCCACATATGTAAGGTCGGCTGCTAGCAAGAAGCCTTGGTGAAAACACACCCAGACCCAAATGACAGTAGCCATTCTTCCCCAGCTATTTCCTCCCCAGCCCAGTGCTAGCCTCTGCCCCTGGTGTCCTCCTAGCACATCGACCTACTTACTCTTTCTCGACACTGGGGCATCACAGAGCATCCCACCTGCCAAGGCAGGTGTGGCGCACAGAGCACTCATCCCGGCCCTTGTGAGAATCCCCACCACTCTTACATTGTTGGTGAAAAGCAAACTAATATAAGCCTTCAGTTTTACCAAAAATGTGGCAATTCCACTCAAATGTTCTAATGTGTTTCCCTAGCAATTCCAGTTCAAAGAATTGCTTCTTTAAACACACTTACAAAAGTGCATATGTTATCTTAAGTATTACCATGCTTGGAAAAGCACAAACAAAATTAACCTAAATACCCACCTACATAGGAATGGTTATACCATGGTACCATATTAAGGAATAGTCTGTGTAGCTAAGGGAAGAATCAGGTACACACATACATAGCGCAGAGAACAGTAGCCAAAATGCATTGTTAGGTGAATGAAAACACGGTGTGTAATAGTAAATATATTGTAAGGTTTTGTGTGTGATTTAGAAGAAGATATACTTGCATATGAATAAAAACTGTGCGAGAAACAATTACCAGTGGTTAACCCTGGGGAATGGACTAGAGGAGGCTGAGGGGCAAAGAGCTATGCTGGCTTTTATCTGGGTGCATAGAACTGACTTCAGCATCATGAGTATACGCTCTGAACTCAAGTTGCATAGGAAATTTAATCCCCTGTGATTATAAAAACCAATATGTTGAGCCTCCGGGCCATCGATGAGGTGGTCAATATTTTTTGTATCACTCGTGGCCACCACAAACTTTCATTTGTCACTTACCTGAACACATCATATAAGGGATGCTTCTTAGTTCTTCTGTTGTTTCCTGCAAATGCCCCATGCAACGGACATAAAAACGGAATTTGACAAGGTGGTCCCATATGATGCAAGCGTCCTGCCAGTTTAAAAAGAGCCTGCTGAGGGCAGGCTTACACAGAGTGGTTGGTGCTGACAGTAGGCTTTGGAATCCTGATAATTGGAGCCATTCAGTCAGCGTCTGCCTGTTCCTGAAGAAAAGAACCTGAGACAAGACGCAAGAAGATTAGAAGACTTCAAGGCAAGGGGGTGGGAGGTAGTTGATAGATACAATTAGCAAGAGACTCCGCCTAGATCCTCTTGAATTAAGGCTTTAATCAAAAAGCTCAACTGTAACAAAATTTCCTTTGGAACATTCATTTCTAGGTCACCTACCTTTTTTGTGTCTTCGAGTTGCTAAGACGATGAAGCCCTTGGTGACTAATCTAACCAAGTTATCCAGCACAAAAGAACTTTGAACAGTTTTCTTCTGGAAGGCAGGAAGGAAGAAATCCAGTGTGCAGTGTTCATGTCAATAACCGGTGTGGTTAGTGCTCGTCCTTCAACACAATATTTTGTGGTTGTAAGTATAGAGAAACCTACATGTTCTTGGTGCTGAACGTGTACGCCTGTACTACAAGACAATACAGACAGGTCAGGCAAATGAAAAATTCATCGTGCTGTGGCTATAACCAGATCTAGTTTGTGGAAGTAATCCCAGTCAGAAAGGTATAAACAACCTTAAGACATCTTCAGCCCCACTGCATACTTTTGAGATTAGCCCCCCGGATCTTTGAGTGCTTCCACTTGACAACTAATTTCTAAAGCACAATAACCATTGGAATAAGAAAGGGGGTGGGCAGTTTTAAACAACAACAATAAATGAGGAGAAAATAACAGAAATTAAGAAAATAAATCAATCCATGCTTTAGCAGTAGGTATAGCCTGACCTGCCGAATTCACTTACAACTAATTTATCCCCTACCCTTAAAAAGAATGTAACTGTATAAGACAATGAACTCTGCAGAGTTCATAGTTTCTAAGAATGGTTGCCAACTTAATTTCTGGCATAATTTTGGCCTTTTAGGAACTTGTTCCAGTATTTAGAGCTGCATGTGCAAAAATAGGAGTATATTTGCTTAATAACTAAAGTGAAGTGAAAATACATATTAAGTCCAATTATTGGAGTGGTGTGGTGAAAGGATATTTTTTTTTCAGCTCTCCAGATAACTGACATATTAAAGACGCTCCCCAAGGCCATACAGTTGGGATACTTCTTCCCATGGATTTTTGCCTAGAATGTTTACTCCTTTGAAACATTAATCAACTTTACTTTGTGCAGTTTTGACAACACAAGCCTATTTGCCCCTGTGTCTCAGTACCATAGCATCCTCTGGTCAGAATATCGGTGAGGGCCCCTACTGTGAATCACTTACCCTCTGCTCTCCTGATTATTCACGTTTTTGAGATTTGTTAAACGTGGCAGATAAACAGGTTTATGCTGTGCGCAGCCTGGAGGGCAGCCAACGTCTGCCTGCCTATATAGTCTATTTATTCGCCTTCGTCAAATCTCTCTCCCATACAGAGAAGCTGTGTTCTAAGACTGAAATCAGTGTCGAATGCAATCCAGCCATGTCGCTGCAGAAAACAGCAGGTGCTCAATCCCCTCGTTTGCAGTGATTCTTGCAGCCAAGCAAGTGCATCAATGATTCCACCACTGGACAAAGACATGTCGCCGTGAATATTTAGAGAACTCGGAGGTGGGAAAGGAACCTTCCCATCTGAAGGCGTGCTCTGATTTTAGAAAGCAAAACCTCCCACAAGAAAGCCAGGACGATCGCTGAGGTGCTGTGGCTGCCCCTGCCGCAGTGAGCACCGGCACGTTCTCGCTCTCCCTGCTTCCTCTGTTTTATTGCTTTTGTGTTGTACTTCTAAAATAAATATCAATAAATCATTGCAGTTAGATACTCTAATACAGACAGAAATGTACTTGACTCCCTACAGTCATTACAATTGGAGGGGACTCTGATTAGGATGCTTTCCTTAATTAAGTGATATCGTCTAAAGAGAGTTCTTCCCTCCATTTTCTGTTTAACCGTCTCATAAAACACCAACAGAGGAAATTCATTCTGTTGTTTGCTTTCCTTGTTGCAAATGGTTTCTTCTCATTCATATTTTACAGAAGTGGATGCCGTGTTAAGGAAATGGCTAATAAGCCACAGACGAGCCTTGCTGAAATCAGTCCAGGGTGTACCCACGGGGAACCTGGCTTCTCCCACCCCCACCGCAATACATGTGTTTTGGAATTTAATTTTATGACAGCTGTGACCTGCAAGTAAGGTTGACTCAAGAATATTTTTTCTGAGAAACTGAACTTCATCAAGTTGATGTAGGGTTCAGCAGAGACCTTAAAAAATCTGTTTCTTTGAGAATATGGGGGTGGGGGGAGTGGGCTAAGAATGAACGATCCTTATGGGTAAGATGTTATTTGTGAGGCACTTTGATTTTACTGAAAGAAGTCATTAAGTTTGGATTGCCAATACAAATATGATTATATATGTTTTCTAAATAAAATGTTATTATGTTGCAACTGAACTCATCCGTTTATTGTTTGTTTACCTAATACTCAAATGCATGTTTTATTCATAGATGCCTGGGAGAAAAAAAACTTTTTGCTTGATAATCACACCAAGCATATTTAACAAAAGCGATTCTCCTTTTCTTAGTGAACAAGTTTAAGCAGAATGATTTCATTTTCCCCCCATTTAGTTCATTCAGACTTGCAGGATCCTCAGCATATCCCTTTTGTTTCTCCCCTTGCGGCCTTTCATGCCTCTAATGTATGCATGCCTATCCTCCTCTGGGAAAATATCACTTCCTGCAACTCTTCCTTTTTCCTTCTCGATGATTCTCTCAGTTTGATTTTTCTGGTTTGGGCTCATTTTCACGACTTAGTTCTGTCAAGTTACTCTATGCCTAAGGTAGATCGGGGAAGCTAGCGAAACAATTGTCTCTCCTCTCGCACATGCCAAACTCTCTTTCACTAGAGTAAATGTGAATTCTAACCAAATCCCCTCATTTCTTTTCAAATACATAAAAGAGCAGTATAAGAATAGGTTTAGAAGAAAGTTTTTAATTCTATATCACAGCAAGTAGTTGAGATGGTGAATATTTATTAACATCTCTCAGGTTGTTTTCATTACCAAATAAAATATTTAAACAAGTAATTGCAAGTTTAGCAAATATAAAAGCAACCATATGTTGAATTTAGTGACTGTATTTATATGTATTAAAAGGCGATATTAAATGCAAGCACTCTTAGATGATTTCAGCTAACATAAAATCAGTATCTTTTACTCTAATACAACATTCAGCTAAAAGCATTCGACAATCTGCAGATTTTAAAGGCTTATGTCTTAATATATAAATCCGAATATCAATTAACGATATACAAGGCACCTTAAATTATCTAACTATAATGTGAATACTTTATAAGATTGCTAAGGACCTAAATTTTCTTAATCCCCAAACTGGCTAGTGTGGTCATTTATCAAGCAAAATAATAATAGCAATAATAATAATAATCCATAATTGCTCAATGAGTTAATTAATGTTTCATGTCCTTAAGGTTTATCTTCATTGCATTTTAACTGCATGTCACTATTTCTGCATAAAGTCACTGCCTGAAAACATTCAGATGTTACATAATTTTTCTTAATCCCCAAGTGCTGCCCATCAGCACAGAAAAGCAGTCGGTCAATGTTCCCCTTGGTCCGAGGGCCTTGGACATGGTACCTTAAGTAAAGTCCACAAGTTGCTTGTAACTGCCTGTTTTCTTTTTTTAAGATGCTCTTTATTTAAAATAAAAAAAACTAGCTTTAAATTCATTCTACATTCATTAACTTTTAAGGTTTTTTTGGCTTTGCTACTTTTTCACCACTAAAAGCTTACTTCCTATTAAACAGACTTCTTAGATTTTTCTGTAAGCTCTTCACTTTTACATAGTGCCTTTGTCCTGAAATGAACCATATAACATTCCTGTCACCCTAAGAAAAATAATTTTTTTGAGGAATAAAATAACAAGTATATTCTGAAAAAGTTTCATTCCATTCTCCTATTATGTTTATTTCTTTAGATATAAACTACATTTAAGAATAAAGAATGTGGCTTTTTATTTTTCTTAATTAAGATGTTAAGACGAAGATGAATGAGAATTTCATCTAATGGAGTACCGCTCAAGTTAAAGTGGTCACTGAGTCATTTTCTGGTAGAAGAATGTCAGTCTTCTTTTACCCAAACCAATTATCTTTATCAAATGACTTTTCTAGCTAAAGAGTTTGCCTCAAGAAATAATGATTTTTCAGATAAACAGAGTTATTGTAATATGCATTTTAGACCAATAGTCTTTCATTTGCTATAACTCAAACTTGATGCAACAGAGCCAATTTTAGGCTCTTCTTTATCTGAAACCAATTTTCCCCAGACAGGGAGCATTGGTCACAATGCTCTAATCCCAACAGGCAAGCATATCAGAGTTTTTTTTCATTTTAAACACAAATATGACTATGCCTTTAACATTGTGAGTTAAAAATCCTCCAGTAAGAAAACATTGCATCCTAACATAGCCCTTTTCTGTATTTATAAAGACAAGTGTTGTAAAGTATTTGCCATCAAAGCTGTCTTTTTAATGCAATCGAAAAGAGGACATTTCCTAAGGAGGACCGAGCTAAGAGACGCCCTCCTGCAATGAAAGAGGTCAATCTGTGCAAAGAAGAGGACAACGAGGAAAGTTTAGTGTGAGAGAGAAGATCGTCCCTTGAAACTAATTTTTTTCCCTACAAAAATATATAATGACTACTCCGGAAAGAAAATAATTAGTAATAAGCCTTTTGGGGGGATAGGAGGAAGGAAGGGGAAAAAACATCTTGAGTGATGAAGGAGGAGGAACCACGGAGACTAAAAAACAACAAGCAAATAAAAACAAAATATTAAAAATAGACTATTTTCTTCTGAGGCAAGAGATACCTGCAGAGTCTGATGAGTAAATTATTCCCGTCAGGCAGTTGTACTTCATGAACACAAGCAAATTGTCCATAGTTTCATTTGAAAGTCAGTCCTCTTATTAATGTAGCTATTTTTGTCCCTTAAAAGTACACCTAGTAGGTAGTCACAAATTAACATTCATGAGGGAGGAAAAAGGTATAAACTATTGTGAAGACTTCTATATTTTGATTCATATTAAATATGTTTTTCATCCTAGAAGCTTATGTATCTGTGTGAAGGACCTCAGTGGACAAGAGTGAGAGCCAGCTTTAATGTGGCAGAACAGCATCAGTCACATAAAACCTACACCCCCCCCCACCCCACCCCCTGAAAGGGTCAGAATGCAAAGAGAATAAAGGAAAACAAATGGTGCTTGTAATGAAGAGATTATGAACTTCATGAAAATGTGGCAGAAGGCACATTTTTGCCCTAGCAGGACAATTCCTGATAGAAAAGAAACAAAACTAAAGCCAAACTTTCTGGGTAGGGCCAGGCATTAAATGAACGGTACAAACTGAACACGGTTAAATATCACATTTCCTTTTAGAGCATGAATGTTAAAGATACAGTTGATAATATAGTTAATTTAGCTCACTATTCTACTAATATCAAACTAGGTGTACTGTAGCACTTCATTATTTGTAATATATAAATTAGTCATTTATAAAATAATGCCTCAACCGCTCTGGAAAAGCTCAGCCATTTTTCACAATTGCAATAACCATTTAGAAACTGTGTAATAATTCAAATTCATGCTCTGCATTTAATTTTTTTAAATAAATGATCTTTTCTCAGTCAAAAAATTTTTGTTTTAAATCTCAGTAAACTACAATTTCCCTTAAATGAAAACAGAATAACATTTGGAGACTTTCACAGCCTCATTCTTATAACAATGACTTAAAAATAATTATTAGAAGGGGTAATTAAAATATAACATATACTCTAAATGATTCCAATGTGTGTTTCCAGTTCTTTTTTGCATCAAGACTGTGGGAAATCTGTATTATGAAGATCAGATGGTGCACTGATGTGAGAAATGTTGCAAAGCATCCTGTTGATTGGTTCTAATTAACTGCGATGCTCTTGTGTTCTCAGTTTTAGCAGGCACACACTACACAATACCTTTTATTTTGCTTTGAATGGATTTTTACTTAAAAACAGCTGATCTCAATATCCACAGCATTCTGTCTTCTCTCTCTCTCTTAAAATTTTCCTACAATATTTTCTCTTCAATTTTAAAAGATAAATTTGAAAATTTTCTAAAGCATAAAGTATAATCAGTTAAATTAACAGCATTCGTGTGGTCCTTTCACATGTATTTTACATGTTCTATAGCACATGATTACATTCTCAAATCACATTTCACTTCCTCTTTAAAAGTTATACATCTGAGAATGGTTTAAGCTGTAAATTCTGAAAAGCAATGTAAAGCATGATGCTAATTATGTAGATACATAGGTATCTATACACACGTAGATTTATAGTATTTTAATTTTTGTAATCAGACTGCTAAATAGAGCAGTATACCAGCAAACTAAACTATAGGACCATAAGCAAGTGATGGAAAGGATTTCAGAATTTAAAGCATTAAACAAAATTCTTTGCACTCACCTTTTCCTGATGTTTTAAGCTCAACCAACCCTGACAGACAGAAGTCATGAATTTTCATCAACTTTGCACATGTCACACATTTTTAAACATTTTGATTTGCCCTGAAACCTCTACATGTCTCTGAAGCAGTTCACAGTGCAGTGATGTTTTGTTGGTACAAACCCTATGAACTAGCTGAGGTCTGCAAGATATCTTACCAATGTAAACAGACTCAAGTAGGGGGTGGGGGGAGAACATTAAAAAATAGGAATTTTCCAAGGAAATGCAGAATTTAAAATAAGGAGGATATTTTTAGAAGCAGCAATTTTTCTATCATTTTAAAGGGCTATACCCCCACTAGCTGTCTGGGAACGTGCAATAATTTGCCCTCAGGAATAAGAAATCATTTTGAACTGGAAAATCCATAGTCAAGGAACGAGAGCCCAGTCATTCATTTAGCCTGACAAACCTTGAGAGTAGTTAAGCGACTCTCTTTTGGTCCATATGCAGAAAAAATGTGACATAATGTTTCCAAAGGTCTGCTCACTTTCTACTCTTTCCAAGAGAGAGGCTGAGTACATCAAACGTAGTGCAATAAAAACATACATTTACACCAAATAACACATCTGGGAATCACCTTCTAAGTATTGTTTTCCTTTTAAAACCATGAAATGTCCTTACAATGAAGTTAGGAAGAAGCATTAGGCAACATTAATAGGTGCAAACAAAGTCAAAAATCATAGAGTGAGATAAAGTGGCACTACAAATAATTTGCATTGTGCCCCTCACTTTATCACTGAGAACACTGAGGCCCAAAGAGGTAAAGAGACGTCCCCAAAGTTGTAGGAAGCTACAGAGAGGTACCTCTCTTCAAGCCCAGTAGCACTTTCTACAACCCTGCATCCTTTGAACACAGTTAACAAACGTGACAGCTCAGGTGCATGTCAATCAGACAATCATGTAAAACAATGAGCCTGCCTCCCCGCTCAGGGGGAGGGGGTAGGGTACACAAAAATAATCAGCTACCTTTAACCTAGTGTGAACAATCGTTTCCCTCAAAAAGATGTCTCTTCGGAAAAGATCTCTATGTCTCTGTTGTTGCTGGAATCTGAGGACTTGGGTCCACTTTATGACACCTGGTTCTCTTCAGCACTCGTACACCAAGCAGGCAGGTAAAGCAATCCCTAGACAGTTTGCCCGACTTCCTAACATTCTCCACTCAGTGGACCACATGGTCAACTGCACATCTGATTATGTTTGGAAAATTTCACTGGCTTTCCAACTTCTACAAGAGAAAATTCACACTCCTTGATCTCACATTCAAGGATCTTCAGAATTTGTAGCCCATATTCCTTCAATTTTATACCTATTTTTATGAACACTTTTATGGTCCGGCAATATAAAGGATCAATTATGCTGTCTCATCACCTCCACCTGGAATGCCCCTCCTTCAAAAGTGAGCCCAGTGATTGCCTTTTGTCCTCCAACCACTCGGCATGGCTGCTACTTCTCCCAGAGTTCCCAAGCATCTCGCATAGACCTTGCCTTCCGGCACTCACCACCTTGAACAATGGTCTGTTTACCCGCCTGCCCCCCATGGGAATTGCTGTAGAAGCCAGAGACATCTTCTTCTCCAGGCCTAGCACGGTGTCTGGTTAGCCCTCAAATCAATGTTTATTGATTAGGTAACTGAATAAAGAAATAAACACCACATTTTTTTCTTTCCCCAAGACCTTTAATTAAGTCTTAGGGCAGTGGTTCTCAACCTTCCTAATGCTGTGACCCTTTAATATGGTTCCTCATGTTGGGGTGAGCCCCCAACCATAAAATCATTTTCATTGTAATATTGCTACTGTTATGAACCCAAAGGGGTCACGACCCACAGGTTGAGAAACACTGTCTTAGGGTGATTTCTCCTTGCTCTTCTGTATCATGTTTACACTGGAGACATGCTGACAGCAGTATATTTGCCCCAATCACTGGTTTGTATATTTCCATCCACCATTTTCTCCAAATACGATTTTTAAAGCATTAATGCAAGAGTGAGCTGATGTTGGTATGAGATTGGTGGCAAAGCACCAACTACTACTACATGTTCCTCAAGAAAAGGGGTCTCGGGTCAACAGAGGGCCTGTTATTGCTGCAGACACTGGTCAGGGATCCATCTCTTCTGAGGAACGCAAAATGAAGGATTCCCAGAGAGCCACTAAGCCTGTAAACGACTCAAGATTTCTGTACGTGTTCAGAGAAAATAGACTCACAAACTATTTCTCATATTTTGGGGGAAAGGAGTACCAGCACCTTCACGCCAACTTTAAGAGAGTTTTTACTTGGAAGCAAATGCCATTTGAATTTAGGACTGCTCATTCCTCGGGCTGTGCTGTTGCGCCTCCCTCTGGTCCTTCTCATCTTGCTGAGCAAACGCTGCCTAGGCACGGATGAATTCGAGAGTCTAGTCAGCTGAAGACAGGGACGCTCTGCACACATAAGCACACATTCCCCACTTGAAATAAGCCCCTCAAACTTATTGGTAAAAAATGTTTCACATTCAAAGTATAGAGGAATTTGTCTGACTATCCTTCCCTTAATATGTACATAGACCTGAGCCAGGGCCCCAAGGCAGGGACAAGACTGGTAAGGAGACGCTCCAGTAACCCTTTGGGCCAACATACATGAAACAGTGGATTCCACGTCTGAAGCCACTTCCAATCTCTTGGTTCTCCCATGATTCCATTCCATTGGTTCTACTGCGGCCCGGCTTACAGCCCCTACTCAGATGTGCGGAACGCTCGCTAAGGGATGGAAGGAAGGTGGGCACACAGTCACAGAGACGCTGCCCCAGTGGGGCAGGTACCCTGAGTCATCAGACCACCCACCGCCCACCACGCAGCTCTGTGCCGCAGAGTTATTAGCATCAGCACGAGTTTGCACAAGTCTTTCCTGTGAAACGTGTGTACATCGTTGACTGAGAAATTGATCTGCTCGGTAAACTTTCACTCAAACTGCAATGAAAAATTAAAATTAAAAAAACGTTCCCCCCAACAAGTCAGGAGAAACAGGGGAGCCACTTCTCTGGGAAATCTTTAAGGGTTGATACTACAGCTCACAAGAAATTGTCCCTGAGGAGAAAATCAGATTTTAGAATTAGGATAAATAAACAAATGTATTTCCTGGTAGATGAGCCCACAATGGCCAACTCCCACCCCTCTCCCCATCATGCCACTCCTAAGGGCTGGCAAGATGTGCTGCCTGTGGTCCCTCATCATTTTGGAAGACGGCTTTCCTTCAGAATTGTAGAGACCTTGAATGGTGGGTGTGCTTTGTAAAGCTTATCTGGAAAGTAGAAATAAAGTAACTTTAAAGATTTCCCAGTTATTTGTTCCTAGGGTCCACTTTGTGGTTCTGGGTCAGAGTTTGGGGGTTGGTTTCTTGTTTTAAACAATACAACATCGCCTCTGGAAAATATGACACATATATTGGCAGGAGATGGGAATAGTCAGGAAAATATGAACAGGCAACTCCTCGGGGGGCTTCTTTCCTGTCGTGTCTAGTCAAATGCACCTAGAATTTTAATCATTTTCTTGTTCACACATAAAGGAAAAATGCTCACAATACCCTTATCTTTACATTTTGCATATCTGCAAGGATTATAACCAGGTATACGGAAAGTGTTTCACGAATTCACTCACTCAGCAAATATTCTTTTTTTTTTTTAGTTTTATATCTTTTTTTTTTTTCGTTTTTTGGGGGTTTTTTGTTTTTTTTTTATTTTTATTTTTTTTAAGCAAATATTCTTTAAGGATCATCCAAGACACGATAGAAAGAAATGGCTACTCTCAGACATGAGGGCTGGGGAGAGCAGAGAGAACACGGTTGCTCGCAGCTCTAAATTTAAGAGCACGAGATGTGACCACTGCATAAGCGTGGGACTTCCTCCAGTCCCCTTGTTATCTGTTCTCTTGAGAGAAAAGCATACCGGGCAGGAAATGATGGTCAACACAGAAAAGGTTCCATCAGCATGGATTCCACTTGACGACTTACTGAGCAAGAAGGAAACTACAATGTCTTTAACTTCCATGGGGACATTGGAAAGTTCTTACACACACACCGCCACACATATATACATGCATATACTATGCTTATATATGTTATATATATATATATACGCAAAACCTTTGGTTCTCTTAAGGATCTGGAAATGAATCCATTATATTAAAATGACTCTTAAGAGCCAAAGGAATGAATGATTTGCATAATAAAATGGAGAGATGGGCAGATTTATACAGAAAATTCTCCTTTTTACTCACTTTTGTACAGATTCTCTCTCATTCTTTATTCCATGGGCGCAGGCGGAGGTTCACCATTCAGTATTGTTTAAATTGTAAGGCCCAAATCTGTCATCTGATCTTTAAATATTTTTTCCCTTTTGATAACGTAGATGACTAATGTCTATCTCCATTCTTTAAGAACACACTAATATAATGATAGTATAATTTGGGAGGGATTTTAAATTAGTTTTCTTAATACATCATATTTGAAGCCTCCAGCCATATTCAAAAATAATGATATTCTTCTAAAAGCTCTGCCTTGCTCGCCTTCATACTTTAATGAGTTGTACTTTTCAGTTTGATAAATGCCTTGTGGCCACTTGCGTGAGTGAGTCTCCTGGAGAAGACCTCATGGAAGCCATTCGGCTTCTCGTGCCACCTCCTGGCAAATGTCCTCTCATGACCCCCAGGGACACAAGTCCATTCTCTATCCGCAAACCACTTCCAATGTTAGAATATGAGGAAAGAGCTCACCCTACAAGTAAAGGAAATTCAAGAAGTCTTATTTCATCCTGATATTACACTTCTGGGTTTCATTTCTTCAATTTTTAAAAATGCTAACATCTGATAAATGTACTTCACATTAACAATGTTCCTATATGCCAAATATCTGCTTGTTTCCATTTGAGGTAGAAAATAAATTCTTATATAATTTCGATCTCTTATTCTCTGAAAAAAATTGACTGCCTATATCTAAGCAATGCGGCAAAGATTTTTCTATTAAAAAAGGGTTAAAACTAGAAGTTTGTGCAACTGATAGAATATGTAAGTCTTTCCCTTTCATTAAAAGCTCTGGAGAATTTCACTTTTCTTCCTACTACTACTCCCTGGTGGCTTACTGGGTTACATGCTGGGCGGCTTAATTACAAGGCCAGCAGTTCAAATCCACCAGCTGCTCCATGCCCACCCCAAACACTTACAGCTTCTGAAAGGCTAAGGGAGAGTTCTCCTAGGTTCTATGGTCACTCTGAGTCACAGTGGACTTGATGGCAGTGAGACTTAAGAGGCCTACTTCCGTTTTCTGGTCGGAGTCTTCCTACTTAGGGACGATTTTCAAATCAGGGACTAAGGTGATGAACAGACAAGAGTACTTTCCAAGGACACCACCCGAGGGTTCCTCTGCCTGGCATTTCTTACCATCCTCTCCCTTGCCTGCAAACTGTAGATGTTAAACCAGCAGCAGAACCTCCTCACCCCTCCCCCTCCAATAATTTCAACCACAGAAAGGACAGAGGATTCAGAAATGGGGAGTGGGGGAGCAATTGCTGTGCCTTCTTGCAGCCAGTAAAGTTTTCTTGGTACTTTCCAGATGCTGCTGCAGGATTACGGGAGTGATTCACTCCACTCCCTTTCTCCTGGCAGCTAAATGGGAATATTGGAGAGCTGCCAGAAGGGTAGGTAGCCAACCTGCTTGCCCTTGATTGTGCCTGCCAGCTTTTTAATAGCAGAAGTAGGGTCAAGTAAGTGAAATCATGAACTGAGGAGCGTCTTCTGAGAATGCAGAGGCAGTTAATGTCCTCCCAAGCCTCCGATGGCTGGCAACCCTTGGCAGAGTAATCTATGATTTGTGGCACCTGACCCTTCCACTGTGACTGTTATCTGTGTATTCACTAGAAACATATTTACAGAATCGCTCTATTAGCAAAGATGCCTTGTGTGTGATTACCCAATTGTCATGGTCACACCAGGGTTTTGATACATTTCCTATTCACAAAAGCAAGACTGCACTAAACCGTATCCAGGATGGAGTTCGAGCAGGGGTCCTCAATCAGTAGAGGGAGATTTCAGTTACTGCAACCATGCTCCCTCCTCTCTTCCTCACACCCCCTCCCGACTGCATTCACACCTTCCCCTAACCAATCACAAAAGGAAAAGGCTCTCATTTTATTCCCTCCAACCCTTAAGAATTCTTTCTTTCTTTCTTTCTTTCTTTTAGAATTCTTAATACAGTTAAATATAACCAGCTGTAAGACTTGTCCAAAGAGACAGGCCTGTTTAGGACGGACTCCACCTGGGCAACTCTTGGAAGAGTGCCATCTGCCAAAGCCAGGTAGTCTTGCTCCACATTTCATAGTGGGTTCTATCAGCAAAGTGCTTTCTCCTCTCTTCACAGGCAGTGATCCCAAATGTGCCCAGGCTGCACCTTGGCACTGCGTCACCCTTCTCCTTACTTCTTTATATCAAATGTAAAGAATTTTTTTAATCCTCTCTGAAACAAGTGAACACGACTGCGGGTGTGGCTACCATGATTGTCCCATGGTTTTTAAAGTATCTTCCTCCTCTTCTCCCCTCAGAAGCAAACTGGCATGAATTTCTCCCTTTCCGGGAAAATGCCCTGGTTCACATTTTAGGCTGGCTCTCAGATTAGGAGTGACTGTAAAATGTGAAGTAGTAATTTAGGAAACCAAAATCAAACTCAGCGGGAACAAATAAATGCCTGTGGATTAAAAGAGGAGCGATCCAAAGCCGTCACCCTGTCTCCTGGGGACATAAAGGCGGCAAGGACACAGACAATACAGTGGTCGTCCTGACTTGAACCTTGGGGATTACTTGGGGGTTAAATCCCCTGAGCATGGCCCAGACCCTGGCCCTGCAGCCAGGTGGGAGGAGGCACCCAAAGGCCAGGCGGGCCTCACCCAGCCCCCCTCGGGGCTGCACTGGGGGCCCAGGAGCCTCTCTGAGACCGCCCCACCAACCCACCCAGCAGACAGCGGGGCCTCTTATACTGGACGTAGAGGCAGCAGGGCTGCGGGGTCTCGGAACGTGTGTCTGCAGTTCCTCATCGGCTGTGTATCTGCGCAAAGGACGGCTGAGGGACGTCCACTTCCCCGAGCCCGCGCGGGCCAGCTCCAGGGCTTCCAGGCCGGCCAGCTCCGCGGTGGGGGTGTTAGCGGGGAACGCCTGGAACTTGGGGACCCCTCGCAACTGAGGGGTACCTCGAACTGTTTTTTTTTTCTCCCAGAGACCCAAAGTCAACCCCAGCGAAGAAGCTCGGGGGTTAGGGAACAAGGACAGCGAGGGTTGGCAGCTGGAGTTTTCAAAATGGGGGTGGGTGGGAGGAGATGACTAAAGTAAACTAGAAATGCCCATCCTCACCCCCAACCCCCAAATAAAAGGTTTCTAAGAAGTCTGGAGATTTCACTGGAGATTTCACTTTATGCCTGGAGATTTCACTTTAAAAAGCTGGGGGTGGGGTGGGGGCGGAATTATTCCACTGCTTTTAATTGAAGTAAACAAAGTGCAACAAATCCTAACTCAAATATGATTGCAGTGAGATTAGGGTCTAATTGCTTCGGGTTCAGGTGGAATCTGCCGGCTAAATCCTACAGGGCCAATCTGAATTTCACAATCCTTCTGTCAAAAGGAGAGCGATGAGGGCCCACACGCTTCCTAACAAGTCATTTCTAACAGTTACAAGCTCCGCACAAAGACCACACAGGGCGTCTAAGAGATGCAAATCTAATCCCTGGTCATTCTGCGGGACTGCAACAAAGATGGACTAAACCCTAATAGAAAAGAAATCAGTTCTCTGTCACCGGCCCCTGGTAAAATCTATTAGAGAATGGACAGCGCCCAGCTACAGCAGTTGCGGCAAAGGTTAAGGACAAGTACAGATAAGAGGGACCCAGTTTTGTTTTCCGTGTGAAATATCGGGCGAAGCTAACCCCGAATGAGTGACGGGATTCGATCCGTGGCTTCGCATTCATTTGAATGCTAGAAGAAGAAAATAAACTTTGCACATGACGAATTTGTGAAGACTCTGTTCCTGAATTTAGGAGAGATGAAACAAGTCCCTCCTAAAAGATGGAAGTCTTTGCTGCAGAAATGATCTTAGATTAGTAACCGGGGTGGGCTGCCCACGGCGCAGCCTGCGCGTCCCCACCGCTCCCCGCCTGCGGCCGGCAGCGGTCGGGAGTCTGCAGCCGGCGGGCAGGAGCCAGGGGCGCCGGGCAGGTGGGCAGCGCAGCGGCTGCAAGGCCTCGCCTCTCACGGCCGGGTCAGACCGCACAGCACACTGGTGTGGCCCGCGAGGGGACCCGCCACAGTTCGGGTGGCGTTCTAACACCCACTGGGCGCGGTCCCCACCCGGTGGGGGCCTCGCCCACGCTATGGAGCACCCGGCTATCCAAAGAATTCACGCAGAAGTAGACCGCGGGGTGTGCGAGCCTTTAAAACAGGAGGTCCCCGACCCCGTCTCCCAGCACCCTCAGAACGAACCTTAAGTGAGCAAACTGGAGGGCCTGGCTGTGATGTGAAACTTTGGGGGGCCCCTCCCCCGCTCTGCTCTAGGGGACAAAGCCGGAGCCTCCCCTCTGCGCTGCTGCTGCCGCCTTCCGGCTGAGGCTCTGCTGGAAGGAGGGCTGGCATGCGGGGCAGGCCGGGGACGCTGGGTCCAGCGCCCGCTCTCTGGGAACCGCCGTCCACCTGTCACAGCTCAGCCCGAGGGGCACTGACTCCCAGCCGCCTCCCACCACCATTTTTCTAGGTGCTTGGGGCGCCCTCTACATGGCGCCCTCCTGTGAGGCCACCCTCACTGACACGCAAGAAAGGGAGTCAGGATGGGGACCCGCCAAGCACCACCCCTCCCTCTCTCCTCAAAGTGCCTTTTAACCATGGCAAGCAGGTGGGGTGGGGCACACGTGTGAAAAGTAAGTTCTGTCTGTTTCCATGGAGTTTCCAGAAGCCAGTGTTTCCCTTCCCAGTTGCTGCTCCCAGAAGCCCCTTCCCAGAGTGCAGAGCCCTGAGCTAGTCCAGCTCAGGGGTCCTTTCATTTGCTTTGGCCGGCAGGTACCCATTCTCAAAGCCTGGCAGGAGGTAGCACAGGGATCCCTGGCTTTGCTGCTCCTCTGGGGGCAGACTGTCACATGCACACATCTGCTTCCTCTTCGTTCCCTCCTCTGCCTGGCCAGACCAGGCCTATGCTGCTTCTTCCCTCCATCAACTGACACTAATTGAATTTCTCAGGGCTGCTGCTTCTCTTTGCTTCTACCGTTTTTTTCTCTTGCCAGTCATCTGATACACTGACCTTGGCTATTCTCTGGCCTTCGTACCCACCCCAGCCCTCAATTGGCCTCCCAGATTGGCAATATTGACTTTCATTCTTGATGTCTTAGCTGGTCCACTTTATCCGCTTTTCCTTTTAGTGATGACATTAGGGAAATGATAGCGAATCGCCTATGAAGTAAGACTGTAGCATCGAGGCTGGGCTTGGACACGGAAGCAAGTAGAGGGCCGGCATGAAATGAAGACATTGAAAACCAGGGAAACAAAAGTGCCCAATGAAGTCAGATCAAGCTAGAGCTACAAGAATAACATTGTGCCATGAGCACCCCAAGGGGTCAGGGAAAGGACTCCCTGAGAAAGGTAGACTGGGGGTTCTTCTCCCTGACCAGCACTGCACCTGGAGATCCTGTCCAGGTGTGTCTGAATAGGTGTATGTCTCCAGGGCATCCTAGAAGGGTGTGAAGAGATCGGAGCAAATCAACCACCACGCCTAGCACTGCCCACCACTCCAAAAACCAAGCAAACGCAGAGCTTTAGACTCCACTCTGACTCGCAGTGGCCCCAAAAGGACAGAGTAGAACTTTCCTTGTGTGTTTCCACAGTTGTAACTCGTGACAAGAATGCAAAACCTCATTTTTCTCCTGTGGAGCTGCTGGTGGGTTTGAACTGTGGACCTGGCTGTTAGGGTTCAACTCATAATCCCCTTTAGCCTCCAGGCTCCATAAGAAATGGACCTGTATTTCTATGGGACAGATGGTTAACCAAAACTTCCTGCAAGCTCTTGGCACATTCCTGTGTACCCTGCTGTGTTCACACAACTAAACCTACACAGGGGCCAGGGGCTGCTCACCCCAGTAGATTGTGTCCTGCTGGCCCAACCTCACCCTCAGCCTCACTTCCTGATAGGATTTCTATTCTTTCTAGGCAGGGCTTGGGAGCCCGGAGGCTTCCAGCTGTGGGCAGGCTGAGCACCAAGGCGCTGGGAGTGAATTTTGCAGAAAAATGGACAAGTAACATTGGTAACTGTGCAGAAGCCTCGCACCACGTAGACACCACCCTCCACATACACTTTGCAGCTACTGGTCTACCCAGGTCATCTGAAATCACAATGCTTGCCTAAGAGGCACCAACTTGACAAAGTCGATAAACGAGATAAACGATTCCCTTCTGAAATAACAGTCATTCAACATATAAAAACCTCACATTTAAAACACACACACACACACACACACACACACACAGGACTGAGTAGATCTACCCCCCAAGCTTTCCACAGTCTACTATCTAGAACCTAGATTCTCCCTCCCTCAGAGACTGGTGACTTCGAACCTTCAACTTTTTAGCAGACTTCCGGTGAACTAGGGTTCCTTTTTTATTAAGCGCATACTCTCTGTGATTCGATTGTGTTTCACCTCCTAGAAAGTTCACTAGATGTTAGTGAAGACATCAGGCAAGGACACGCTGTGTCCTCTTTCCTCAGCAAAGCTCATCAGGGACACACCGGCAGTTCCCTGGCTTGGCTTGGTTTGGTACAAAGAAAAAGGGTGCTTTCCGATCCTTGCAAACAATAAGTTCAGGTTAATGTTTGGGTCCTGTGGGGCATCCAGTGAGGAGCTCTTCTGGAGTCAAAACCCACAGTCCCAGGCTTCTTGGGGTGGTCTCCGAAAGGGTGCGGGACCAGAGGGCTGCGGTGTTCGGAGCGCGATCCGGGAAGGGTTGGAGCGCCACCCACCAGCAGGGTCGCGGATGGCTGGGATGCTGCGGGGGCGGGGGTGGGGTGGGCGGCCAGCGCCGGAGGGCAGAGACGCTGCTGGCACCGAGCGGAGGGGGCTCGGGAAAGCCACTGGCGGGGTGGAGGCGGGCGGAGGAGAAAGTGAAGCCTCGGGCGGCGGGCGGCGGGTGGACGAGGAGGCCGCCGAGGGCAGGGAGCTGGAGGAGCGGGGCAGACGGGGGTGCGAGCCGCCGCAGGCAAAGAGGGACTGCTTCTCCCCATCCTGGACACCCAAACTTTCCTCCGCGAGTGACCGCCACGTAGCCCGAGGTTTCGATTGCCCAAACGCCCGGCGACCAAGTCATAGACCCCGTGGCCGTGGGGGGCGAAGAGGGGTGGGCCGGTCTTTGGCCAGAGCCGCGGCTCCCTCCAAAGGGCAGCCTGGATGGTCCTCGCCTCTCGCAGCCCGACCTGCCTCCGCCCAGACCGCAGGCCCGATGCGGCCCGGGCCACCGTTCTCGCAGCAGACGAGAAGGAATTTGCCGTCAAATCTTTGACCCGCGTGCGCTTCCACCCAAGAGAAGCCGGATCGACGCGCTTTCTCCGGTCACTTCTCTTGCTGTTTTTTTGTTTTGTTTTGTTTTTCCTTGTTTTTAAAAAATTTCCCCCCCTAACCTTCGAGTCTCACGATAGGTCAGAGTTTTGCGACTCAGAGCAAATTAAGATATTCCGCAGGAAGATTCGATTAAAACGCCGTCGGGATTAAAGACTGCTGACCCCAGGTCTGAGGCTGGGAGAAAATCCGCAGAGCTTGCCTACCGAGCGGCCGCTGTCGGCTCAGAAGGCGCTCCGGATTTGCCGACGAGTCCGGCTGATGATTGCAAACGGCCCTGTTTTCAAATGGAAATAAGACTTGCAAACTGATTATGTGGATTCAATCGGAATCACTCACTAGATACTCTTGTTTAAAACGTATTGAAAAAAGGACGATGGCTGGAAACCTCTGGAGCCAGCGTTCTCTCTTCTGGGGAGGTCGATCTATTTTTGCAACTTTTTGCCATTTGAGCGTGTTACAGCTAGCTAGTTACGTGGCCATTGTGGTAAGGGTTCAGACATGGTACACACACCTCCCAGCACCCCCTTCTAGAATCCTCTCCCCACCCCCTGCCGCCAAAGACCCTGCATTACGCACCCTGCATCCACTCCTGCCCCAATATTTTAACCCAAAGATCAGCTATACACCGCAAACCTCAGCTGTCACAAACACCAGCAGCATCCAACACACTTTGACCAGGTGCAGTTCTTTCAACTCCCTCTCTGCTACCAACTTTGGCCACCACGACCCCAAGTAAGCAAGCCCCCCAGCTTTCCCAGACACACAACCCCACAGAACCTATTTTATGTTGAAAGTTGTCAACAACAAATTCTGTGTTGGCTGGCATTGTAACGGTTAGAAACCGATTCATAAAGGAGGGTTAGCATCAACTATTGAGAGTGCCTAAACTGGCCTGGATTCCTCAATCCTCTGGTCTCAAAAGGTCCCAGCCCCCATCCAGTACTAGATTGGGGGTGGGGGAGAGTATCTTTTAGTTCAACGCTATTTCCAGAAAGTTTCCTCCATTTGATTTCATTCTGCAGCCAGGTAGCGTGGCGAGATTTCTAAGCTCTGATTGCTGCCTGAGTGGTGACTATGGTACATTGCAGGACTTTCCTGCTTTGCTGCCTCAGCAGTCCTGCCAGCCAGTGGTGATCTCTTTCAGTTAATATTTCAGGTTGGTGGATAGTAATAAACTAGTTACTTCCGCAGTCTTTCTGAAGCAGGCTCAGAAGGAAAGGAAGAACTCTACACCACTCAGCCCCTCCCTCCCCCTCGGCCCCCACCTAGGCTATGCAGCCCTCCAGGCACTGTCTGGTGCCCAGGTGGGCAGAGAGGTTTGATTATCTATGGCTTCAGTGTCTCCTCTGAAAAAGTCTGTCAAGGCAAATCAGGTTAGGAACCTGTGCTGGAAAGGAGACTGCGGGGACCCTATCTGTGCAGACTCCCCTCCTCTCTACTATACACAGCTGTAGTTAGATACATTAAACCATGAACCTGGCCTGGGGTAGACAGAGCAACCACCACAGAGGAACAAGCTATTGGTCCTTTTCGTGTTTCTACGGTAATTCCCAAATTTACCTCTGCAATTGTGCACTCAGCTCTGTGTGTGTGTGTGTGTGTGTGTCTTAGAAAGATTGGGTAAGTTGGTGTTGTGCGGGGGAGGGGAAAGTCCTTGTTTTCCTAGGGTTCTGGACACCTCAGAGCAGTAACTTTGGGAGAGAGGATGTGAAGGAAGAGACTGCCGTTCTGAGTGATTTTCCACAGAATAACTCCAGGATGGGGTAGCGGCTTGGGAAGAGTATCAAAGGATGCTTTTCATGGTCTGACATCTGATATTTGTAAATATATAGAGAAATGGCTTTTTTTAGTTGTTTTTTCTTGGGGGGGGGTGGATTTTTCCAAGAATCAGCAATTGCTACAAATCCTAGAAAAGCAGTTTCAAAAGCTCTGCCAGGCTACTCTGACGGAAAATTATTTCTAGTAACCAAAGGCAGGATTCCCAAATGTAGGACTGGTCGGTGGAGTAAGAAGTTTCTTCTTTTCTTGTTGTCTTCTTTCCACTCCTCCATGAAGACTGAAATCCAAGCATATTTGCTACAAATGAAGAAGAGAAACCTTTGCACTTGTCTTGGCTACTTAGGCAGTGTGGTTCCTGCTGCCGGGCACTGCTGGGGGGTGATGTAGGTGTGGCAAATGAGAAGGATTTCTGTTATGGATGGCTTCAAGAAGTCTCACCCACGGCTGGGGGTTCAGGCACCAAGCTCAATTTCTTGAAAGTAAATGTTGGCAGTTTCCCAAGACCTCATTCCGTTTTCTGAGTTCCACATAAAAAAATAATTTTAGGTTTAAAGTGATCAAAACGAATGAAGTTTTTTTATCATTTGATATTTTTTAAAACAGAGTAATCGATTTAATGTAGCATCTTAAAGAGGTAGTGAATACGTCCAACTTTTTCACATGTAACAGGTTTAATACAGTCCCCTACTAAGAGAATTTTATATAACACCTCTCTCTTTGGGTAGATTATAAAATAGATAAGTACATACATGATAGATGGATGCATATGTGCATATATTTATATACATAACTATATCCACACAAATATCTGCATACAACCATTTATGGACAGAGAAATCAGAATCACATGTGAATAGTATGTGGAGACAAAGATTTCTCTTTTAAAAGGTCTATTGTTTGCAGCATTTATGCTTGTGTTTTATTTTCATTTTAAGCAAAATTCTAATAATGATCTATTTAAATTGCAGCATCTTGCAAATGACAAAAGAAAGAAATGAATTTGATCTCATTCTTCCCATAACTGTGCTTCAACTCTTAATAACAGAAGTAATAATGTTTAGAAAACAGGAACAAACAGAACATATTTGTAAATGAGGAGAAGGACAGCAGCAGACGCTGTGTGTCGATGTGCTCCGAAGTCAGGGCTTGGGTCACTCGCTACCAGGGAGAAACATGACACAGCTGACTTCCATGCCGGCTTCTGGTGAGGCACATATTGTACTGCTAAGTTGCTGAGCTCCATGATTTGAAAATCATCCAGCATAGTTCAGAAATTCGACTAGGACTTTGTGGTGTGGTGTGGTGTGTGTGTAGCTGGGGTGGTGGTGGTCTCGATTCCCTTCAGCAAAGCAGCTATTTCTGACTACTATCCACTCTCAATTCCTCCAGCTCCTTGACTGGACCAGTTGGCTGAAGTGAGCGTAGGGGATAGGAATCTATTAGCAGAAACCACTAGCAAAAGGGGTCAGAAAAGTTTCTGTGTTTCAAGTGGAGGTAGGAGCCCAAAGTGAGCTTCAGAGGAGGTGGCTTGAAGCCTTAGGAACCCCAAACTGCACAACCCTAAGAAACGGCCACCAGGAAGTCCGGAGGGCTCAGAGGCAGGCCGGCGGTGTCCTGGTCTGCTCACAGGACGGATTACGGACAATATCCCACCTATCCTTCCAGAGACCCAGGCCTGACAGGCTCATTTCATTCAAAAAGAAAGCAGGATTTTAAACAAACAAGCAAACCAAGTCTGAGAGCCACAGCACCCCAGACGCACATCTCTCCCACAGTCTGTCTAGTTCTCCACAAATAAAACCGCCTGTGCGTTCCGTTCCTCGCGGTAGTCCTTGGGAGTCGGAGACACTTCTCAAGAACTGGAGAACATGCGATCAGAATTCCAGACAGCTTCTCACAACTCACTTGTTTATAGAAAATGAATGTCTGCCTGGCTTGCTTTCATTTCAGGAAAGGGGTCAGTCTTTATCAGCATAGTTCACACAGATCCTGGATCCCCCCCTCCCTTATCTAAAATTGACCCGCTTTTAAGATAAAGACATAATAGAGAAAGCGTTGACCTTACCTGGTCCCTAATAAGGTGGAAGTCAGAAAACCCCGCTCTCATTTCTCCTCTTATCCAGACTCCTGCTACCTTTTGTGCACTGGCGCCTGCAGCAAGCCCGCCACGGGCGCCACCCGCGGGTCGGCGCGCTCCCAGTGCTGGGCCTCTAAAGGCTGAGCAGTCTTCCTCAGGGCCTCCAAGTGGCAGACCCTGAAGCCAAGCTCCCTAGTCCTGCCCCAGGGAGGCCGAGAATCCCCGAGGGGCTCCTGAACAAGTCTTGGAAAGACTCAGCCCCAGCAGTGGAAAGTAAAGGGGCGGCCCTGAGGTCCCTGGGCTGGGGCTCCGGGACTCCAGGCTCCAGGAGTGGGACCCAGGCCCATTTCTCGCCAGGTCGTCGGGGGTTTGGCTCTGAATTCACCCGCCGACCCTGTGCGACTTCCCATCCGGCCAGTCCAGTCCTGTCCTGGAGTCGCTATCCCCGTGACTGTGACATTCTCTACTCCGGCCCGCCTGCCGGCTTCTGGCCTCCCGCTGTCCCTGCCGGTGCTCCTGTCCCTCCAGCCCAGGGCGTCTCAACTCCTCTCCGGGAGCCTGGGCCCAGCCAGCTGCTAGGGCTGCCTTCCTGCCTCTCGGGTTGGAGCCGGGAGTCCCCGAGTTGGGGCGGGGGTGGGGAGAGCTTTGGGATGCTAAACATCAAACAAGCCAAGCCCGGGTTTCAGGCCCTGAAGCCACTAGAGCCGCTCTCCAGGACTCTCGAGAAAGTCCTCGTGTTTACACGGAGGGGTGGGGGTGGGGAAAGGAGGCCGGGGACTGGGGCTGCAAAGTCTCCCCTGTCCCCACAACAAGGGAAGCCTAGGGTGGGGTAGGGGTGCTGAGGCTGGGGGCTCCTTCAGATTGGTGGGGGTCTAGGGGTGAGCTTTGCTGCCCCCACACCTGGGGGACCTTCTGGTCCTTCCAGGCACCACAGCAACGGCGGCATCCCCAGAAGGCGGGTGTCTCCAGGGCCAGAACCGAACTGTGGAGGCCTACTGGGAAGAGGCATCCCAGAGAGGAGCCCGAATGGCAAGGGTCCCCCGCAGGCTCGTGACCTTCTGGCGCTGCACCCAGCAGGCACCTAGTTCCTCATTCGGAAGCCTTATAGTATGATTCTTGGAGCTGTGAACAGGGCCGGGCGGGCCAGGCGAGGGAGCTGGAGGGCCCTGCGTGAGTGAGTGATGGGGAGAACCCGCTGAGGTGCGGTTTGCGGAGGTTGCATTTGCAGACTCCCCCGTCCCCCAGAAACTCAAGAAACCAGACTTCAAACTAAGCAGCCCGCCCCAGAAGGCGCTGGGTGGAGGGGCAGTATGTGTTGGAAACTTCATCCGGAGTTTAGGCTGGCAAGGCTACTTCCCCGTCTTGCCCCAGCTTCTGCAGAGCCAGGGGCTACTGAACTGTGGAAGGGAGCTTCCACTCAATCCTCCACATCAACCCCCGCCCCTCAAATCGGGCCCTACAAACAGACTGCGATCACAGACTCTCCCTCCCTGTCTAGGCTTCTCACTCTAGTGTTCAAACTTTTGGGGATTTTGTTGGCTCTCTAAAATGGAAAGTCTACAGAAATTCACCCCAACACTCTCAAGCCAACCATCTCTGCACCTCAGACTCCTCTCCTGATATGGTATGTTGTATCTCAGGAGCCAGGCCCAGTTTCCTGGGCACAGAAAGCCCACCCTGGCCTCCAGTCCCAAATCATCAAAGAAAAGGAGTCCCTGAGAAGCCAATGAATGGACTGCTGGGGGGAGGCAAGGATCCATGGGAAGGAGGGAGGGGTGGTCAAGAGAGTGGAAAGAAACAGAATGCAATAGAGGTGGGGGTGGGGATAGAGAGAAAGGAAGAAGGAAGGAGAGAAGCTAGGAAAAGTTCAAATTCTAGGTGGAAAAGTTCAAATTCTAGTGGATACAAGCCCAACATGAAGGAATCTTCCCCAATCAAACACACTTGCAGGCTTACAGGAAAAGTGCAGGGGACCTCTTCCATCTGCAAGCCGCCAGGGCCGCCTTTACTGTGGAGAGGGAGGGAAGGATTACCTGCCCTTCCAGGGGTTCCCGAATCTCCCTATACACTGCCAACCCTTCCAACCCTACTCCTTGTGCCAGCCACCCTGCCACTCCAAAAGGTTCCCCAACTCTCCCCTCTGGGCACCAGAGAAGACCAGAAAATTATAGGTCAGAAATTACAGTTAAAAGATGACTTTTTTGGGGGGGTGTATTATTTTTGTTTTCCTAGGGACAGGAGAAAGATTCATTACTGCAAAGAGTTCTGAAGCCAGAGTTGAAAACTGGTGGAACAAAGAACCAACCCCCAGCCCACAAAGTCCTGGGCGGCATCACCAAGTCACTGACCCAGTTCCACACTGCCAGAGGCCAGAGAGGCCAGGACGCTGAGCTCCTCAGAGATGGCTCTTTTAGAGCAGGCAGAAAACTCAACTCTAATGATGCCTGGGGCCACTCTCATGAAAACAGCCTCACACCTAGCCGACAGATTAGAAATGAAGATCTGCTGTCCAAATTTACACAGGCGACCTGTTCCATTTTTACAAACGAAATCTAGCTCATTCGGGCGTATTTAAAATGCGTGATCAGGTGGCCCGGCTGCTTTTAGCCCCGGGCTCAGCTGTATATGACCACACTGAAAGTACATCTGGGATTGACAACATCAGAAGCTTGGCTCAGAAAATTTGTTCTCCCTCTCCCCCTGACCTAAAGTATCTTTTCTCCTCTCTGCTGACAACTCCTAGCACCCAAACCTTTCTAAACCAAATACCTTCTCTGCACAGGGCAAGCCTCCCCTTAGCTGACCCTCTTGGTTGATTCCTGGCCCTTTTAGTCCCTAAACAATTTGATTCCAGCCAGCCAGGGAGGAGAGCCCTTAACTAAGAAAAGAGTCATGTAAACTCAAATCAAAACCAAACCAAAGGAGGCTTTTTAATCAGAAAAAGGATCTTTTTAATTTGTATAATTTATTAGAAGCTTCTTAAGAACTATATTTAAGCCAAATATCTACATAAGTTACAACAGAAAAAGACTGACGCCGCAAATACCAAACTGCCAAATAATATACACAGATTTGTCAATGCCCATAAAAAAATGTGAGGGGCTAGGGCTGGGGACTGGATTTCTTTTTACAACAAAATATACAGATTGCTAAAAACTAGGCGTTTAGTCCAACTTTGACAGCGTTTTACAGCTACAAGTTCACATCAAACATAAAACAATTCTCCTGGGGCCACAGAGGCCCAGCCCGAGCCTGGGCGGGCCGGTGGGCGCCAGGGAGGGGGCTCTCCCTTTGTGTCAGTGACAAGTGAGTTCTGTCGAAGAGTCTTTCCTCTCCCCAGTCCCGTCCCCGCTGCGATAGAAATCCTGGTATTTACAAGAGCGTCCACTTTGCTGGTGGAGTGCACCCAGAGTGAAGTTTGTGATCTTTAAGTCCAAAGCCATGCCAGCGCAGAGCCCTCTCCAAACTGTGCCCCGCCCGGGCGTGGGAAACCCAGGCGAATCACCTAAGAGACACCCCCCAAAGCGGTTCTGGGTCCTTCTGTTTAAAGACTCCTTAAAGAATTGGATTCGCATGGTTGTTGCTTTTATTTTCTTAAAAACAAAACAAAACAAGTTTTTTTGGAAAAGAAAGAAAGGAAAAAGACGTCCAGCAGTTTGGCTTTTGTGGGTTTTCCGCCCTCGGTCTACATGGGGGCAGGTCCTTCAGAAAAGTCGAAGCGCGTGGAGCAGAGGGCGGATGCTCGTCTGTGAGGCAGGCGGCGGGAGCGGTGAGGCGGGGCGCGCGGGGCTCCGGCGGCCCGCGGCCCCTCACCAGGTCCGACCGTATAGCAAGGTGGAGCAGGACATGGTGCCGTAGTCCGAGCCCGAGGAGTTCAGGTGGGACAGGCTGGAAACCTGGCCCTGCAGGGCCGCGGGGCTGGCAGCGTGGTGCGCCAGGTCCGGACTCTGGCCCGCGCTGCCGGGCTGGTGGCCTGGGTGTGCGCCCAGGCCCGGGCCGCCGCTGCCCACTGAGATGGCTGCGGCCGCCGCTTGCGCGGCCTGCGCCTGCTGCTGCGCCTGTTGCTGCGCGTGGCCCTGCAGGCCCGCGGCGCCCGGCGCTGGGGCGCCCGCCTGGCACGGCTTGCCGTCTTTCACCAGGACCGGCACGGCCACGCGGCGCGGCGACTGCTGCTGCGCCTGCTGCTGCTGCGGACAGCCCGCGCCCCCGCCGGCCCCGCCGCCCCCGCTGTCTTGCTGCAGCTGCTGCTGCGCCGCCTTGTCCTTGGCCTGCCGCTTCATCTTGTAGCGGTGGTTCTGGAACCAGATCTTGACCTGCGTCGGCGTCAGGTGGATCATGCTGGCCAGGTGCTCGCGCTCCGGCGCCGACAGGTACTTCTGCTGCTTGAAGCGCCGCTCCAGCTCGTACACCTGCGCCTGCGAGAAGAGCACCCGGCGCTTCCGGCGCGGCGCGCTCGGCAGCGGGGCCATGTTCTTGCTCACGTCCCCCAGCGAGCCCAGGCCGCCCATGCCGCTCATGTTCATGCCGCTCGCCGGGCCCATGAAGCGGGAGACTGTAAGCGACAAACGCACAGCGTCGGTCCGGGCCGCGGGCCGCTCCGGGCCAGCCTGGCCCTTCCGCGCCCTGAGCCCGCCCCGACGGCGTCCTCCTCCCCAGGCCGCCACACACGTGCAGCCGCCCGGCCAAGCCGGCGCGGGCCTCAGGCCGGGTACCCCGGGGGCTTGGCGGGAGGACCCCCGCCGCCTCCCTCCCGGCCCGGCTCCCTTGCTCCCACTCCTCTGTGCAAGAGCCCCGCGCGCCGCGGTGCCCGGCTCCTGCGAGAGGCGCGGGCTGAGCTGGCCCGAGGCTGCCCACTGGGCCCGGGGGCGAGCTGGGGCCCACAGCCCATCCCGACTCGGCCAGCGCTTAGTGGGGCAGGGGGTGGGGAGGCGTTCACTTGGGAAAGTTCAGTCCCCTGACTCTGCCTCTGGGCCGTTCGCCCAGGGCACCAGCGCGGCCCGTTTGGAGCCCCCTGGCAGGCACTGCGCCCTCCCGCCAGCGGAGACCCCCCCCCCAGCCGCCCCCTAGCCCCCACCCCGGCCCAGCCCCAGCGCGGTGGCCTCCCAGGCGGCTAGGCCTCGGCTCCCGGCGCCGCGGGCGCCCCGACTCCCCTCGCCCGGAGGGTGGAGTCCCCGCGCTCCCAGAGGTCTCTGGCGCCCGACAGAGTCCAGGAACCTGCCGGCCGGCCCTAGCGCCTCTGCCTGCACTGCAACTAGCCGCTCCCGCGCGCCCGACTCCCTGGCGCCGCTGCCTGGCAGCCCAACCTGCTGGCCAGCGCGCCGCCGGCCGGCGCGGCGCCTTCGGAGCGGCTGTCCCCACGCGCCCCCCGCCCCCCGCGCGCTCGGCCCGCGGCCCCGCCGGGGATCGGCCTCACTTACTGGCGGGGAAACGCGGGTCCGGGTTGGCGCCGTACCATCCGGGGCCCGAGGCGCTGTTCCGCATGGTGTCTTGGTAGGGCGGCAGCTCGCTCATGTTGCCCAGGTTGCCGTTGCAGTAGCCCCCCACGGCGGAGTGCGAGAGCTGGGGCACCCCCGCCGCCGTCATGTGGTAGGCGGCGGTGACGGCGCCGTGGTGCCCCATGGCGTGCTGCTGCATGGCCGCGGCCGGCGGCGCCGCCTGGCTCTGCCTGTACGCCGCCAGCGGAGCCCCGAGACCGCCGCCCTCCATGCCCACTTTCTTGTAGCTTTCCTCCAGGGGACTCAAGATGTCAGACACTGAGAACGGAGTCGTGTGCTTTGGACTCATCGACATGATTCGGCGGCGGCTGGAGGAGGAAGGAAGAGGAGGAAAAAAAAGGGAGAGGGGGAAGGCGAAGCCTCGCTGCTTTTTTTTCTCTCCCTTTGCCAAATATTCTGGTGTTACCTTAACGCCGATCTTGTTGGATGTACACGTAACGGAGTGGACCGAGTCCGCCTTAATTGGCTTGAGTGGAGGCTCGGGGGCTGCCTCGCGTTTGTTTTAGCCCGGCGCCAGGTTTTAGGCAGCCACCAGAGGCGGGGCGTAAGCGCTAAAGCAACAAGACAATAGAAGCCTACATCTTGCCCGAGATAATTAGCTTACATGCTGATGACAAGGTAAACACCTTTAAGTTTCACTTGTCAGGATTTTGAGGTCTCTAGGAGAGATAGAAAGAGAGGCAGAGACACGACCCGACCCCCGACGTTCCTTTCCCCCTCCCCCGGCACCCCCACCCCCAAATTTTGTGGGGTGCCGGCGGCGGCGCGCGGGGGAGGCGGAGGAGGAGGAGGCGGAGGGAGCCGAGAGCGGGGAGGGCAGGAGGTGGGGTGGGGAGTAGCCCGCCGAGGAGGAGGCTTGCTGGGGAGCAAGGAAGGTGACTGCAGCTTTGCGACCAACTTGCCGAGTTACGAAGTGGAACCTCGTTCCCATTGGGTCGGGGTTCCCTGGGCGGGCGGAGACCGGCCTCGAAGGGGGCGGGGGGGGGGCGCCAAGGGACGGGGTGGGGGGTTCACCTGAGCCTGCCGGGGCTGCTCCTCCCTCCCGCCGCGGCCTCCCAGCCCCGCGCCTTCCCAGCGCCTCCGGACCACATCGGGCTGCGTGGCGCAGAGCCCCAGCCGCCACCAGCCGAGCGAGAGAGCCTGGGGACGAAGCCTGGGGCCGCGCCGTTGGTCTGCGTGTCTGTCAGTCTGTCTGGCTCTTCTGCCGCCGTCAGAGGGACACCCTCTGCTCCCCGCCCCCTTTCCCCCTACCCGAGAGAACCTGCGCGGGCGGGCGGAGGGGGCGCTGAGCAGGGGACCGGCTGTAGCCGCGATGCTGTCCCAGGTCTCTGCGCCCCCACCCCACCCCCGCTGAGGGGCTTCTCCGAGGGCCAAGTCTCCCACCTCACGCCCCCTCATCCAAAACTGTGGCGCTTTCTCCCCACCCCCGTCTCGACCTGGAGGAGCTCACGCCCCGCCGCCGCCGCCTGGACTGGGAGAAGGGGGCACTACAGGGAGGGGCCATCAGTGCAGTTGCCCCACCTCAAACAAACCTGGTGTCCCCGACCCTCGCCCATCGCCCGGGCACGCACGATTCTAGGGCTGGAGCTGACTTTCCAAGGACATCAGAGTCCCAGCACACAAGCCCCAGGGCCACGCTCTTGTCCCCTCTGGTGCCTTTGGAAAGGAGCAGGCGCCGAGCGGTGCGCGCCCGCCTGCCTGTTGCGGCTCGGAACAGAGCTTGAGCCCAGGCGGGTCAGCGGGCCGGAAGCGGGGAATCCCGAGGCGGCAGCCGCGCAGCGACCGGAGGCTGGACTGGGTCTCGCCGTTGCCCAGAGCTTAGCCATGCAAACGTGCACTCTCTTTCCTGGGAATGACCAAATATCTTTGTTTAAAGTGGTGGCGTCAATGGCCAGTTGCTTTGTGGCCACGCTGGATATGAGTTGATGAGGATCACTCTGCTTCAATTGGGCGCCTCTCGACCGGCAAGCAAGAAACTGCTTAGGAGGAAGTGGGTTTCCTGTCTGCGCGTTCCCAGGCTTCAAGAGTGATCCCCACTCCTGGAGGGTCCTTAGGCGCCTGGTGAGGAGGAGCTGTGGGTGGTGCTCCCCGCGCCAGGCCAGGGGTCCGCTGCGCTGCCCCTGCCAGGCCAAGGAGGAGTGGACAGCAGAGCGGGACTGTGAGCCTCACACATCTTGAGACCAGCTCGAGCTTTGGGACCCTTGGATGCTAAACGCTTTGGGTTTTTTTCCTCCCCTCCCAGCCGACACCCTGCCGTCTCTGGGTGTTTTAACCCCCTCTTGGGGCTGGGAGGGTAGAGTGCTCTCTGGCCGAGCAGGGGTCTGGGCACTTGGTAAGGCATTTCAAAGAGGTTTGTTAAAAATTGGTTTTTGATTTTCCAGTTTCTTTTCAATCCTTGTAAGAGGGAGCTCCCAGTGGTAAACAAGCTGCTTTGGACGATTTAATGCAGCAAGTTAGGCTCCTTTTTCATTAATAGGAATTACAGAGTGGAACGTTGTTTGTTTACTTTCTAATATTGAATCCCCTCCTTGAGCCGTGCACCGCACTCACTCCGCCAGCACACAGGCATCATCGGGACTTGCTTTTGTGGGCCTTTTCACCCTATACGCGGAGGGAAAGAGAAAACTCAGCTCATCTAGTTGGAGGCCCACTCCCATCCCAACTCCCACCTCTGGTCTTGAGCTCAGATCCCCCTCTCCTCTAGCCCCCACCCCCACCCCCCAGGCAGGGGGTGGGCTGTGGCAGATGACTGCCAGTATTGCTCCTGAGAAGCATTGCCAACTGCGTTGCCACCCCAGAGAGAGAGTCCAGAAACAGAGCAAGCGCCTCACTGTTCCTTCTCTGGGGGGGGGGGCGCTCTCCAGAAAGATGCAGATCTCACCAACTGCGCCTTGGTCCATGTGGTGTCTATTTGAGTCCCCAGAGCACAGAGGTGCCTGTGACGCAGAGCCCACACAACTAGGAAAGGGAGCCAACCTTGGCCCCGCTTGTGCTCTGAAATAGAGGTTTAGCTGTAGGGCTGGTGGGTTTTCAAGGCACTTGTCTTTTCTCCCTTTCCATTATTTCCAACACGCCAAGTGTAGAACGTCTTCCATCTCTCCTAGGCGCAATGTCATTTCGAAGTGGAGCTCATGAGATCAGGCACATACATACAAGCGCTGGCAAAACAGTTCAGTGACAGAGTGGGAAATCTATAGTACTCCCTCCCTGGCCACTTTAGGCCCAGACCTAAATGAAGGGAAGAGTTAGGATGGCACCCACGGTCCAGTGGCCATACCATTTGGACCATCATCCCTTGGTGCCACTTTGCAGCAGGACTGAAAGTCTGGGTGCATGTGCTCAGCAGCTACGCAGCAGACCTACTACTTGAGGCCACAAGAGCTAGGGACTTCAGTTGTCCAGTTTCCCGCCCACCCCCTAACCCCCAGCATAGGAGACTCACAGCAGGTGGCGGGACTGCACAAAGCAGGAGCCAAAACCCTCATGGGAGACAGGCAGTGACTTCCGCCCACACCCCCTTCTCAATCTGTACTGTTTTCAACCTCCTTCTGAGCTCACCAGCTCCCACCAGCCTGGGCCATTGCAGCGCCTTTCATCTCTCTGTTCTCTCTCTCTCTCTCTCTCTCTCTCTCTCTCTCTCTCTCTCTCTCTCTCTCTCTCTCTCTCTCTCTCTCTCTCTCTCTCTCTCTCTCTCTCTCTCTCTCTCTCTCTCTCTCTCTGTGTTTCTCTATTACACACACACACACACACACACCAATAGCCCCACACTCTTCCAGCCATGCAGCACTGCCAAAGATGAGTGTGCCTTGTAGGGAAAAGGTCTAGAAGGGCTTAGTGAAGTGTACAATCTCCGTAGTCCCTCCCCTGCCTCCGCATAGCCTGTGCCTCTGAGATGCATCTCCAATAGCATGACCTCAAGGAAATCAGTGTTTCCCCAAGGGAAGTGTTCAGAAACCCCAAATCCAGCCGGAATTCTTTAATCCTGGCACAGTGAGTGGGGCAACCTTGGAGAGCCCACCATTGACCCCTTGGCCACCAGCACTGGAGGGCTTCAGAGTGCTCTTCTCCTTCCTGGGGGGCAGCCTGTGGCTGGATGAGGAATACCAGGCAGCACAGTGGGGTTGTAGGCTCAGGAGTATGGAAGAGGCTCCAAGTTGCTCCCCAACAGAAGAATGGCCAAAGGGTTCCCCGCCCCCCAGTGTGCTTTCTTTGAAGGCCTAGAGCACAGACTCTGCCAAAGAGCGCGGTGCCCACCGCACTCTGGGTTGGGACAGGCGGGACCGTGTTTCTCCACTCTTGCTACCTCTCCAATAATCCTGTTTATGGTCCTTCACACCACTCCGGGGCCACTGGCTACCAAGTTTCCTGGCGGTGTTATTTTGCTCCGCATTTAATCGCAATTCGTAATGTATTCAAATCTACTAATTGCCGGGTTCTGGGCCAAGGCTCTATGCTAGGCCTGGAAATGCAGCCGTAGCTCCTACCTGCTTGGCGCTTACACTCTACCAGTAAATCACTCCAGAAACCTGTTACACTGAGACAGATATGATTCCACCCAGATAGCAAGCATGGTAAGAAAGGTTTGTACTTGGCTGTCCACACCACCGCCTGATCTTCAAGTGTTCCTGGGCAGTGGGAGGTGGGAAGGGCACTTGTGTTAACTCAGAAGTCCTGGGGTTTGAGATTGGCTTTGCCACTTCCAGTAATGAGGCACACCTTATCTGGCGGGTTTCTGCTACACTGTGGGACCGCGCAAACTAAAATGGTGTGCCTTCTGCCTCCTCTCTTCTGGATGAGATCCTGGCCTGTTTTATTTCCCCTGGACTCTCCTATCAGCTCAAGAAATGGTGAATGAGGGGAGAAATATCAGCGCCTATTTCCTGGGCTGTGGAAACGCTCCAGGCTTCCCTGTGTGTCGTTTTTCAGGATCGCTGTGCTAGGAATCTAAATAATTAAGGGTGAGCTCATGGGCGGGAGTGTCTCTAGTCTAAAAGCCTCTGGTAAATGTAAGGTCTTTTCGATTCTGTATCTTGGTTTCTAGAAAATGGAGTGGTATTTCTATTTTGCGTTTAAATCCAGGTCTCCGGTGACAGAAGAGTGTAGGCTTCAGCGCCCAGAGGGAGGGAGACCAGAACGCAGCTAGGTGCTGGTGGTCAGTAACCATAAATGCCTAGATGCATGAAATCCTGGGACCGGCTTCTTGGTTCCTGCCCCTGAAGACTCTCCCAGTGGTGGTCCCTCCAAGATCTTTCCCAAAACACCAGACCAGAGGGCCTCCAGGGACCCATGTGAGGCCTGGAGGTGCGCTGCTGAAGAAGGCATTTGAAGATGCTGTTCCAGAAAGCAGTACTGAAGGCGCATGCTCCAACTATCTGGGTCCTTGAGGACAACCCTTCTATGGGGGACGCTCTCTCCAGTTTGAGGGCTAGAGGGTGGCAGGGAGGGGGGAGGGAGGTTCCTCTACCACCTCTTTCTTTCCCCTGGTGCCCGCGGAGGTGAGTGAGTGGGAATGAGAGCGACCCTGCGGTGGAGCGGTCTGGCTCCCAGACTTGGTTGGTGTGGACTAACCGCCCCCTTTGCCACCTCAAGCCCTCCAAGGGTCTTGGAACTCACTTCCTTCCAGGTCACTCAGTTGGAAGCCTGGATTCAACTCACTCCAAGCTATGTGGAGAACCCCCTCCCGCTCCTCCGGGCGGCCCTCAGGAAGAGGGCGGTTGAGGGGGGCCGGGAGGAGGATGGAGTAGGGATGGAATTTGGGACCCGGTTGGAAAGTAGAGAGCCGGGCAAAACTCTGGGTCAGAAACACCCTTTGAAAAATGGAAGAACTAAAATGGGAGTGGAGAGTGGAGGGGACAAAGGTAGTGAGTGGGTGGGAGACCCAGAGGCCCTCCGGAGACAGACGTGCCGGCCTCCTGGGGATGCCGCGGTGAACCCGCTTCGTCTGGTTCGGCTCCAGTTCTTGGCTCTGGTTTGGATTGAGAGCCTTTAAGCGGGCAGGCGGGCGTGGGTTCTGGAGAGACCGGAGCCGCCCTCCCCAGGGGCCAGGCACGCGCGGAGGGGCTCGGGTGCGCACGTGCTGTGTGGGTTGGAGATTGCGGAAAGGACGGCGGGATCCTCTTGGTGGCGCGGCCGCTTCGCGCCAGGCCCTGCACAGCTGATGCCTTCCAGCGCATCCCGAAAGCCGCCTCCGCTGTGCGCGCTGGGGTCCGGTTTCTCCGGAAGCCGGGCGGGGAAGCTCGGCCCCCTGGAGCCCCGAGGGCGAGCCTTGCCCGAGAGCTGCCAGCGACTCGGAGGTTCCCCTCCTCCTTCAGCGTCCCACCTGGGCCCTTCTCCCCAGCGCGTGGCCCAGGCGCGGTTTCAAGTGGTCGCAGTGCAGACTCCAGCCCCAAAGCTCAGGCCTGCCTGGGACTCCGACAAGGCTGGCATCCCCGGGCTGCCCCGGACTTTCCGTCTGGCTCCAACCTTGGCCGAGCGAGACGATCCGCAGCACCCTCTTCCGGTCTTTCTGAGAACTGCCGCCTGCGGGCGCTCCTGGGAAGTTTGGCTTCAGGGGCAGCCAGGCGAGATGGCTGGTGGTCGGAGCTTCCCGCTCCGCAATCTTTGCCCACCGCAACTCTGCCTCAGTTTATACGCCCGTCCGCTTAGCCGGAAATTCATTGGTCAAGCCAGAAGTCGCTAGCTAGTTTTGGGGGTCCCCCAGCCTCCTTCACCTGCTATTTGAAAGAGACCTCTTCCAGGACAGTAGCTGGAGTACAACTCTCAGCCATCCCGCGCCACCCCACCCCCGCCCCCGCCATTATAAACAAACAACAAAACATTACAGTTGTCTCGAGTTGCTTCCGACTCAGAGCAGAACTCCGTAGGGCAGAATCGAACTTATTTTCCAGGCTGTCGTTCCTGCACGTTTTGAAGAAGCCTTCCACATCTTTCCCCAGAGCAGAACCGCAGACATCTGCGTTAGCAGGTGAGCTCTCAAGCACTGTCCTGCCCCGGCTGCAGGGGAAACCCAAAGCCCTGCTCTCGGATGATTAGTCTTGGAAGGTCTTTATGGGATTTTCTTTTCGAAAAGAAAAGACTAGACTCGAGGAAGCAGCAAGCCCTGCTGCTTGGCTGTGGAAACAGTAGAGGCATACAAGACAGTGCAGCCAGCACACGCCTGCGAGTAGCCTCATGCACTAGAGCTCTGGCAAGGAGACCCCCAGCCAGGCGTTCTACAGCCCGACAGACTCCCCACTCTCGGACCCCTTGTCAAAACACCCCTCTCCATCCAGTCTCAGAGGCCTGATCTTCTCCACTCAGACAGAATTGGAAAGGCCTTCCGAAAGCCTGTGGAAAATGGAACAAAATAGAATGGGATTTTGCCCCGAACGTTTGGAAAGGCCCTGGTATCTTCTCTCTTTACCCATTCTGTAACACACTTGTTTTACTGTAACCGAAGTACAAGAAACTGCACATGTTTACAACATACACCTTTGGATGTATGTCTACATCCAGGAAACCGTGGCCGCCCTCAAGATAATGACCACATTTAACGCTTCAACAGTCTCTCACTCCCCTTTGTAAGCTCTCTCTCCTTCTCCCTGACCCCATCGCCCTCACTAGACAATCACTGATCTCCTGTGGGCCACTACAAATGTTCATTTTCTAGAATGTTGCATTAATGGAACCGAACATCCCATAAACTGGGGAAAGGGAACTGTAGGAATCCAGAACATGCTTTGGGAAATGAGAAAGTTACCTTGTTTGTAGGACTTTAGTTTCTGCTTTAAGAGAGTGTGATTACACTGTGGAAATCACTCTCCATCTGATCCCGCCACACTGAGGCAAAACACTAAGGGGTGCAACAGAACAGCAAGGGAAAGCAGTGGGGAGGTCCCCAGGGAATGCTGAAGGTGGACTTTGGCGCCAGGGCGTGTTGCCCCAACACAATGGACTGGAAAACACTCCAAAAGGCCAACAAAGAGTTCTTGAACTAACTACAAGCTTTTCTTTCTTGTTGTGTTTTGTAATTTTTTTGTCATTGGTTTGTTGTTGTTTTGTTGTATATTGTTGCTTGGTTTTGCTCTGTCTTGTTTTTGTGCATGTTATTATCTCCGCAGGTCTGTCTAAATAAGATAGGATGGATGAACAATCTGGAGGAGAAAGCAATGGGACAGACAGTCCTGGGGAGACATGGGAGAGGAGGAGGTGTGAGGAAAGGTAGTGGTTTTAACAAACCCAGGGACAAGGGAACAACAAGTGATCCAAATTGGTGGTGAGGAGGGTGTAGGAGGCCTGGTAGGGCGTGATCAAGGGTAATATAACCAAGAGGAATTACTGAAACCTAAATGAAGACTGAGCATAATAGTGGGACAAGAGGAAAGTCAAAGGAAATAGAGGAAAGAGCTAGGAGGCAAAGGGCATTTATAGAGGTCTAAGTAAAGTCATGTACATATGCAAATATATTTCTATATGAGGATGGGGAAAAGTATCTATGTGCATATATTTATAGGTTTAGTATTAAGGTATCAGATGGACATTGGGCCTCCACTCAAGTACTCCCTCAATGCAAGAATACTTTCTTCTATTAAATTGGCATTCTATGATGCTCACATTCCCGACACAACTGCTGAAGACAAAGCAAATATGGTGAAAAAGCTGAGGGTGCCTGGCTATCAAAATATATAGCATCTGGGGTCTTAAAGGCTTGAAGGTAAACAAGCGGCCATCTAGCTCAGAAGCAACAAAGCCCACATGGGAAAAGCACACGAGGCTGTATGATCATGAGGTGTTGAAGCGATCAGGTATCAGGCATCATCAGAACAAAAAATCTTATCATAGTGAATTAGGGGGGTGTGCAGAGTGGAGACCCAAAGCCCATTTTCAGGCCACTGGACATCCCCTTATAGAAGGGTTTCGAGGAGGAGATGAGCCAGTCAGTGTGCGATGTAGCAATGATGGAACATACAACTTTCCTCTAGTTCCTAAATGCTTCTTCTACCCCCACTATCATGATCCCAATTCTACCTTACAAATCTGGCTAGACCAGAGGATGTACACTGGTACAGATAAGGAACTGAAATCTAGGGCTGATGATCTCTTCAGGACCAGGGGTGTGAGTGGCGAGACTGGGAGATTAGAAGGAGGGTGGGCTGGAAAGGGGGAACCGATTACAAGGATCTACATGTGAATTCCTCCCTGGGGATGGACAACAGAAAATTGGGTGAAGGGAGATATCAGACAGGGCAAGATACGACAAAATAATAATTTATAAGTTATCAAGGGTTTATGAGGGAAGGGGGAGCAGGGAGGGGGAAAATGAGAGCTGATGCCAGGGGCTTAGGTGGAGAGCAAATGTTCTGAGAATGATGAGGGCAATGAATGTATAAATGTGCTTTACACAATTGATGTATGGATGGATTGTGATAAGAGTTGTAGGAGACCCTAATAAAACAATGAAAAAAAGAGTGTGATTAAAGTACCTGAAGAGTTGACATTCTGCTCTGTGGTGAGGAAGATGACTTCTTAAAAGGTAAAAGGAAGCACAGAAGTGTAATAAGACAGCTGCTTTCAAATTTTAGAGTGTACACACACACACACATCACCTAAAACGTATCCTTTAAGTGGATTTTCTCAGATGGGAGTTTTGATTTGATTAGCCGAAGGTAGTTTGAATTAGACTAAATCTTCTCAGATGATCATTATGAACTCTGAGCCACATCCATGTGTACATGCCTATACACACACATCAACTGGAAGCACTGGATAATGATCAAAAGCAGGTATAAACTAAAGGGGGTTTCTGGGTGGTGCAGAGAGTGACAGGTCTCATTTGCTACCTGATCAGCTGGGGGGCCACATCCACCCAGAGACACCTCAAAAGAAAGTCTGGTGGTCTCCTTCTGAAAGGCCAGCCATTGGACGCCCTGAGCAGCACAATTCTCCTCTGACACCCATGGATGGGGACACGGCGATGTGAGAGCATCTCAATGTTAGGGGGGCTCATTTTCTGACTTTGTTTTCCTGTTGAGAGGAACCATTTGTTGGTCAAGAATCAAATATGTGATAGCACCGCTCACACAGCACACAGAAGATAAAGCAAAACAAAACACATAGCAACAACTTGCTTTCACTGTGGTCATTCTGACTCACAGCGACCCCACCGGGCAGGGTAGACCTGCCCCTGTGCATGTCTGAGACTGTAGAAGTTGCCTGCTGTCTTTCTCCAGCAGAGCAGTTGGTGGTTTTGAACTGCAGACCTTGCAGTTTGCAGCCCAATAGGCAACCACTAGGCCTCCCGGGCTCCCCAGGGAAAGACAAGGCAGGCAGAAATCTCCAGAGGGTGGACTGAGGGCTTGTGTTAATACCTTTAAAAATCAAGCAAGGTAGCTTCCAGTCCAAAGGAAGCTCTAGAGAGGTAAGAACTAAAATTTGGATTTAAATGCTGACTCCTGGAATGCATATGCGCAGTGTACCTTTCAAACAACTCAGAGAGAGACACTAGCTGGAAGAACGTGAAGGCCGAGCAGGATACACAATGCGGGCGATCTGATTCCCATCAAGTTAAAGGGGCTCAGTAAGCACCTATCTTTTCACTCCAGACAACTTACCATAGAACCCCCAAACTAAGGAATTATAGATATGCATAAAAAGTGTCCAACTAAGCCTCCACAAGGGCAGAGTAATCAGCTGCTGGCAGAACAAAGCCAACATTCCTTACGGAGATCGGTCAGAATCCAGAGACTCTAAAAGTGCTATCTCCAGAGTTTAGTCCAAAATAGAGCAAAACATTGCTAGTCAGGGGAGCCCATAGGACATGGTCTTCAAGATCAGAACAGAAAGTAATCAACAGAAACAGACCTGAAGATGGTCAAGATGCTGGAGTTGTCAGAAAAGAGTGCTTAAAGAAGCTCACACACACACACACACACACACACACATATACATACATAAATGAAAATACTATAATACTGATGGAGCAAATGCAGAGAGCGGGGTGGGGTAGATCTTGTTCAGGAAATTGAAGCGATTTTAAAAGATCAAATGGAAAGTGTACAGCTGAAGAGCTTCATCTAAAATGTAAAAATTCACTAGATGAGCTGAAGAGAAGACTGAAGGCAGGCTTATTTGTCTTTATGTCATCTACAGCTGGTTTTGACAAAATGATGGAGCTGAGCAGTGGCAATAAAGATGATATGTCCTGCAAAGCTGGAACTGTTTACTATGGGATTCTTTATAGAAAAGCCGTTTTGTTTTGTTTTTTCCCCCAGACTCCTGGGGGAAACTGGTGACAAAGTGGCATGAAGTTGAGCTGTGATTGGAAAAGTCCTCAGTTCACAACCACCAGCATCTCTTCGAGGGAAAGACTGGCTTTCTACTCTCATAAACAGTTGGAATCTTGGAAACTCATAGGGGCAGTTCTACCCTGTCCTACAGGGTCGCTATGACTCAGATTGATTCCATGGTGGTGAGTTTGAGTTCATAGGTTTTAAGATCAATATAACTGAACCAGATGCAGACAATCTGATATTGGAACCAATGCTCTAGTTAAGTAGGATTGGGGCGGTGTAGGGAGTGGAGGTCTAGGGAGTTGGGGGTGAGAGAATGTATTTTTTCTATATGGGAGAATTAAATAATTACAGTCAGGGGATGGATGATAGTAGAGTGAATATAGCCACAAATTCTTGGCAGCATTTCCCATCAAGAAGTGTAGTCTAATTCCCCACCAACCGCATCTGGGTGGGCGCTGACTGTCGTTTTGTTGATTGCATGTGGTGGCAGGGCTCCAGAGGCTAGGCGGTGAGCGGTCTTGCATTTCCCACCTTACTTTCTGGGAGTACTGCCACGAGAAGAATTCCGTCTAACCAGTTGGAGGATGAGAGGCCACATGGGAGAAGCAAAAGCAACAATCCTGGAGTTTCTCAACTGTCAAACAGAACTCAGTGCTCAACATGTGAGTAAGGTCATGATCTCATCCCAGCTGACCAGCCAGCCAAACGCAGTCGCGTGACGAAGTGCACATGAATTCAGCAGAGAAACTGCTCAGATCACCCAGGGAATCAGGAGACATAATGACTCATGAGGTGGGATATATATATATATATATATATATATATATATATATATATATATATATATATATATATATATGTTTTTTTTTCCATCCTATGATTTTTTGGATTGCTTTGGTACCCAGCAACAATTAACTGGGTGAGAAGTGGGGGTGGATTGGGTTAAGAAACAAATCTTAAAAAACAAATTAAAAGAAAGGAAAAATCTTCAAGCATTTCGATAGCAGAACTAAGTTGCCTGCAAAGAAATAGAACTCGTGTTCTTCCCAGACGCACTGTATGAAGTGAATGCCAATGAAAGAGTGGTGCGGACGCCCAGTTTCGAGGGCAACGTCCCTGTGGGGCACCAACAAGCTGGTTTCCCCTCGTAACCGCCCCGTGTCCACCAGAACCAGATGGGAATGGTGACTGCTAAAATGTAAATACAATTTAAAACAGACCCTGCAACGGTATCTCTTGGAATCCATGAATAACAGCAATTGATACTTTGCTCCTGGGAAAACAGGAGCAGCACAGCTCCGGAAGTCACAGCCACAAGTCTGTATAGACCGTTTATCCCCTTAGCGTCTCAGCGGAATACATGTGCCCTGTTATTGGTTGGAATGTGTTCCCCTAATAAGTGTATTAAAGTCCCCCATATTTGTGAATGTGACTTTATGTGGAAAAAAGGATTATTACATATATAATTAATTTTAAATGAGGTCAAGCTAGTCTAGGACAGGCCTGACATCCAATGACTGGTGTCCTTTTAAGAAGAGACACAACGCAGAGAGAAGACGGTCACATGACAGCCGGGCTAAGGAACCAACATCATGGCTGCCAGCAACCATGGGAGACGGAAGAGGCCGGGGAGCGTTTGGAGGGGCTATGGCTCTGCTAACATTTTATCTCCGTCAGGATGGAGAGAATACATTTTCAGCCTCCAGAATGGAGAGAAGACATTCTGTTTGTTTAAACCCACGAAGACGGTGGTAATTCGTCCTAGGCCAAGGAAAAGAATGCATGCTCCTCTTAACTATGGAAGTGTAAAATAAACAACAAATTATTCTGGAAAGATAATAACAACTTCAGAATACCAATTTGCTTGTTGGCAAGATTGGATGTTAAAGAAAAATACAAGGTTTGTTTTTTATTCCCCAAGATCATATATTATTAGGAGTTAATACAGATATTATATCATTTCATAATTCAATCACATCAGGCAGTATTGTACAATTGTTACCACAATTAATTTCAAAACCATCTCTTCCTTCTTGTACTCCTTGGTATGAGCTCCTTTTCACACCCCTCCCACACCCCCAGAAACCCTTGTTCTACCCATTGGCTCCATAGGTTCACCAAGCCCGGGTTTCATATATAGGAAAACATATAAAAAATTTAAGAGGGCTACCCTCAATTTCAAAATGCATCAGAGATCAACTCCACTATGATAAAAACCAAAAACAAACCCACGGAAAATGTCGAAAACCAGACCATGTCCACCGTGTATCTGAGGGGCATCAAGTGACAAGGCTTCAACTATTGTACTCAGGTTTGACCTCTAGTTATCTCTATAATATACTCTGTTTAGTAATTGGTTTATTCCCATCCCTCCATCATGGATAGAGGGAAATCCCAGTCTTCTTTCCTTCTCACACATGTATCTTGGGCTTCCACTGCCATCCACAGCCGTCTGCTAACCAGGATCGCACAGTTTAGTCTCTGATACGAGAAAAATACAAGTTTTGTCATGAATATCTGTTCTCTGTGTGCTTTAACAAGGAGTCCTGGTGGCACCAGGAGCTATAGGCTGAGCTGCTACCCATCAGGTCAGGAGTTCTAAACACCAGCTGCTCTGCGGAAGAGAGGCGAGGGTTGTCTACCCCTTAAAGATGGACAGCCTCAGACACCCACCGGGGTCGCTCTGCTCTGACCTACAGGGTCACACTGAATCAGAAATGACTTGATGGCAGGGGTTGCTTGTTTGTTTTTGTTTATGTACTCAACCAGCTCTAAAAGCTGTTTACAGTTTAAAAAATCATATCATTATAATAGTTTTAATATTTAACATTTATTTTATGACTGTTTATGATTTTTTAAAGTTATGTTGATGTTTCTGGTACATTAAACAGGCTATTTGTGTTAGACAGGGTTCTCTAGAGAGACAAAACCGGAATGCTAATAATTGTATATATATTTCTACAGATAGATAGATATATAACGTAAGAAATAAACAGTTAAATTATAAAGCAGTACAAATGGCTCAGTGCAACTCACTCCCATGAGACAGTTGTAAGTCCTTCAAGTCTTGAGGACTGCCAGGTAGTCCTCTGTAGAGTAATTCAGGCTATCCGGACACAGGCAGCAAACAGCAAGGCAGGTCACCAACAGTCAGCCAGATGACAGGGTCCGACAGTCCCCAGCTCAAGCGATGTAAATTCCAATGATGTGGAGAAGCAGGTCTTGAAGGAACATCAAATTACAGCGCCACAGTCCACAGGTTAGGTGTCCCACAGGTAGTGCAGCTTGCACATTGAGGGAAAGAACAAGCAAGGCAGCCGCACACTGGTCCAAGGAACACAGAGCAAGAGACAAAAACGTCAAGGTTTGCCGAGCCATTTATCTCTCCGCCCTTCAATTAATTCCATATGTGTTTATCGGCCAGCTTGGCACAATAAACTAACTACTTCACTATTATATGAATGCTAAAGTAACAATCAATGTGAACATTGAAGAAGCTTAAAAGCTTGATTCAAGTAATGGAAAGATTTATTTGTAAACTCAATAAGTTGTAAAAAACATTAGTTTGCCAATAGTTTAGAGATTAAAAAATTATTTGGTTGCTTCCCTATTGCCACTGAAGTCTATTAAGGTAATTCCAAGTAGCTTATTTTTAGACAATTTGAAACACAGTGCTATATTTTTGTTTTGAGAAAAGTTATCATATTGACTTAAAGCTCAGTGAGAGCATCCCTTGTTTAAACAATTATAGGCCGTCATTCACTAGTTTAAGTCTGCGAAAGCACTGGAAACAGCAAACATTATACAAAAGCAAAAGGACACTGTATTAGTCAGAATAAGTTACACAGCGGTAACCACCAAAGCCCGAATCTCAGCGACTTTCAACAGCGTGTCCTTTATGGGGCAGCAGAGAGCTCTGCTCGCTGTGGTCCCTGGGATCCAGGTTGCTAGCACCACATTTCTCCCCAATGTTGCCCATCCCCAGGCCAGAGGGCTATGAACTTCTGGAACCAGAACCGCCACATTTCACTTCTGCTCAAGAGCCACAACCCATAGAGAAGCATGTGCCTTCACAAAACCATAAAGGAACCAAGGTCACATTCCTAACGTTCCCTTGAAGTGTGGGAACATGACAGCACGTCAAAAGTTTGTGGGAAAATCCCATTGTCTCTGAATTCCCTTTCCCAGTGAAGGTTTTGAAGCTCCTGTCTCTGGTGACTAGCAACCGCGATCCTTTCCCTGTGTAACATGTAGATGGAACTTCAATTTAAGCAGACACGTGGCTGAAGGGAGACAGTGGTTGGTGTAAGATATGAAAATAATAATAATAATTCATCAAGGGATCACAAGGGTGGCGTGGGGGCGGGGAGAGGAGCTCAAATAGAAAGTACCAAGGGCACAAATAGAAAGTAAATGTTTAGAAAATGATGATGACAACATATGTACAAATATGCTTGATAAAATTGATGTATGAGTTGTTATAAGAGCTGCAAGACCCCCCCCAATAAAATTATCTTTAAAAAGAAAGAAAGAGGGGGGAGAGATTATTCTATTTAAGCCTATTCAAGCCTAGTTCTACTCCATCCGGACAGATGAGTCAAGGTTGCTGTGAGCGGAACTGACGTGAATGGCCGTGGGCGTGGATGATTTGGACAGTAATAGCGATTGGTGGAACCCCAGGGGAGTTGCCTGAAAGGCTGTACTAACGGCAATGGAAAGCTGTCTTTGGCAGGGCCAACACGTGGTGGCAAACCTTGTCTTCATGCTGGCTCCTAGAAAGAAAACTGGAGAACAGATAAAGTTATGGAGGAAGAGCTCTGGAGACTGGCCTGGATGTTAATTCAGAAAATTGATGTAGCGGAGACCTGGCAAACAAACTCTGAACGCTTATGCAATGCATAATTATGAAAAAACAACCAAAGATTTTCCAGATGGCTCACCGTCATATTTCATTGCCAGTCCCCTTCCTCACTTTCACAGGTTTCCTGTCATGAGCCTCTGCCCTTGGGGCATACTGGTCTTTGCCCATGCCTACTTACCCTGGCCCCAGAGAATCCCAGCTACTCAATCCTTCCCCCAAATGCACTAGCCAAAACTCTCATCCATGAAGCCAGAAGATTAGGATGGTGCATAGAGGCAGGCAAGATCAATGGGAGGCTCTAGGTCCACGACTAGCCCATGGAGGCCTGTGTATGCATTCAAAGAGCCCTTTCTCTGGATAAAGCTCCATTCCAGGGTAGCAACCCTATACTTTAGGCCTAGAAAATTCTGATGATTCTGTAATGGGTGCCCCAAAGTTAAGAACAAGAATGAGTGAATTGTGTTTACATAAGGTTGGATACAGTTAAGCATAGTCAGAGAGCAATTCAGTCTTCACTTAATTACTCTGAGATTTGGTTTCCTTATGTTTAAGACTGGAAGAACACTATCTTGATCGAAAAGTTATAGAGGTGATAAAATGAGAAGCAATATAAAACTTTCTGCCCTAGCACCTTCTGGCACCATAATGGAAATTCAATAGCATGCTAGTTTCTGTCTTTCTTTGCCAGAGGATGAACCCTTTGCTGCAGCCCCTATGCCCCATTGCCTCGAACTCTTTGCTGCAGCCCCTATGCCCCATTGCCTCGTAGAGTGCGGGAGACAATGAGAAGGAGGAGACAGCATTGAATGGACTTCCAATCCAACTTCCCTCCCCCAGCCGCGGGCACTCTAAACACACTAATGAGGCTGTTTTTTAGGGCCATCCTTGGAGGAAACACGACCCATCACAATTTCCCAATCTGTTTCCTTGTTCCTGAAATATGCTTACAAAGCAGCATTTCTGTTCTGGGAATAGCGGCAATAAATGGACAAAGATGTACAGCCCCAAGTATTCTCAGTTGTGAAGCGTGCCAGGTTATTCTAAGGGAACACATTTATTTATCGCATACAGTAAAGCCCACTCTTCCTAGTGCACACTACAATTCTGTATGTTCTGATAAAGCTGATGTAGCAACGACAGCACCAAGACGCAGTTCCGTTTCCCCACTCTCCACAATCCACCTCTGCTGCTTGTTGGCAGTCAACCTTCTCTGCACCGCGAGCCCCTGATAAGCACATCGGTTTTCTGTCCCTATAATCTTGCCTTTTCCAGAATGTCATATAAATGGGTTCATATAGACGTTTACATTTTATTGAACATCATGTGATTGAGATTCCTCATGATCGTTGCATGAATCAGTAGCTCATTTCTTTTTATTGCAGGGTAATATTCCACTATGCAGATGAACCACAATTTGTTATCCATTCACCAGTTGAAGGGAATTTGGGTTGTTGCCAGATTTTTATGATTATGAATAAAGCTGCTGGAAATTTACCTATACAATTTTTTTTGGTGTGTGAATGTAAACTTTTATTTCTGTAGATAAATCCTATGGGTGGGTGGTTGCTTAACTTTAGAGGAAACTGTCAAACAATTTTCCATTCTCTCCAGCTGTTCTGCAACCTTAATGTTCAGTCTTTAAAAGCCTAAATATCCCAATATTTTCAATGAGCAGGATCAATAAAACCAGTTGCTGTGGAGTTGATCCTGGCTCGCAGGGACTCAGTGACGCCGGTCCTGTGCTGCCTCGTACTTGTCGTGATGTTCGAACCTGTGCTTGCAAATATTGCACCCATCCTCGCCATCACTGGAGCCCTCCTCGTTTCATGGAGCCTCGGCTTTACCAGGCACGATGTCCTTTTCCAGGGCCTGGTTTCTCTGGACAACATGTTCAAAGTATATGACAAGAAGTCTTGCCAGACTTGCTTCTCAGGAGCATTATTATGGTCATGCTTCTTCCAAGAGTGATAGTATTATTATTATTGTACAGAACAGCATTTGAATGCCACTGGTCTCTTGCTTTCTCTTGGACTGTTTCAAGGGGAGGAAGCGAGATTAGACTTACTCTATGAATACAGCTGTAATAACAATAAGAACCCTTCTGGAGGATTTGTAAGGAAACCTTTTTCTCTAGGTCCTTTAATTAAATTAATTATTTTTTAATTCTTTAAAAATTGTTTTAAATTTATTTTTTTATTAAATCATTTTATTGGGGGCTCGTACAGCTCTTATCACAATCCATACATGCATCCATTGTGTCAAGCACATTTGTACATTTGTTGCCATCATCATTTTCAAAACATTTTCTTTCTACTTGAGCCCTTGGTGTCAGCTCCTCATTTTCCCCCTCCAGCTCCACCTTCCCTCCCTCACGAACCCTTGATAATTTATCTTTTTTTTTCATGTCTTACACTGATTGATGTCTCCCTTTACCCACTTTTCTGTTGTCCATCCCCCTGAGAGGGGGCTGCAAGGCGAGCAAACCTTTTGAGGCCTGTGACTAGCCATGAGTGATGTTGGAAGCAGATCCTCCCCACCTGAGAACTAAGCTGACCAAGCCCAGTCAACACTCAGTTTGAAGCTTAGTGAGGCACTCAGAGTCATAGCCACTTCTAATGTGATGATTGTCTGGTCTTGTACCGTGTCCAGTTTAAAACAGAATCGTCATGATGTTTTAGCAATTCCTCCAAGCTCTTTATATTTGGACATATAAAGCTTTTTTTTCTTTTTGATTTTCAGTGGGAGATTGCCTTTGTTCTATTACTAGACGTGGAAACTTCAACTAACACTTAGAACAGACTTCTTTCCTTTTGGGTAAATTAGAGTCAGCTCTTTAGCAACACAAATATAAAGTAAGCATCCGCCAGATTTACCTAATTAAAACTGTGAATTTAACAAGTATATGAATGTAGGAACTGCCTGCTTCTAGTGGATTGCTGCCTTGGAAAATTAGTAAATTATTTGTTCATTTTCTAAATATAAATTTGAGCTGGACTGATTAAGCCAGAATTCAGAGTACTTGAGACCTGGTTTTAGCCTTGGGAGGCTGTGTTAGTCTGGGTGCTTTAGAGAAACAAATCCACAAAAACTCATGTATAAGAGAGAATTTTATATAAAGGTTAAGTGCACATCAAGAAAACATCCCAACTCAGTGCTGCCCAAGCCCACAGGTCCAACATTAACCCATATGTCTGACACCAATCCACAAAGTCCTCCTCCACCTCATAAAACACACACTATGATTCCGACTGCAGGAGGAAAGCCAAGTCAGTGAGTGTGTAAGCATCTCAGCACTGGCAGGGGTCTCCATATGGCTGTTCCAGCACTCAGGACTGTACTAGGTTAGGCCCAAGTAGCTTCTCCTTGGAAATGTCTTACAGGAAGTGAGCCTTGCCAGCTGAAGCAGGGAACTGGCTAAGGCAGCTGCATCCTAGTCTGACCATCAGAAAGCAAGAGACCCGAGAACTAGAAAGGCGAGGCTTACTGAGCCATTTATCCCTCTGCCCTTCAATTAACCTCACATGTGTTTATCGGCTAGGTTGGCACAATAAAATAACTACTTTGGAGGCTGATCATACTGCGTTAAACACATCACAAAATTTGATTCCAGACCAAGGCTGGATGAGAACAATAATTTAGACTAGGTTCAAGATTGCTTTTGTGTTGTTACTTACCCCTAAGCAGTTAATATGCAGTACAAAGTTTATATACATGATACAGCTGCAGGTAGGTATATATAGCCTCCCATGACTCCCTTATCGCTTACGGAGGCACACTCAAAATTTATTGCCTATTGTCAACCTGTTTAGAATGTGATGTTATACTCTCCAGGAGAATCACAATATCTTTACACCTCTAACCACATCAAGATACTGTATTTGTTTATTTCATTTAGAGCATATGGTCCCAATTTTTTTTGGCTTACTATCTGCTTTTCAAGAAAAACAAAACAAAACTTAATGCCTTGTGGCAATTAAAAACCTTTGTACTATAGCCACCAACCCAAGATAAAGTGTAGATATCTGCTTTTGCACTGCCCCCCAGGTCCGTGGTTCTCAACCTTCCTAATGCCATGGCCCTTTAATCTAGTTCCTCATGTTGTCGTGACCCCCAACCATAAAATTATTTTTGGTGCTATTTCATTACTGTAATTTTGCTACTGTTATGAATTATAATGTAAATAACTGATACAGAGGATGTATTTTCATTGTTACAAATTGAACATAATTAAAGCATAGTGATTAATCACCAAAACAATATGTAATTATATATTGTGAAATTTTTTTTCTAATGACAAATTAATGAAATTTGGTCTTGAAGCGTGGTGTAGTATGGGTAACAGTCTTCATACCTGGTACTCATATGTGAGTGTATATGCATGTGGGCAGACCCACCTGGAGATGGATAGAGGAGCAGTGTCTCGGTTTCTAAGACCATTGGAATTATCTGTTTTCCAATGGTCTTAGGCAACTCCTATGAAAGGGTTGTTTGACCCCCCAAAAGGGTCACAACCCACAAGTTGAGAACTGCTGTGCTAGATCATTCTGGTGCTTCCAGAGGTGATATCACCCATTTTGGACACATTGATTTAGAGCAAAACTTCTTTTACATAATGTTGAGTTTCTGGGCCTTGAAGTTCTTCCTATGCCCATACTGGTTGTGTTAGGCCAGGTCTCTAGAGATGCAAAAACAGTGAGGTTTATATGTGTATGTATACAGAAGGAAATTTACATCAAGAAATGACTCGCACAATTTTAGAAGCAGGTAAGTCCAGTCCAGTTCAAGACCATGGGTAAGATGGTACTGGAGGCATCTCCTGACTCTTGTAGCTGTGGGGGCTGACAAACCAGGAAGCAGAAAAATAAAGCAGGAAGACTAGAGGCTGGTGGAAGCAAAGTTGAATGAATCTAAAGTCAACAGGCTTCTGATAGCTCCTGGGATTGGCAGGCAATATGGCAGGAGGTTGATAAATTCAATGTAGGATCTGGATCCAGCAAATGTAACAAGCTTTCCCACAGAATCTGTTTTAAAACAGGCTTCACCCCTGGTGAGTTTTTCTTCCAATTGCATCCAGAGTCTAACAGGACTCAGGAGACTGCACTACACTACAACTGCTGGTGCTTAAAGTTGCTTACATTGTGTTAGATCACATGTGTGATCTGCCAAACTATGGAGAACAGTGATCTAGATAAGTTGACACAAAATCTATGAAACCGGGCATACTCCATTTAGCTCCTATCCTATCTATAAGGTCGATTGGGCACATCTAGCTATGGGCTACCCAGTCACCTTGCCCATATCCCCAGCCAGCAGTGAGCAGTATAAAATGACCTTGGGTCAAAAGTTGTGTGTGTGTGTGTGTGTTGGGATACTGTTTTCTTATTTAATGTAAATAAGACCCGCCCCTTAAACAAATATCAAAACCCCAACAAAGTTCTATTGTTACAGTGTAGATATTTTTATTTACTTTAGTTCTGATGATGATTTGCTGCACAATGTTAGATAAATATCATCTTTGTACCTCAGTTTCTTCTGAAGAATTGGGGAAATCCCATGGGAGTTTTATTTTTTTTTGGGGGGGGGGCGTTTCCGGGAAAACCAGAAAACCTGCTAGACAAATTCTAAAAGAGCTGTAACACTTTCCCTGGGATTTTTATAAATATTGTACACACTGTGTCAAGGACTTCAAGGAGCCCGGAGATGTAGTGATTAAGTGTTTAGCTGCTACCCATAAGGTTACTGATTCAAATCTACCTCTAGTAACTCCTCTGGAGGGAGATTGGTGGTCTGCTTTCAGAATGACTATGGCCAATTCATGAATGCTTGCAGACAATTGACCTAACATTGTTTCTAGAGTTTCTCTTCAATGTCCAAGTTAAATGAGTAGTGTCTGGAGCCTTTAAAGCTTTCCCAAAGCCATCCAAGATATAGCCTTCTGTCTCTATCTACTTGAAACAGCAGAGGAAAGATAGAGATTCAAGAATCAGAGGAGGAACTGGATTATAAACTAAATCGCCTCCTAAAACCATTACTAGGAGGCCAAAGAAATAGACGATGCCTCGCTACTGGCTGTTTTGGTCAAGGACCCACTACGTTAGTACTGAACCGAAGGAAGGAGAGCATGGAGCAGAACGTCAAACTCCTATCTATATCAGATCCACTAGATTCACCGAGGCTGGAGAAGCCCTGAAATTAATGTCTGGAAGTAATCTTTAAACTTTGAATTGAAACTATTCCACGAAGCCAGGTACAAAAAAAAGTTTTAACAAATTAATAATGAATGGTTGCTTCCAGTAATAGCAACTGAGTGGGAACTGATAACAGTCCACCGAAAGCACAAGTGAGAAGGGGCAGAGGGCCTGAACCGATGGTGATTAAACAAGCTGGGCAGACACAGTGTGGTGACCAATGTTATTGAATTGTTATGTAGAAATTGTGAATGGATGTATGTTTGGTTGTGTAAATTATTACTAAAATGAATTGAAATGGCTTGTTTTTTTTTTTGGAAAATAATGTTACAGCCAAGAAAACCCTAACGGCAATTCTATTGGATTGCACAGGTCACCTAGCAACAGCACAAGGGATCCTAAACCATTTGGAAAGAGTGTTGAAACCAGGCAATGAACAAAATGGCCACAATGAGATTCAGCAGAATTAAGAGCTCCTGAGTGTATTTATATATCTATAAACCCTATTATTTTCATAAATGACAATATCTTCTTAAACCAAGTCCCTAAATTCAGAAACTCATGGCATGTCCTGATTTTTAACATACATTGGGTAATATTATTTAAATTTAACAAATTGCTGCATGTCATTATAAAAATTCAGTGACAGAATCAAAATGTTACATGTCATTATGGATGTAAGTAGCAGTCAATTGTTTATGCTAATGGCTTGAGAAAAGCTATAAAGTATAAATAGTCCTTCTCCGTAATCTCCTATAGGACTTCTCTGGACACTGACTGACTCAGTGCAGACAAGACACATCTCAGGATAGCAACTAGCAGGAGTCAAGTCCACTCCCTGATCCACATTCATATTGGTGCTCATGACACACTCTTCAACACAGCCCCCGAAAATCTGGAAAAACCAGTCAGTTTGGAAAGAAATTTGGACAAATCATAGAAATCCCGGGGTAGGTTCAAAGTAAGTGGTAAGCACTGAAAGGGATTACAATAGGGGAGTCTGGGTAGAATGGGAAGAAAATGTGGAATGAAACTCAAAATCATAAAAATAAAATTGTGAATCAGGCTTACTTTCTGATAGAAACTGTGGAACCCTCACGGCTGTGGTTCTCAGACACTCTCCAGGCCTGGAAGTGAACTCACCCGGCGGCTCAGCGTTCCCCACATATTGTTGCTGTGAGCTGCTGTGAAGTCTGTTTCAACTCCTGATAACGCCACGTTCTGCAGAAGGAAACGCTGCTTCACCCTGTGCTGCACCGGCAGTGGGTCATTTAACACGGCTCCTCTAGGCAAATGCTCTAGCTCCCAACAAAGGAGTGCTTCCTTGCTCGGTGTGGTAAGAAGGTCAGGGAAGGTACTAATAGTATTCACCTGTGAGTAATTGTGAGCAGCGGTCCCTGGAGTGGCATCCGGCTGTGTATGAAATGAGTCCTCTGAGAAGCAGGATTTTATTGCCAGCAATAGTTAGGCGTGGTGCGTGGCCTCTGGATTCCAGATCCCTGCACAGGGAACCTCTTGGATCCACGTGACAGCCATACCATTAAAGGAGCGGCATGGAAGCAAGAACCGAAAAGCATGAGCAGAGTGATGGACTTCCTTCCCAACGCACCGGGCTTTTGTGCAGGAGGCTGGCTTGCAGAGTAGGGTGTCTCTGGGTGCTTAATTGGGGGAGTGGAGCTGAGTGTCTTTGGGCTGAGGTTTACTGGAGTGGGTGCCTCTGGGTGCTTAATTCAAGGAGCTAGGTTTGCTGGCCCTTGGAGTTTGAGCTGAATGCCTTTGGGTTGAAGCTTACAGCAGAGTGGTAAGCCCCTTCCGGATATTTACTCACAGGACTGAAACTTTGTAACACTGTACTAGTGAACAAAGGACCATGAGCCTTTGATTGTGTTAACACCCTTTAAATAATCCTTTAATCCTGAATGCTGTCTGTGAGTTTCTGTGTAGCCATCACCATGCATAATTCGAAGCCAGAGAAATCAAGTAGAAAAGTAGAGAACATGATTTAAGACAACTCATGTGCCATCCTCAAAATCCTGCTGGGGCCCATTGTTGTAGCCACTGTGTTACTCCATCCAATTGAGGGCCTTCCTCTCTTTCCCTGACCCTCTAGTTTACCATGCAGGATAGCCTTTCCAGGGACTGGTCTCTCCTGATAACATGTCCAAAACGAGTGAGATGAAATCTCTCTCTCTCTTTGTTTCTAAGCAGTATGTTGACTGTACTTTTTCTAGGTCATATTTTTCCTGGTAGTCCATGGTACTTCCAATATTCTTTACCAGCACTCTTCTGCAGTCTTCCTGACTCATTGTCCAAATTTCACATGGATATGAGGTGATTTAAAATATCATGGGTTGGGTAAGGTACCCCTTAGTCCTCCAAGTGACATCTTGGCTCTTCAACACTTTAAAGAGGTCATTTGCAGCAGATTTGCCCAGTGCAGTGCATCCTTTGATTTCGTAACTGCTGCTTCCATGAACAGAGATGGTGGATCCAAACATAATGAAATTCTAGACAACTTCAATCCTTTCTCAGCTTATCATGATGCTGTTAATTGGTCTATTTGTGAGGATTTTTGCTTTCTTTACCCTGAGTTGCAACACGTGTGGAAGGCTGCAAGCCAAGTGATAGACACAGCTCTAAGAGAGATAACAACCTCAGGAGGCACATATTCCTTAGAACAGGAACCATATGAAATTCAAGAGCAGATTTGGCCCCAGAGGCCAAAGCTCAGAGGGCAGCAAGAGATTAAAAAAATAGGATAAATGGCAACAGGAAGTGGGGAAAGTTGCTGCTATTTTGTGAGGATCCCAATCAATGTCATGAAACAAAATTTGTATAAATTCTTTAATGAAAACCCAAGTTGCTTTGTAAACTTTCACCCAAGTTGCAGTATAAACTTTTTTTAAGTGGCAATGGGACATATTTCTCTTTGTTATGAGATTCAACGGTGAAAAACTGCATAATGAATAAAGAAGACTGAAGAAGATTTGATCCCTTTGCATTATGGTGTTGGAGAAGAACATTAACCCTATGGTAGACTGTCAGAAGAAAGAATAAATCTATGTTTAAAGAAGCATAGCCAGAATCCTCCTTAGCAAGCAGACAGTGGTATTGAACACTAAAGGGCAAACAGGGTTACTAGCTGCTAATATTCTTTGAGATCAATAATGTGGATAGAGGAATTTAGAAAGGTAGTAGAGAAAGAACATTTTGTTGGTCAATTAGAGCAGAGTTTAAGGCACTGATGACTTCTTTGTGTGTCCCATCTCTACTTTTGGAACCTCTTCACAGGCTCCCAAAGGAAATGTAATGATAAAAGATTTAGTAAAAATCTACCCAAGGAAGAATGATGGAGAGTTTGCCAGTGACAAGGCAGTGCAGGCAGCAGGGGCCACCTGTAAGATCTAACTGAGGTCCTGCCGAGGGTCTAAGAGAGGCTACAACGGGGGGCATGGTCAGGCTGAAGTTAAAGGTTGCCGTTCTAATTTGAGCAATCAGTTCACCTCGGTCAAAGCTGCATGTGCAGAAAAGTCCTGAAGAGTTGATAACCTATACTCTCAAACATGTCGCTGTTCGTGGCTGTTAGGTCTCCTGTACCAGCTTGATGATCATGTGATCCACAAGGCTTTCATGGATCTTCAGAAGTAAATCACCAAGCCTTTAGTCTGCTCCAGTCTGAAAGGGCCACGGAAACTACTCCCATCATGGGTCACCCTGCTGGCGTTAAAAATACCAGTAAAAATAAACTTCTAGCAACACAACACAAGGACAGTACAGCAAGCTGACAGACAAGTGGGTTTTCCCTATTGCTAAATTGGATGCCACAAGAATTCCTCATACAGAATCACTCCCTGTATTAACAGAGGAGCAAGGCATTCAGAAAGGTGGTAACAAAGACAAGCAATCATATAGGATATGGATCTAGTCTATGACAGTATAGTTTCCTTAACTCGACTTACTTAGTAGCAGCAATTACTGCCGCAGCATTACTGAAGTAATTGAGGATGTAGGCATTTCTAAATAAAAAGAACCACTATGGAGTCTGTGAGCATGCTGGGGCCTTCATGCTTCCTGAATACAGACTGGAGCCAGAGACCTCATGCCTAAGGAAAGGCATCAGAGAACTTAAAATAAGCCAACCACGCAAACAAGCACAAAAATATGGCAAGCAGAGCGAGGAACAAAAGCAAGGAAAAGTCTATAACGTAGTAGCTTTAACAGCACATTCCTCAGATTTTTTAAGAGGCTGCTCTTTTTTTCTTTTTTGCACTCGGCCCTGGAAATGAGGTAGTAGGTCCTGGAAGAGATCCAGGAACCAGGCTGGGTTGGGGAACCATGCATAGATTAATAGGGAACAAACTAGCCAGAGGAGGGCCAAACTTGGAGGCCATTGCTTGCTTTAAATGATGGGGTTGGAAAGCAAACTCAGGAGAAGCGAACTTACGTGTGATGTGAGTCTGTTGAGACAGCAAACAACTGGGCCCCGAAGCATCATGTGGGTGGAGTCTTTCCTTTGAAAATGCATCTTATTTCATTTTGTACTTTGCAATTCAAAATTAAGCAAAAAAAGTTCTCAAAGGTCTGATGAAGAGAGCAATCCAGTATGTGTGGATGTTCTCCTGTACCCACCTGCATTATTTCTGCATGCGTGTGTCCTCTCATTCAGCTAACAGCACGCCGTGACTGTCAACACACGACGGAAACTGTTCTTTGTGTTCTTGTGAGGGTCTCAAATCCTACATGGTATAAGTCACTATTTTATTTCCAAAGTACATATCAGATGTATAAACACTCATAATAGCAGTTTAGGAATAGAAATATGTCTACCTTTGTGAAGACCCCTAATGTTAAACATAATCCATTAGATTCTGAAACTGGCAATTTAAGATTATCATATACTTGCTATTTTATACTTTTTTGGCTTTGTTTTGACATGTCTTGGTCCTGAAGACATAGTTTTGCCTTGGTGACTAAGCATTATTGAAGTATTTGCCTTGTTTATGATCTTCATTGCTTTCTTAAGCAGTGTTCAGTCACTTGAGATTTTATCCTGTACAAGTGAATATCCCATATATTTTAGTCTAAAAAGCTTTCCTAGTCAAAGGGCATTCATGGAGGTCTAGACAAAGACATGTACATGCAAATATATATAGGAGGTTGGGGAAATAGATCTTTGTGTCTATATTTATAGATCAAGTATTAAGGTGGCGGAAGGACCTTGGGCCTCTACTCAAACACTCCCTCTATGCATGAATACCTTCTTTTATTAAATTGGAACTCTATGATGCTCACTCTCCCGACACAACAGCTGGAGCCTACATGGGTGAACAAGTAAATGTGGTGAAGAAAGCTGATGGTGCCCGGCTATCAAAAGAGATAGTGACTGGGGTCTTAAAGGCTTGAAGATAAACAAGCGGCCATCTAGCTCAGAAGCAACAAAGTCCACATGGAAGAACACACCAGCCTGTGTGATCGAGTGGTCCCAAAGGGATCAGTTACCAGGCATCAAAGAACAAAAAATCATATCATCGACTGCACACCTCCATGATAGGATCGCTGAAGACAAATGGGTGCATAAGCAAATGTGGTGAAGAAAGCTGATGGTGCCCGGCTATCAAAAGAGATAGTGTCTGGGGTCTTAAAGGCTTGAAGGTGAACAAGCGGCCATCTCGCTCAGAAACAAATAAGCCCACATGGAAGAAGCACACAGGCCAGTGCGATCACGAGGTGCCCAAGGGACCAGATATAAGGCATCATGCAAAAAAAAAAATATGTGTGTGTATGTATGTGTATTTATGTGTATATGTATATATGTATGTGTATATATATATTATATTAAATGAAGGGGGAAGTGCAGAGTGGAGACCCAAGGCCCAAGTGTCAGCCAATGGAGATCCCCTCATAGAGGGGCTTAGGAGAGGAGATGGGTTAATTAGGGTGTGAGGTAGTATCGATGAAGAACACAGCTTTCCCCCAGATCCTGGATGCTTCCTCCCCCCAACTACCATGATCCGAATTCTACCTTGCAGGGCTGGATAGGACAGAGGCTGTACACTGGTACATAGGAGGGTTGGAGATACAGGGAATCCAGGGTGGATGATACCTCCAGGACCAAGGGAGTGAGGGACGATGCTGGGAGAGTGGAGGGTGAGTGGGTTGGAAAGGGGAAACTGATTACAAGGAGCCACATGTGACCTCTTCCCTGGGAGAGGGACAACAGAGAAGGGGGGAAGGGAGACCCCGAATAGGGCAAGATATGACAAAATAACGAGGTATAAATTACCAAGGGCATATGTGGGAGGGGGGAAAAGGGAGGGAGGGGGGGAAAAAAAGGAGGACCTGATGCAAGGGGCTTAGGTGAAGAGCAAATGCCTTGAGAGTGATTGGGACAGGGAGTGTATGGGTGTGCTTTGTACAATTGATGTATGTATATGTATGGATTGTGGTAAGAGTTGTTGGAGTCCCTAATAAAATGTAAAAGAAAAAAAAAAAAAAAGAAAATGATTAGGGAAAAATATGTACAGATGTGCTTTATACAATTGATGTATGTCTATGTATGGATTGTGATAAGTGTTGTATGAGCCCCTAATAAAATGTTTAAAAAAAAAAAAAAAAAAAAAAAAAAAAAAAAAAAAAGCTTTCCTATATATTTTCCATTTTCAGTAATATTTTAAATTCCATGCCATTGACTAGATATGCTTACTATGGTTAGAATTACCAATTGCCTCATATAGGTTATTTGAGATATTTCTCAACAAACTGATAGTGCTGCCTCTAGAGGGGACCAAGGACATATATAAAATTTAGATAGTCAAATGAATTTTGGGCTTGAATTTGATTGTTAGTCCTGATCTAAGTAAAAATAATTATTATGACATGGCCCTGCTAGGTATTTGGCCTCATGAAGTGATCCCTGAAGATATGGGTGCTCTAGCAAAGTACAGTGAAGAAATCAGATGGTGCTTGGCTATCAGAAAGAATAGCATCTGAGGTCTTAAAATCAGCCATCTAAGTGAGGTGTCAGCTAAGACCACACAGAAAGAGTGATGATTCAAGGATTTTAAAATAATAAAATACAAGATCAGAGGAGGGGATTTATTAGAGCTTAAATTCTGAGCACCCTATTTGCAGAGGATATGGATGAGAGGGAGAGTCCAAATACATTTGCAGAGTCCCCATGTGGGTTAAGCCTCCACTGAGTTCCCTCAGAGAACTGACCATAGGCATGAAAAGGCTTGCCCTCAGAGTGCAATGAAATGTGGATCACTGCAGGTGTGGTTGAGTTAAAAGTTAACATCATCATTTGTTTTCCCTTTTGTTTCATTTTTAATTTGCTTTGTCTTGGATTGAGGTTTTTCTGTTTTATTTCGTTGTTGTTGGGGTTTTTTGTATGGTTTTCTTTATATGAAATCCAGGATAGGTGAATCTAGAGAGACAATTTCTAGATGAGTAGCTTCTTAGGGTTATGTCAGGAGAGTTTGGAGGGTAGTGGGGAGCTATTCATAATGGGTACAAGAATGAAGAAAATATTCTAAAACTGTTTGTGGTGATGATAGTGTAACTTTACAAAATATATTTAAACTATTGAATTGCATGGTTCACGAATTACATATCAATAAAATACTTAAAAAACACAAGCTAGAACAAACAAAAACATAAGCTATTAGCAACATGTAAATCGTTAGAACTCATTTGCAGAATGTCAGAACTTAGAGAAGAATGTGAACAATATAAACAACCTTGAAGCTAACTTTTGCTCAGCACTCTATGGTAAAAGAAAACAAATTACAGTTAATCTTTGTGAACTAGCCTTGAGACATAAATCTAAACAACCTCCTTCATCTCTAACCTCAAGGGAAAGATGTGACACTCAACCGGGGAGGGTGATTTAACATATTCATCTTTGACATCACACTGGCCCTCATTGTGTGAAGTCAAGGTGAGAATTTCCCATATACATCTTGAATTTCTGTTCCCTCAGGGAGAAATGGCAGAGGTGACACTTTGTAGAGTCTGACTCTCTGAAGAATGAGTCTCTGAACTGAGAGTTTGTCTAATGCTGCTATTGATCCCAGATCCTATCTGCAAAAGACCTCTGCTGCATGTGAGCCATCGGGTGTCTTCCTCAGAGCCCTTAAAACAGATAAAAGCTTGAAGTGGAGCTCTACCATCAATGAGGAGCCCTAGTGGCATAGGGGTTATGCGTTGGGCTATGATCCCTATGGTCAGTAGTTTGAAACCACCAGCATCTTCATGGAGCAAAGACAGGGCTTTGTACTCCTACAATCTTGGAAACCCAATGGGACAAATCTCCCCTGCTCTATAGGGTGATTATACTTATCATCGGCTGTATGGCAGTTATTCGTTTCAGACCACCTATACAATTGTAATAGTTAATTCTGATACTCCAGTACACAGTGCAAGCTGTCAGGTCTGATAATTGCAAGTCTGTCCGTGAAAACCTTGCAATAAATGAAATAACTTCATGCATTACAAAGCCTTCCTCTACTTATTTCATATTAAATTATACATCTAGGGACTCTCAAGATTATTTGGTGACAGAAGCAATTTACCTTTCTATGGCCCAATTAAGAGAATAAAATTATAAACACAAGTTTGAATGATCCTTAATTCAATACACAGCTAACTGCTAAGGTGAGAATCCCATTCAAGATCCAACATACTTTTGATACTTTTTCAAAGGTATGTTAATTCTGAATAAAGTCTTAAAATCCATATAAGTTTAAAAATCCATATAATTCCAATTTGTTGTATTCCAAATGAATTTTTAAATATTTTCAGGGTGTTATGAAAATAATTTGTTTTCTTCAGTGGTCCCATACTGGCAAAACTAGTTCATCCCAGAAAATTAAGGATCAAACTTTTTAGCTTGAACTCTGAGGTGAGAACAGTTTGGGTGGTTCTTAATGCATTCTTTCCTTAATATAGAAGGATTTATGGGGTTTTTTGGACACCGTAAGGAATATATTACCCCAGATTTTCTTGGCCACAGGGAAATCATCCCTTACTGTGTTGAGCATCTGTGCTACAAGTCTCATTAGAGTTGCTGTGCATGAATAACATAAAAAGAGCCTAATTAGAAAATGTATTTTCCTGTTGCAGGGCGGGGATGAGTCAATCACGGTGCAGTAGAACACTAATGGGTCCCGCAATATACCTCTGATCCCTCCTCACCCCCCACTACCATGACCCCAGTGCCGCTTCCCAATCTAGACTAGACGGGAGCGTGTACATAGGTATAAGCAAGAGATAAAACTCACAACACATGGAACCCAGGAACAGGAAGGGGAATGGAGATACCAAAAGGGTAGGGGGAAGTGGGGAAGAGGTGGGGAGGGAGGGAGGCACTGACCGGAATGAATGGCACATAACCACACATCCCCATGCAGGGGGAAGAACAACCGAAACCAGAGGGGAAGGGAGACAGTGGTCAGTATGAGATTTGAAAATAATTAGCAATCTATCAAGGGGCCATGAGGTTTGGGGGTGGGAGGAGGGAGGGAAAAAGAGGATCTGATCTTAAGGGCTCAATGGAAAGTAAATGTCTAGAAAAGAACGATGGAATATATGTACGAGTATGTCAGATACAATTGATGTATGGGTTGTAACAAGAAGAGTATCTTTCCTCTCTACTCTTCCCACTTTTTAATTGATCAGCTAAAGTATGATGCATATATTATGTTAATTTAAGGCTACTAAACTTTTAGGAGGGTTGATATATTATCTACATTTTCCCATTTCTAAATATTCAACACCATATTTGATCTTAAAGGAAACAATGTCCTGACACGATGATTTTACCCCACTTCCTGGTTTCTCTTGCTTTAGCAATCTTGCTTAATGACTTTTACTCCTTCATTCTCACTGAGCACCCTCTAGAAACCCAAATAGCTAATCAATGAGTTTTGAAATAAGGGGTTAAGAGGTATGATCTAAGGGGCAAACCCCCACTGTCTGTTTTTATAAATAAACTTTTGCTGGAACACAGTCATATATATTTGTTTATCGTTTGTGGCTGCTTTTATGTTGCACTAACAAAGACAAATAATTGAGACAAGATCATATGATTTACAAAGATAGAAATATCGATGATTTAGCCCTACACAGGAAAAACTTCCCAACTGTTAAGTTGATAATCTATTTCATTCTCTATTTTACTCCTCAGTTTAAAAAGGATGGCTAATATACATGCAGTCTCTGAAGAGAAATAATGCTATGGAGAATTATAGTTTTGTCCATTTGCTATTGTCATCCATCCACCGAAATAAGTATACTCTTCTCATCATTAGGTTTTCCAGGTAAGTGGAAGGAGTGAAACATTGCACAAGATGATTCAATGAATATTAGTACTTAAGAAATACTACTACTTAAGATAATTGCAACAAAGGCAATAAATTGGGGGTTCATATCTGACCTCTTTTTTCTCTACTGCCATGAGGCAGGGGTCAAACATACCTCCACAGTCCACTTTTACCTAATTGAACGTCACTATCCATTGATGCTGCCTTTGGTAATACATTACAATGGCCTCACATAATTCAAGGACAATAATCTGATTAAAGGGTCTTTAAGGATTAACAAGTTTTTAAAAATCATTTTATTGAGTACTTGTACATCTCTTATCACAATTCATCCATCCACCCATTGTGTCAAGCACATTTGTACATTTGTTGCCATCAACATTCTCAAAACATTTGCTTTCTACTTGAACCCTTGGTATCAGCCCTTTCTCCCCACTGCCCCTCCCTCACGAACCCATGATAATTCATAAATTCTTTATTACTTTGTCATGTCTTACACTGTCTGATGTCTCCCTTCACCCACTTTTCTGTTGTCTGTCCCCCAAGGAGGGGGTTATATGTAGATCCTTGTAATCTGTTCCCCCTTTCTACCCCACCTTCCCTCCACCCTCCCAGTATCACCACTGGTCCTAAGGGTTAATCTGTCCTGGATTTCCTAGGTTTCCAGTTCCTATCGGTACAAGTGCACATCCTCTGGTCTAGCCAGATTTGTAAGGTCGAATTGGGATCATGATGGTGGTGCCTGGCGTGGTGGTGAAGAAGCATTTGGAGGAACTAGAGGAAAGTTGTATGTTTCATTGTTGCTACATTGTACCCTGACTGGCTTATCTCCTCCCTGAGACCCTTCTGCAAGGGGATGTCCAGCTGCCTACAGATGGGCTTTGGGTCCCCACTCCACACTTCTCCTCATTCACAATGATATGATTTTTTTGTTCTTTTATGCCTGATACCTGATCCCATCAACACCTCGTGATCACACAGGCTGGTGTGTTTCTTACCCTCCTGGTATCGCTATTCTAATTATTGGTCCTCAGGTTGATCTGTCCTGGATTCTCTTATCTGGACCAGTGTATGAAGCATTTCCAACTTGCATTACAACTTGAGTGGTAGGCCCTTTAGACATTCGTTAACAGTCCTGAAAGAACTTTGTATTTTTTTTAAAAAAAACAACTTTGTAACATGTCCTGATGAACAACTGTATCCTGAGCATTTCCAACTTTTTTTTAGTCATTTTATTGGCAGCTCTTACAGCTTTTACCACAATTCATACAAACATTCATTGTGTCAAGCACATTTGTACATGTGCCGCCATCATTTTGGATCACTTGTTGTTCCCTTGTCACTGGGTTTGTTGACACCGCTTCCTTTCCCCTGCCTCCCCTTCTCCCATGTCCCACTGGAACCATCAGTCCCATTGTTTTATCCTGATCTTGGCATAATTTCCTCCCATTCTTCCCATGCGGTGATGTGCTTTAGGCATTCATCACTGCTTTGTAGTGATGTATAGTATTCCATTGTATGTATGTACCACACTTTTTAATCCATTCGTTTCTTGATGGAAATTTGAGTTGTTTCCAACTCCTTGCCATTGTGAACTGTGCCGCAATGAACATTGGAGCACAGATGTCTGGTCGTGGTTTTTTTCTTGCGTCTTCTGGATATATGCACAGTAGGGCAATTGCTGGGTCGTATTGTAGCTTAATTTCCATCTGTTTTAGAAATCACCAAATCGATTTCCATAGTGGCTGTACATTCCTACAGGCCCACCAGCATTGGATGAGAGTTCCTACCCTCCCAACACTTATGCTTTCAGATTTTTTAAATTGGGCTATCTTTGAGGGTATTAGGTAGCATCTCTTTTGGTTTAATTTGCATTTCTTTTATGGCTAATGTTTGTAAACATTTTCTTATATGTTTATTGTCCATTTGGACTTATGCCCCTGTGAAACTTCTGTTCAGGTCCTTTGCCCACCTCCTCAGTGGGCATCACATTTTTTTCTTTTTGGAAGCTAGCAGAGCATTGTAGATTTTAGTAATAAGGCCTTTGTCTGATGTGTCGTTGATAAAGATGTTTTCCCAGTCCATGGGCTCTCATATTACTCTCTTGGTGAATTGTTTCAATGTACACAGGTGTTTTATCTTCAGCATATCCCACTTGTCAATTTGTGACTCATCTGTATTTGTGTCCTTCCCTATTTCTGATAGCCTATGTATTCCCTGTGCCAAAGTTCTCAGATTTGTCCCAATTCCCTCACTCATGGCCCTAATAGTTTGGGGTTTTGCCTCAAGGTCTGTGATTCACCTTGAGTTTATTCTTGTGCATAGAGTGAGATAAGGGTTTTGCTTCATTTTTCTGCAGGTAATTTTTCCAGCACCACTTGTTGAAGAGGTCATCTACTTCCCGTTTGAAATTTTGGGGGCTCTTATCAAAGATGAGTTGTCTCTATGATGATGATTTTATGTCTGGGTTTTCATTTATTTTCTATTGGTCTGAATATCTGTCATTATACCAATACCATGTGATTTTGACAACTGTGGCTGTATATTATGTGCTAAAGCCAGGTAAAGCAAGCCCTCCCACTCTCTCCTTCTTCTTGAGGAGTTCTCTGCTAATTCTGGGCTTCTTCCCTCTCCATATGAAGTTGGTAATCACTTTTTCCATTTCTTTGAAGAACTATGAGGGTAACCATAAAAGGATTACTTTGAACTTACATAGTGCCTTGGGCAGAACTGACATCTTTACTCTATTGAATCTTCCAATCCATGAGCATGGGATATTCTTCCATTTGTTGAGGTCACTCTTGGTTTCTGGTAATAGTGTTCTGCAGTTTTCCTCACATAAATCTTTTGTTAGTTTAGTCATGTATATCCCTAGATATTTCAATTTGTGCATGGCTATTGTGAAGGGTACCACCTTTTTGATCTCATATTCTGTGGTCTTATCCGATATGTATAGCAGTCTGATAGACATCTGTTTGTTGATCCTGTATCCTGCCCCTATGCCATATTCCTGTATTGCTTCCAGTACTCTCTTTGTGTAGTTTTTGGGATTTTACATTTACAAAATCATATCACCTGCAAATAATGATAGTTTCACCTCTTCCTTCCCCAGGTGAATAACTTTGATGTCTTTTCTTTGACTTGTGCTGTTAGCTAAGACCTCCAGTACAATGTTAAATAAAAGTGGGGACAGGGGGCATCGTTGTCTGGTCCCCTTTTTAGTGAGATTGTGTTAGTCTTTTCTCCATTGACTACAACATAGGTTGTTGGTTTCTCATATATAGTTTGTATTATCCTGAGAAATTTTCCTCCAATTCCTATCTTCTCAAGTGTCTTAAACAGAAATTGGTGTTGGATGTTATTGAATGCTTTTCACGCATCTATCAATATCATCATGTGGTTCTTATATTTTTTCATGTCAATGTGGTGAATGATACTAATGGTCTTTCATATATTAAACCATACCTGCATTCCTGGTTTGAATCCCACTTGGCCATGGTGAATTATTTGTCTAGGATACTTTTGGATTCTATTGGCCAGTATTTTGTTAGGGAGTTTTGCATTGATGTTCATTAGGGATATTGGTCTGCAGTTCTCGATTATTGTGGGATCCTTGCCCGGTTTCGGTATCAGAGTTATACTAGCTTCATAGAAGGAGTTCAGGAGTTTTCTGTCTTTTTCTGTTCTGGAAGTTTTTGTATGATTGGTGTCAGTTCTTCCCTGAATGCTTGCTAGAATTCTCCTGTGAATCCATCTGGTCCAGATGATTTTTTTGTTGGTAATCCCTTGATAACCTTGTCTACTTCTTCAATTGATATGGGTCTGTTGGGATTCTTAATGTCCATTGGGGAGGGATTGTTGTTCCAAGAATTTGTCCATGTCTTCCAAGCTGTTGAATTCATTGGAGGATAATATTTTGTAGTCTGTATAATTATCCTTCTGATTTCATTAGGATGTGTTGTAATGTCCCCTCTTTTGTTCCTCACCCTTGCTATTGAAATTTGCTCCCTCCTTTATTTGGTTAGGTTTGCCTGTGGTGTCAATTTTGTTTATCCTTTCAAAGAAGCTACTTTTAGCAGCATTACTTTTTTTCCATAGTTTTTCTTATTTTTCCACTCCTGAATCTCAGCCCTGATTTTATTATTTATTTATTTTTGCTATTAGTAGGATTGTCCTGTTGACTCTGCTCAAGTTTCTGTCTATTTTGTGCCAGCACATCAATTATAAGTCACTCCAGGAGTGCATGTATTACTATGAAACTTCCTCTGATTACTGCCTTTGCAGGGTCCCATACATTCTGGTACGTCATGTTCTCATTCTTGTTGGCTTCTAGAAATTTCCTAATTTCATCTCTGATCTGGGCCAGTGCACACTCCTTTGACAATAGAGGGTTATTCATCCTCCAATTGTTTGCCCTTGTTTTCTTCATCTTCCTTTTGTTAATTTCCAGCCTTATGGCACAGTGGTCTGAGAAGAGGTCTGTATGATATCAGTGTGCTTAAATTTATGTAGGTTCACCACAGCATGTGGTCTATTTTCGAGTATGTGCCCTCCAACCTCACGATCAGGGGTCTGGACTCAGCTATATTGATACTTTGGTTTCCTCACTCTTTTCCCTGCCCCCCCCCCCCTCTCAGCTGGCTTAGTTTTTTGTTTTGTTTTCTTTGTTTCTTTTTTTCTTCCCTTTTCTCTCACAAGCCACTGTTGAGCTCCAGACCACTCCCCTTAATCTAGGACATGTGCACCCACCCTCCACCCAGCTGGGAGAGCTCCACAATCTGCAGCATAACAAGAGACTGGGGAAAGACCACCACCTCCCACCAGGGGATATCCTGCACAACTTCTTTTGGGGGAAACCTCGCCAACTTTCCTCCATGGGAAATTCTACCTGCCCATCCTCTGCAGTGCTTAACATATGGCTGGGCAAATCCTGCCCACCTTATTTGGGGGAAATCCTGCCTGCATGGCTAGGGGAGCTCCTGCCCATCCTCTGTGGTCCCACGTGAGTGAGGGAACTTCCTCCTGCCTACCATAGTGCTTCAAACGGCCTAAGGCAGCTTGGCCAACACTCACCAACATTCAATGCTGCTAGAAGTCGTGATGTCCCAAATTTGGATGTCCCAAATTGCCTTACCTGGTTCATTCCACTGGTCACATACAGATGATGTATCCCAACACCAAGCAGGATAGGGACTGAGGTGAGCCCTTGTAGCCCTGCCACTTGACCCTGTAGAAGCCAATGTCATACCCCTTGATGTCGTCAGCTTCCTCACGTTGTGAAGCGGCCCACTTTGCAACTGAAGCATACTTTGTTCTGCTTATGGTCTTGCCTTGATGTCTTGGGGGGTGTCTCCCTCTGTCATGGTAGCAGACCACTGAGGAGAAACTTGCTAGCTTTTCTCCAAGGAAGAAAAGTCCAGAACATCAACTTTCAACACATTACATTAGACAGAGAGTTAGAATCGAACCAAATATCCTAGCAAGCTCCATTTCAGAGAGCACACTTCAAAGTGGGTGAAAAGCTAAGATATCTCCTGTTATGACTGAAATAAAGGTTACAGATGGCCTTTACATTTCAGAGGTACGTGTGTGTACAGTTACAGAGACATCGTTGAGCAGTCGTGTCGTCAACGACTTGGAAACAGCGTTGGCATTCCTTTTCCAGTCCAGGGATCCAATAGCTGTTGTCCAGAATTCAGCACTGATTTTAGCCAAGTTATAGCACCTCTTAATTGATATCATCCATCTTGAGGATGATAGCAACCTCACCCTAAGCAATGTTTCTTGTCCTGCCTGAGATCCCAAGCTACTCCAGTGTGCATGCTAGTCAACCAGATGTAGTGTTTAAACCAGTTTTAACTTCTGTGACAGCTTCTGTTTCATAAACTAATACCAACATATGATATCACTGGAATCAACTTGCTGCCATCCAGTCATTTGGATTCAAAGTGACCTTACAGGAGAGGGCAGAACTGTCCTGATGACTTAGTGGTCAGCAGTTCGAAGCCACCAGCTGCTCTGTAGGAGAAAGATGAGGCATTCTACTTCCTTAAAGGGTTATAGTAAAGGGAAAAAAAGAGTTGTAGTATCAGAGACCCATAGGGGTAGTTTTACTCTTCCTAAAGGGACACTATGAGTGGAATCTAGGCATGTAGTCATGGCTGTTAGTTTGAAACTAACATTTGTCAACATATCATTAGACCTGATCTCATCCTTCAATACCCAGAATAGCTAGATATCACATTCAGTGGTGGTCTTAGCATCAAAATAGGCGAACAAACCCGGAAATAGTTTCATCTTAAAAAACAAACAACAGATCCAGTGTGACAAAACGCAAAGTGGCCTAGCGACTGTGGGAAACAGTTGGGTGGGTCCCCAAAGAGTTAAAAAGGACTTCCACGTGAGCCAGCAAGTAATTTGGCTCCTGGGGTGATCTGATCAAGAGATCTACTTAGAGCAGTGACAGAAACAGACATGCATACCACGGCTCATTGTAGGCAGCCCAAGTGTACGTCCACAGCTGACTGGATGAAGGAAATGTGGTGTACCTGCACACAGTGCACGGCTGTTCAGCCATAGAGAGGAAGCCTGGATACATGGTACGGCATTATGAACCTTGAGAACCGTATGCTGAATGAACAGTTAACCACAAAAGAGCAGGCCTGTCCTGCGTAGGAAGACCCAGAGGAGGCTCCGGGGCCTTGCTGAAACCCTGCTCTGCGAATACTCAAGTGGATTGGACGCCAGCGGTGCCAAGGCCAAAAAGCCAAGTTAACGGGGACAAGCCGACACCAGCCACGGCAGAGCTGACCTGCAAGAGGGCTCATCCATTAAAGGATATGATCGACAGAAGCCTCCATTCCCGGGGAAGAAGTGCTAGACTCGTGCAAAGTGGACTATATAACTCCAAGATGGAAACTACCACATCACTTGGCTAACACTTGGATAAGGGTTTCTCACGCCGACGCTCTGTGGGCCTGCTTCTAAGTAGAATCAATATGTTAAGCCAGCTAATAAAGAAACATGGATTTAGCAGGAAAAAACAAACAACAACCCACCACTGTAATAATTTGTGCTCCAGTCTTGCAGATGACAGACCCCTCCGCCAGGGGTCTCTAGCTCACTGATATTATCTGCAGCTCATTCTTCCTTGGGATTTTCCAGTCTTGTGCTGTCTGATAAGGGAGCCACTGGCCACATTTGATTATTTAAAATTAAATGAATTTTAATTTAATTTGAAATTCTGAACCTGAGTTGTACTTGGTATAAGTGCGTTGATAGCCGCATGTGACGAGTGGCTCCTCGATAGACCCTTAGAGAGATCCAATATCATTGCAGACAGTTCTGGTGGACAGCGCTCTAGTAAGTCCTGTGGATTTCATTCAGCAGCATGGAGATAGCAGGTCACAACCACGGGGGTGGAAGAACAAACAAAGAGACTGCACCTCTCCTGGATTCCTGAGCCAAAACTCCAGGGCCATACCTGAGTCAGCCCTTCACCCACAGGATGAGCTGACTTGTTAAATGCCATCAAGTTGGTGCCAACTCATCGCAATCCTGTGCACCACACGATGGAGCACTGCCTGGTCCCGCATTCTCCTCTGTCCTGGGCAGAGGAAGAAAGGGTTCTTTGTGATCATATGTAACTCACCCCCCTCCCAGCCAGCATACTAGATTACTTTCTTCCAAGGGGCCATTGTTACAACTTCAACTTTTCTCTCACCGAGAAAATCAGACCCACAATTTGTAAGAAAGAGATGTAGTTACTATCTGCGGCTTTAATGCTGGCCTCTGCTCTGCCCTTTTAAGTTGAGCGAAGTTGAGAGAATTGCCGAACTTCTCTGGGTCTATACTTGCTCCTGGGTGAAACACGTGTAGTGGCCCGATGCTGCCTAAGACTAGATTCTGGATTGGTACTCAGTGTACAGCAGGACAATCGTGTGCATTCCTTATCAGGGAACCGCATCTCCGGCTCATACAACAGCTTCCAACATTCCAGGGATGCCACGTAGCTTCTGCTTCATGTCAGAGATGAGCTCTGAAATCAAAGAAAACTGTGGCTTCAGCATGGGTGGGTTCCTAGTGCTGGCCAGTTGTACAGATCATGGTGGAAGATTACTGTTATTTTTAATCTAATATATAATTTCCCTTTTTATTTAAGATGATATTGTTATTTTAAGGAATGAAACAGAATAGCTAATGATACTCTGTTTTGCTAATATATGCTTCAACTTTACTACCAGAACTTTATTAATTCAATGACAATAGTGGTGTGACTTTATTCTGAGAATCTTAGTAACAGATTTTTTATATATATATATATATATATATTTGGTATTATACAAAACCAAACCAAAGATTTCCCAGGTAGTTGTCTTTTTACAGACAGATCTATATTATCTGTTCCATATGCTCATTTGTTCAATAAGTGGTTTTTAAAAAATTATTATTAAAAAAAAAAAAAGATGAGCTTCTTCCCAGGTTCCATGCTACAGCTTTCCTCCAGCTCAAAAGCAAGCAAACAAACCCCAGTATCAGTGAGTTTATTCTGACTCACAGAGACCCCAAGGTCTCTAAGACTGTACATCTTTATGGGAACTGTCTCCTATGAAGCAGGCAGTAGTTTTGAACCATTAACCTTGCAGTTAGTAGTCCATTACTTAGCCCACAGCGCCATCTAGATGAAGGCAGTTTTATAGCTAGAGTTTCCCCTGTATTCATCCTTAAATGAGTGGGCCAAGTTCTCTGTATCTTGTCTGTAATTCATATTGGGCAGACTATGGGAGAAATAGATAACAAAACAGAGTTTAGGGAAAGTGGGGGTGAGGAAAGAAACAAAGGATTAAATTGTGGCCAGGAGCCTCAGTTGTTCTCCCCAGGTGTTAGTTGATAGAAATTTTAAAAAGAAAGGAAAAACTTTTCTATCAAACCCCACCTGAATTCTTTCAACAACAATAATGCCAAGAAAATACATGCTAATTATGAGCAGGAACATTATCTATTAATATGTTAATGAAGCAGGTTTGCTAATGGTGAACGACCTGAATTTTAATAAAACTTTAAGAGCTTCTTGATTACGTGTTTGTTAGTCGATATGATCATTTGGAATTATCTCTAGGTGGCTTCACATGAAATAAGACCTATATTAGAACTGTATTCTAAACAGGCCTTAATGAAGCAGGTGAGAGAACCATCTGTGACAGGAACACTGTCAGCCTGAAATTCACTTCAAAAGAAATGTAAACTAGTTAACAGGAAACATGTCATCATATCTGCCAGTTACAGCTTTCAATGCAGGTAATTTAGTTCTGCATTAGCTTGCTAATTTTTCAAACATATTTGCTTATGAAAATAATATTCGATTGAATTAATGGATACTGCCTTTCAATATTGGAAGGGTTATTTTTCATTAAAAAAATTCTCTAGTGTCCTGTTTTGACAACACTCCACACATGGATGAAAGCCATTTTATGCAACCCAGCCCAAAGGAAAACGCCTAAAAGAGCCACCAAGAATCCATAAATCAAATCAGCAAAAGCTCCCTATGAATGTCTCTCTATGAATAGAAGAAACGGTGGTAAGTTTTATTCATGGACATAAAAAATGATTGGTAGTCCTACCTGCCACTCTAGAAAGGGGTGGGGGAACACGACACCCTCTTTGTAGTCACAGCGTGGAACTATGAAGTCCCAATTGATTAGATGAACCTGGATGGCAATCCAAACCTTGGGATGCAAAACTGAAGACCCAGATATAAAATGCCAGCACCTGGGGCCCAAGAAGCCCCTAAGAGGAGCTGGGATGGAGAGTGTAGGAAGAGAGTGTGCGACAGGGCTGTAGTGACTACGGGTCCAGGTTCAAGTACCTTAAGGAGTTAGACACAAAAGAGTTTAAGCATGAAAGGAAGCGGAGGAAGATGGGTGGAAGGAAAAAAGAGTGGGGACCTCTGACTCCCGCATAGTCACCCGGAGGTTTCAACAGAGGCCTGAGGGAGAAAGTTCTGGCAGCAAATAACCTCACAAGGAAGTAGCCTCCTTTGAGAAACCAGCAGGTGTGTCCTCAGCAGAGTCCCTTCCGTCAAGGTGACTCGTATTTACCAGGTCTCTGAATTTCCCAGGTGCTGGAGTATTTATTGTTTAGTTGATGGATCAGTACCACATATTTCTGTTGGAGTCATTAGAAATGACAACGTACTCTTCAATTGTCTTTGTAAAAATTTGGTTCTGCTTTCCATGGAAGCTTGCACTTCAATCAGTTTCCCAGGCAACAATAATTTATACACAGGTTGCTCCTTGACACCCACCACCCCTGCCACGTGCCCTGGGTCCACCGTCCCTTCTCTGCTTCCAACCCTCCAGTTTCCCTGCTCTTTCCTCCCTCCTCTTCCTTGCTTTTGAGAAAATGTTGCCCATTTGTTATAATGGACCATTCTAAGAAGCGTAGTCCCCATGGGTGGTCTTATTTGATAGGCCAATCTACTATTTGGCTGAAAGGTGATCCTGGCAATGGCTTCAGTTCTAGGTTAAAAGGATGTCTTGGGATGACAGTCTCTCTTAAATCATTGGTAACTCTTTTAATGAGATTTTTGAGGGTCTATTTTAAGAAACAATTCAATGAAAAGTAATTGGCCATTTAAGTGGATTTTAATTGGGCCCTCAGGTTAGTTTATCTTGAGGGCCTGCTGCCCTCTAGGGGTTGAAGCACTTTCCACAAGTGGATTTCAGAGGTACAAGAGCATTTCTTGTTTTAGGGAATGAAATAATTGTTTGATTTTATTTTTTTTTAATTTATTTTTTTAATTGTTTGATTTTAAAAATAAAAATAGTTCAGTCTCTTAATCTAATCGTGTTTCAGCTGTAGAAAAATTTAAAGCCCTAAATATATCAATCTCAGGCTCGATTTCTCCTTATTTCTTTTATCAAAGATTTAGTATATGCAATAGGGTGGATTGGGGACAGAGAGAAAATTCTTATGGAATTTAAAAAAACCCAACCCTTCAACTCCTGATTATTCAGTGTAAAAGTCTCTCGACCTGTGTTGGGTGGCTACTACTGTAGGCCCTTCCACATGCACGCCACATTTAACCCTCGCCTCATCTCTACTTTGCCTTTTTGGTATAGCATAATGGGTTACACATTGGGCTGCTAACCGGAAGTTCTGCTGTTCGAAACCACCAGCCACTCCATGGGAGAAAAATGAAACTTTCTCCTCCCATAAAGAGTTACAGACTCAGAAACCAACACGGCCAATTCTAGCCTGTCCTATAAGGTTGCTATGAGTCAGTACTGACTTGATGGCAATGAGTTTGTTTGTGTGCTTGTTTCTTTGGCTTTAGCCTGATGCAGACAAATTAACACACTCTGCTTCGGATTGAAAGGTTAGAGGTTCAGTTTCGACCAGAGGCCTGTTTGAGAAAGGCCTGGCCATTTACTGCTGAAAAAAATAACAACCCAACACCCAGCCATTGATAATCACATGGAACCCAGTTAGAACAGCCCAGGCCATGATTCACTCATGATTAGCTAGCCTGGGACTATGTTTAAGTTTTTCCTAATTTTCCTGGGGCTCAGAGATGATAATGGTAACAGATCCCAAGTTTCTTTATTTCCAAAATCAATGCACTTCCCACTTTTCTGCCAGAAAAACCCATAGACAATCACTCGGTTTTTAAAACCACTGGATCTCACTTAGTGGGTGTCATCCATATCTTTTGTTTAATACTTCTCTCGAGTCAATTTAAACGTTAGTTATTTTTAAATGTAGGTTGATAAATAGACATGTAAAAACTACACTTTTTAAAAAAACAGTTTTATTGGACTTCATCCACATATCATCCAATTCAGTGGTTCAATAATATCCAGAAGAGTTGTACAATCATTACTACAATGAATTTTGGAACATTTTCATCTTCCTTGTATTCATTGTTATTAGTATAATTACATTTAATTTGGCAAAAAATATACAAAACAAAGTCTCCAATTCAGCAATTTCTACACATAAAATTCAGTGTCATTGATTATACTCTTCATGTTGTGAAACTATTATTGATATCCTTTTACAAATGATTCCACCACCATTAACATAAACTCAGTGCTCCCTAAGCAAAAGCTCGTCCACCTTCACCCATGATAACTATTTATCAACTTTGGTCTCATTTTCTTTTTTAAAAGTAGTTTTCTAGATGTATAATTCACGTATCATATACCTCTATAGTTAAATAGCTTTTAAAACGAGTTTTATATACATTATCACAATCAGTTCTAATGCTCCTTCCTCCTTCCCACATTCATTGTTTGCTCCCCAATCGGCCCACCCCTTTCTCCCAATAAACCATTGCATCAGTTATTGTCTCTATGCATCCACTCCTTCTGTGCTTCATAAACCGGGAAACCTAACAGAAACAATGAAAAACAAACACGCCAAAAAGAAACAGAAATAAATAATAATAATATAAAGAGTAAGAAAGATAAAAACCACCAACAATACTAAAAGAGACAGAGAATTTTCTGTCATGGACCAAGGGGGAAACATTTGGGCTTGGAGAAAACTCAGGTTGGGTCAAGAAGGAGGTCAACCGACCAAGTCTCACAGTGTCCCATGGTTCAAGCCACCAAGTTTACACTAATCTCTATCTGACAGCAAAGCTGTTCAAGGCACTGGCCTATGACCAGAGAGGATCTGCCCGAGGCTTCATCTGACATATACTCTACAGATGAATCTTGGGCTCCCACTGTTCTCCATAGCCTTCTACAAAGTGAGTATGTACAATTTAAGCTCTGGTATTTTCTCTTCATCATATTTGGGTTTTGTTATTGTCATCTTTGGATTACACAGGCTGGTGTGCTTCTTGGCTGTGGACTTAATTAATACATCACCTAGGTGGTTGCTTGTTTGAATCCAAGCCGTTGAGACCCCAGACACTATTCTGATTGATAGCCGGGCACCATCTGGTTTCATCACCACGTTTGGCTGTCCCACCCTTACCTTCAGTGATCTCTTCATGAAGGCGAGCGAGGATTGAAGAGGGCCATGTCCTAAGAACTACCTGTTCTTGGATTGGGGTTAGAATTAAGTGGGAGTCCAGACTCCAACTCTTTGTCCACAGGTTATGGATGACTCTGGTTTACTTTGGTGGACATACTGTGACCAAAACAAAACCCACCACCAACAGCAACAACAACAAAGACAAACAGACAAAACAAAACCCCCAAACTTTGTCAATCATCCCCCTGGGGTGTAAGTTGATTGCATCGATAGCAGCAATCATTTATCTAGTGGCATAGAACTTAAGGTCCTGTTGATACGAGCAGTTTATAAGAGTATACTCTTTCAATAGTGAGCTACAATCCATGAGCTGTTGTTTTATACAGATTTATTTCTTAATTGATTGTTCTTTGTTTACCTTGAGCTTGGGGGTTGGTGCCAGGGGGGATATTTCTGTATCTTTCCTTACAAAGGCAGAATACCTGCCTGCAAGGGCAACTGTGAGATACTAATATATGATGGTTCTGGGTTCCCTTTCATTGGATGCCCACTGTATTATTCTGGGTAGACTAGAGAAACAAAACCATAGATACGTATGTGTGTATAGCAAAGAGCTTTACAGAAAGAGTAATTGTACATTAGGAAAACATCCCAGCCCAGTCCAGATCTAGACCTTAAGTCCAATATTAGCCCACATGCCCAGTACCAGTTTGTAAATTCCTCTTCAGGCAACACATGCAATGACACCGAATGCAGGAACATCACAGACCAGTGGGTGGAATGTCTTGTGGATCCAGCGGTGGTGGGAGCATCTTAGTGTTGACATGGGTCTCCACATGACTCTTCTAGCTCCAAGGTCTGGCTGCCATCAGCATAGCTCCATGTGGTTTGTCAACAGACAAGGAGTGAGCGTGTGTCCCACCTCCAGCAAGCTATTTATCTCCTTCATGCCTCCAAATGAGGCCATCAAGCTGTGACCTGATTGACAGGCTACACTCCACCCCTTCACTCTCAAGTCTCAAATTGACAACAGATTATGTAGCTACCATACCCACTAAGCCAGAGGTACCAACCAAGGTCCAAGGATCTCCATCTCCACAGTCTAGGGAGTTCCATCCTGTGCCTCCTCTCCCATCTGGGAGTTTCAGTCCTAAGTCCAGGTAGTTTTGAGGCTGGGCCCAATTCACGTTGAGTCCTTCCGGTGTGGTCCTTGGAGGATGCCATGCTCCCTGTAACGAAAACCACACATTGCTTCATTTGGCAACAACATGCATCTAAAAGCCTCAATTTTGCTAATGCGGTCTAGAGAGAAAATAAAAATATGAAAATCGCCTTGGTGGCATTGGCAAGGACCAAAGAGAATTTCAGATCTAGATGAACCAGAGAGGAGATTAAAAGAAAAAAAGCATCATAGCAGTAGAGGATAACATGGGAGCAAAGAATATGCTGTAAGGAAGTTCGCATCAAATAGTTAAGCAATAACCTCTGACTCCTACAGCAGGGGTGTTTCATTCACCTCACAAGGACAGATCCATGGACCTGTCCTCTCGTGGACCTGTCCTCTCGGGCTGAATGATATGGCTCCCAATTGGGACAATTCTCCCTCTCCCTGCCTCCCCACCCCCATCCTTTGCTGAACCACACCTCAGCAACAAAGAGGCCCGGGCAGGCTAAAAAACCCATCTTGCTGCTACCAATGCTGGTAGAGCAGGGAGCGAGTGCCTGAGGCCCAGAGTCGCTGCCCAGGAGAGAGTCAGTCTCAGATAATACCACGCCGGTAGCTGGCACTTCCCGCACCATGTGCAGTAGAACGCCCCTCCCCTGCGTGCTCGCTGTGATGAAGTGAATGGAAAGCTGCTCCATAGCATCGTAGATTTGAAAAGAATTGATCAATTGGTCATCGAATACAACTATCTAAGTTGCACAAAGTCTTGCATTTGGGAGGCCATTTCGAAGACATGGCCTTGTAACTTGTAACAAATTCTTGTCTAAGTTACATTCACTTCAGTCTCTTAATACCAGCTCTGGATGGTGCTTGGCATATTTGATAGCAAATATATAGGGTCAGATATCTTTTTTATAAACTCTGGTTCATTATGTATAATAACCAAAAAAAGCCCACCCCCATTCTTGGGCCATTTATGTCTCATATAGTTCGATGGGGTTGATGTTATCAGTGGTTGAGATGTTTTCACAACTTCTGAAACCGTCTCCTGAGGCGAACAGAATGATACCAAAGTCTAAGAGATACTAGAAATTGTAGGATGCCTCCCTTTTGCAAGAGGAACTGCTAGAGAAAGAAACAAGAAAATGGGTGCACTTGAGTAGCTGCAGAGCCCTAGTGACCTCAGACCCATACAACAGAATGGAACCCTGCCCAGTCCCGTGCCAGCCGGCACCAGTTCTCCTCTTTGGGCCCATTGAAGCAGCCATGGTATCCGTCCAAGAAGAGCCAAGCTGTTCTTCTCCGGGGACTTGTCTCTGCTGACAATGTGTTCAGAGTACACGAGACAGTCTCCACATCCTTCCCTCTAAAAAGCATCTTTCTGGGCTTCTTCCAAAACATTATCTGTTTCTTCTTTTGACAGTGCAGGCTACTTTCAACATTGTTTGCCAACACCACAGTGCAAGTGCATTGACTTCAGTCCTCCTTATTCAATGTCAAACTTTTGCATGCATATGAGACCATTGAAAATACCGTGGCTTGGGTCGGTCATTCCTTAGTCCTCAAAGCAACATCTTGGCTCCTCAACCCTTTAAAGAGACCTTGGGCAGCAGGTGTACTGTGTCATTTGACTTCGATGGGTCCTCAGATCCCTTGCCTGCTGCTTTCATGAACATTGATTGTGGATCCAAGCAAGATGAGATCCCTGACAATTTCAATCTTTTCTCCATTTTTCACAATGCTACCTATTGATCCAGTTGTGAGGATTTTGTTTTTCTTGACATTGAGTTGTAATCCATCCTGAAGGCTGCAATGTCTGATCTCCATCAGCAAGTGTTTCAAGTCCTCCTCACTTTCAGCAAGTAATGTTGGGTCCGGTTGTTACTAAATCTTCTTCCAGTTCTGATATCATGGCCTTCTTCATATAATTCAGTTTCTCTTATTATTTGCTAAATTTTGCATATACCCTCGCCTATTTTGAATTGGAGATACCTTTTAAACAAACTATATAAATTGATCTGCTAGTGTGTGTGTTTGTGTGTGTGTGTGTGTGTGTCAGAGAGAGAGAGAGAGAACCTCTCAAGTCTAAGACTTGCCACTCAAAACTCAAGTTGATTCAGATTCGTTGTAGCCTCATAGGTCAGACTGGAACTGCCTTGGTGGGTTGTAAAGCTGTAAATCCTTATGGGAGCAGAAAACTTCATCTTTCTCCTGAGGAGAAGCTGGTGTGTTGGAACTGCTGACATTGCCCTTAGCCATCTAGTGCACAACTCTCTACATCACCAGGGCTTCTTTACCACATCACCTGATAATTCACTGTCGGGTCCCTCAGTGTCTGTGATCATTTTGTGTCTGTCTAGCCTAAGATAGCCTGTTGTAATTGCAAGCTGGTTCCACTAGTCCAGAACTTTGCACAATACCTCCAACACCCTTTCTTCATCTCTGGTTCCTTTGTAGGTATTTGAGTAGCTTCCTTCCCTATAGAAAATTTTCTGTAGATTTTTGGTGATTTCTTTCTCAAACATTCTATACATTTCATTCTCTTTCTTTGGAAAATGTAGTTTAAAGTTATTTGTTTGGGAAAATGAGAATGTAATAGTCATCAGCGTCTATCTAATGCTGAAAATACAAAGGAACATCGTAAAATGTACAGAGTTGTTTCTTCTAGTTTATTGTCATATAATTCACATATCATATATTTTAATAGTTCAATCACATTAAGAAGCATTGTGCAATCAATTTCAAACCATGTTCTTTTGTCTCATACTCACTGGTGTTAGCTCCCTGTTTTCCCAGTCTCAACCTTTCTGCTGTGCCCTAGGTTACTGTTAATCCAGTTATCGTCTCTCTAGATTTATCTAACTTGGATTTCATGTACAGAATATCATACAAAACTCAAACAAGAAACAAACAAAGGTGATCAAACAAAACAGAGAAAAATCTCATTCACAAAGAAAGCAGACAGCATGAAAAATGGGGGCAGCTTCAAAAAGGGTCTAAGGGAGGACAAATGGTAAGGTGGTGCATTTTAACCCCACTACCTCTGCCAAAACCAACCTTACATTGCTTGGTCAGTTAGGAAGGTTATTCACGTCCCTGGACCATCGAGGCTTCATCTATGTGGGGACCCCGCAAATGCTTTCGGGCTTTCACTGGCACCCATGGCCCTCTGCAAACCGGGTGCTCAGAATTTAAGCTCGGATGCTGTTCCCTCCTTCAGATCTGGGTTTTATGATGTACGATCTTTGGATCACATAGGCTGGTGTGCTTCTTCCACGTGGACGTGCCGTAGTTGATGCCTCACTTAGATGGCTGCTTATTTGAAGAGAGACTTTTAGACCCCAGATGCTGCTCTTTCTGATAGCTGGGCATGATCTTGTTTCTTCACAACATAAAGTGTTGCTTTTAATGTGCAACCAAATGGCTATTATTTCTTAACAACATTGAATTTATTATGATTCATCAGTCAAATTTAGGCAACCCTGTTCTCATTGTAAAATGACTTAAGATCAGAATATTATTGCTGAAGAACTCACTAACTTATTGACGCATAAAGAAATAATGTCTCAGAGTGAATGTACTAAGAAGAAACTTCCCAAGAAAATGCCATTGAAGGGCACTTCAAAAAGCTGGTGGAAAAATGAGTTAAAAGACAAAAATATTTTAAAAAAATTTAGCCCCCAATAAAATGATTTTTTAATTTAAATACAAAAAAACCCCAAAATGTATTTCTTAATATAAATTCCTTCAAGTTGAAGACAGTGTGTCAGTGCTGATACCAGCTGTTCGGTCCATGCCTAAAGAACTGGTCAGGAAGAAGATAAGGCAAAGATGGAGAGTCCCAGGAACTCGCCATGTCAGTGCTTTGTTTACATTATTAACTGAAGAAAAACAGAAACAGCTTTTCCTAAAATTAGGAAACAAAAGGAAGTCAGAAGGCACCAAACCAAAATTTCAAGATAGATGCCTTATCATTTCCCATGAAATCTCCCCCCCAAAAATTGCCCTTGTTTCATGAGAGGAATAAGTAGGAGAGTTGTCTGATGAAAGATGCTCTGGGGAAGCTTTTCATGTGTTTTCTCTGAAAATCTTTGGATAACTTTCTAAAAAAAAAGAAACCTCTCATAAAAAGAAGATGTTATTATTCCTTGACACTTCAGAAATTCAACAAGAAAAATGCCTTGAACATCCAAAAAAATTCTTACCATGACCTTTACTCTTGACTGGTCTGCTTTTGCTTTGGATGGGATGCTCACACCTCTTAATGGCCACGGCTGTTGCTTTTGTCTTCAGAATTGTCCTTGGGAAGCCCTGTTTATCTCTTGTTACAATTCTTCCAAGGATTGCGTCATTTTTATCTCTTGTTATAATTCTTTCAAGGATCGCATCAGGATCTTGATGCCACATGAGTAAGACTTCCATCAAAGCTTTGCTCTTGTCTGCAGCTTATCTTGGTGCCACAGTTTGGGTACACAGAAAGCAGAGAGTTTGTTTAATTTTAATTTTTAATTGGAATTGTATGAGCTGAACCAGTGGCAATGTCAATGGGGTTGGCTATTGTTTCTGCGGTTGTCAGACCTTCCTCAATTAGGTCTTGGATAAGATTAATTGAGGTTCATGGTCTGCCCCTGTGAACGTCATCTTCAACAAAGTCTCATTTAGTTTTAAAGTGAATTATCCACTTGTGAACAGTTCATTTCTTTGAGTCATTGTCCCAAAATCTTTTTTTGTAAAATATTGATGATTTCAGTACCCCTCTACCCAAGCTTCACCATAAATGTAATGCCTGCTCTTACTTTATTTTTACCAGAATTCACGCTTCTCTGATTGGGGCTCCTTTCAAACTAATGTCCTACCATTTGTAGTGCCTTAAACTAGACCCTGTCATAGCAAGTTAGTGTGAGTTCGTTTTGGTGTGTGTGAGTATATATATATATTTGCAAGCCATGAATAGTTTTTTTTCCCCTTCATAATAGGAGACAGTTTCAAAAAGTTTGTGAAAAAGTCCATTACATTTCATTTCCATTTCCCCACAAACTGTTGGAGGCCATTCATATTTCTTCTTTTCGCTTCTCTTGGAGACCAGTGTATTTCTAATTTAGTGTTGGGGATGAAGGCTTATGTTCTCACCAACCCAGGCCTAACCTCATTCATCTCAGCAGGAAAAGTGCTTGAGACTTGATGTACTCAAGCCCATGGCTCAGCTCAGCTCCCATCTGAAAATTCCTAGGCCCCGCTCCCACACCCCATTCAGACCTAGTCTTAAAATATATGTGCTCTGTTCATTCATATACATTTTACAAATATTTTTAAAAGATTGTTGGGTGCCAAGTATAATAGTAGTAAATCAAAACCAAATCCACTGTCAAGTCAATTCCAATGCAGAGAAATCCCATACAGGGTTTCTGAGAATGCAAAATTTTATAGGAGCAGAGAGCCTCATCTTTTTCCTATGAGGTAGCTGGTGTGTTTGAACCCCCAACTCTGAGGTTAGCACCCCAATGCTTAACACACATCATGGTGTGGCTCCTTATATACTATAATGCAGAGGTAGACAAATACAATTAACATGGTCCACATCCTCTCAGCAAGTAAGAGTAGTAAACAGACATTGTCAGCTGATTAGATCATCAATGGGGAAGCAGAAAGTGCCATGGGAAGCAGATCTGAATTGGGGATAATCACGGAAAAGATACTCAAACTCTGAGGAATATATGTTTGAAATTAAGGTCCACAGGATTCTTCAAAGTTGAAACAAGAGAAACAGATATGAAAAATTAGGAAGAAGTATACTAATGAGAAAGTTAAGACATGTCTGGGAGAAGACAAGTGCATGTCTGTTTGTAGAAAAAGGGGGAGCGCCAACTTCCTAGTGGGGAGAAAATGACTAATAATACTTTTAAGAACCATAAATGGGGGTGTGTATGCCTGATAATATGCACCTAATAAGCCGCACTGGTCCTAGTTTCTGTACACCTCCTGGGGGCCAGGCCATGTGCCATGGAACACTGGGACATTGAGTCCTGGATCTAGAAGACACACAACACGATCCAAATGACATACCAGAGGGATCTGATGTGGAAACTCCACTAGGTGAACTATGCTCTACTTCAAACACATCTGTAACCAGAGAATTTAAGATTGAAATTACATGCTGTGTGAAGAAGCAGAAAAACAGTTCGGCTATACCAAGAGTACTGAACTGTCCATGGGTGGACCGACATTGACATGATACATCAATGCCCCCTGTGCTGTACTAAAACATATTATCCTGGCAGACCTGGGACTGACATTATCAGTGAATATTATTGTCAATTTTGCCTGACTACCAACTCCCATTGTTTGTGTAAGTCGTGTCTAGCCACATAAGGAAGTATTCTATACATGTGAATAATCCAGGTATTGCAATATGAAGTCAGCCTACACTTGCTCAATCTCTCTCTCTCTCAATAGTGTTTTACAAAGTAGGACCATGAGCTAATCAATGACACTATAAGCATAAAGTCCTTATGCTCCAGGGAGATGATCAGTAAGATTCCCTACCATAAAGTAACAAGGCTGGCTCTAAGTTAAACCAGAAGTAGATAAAAACATAGATTAAGGAATAGATTTTGGGCTCCCACTTAATCCTAGCTCCAACCTAAGAACAATTACTTTTTATGACGTGGGCCTGCTCGATGCTCACCCTCAGGAAGGAAACACAGGAGATATGGGTGCTGTATCAAAAGGTGGTGAAGAAATTAGATGATGCCTGGTTATCAGATAGAATAGTACCTGGGGTCTGAATGGCTTAGTTCCAAATAAACAGCCATCTAAGTGAGATGCCAACTAAGTCCACATGGAGGAAGCACACCAACATCTGTTATCAAGGATTGTAAAGCATATAATCCAAATCTGAAAGAGGGAATGGTGTCAGAGCTTCAATTGTGAGAGTCAGGTGTGCAGAAGGCTGTGAATGAGAATGGAAGTCCAAAATGCATGTACAGGCTCTCCACACGGATTTAGGCTCCAGTGATTTCCCTCTAACTCTAATTGAGAGAGGGGTTGCCCTGACTCGCAGACAAAGAGTATTGGAGAAATGACTACAGTAGATTAAATGATTAGTATAATAATCATTTAGATTAAATGATCATATAATATAGTAGATTAAATGATCATATAAATAACTATAGTAGATTAAATGATAAATCTGACTTGAACAGTTAAAATTCTGTCATTTGACCACCCGTCTGGCATACCTTAGGCTTCATCTGGTTTTTAATATTTTGGGTGTGTTTTTTAATATTGGGGTTTATCTCTGTTGTATTTTGTTGTTGTTGGCAGCCTTCTGAAATCTGTATTATTGTTTTTCCATGTTTCCTTGTAGAGGGGGATTTACAGAAGCAACAACTATAGGAAGGGTTCCTGGAGGGCATGGTGGGGGAAGGCCAAGGGGTTCAGGGGAGCTGATACCAGGAAGCTCAAGAAAGAAGAAAATGTTTAGAGACTGATTTTGTTAGCCCTTGTACAACACTGCTTGGACAAAAAGAAAAATTAGAAAGAAGAGCTTGATGTGTTTAATAACATGAGGAAATTCCGTATAACTGACTATATTTTGGTATTATGGAATGAATGGTGTCTCCCGCCCCCAATGTGTCACGAATATTGGCCCTTATAGCTATGGATAGGATCTTATTTGGGAAAGTGACTTGTCTTTTGTTATGCTAATGAACAAATGCCTCCTTGTGAGTGGCGTGGCGAAAGGACAAGGAGAGGCGCAGAGGCAGACACATGGGGAAAACAGAGGCCAAGGGACGCCAAGGGAAGAGAAGCGTCCCAGGCAAACATCGGAAACTAGGAGATGGAATCAACATGGCCAAGACCCTCATTTGGGCTGCAGCACTGTGACCAAATGAATTTAGGTTCTTTCTGCAACTCGTGTTTTCCTGTTACGGCAACACTGGTTCCTAAGACAATAGGAGAGGCGAGGGCAGGACATTGAGAGAACGAAGTAGCTCGTGACAAGGATTTAGGCTAAATCCTAACGGTAACTCATGTTAGGACGTCTGGACTTGATTCTAGAAGTAGGGGATAGCTACTGCAAAGCTGTAAGCAGATGAACAACGTGTGCAGACGTGCATTTAATAAGCACAGCGATGATGGCAGGGGATGGGGGGAGGACAACCAACAGCAGGAAGGACGCTGTAGAACCCGAGTGAGAAGTGAGGGTGGCCAACTGCCATGCTCGAGGACCTGCCGCAGAGACCCAGCATGGATCCCAGTCACCTGGAATCATTATATTGCCTCTTCTCCTTCCTTGATAAGCAGGAGCCCCAGTGGCACAGTGGGTCGGGCTACTAACCTCAAGACCAGCACTTTGAACCCCCAGCTGCTCCTCAAGAGAAAGCTGCAGCTTTCTACTCCTGTAAAGAGTTACAATCTCAGGAAATCAAAGGGTCCATGCTATTTGGTCCTGTAGGGTCCCTATGAGTCAGGATTGACGCAATGGCAGTGAGTTTTTGCGGAAGTCATTCTCAGACAAAGGTAGAGCTCTGTGAGTTGGGTTGGTTTGTATCGTTTCATTTCACCTAGGTGAACCCACATTATCAAAGAAAGTGTTGAGAAGCCATGACTAATTTCCTTTGGCTCTAAAGTGCTACACAATTTCACGTAGTGATCTTCAACTGCCCTCTCTTTATGTCACCTATGCTCGTTCTCTGAGTTTTGAAGGACAGTCAACAATCTTTTGTATAGTTGTCTTGTGTATAGTGTTTTGTATAGAGTCTTAAGTATAGTGTTCGATTCAACAATCTGGATAGCATTGGTAAACTTGATGAAGAGTTTCAGCAAAATGCTGGGGCAAAAGTTGATTAGAGTAAGTTTACAAGACATGCAGGACAAAACTGTAGGATATATCTTCTTTTACTCATGAAGATTGAGCAGCTATGGATGTTGCCCGTTAGCTACACACAACTACAAAACTGAATAAAATAGGTGAGATAATGATGTTCAGCATCAGACACCATTCAGCATAAGACTGCTGCACTGAAAGAAAGAAAACAAATGAGATGAGTCTTATGATTGTTAGCTTACTATCCAGAGCTGATTTTAAGGCCAAGAATAGATAGGGAGAATGCAAAGAGCCTCCTTAGTTGAGGAGATAAAGTGGAAGATATTGCATTTACTAAAAAAATTAAGGTTGAGAACACGATGTGGGGCCACATCTGACATTCTCTGGATACACAAAGGAAGAGAATCTAACTCCACATCTCTCCAATGGTGATTCCTATGTGGCAGAGACCAGCCATGCCTTCACCCTCCGACCTTCTTTATCCTGTCCTAGACACCAACTATCTACTCTAGTTCTACAATGTTCTACTTTACTGGTGGGTTCAATAATCCATCGCAATGGTGACACAACACACAACAATACTCACAATGATGATGTTTATTAAGGGAGATAATAGGTTACAACATGTTAAGGATACAGTTCTGTTGTCTGCTGTAGCTCTTCTCAACCATGCTGACAGGTATGTCTCTCTCCAAGGCCTCTCAGCCACGTGGTTTCTTGGTATCTTTGTCATTCCATTGGCCAATAAGCCCACCCACCACTCTGCCACAAGGTCTCAGCAATGCTCCTCTGCTTGGTCTCATCATCTGCATGCTGTGGCCTCTGGTGCCTCTGCTAACTCAGGCAGGAGTCTTCTATGCGCTTGCTGGTGGCTTTCCTTTCTTGATGGTTACAGAATTCCTCTTCCTACTTTTGAAATAGTTCAATCTTGCACTGACCAATCTCTTGCTTTATCGTCCTCTATGTTTTGTGTGCATGCTTCCATCCAGTCACTAGGTGGGAGTCACAAAGACTATGGCTAGAAGAATCTTGCCAACAAATCACTGCAAAGTAGAAAAAGAATGTATTAGGTAGGGTATCAAAAAGGATGCTGCTTCCCAGGCAACTGAAGCTCTTCAGAGGCGTCCTCTCAGGTCTTTAGCTGGGTGTTGCTAGGCATGTGCATGAGAGAAAATGCCCCAATGCTGTGAATGGAGTACTCAGGACATTTTTTCACGGTGTCAGAAGGAGTTTACATTCCCATCAACCAGAAGAAAGAGACCTCACAATACATTGGTTAGATTCCTCAAAAGAGCCGTCCTTTCATTTTGAGTCTTAAAACAAAGGCTGCTCCAGACCCCCAGTAACAAATCTTAAAAGCAAGCCTCAAAGGGATAGACATTATCCACAAGGTCCTGAACTACTTTCCAGAAGAAAAAAGTGATTATTACAAATAAAATAACTGAACCTAGAAACAAATAAGGCTAAATTCTCTATTGTGTAACCAATTAAAAATTAGTAGTCCTAAAAAAAATAAAATAAACAAAAAAATAGTAGTCCTTCAGAAAAGTAGAGAACTATGACCCAGAATAAAAATCAATAAATAAGAATAAGCCCAGAAATGGCAGGCATCATAGGTCCTTATGATCTCTTAAATTTCTTAAGATAAGCACTTTCAAACAAGTACTATAGAGCTTGTAAATATGCTTGTATGTCAATCAAAACATAAGCATGATGAAGAGAGATTTAAAAACCAAAGCAAGACATTTAAAAATGCAGTATCAGCAAAGATAAGTGGGCTGCAACCAACATAGTGTGTTAGTCTGGGTAGACTAGAGAACTGAGCCATGGACACACATCTGTGTATAAGAAAGAGATTTAGATACAAGAGCAATTGAACACCGAGAAAACAGCCCAGCCAAGTCCTTAAGTTCGATATTAGCCCATATGTCTGATACCAATCTATAAAGTCCTCTTCAGATTCACAAAACACATGCATGATGTGAAATGCAGATCACAGGCCAGTGGGTAGAAAGGCTTTGGATCCAGTGGCATTGGAAACATCTCAGCCCTGGCAGGGGTCGCTGCATGGCTTCTCCAGCACCCAGGGCTGCATCAGGGTGGGTCCACGTGTCCAAGGAGGAAATACCAGAATTCCCAGAATCTTTAGGGAAAGGCTATGCCCACACAGAAGCCTCATTGCCTATGACCTTATGACTCCACCCTTACACACTTAATCCTTAAATGGACAATTATATAACTACCACAATTAGGCACAGAGGGAAATGAACACATATTGGGGGGTGGGGGGAGAACACCATCTTAGAGAGCCGTGTAACTAATAAAAGTGTCTAACTGATAGAGGACCCCTGGTGGCATGGTGGTTACGCTGTGGGCTGCGATCTGCAAGGTCAGTAGCTCATAAACTACCAGCTGCTCCTAGGAAAAGACGCCGCGTTCTACTGCGGTAGAGTTACCGTCGCGGAGACTTAGCGCAGCGGTTCTAGCCTCTTACGGAGTCACTGTGAGTTGACATCGATTCAATGGCAATGAGTTTGAAGAGCTGTTTTTGTTTGTTTCTGTTTTCCAGAGGGATGAAAATAACTTTATTTCTCTGGGAGGGGGGCAGCTTGGAACGTCTGAAACTGCTTCTAGGTGTCCGCCTCCTTGGTGGCCTTACGCACGTGGAAGAGCCTAGTCTTGCGATGTCGCCAATCTGGACGTCCCCGAGGCGGGGGTGGGGCTGGGGCTGGGGTGGGGGACAGGCACACGGCCGTGTTCTCGCGGCGTTTCACGAAGCGGTCGCAGTGGCGGATGGAGTGGAGGTGGAGATGGATGGAGATGGAGCGGATGACATTGGTTCCTGCACCTTCATCTCGGATGGAGACGTGGCTGGGGCAGGGGTCTGTCTGGTCCATGCCGGTGCCCTCCACGGCCTCCTAGCGATGCTCTGGGAAGAAGGTGGGCGCTTCTCCTGGCCGGCGTCTCCAAGAGGACCCTCTTGTTGGGGAAGATGTCCAGCTGCTTTGGGTAGGCGCGCTCAGTCCGAATGTCCGCCATCTCTCCGGTCACCTAGAAGAAAGAGCCGAAGCTGCTCCCGGGTTTCCTCATGGGCTCGGCAGTCTATATGTATGCTATGCGTCTATAGGTGTCAAAGAAGAACATTGAAAGTACTGTGGGTTTCCAAACATAAACAACTATGTCTTGGAAGAAGGACAGCTAGAATGTTTCTTGGAAGCGAGGACGGCAAGACTTTGCCTCATGGACTATGGGCATGGCATCCGGAGAGCGCAGTCCCTGGAGAAGGCCGCCATGCTTGGGAAGATAGACTCTAATCATTAAAAGAAGGGGTGGGGGGAGTGACCCCATGGCTGCGGTCTGACAACAATGCTCAGGGTGGAGCAGGACCAGCTGTGCTTCCTTCCGTTGTTTGTTGTTTGTAGGATCACCAAGAATCAGGGCCAACAACAACCATGCACATGCCAATGTCGTCCCCAAAGAGCCTTGGGAAGAAGGGAGATAGGGGTATAAGACACCATTGAAAAAGCCATGACACGAACCTTTCAGATTTGCTGAAAATGATAAACTCATAAAGCCCCAAAGCTCAGTAAACCCATGTACAATGTGTTTATTATACTAACGAACACAAAATTAAACCGATTTAAGGCACATTGTAATCAAACTGCTGAAACACAGTGACAAAGAAAACCATGCCAAAGGAAAAGACTCGTGACATGCAGAGAAATAAAGAGAAAGACCCATAGCAAGCTCATCACCAGAAACCTCACAGGTCAGAAGACAATAGAACATCTTTAAGTGGATGGAAGATAAATTACTGTCAACCCTGCATTCTATAAGAAGTCTGACTTTTAAAAAAATTTTAAAGGTAAATTTTTAAAACTTTAGGGCCAACCCAAAACAAGAAAATCCATTGCCAATATCTCTGTACAGTAAGAAAAAAATGAAGTTATTTAGATGGAAGGAAAATAACAGTCATTGAAAATTTTGGCCCTATGTAAAGAAATCCAGAGTGCCAGAAATGAGGTGTGTGTAAATATTAAGGTTATTTTATTGTTTAAAAATTATTTATAATAGAATTGACTCTCCAAAGCAAAGTTAATAGCAACCGCGTTGTGGAGTTTATAGCACGCATGAGATGCCAACAGTTGGTCCAACAGTTAGGTGTTCAGTTGCTAACCAAAAGGTGGGCAGTTTAAACTCACTCAGTGGTTTCACAAGAGAAAGCCTGGGTGACCTGTTTCCAAAACCTTGCAGCCCCAAACAACTTTGGGACAGGTCTACAGTGTCACACGGGCATCGTGAGCTGAAATGAACTTGAGGACACCTAAAAACAACATCTCCTACAGAGAAGTAAAATGTATGGTAGAACACAAAGGATGAGGAGGTGGGAGTGGAAATAATATTTTCATACAGTTTTTAAATTGCACATGAAGAGTTTAATATTTTTTGAAAGTAGACTGTGATACGTTTAAGCTGCACAGTATAAGCATGGCTTTAAAAATATCAGTATTTCTAATAGACTTATAAAAACTAAAAAATCTCACAGCCATCGAGATGATGCCAACTTACAGCAACCCTATAGGACAGGATAGAACTGCCCCTTTGAGTTTCCAAGACTATCTTTTTTCACTCCTCTCCAAAAAGATGTGGGTCAGAACAGCACAAGAGTTAAATGTCTTCCAGGTTGGCATTCACAAAAAACCTGGGAGCTGTTCATAGGGTTTCCTAGCAGAACATGCAGCAGCTGCTATGTCCCTTTATGAGGGTCAGACATGCCTATGAATGAAGGTGTAAAACACTCCGTTTTGGAACTAATCTACAAGGACATCCCAATACCCACTTCTTCATTCCCCAGAAAAATACCAAAACACCCAAATGTATTTGTTTTCTCGATATCAAAACATCTTTACCTTTCCCCACACCCCTCAATCCATCCGCCATTTAGTATTGGCTTGTAACTCTATTTTAACTATTTAGTCATTTTTTATAGTTTATGAAAATAAATGATACCGTGACTATTTTAATTAATTAAGCACCAAGAGGAGGAAAACAACAAGGGAAGATAAAACCCAGGTCAGCCTTTGGCTTGGAGGAGGGCTCAGACTGGCACTGGCGTCTCACAGCCCTTCCGAGGGACTCTTTATGAGAGTAAAAACCTAATCTTTCTGCCCTGGAGCTGCTAGTGGTTTCAAACTGCTGACCTTGCAGTTAGCAGCCTAATGAGTAACTAAGATGCCATCGTGGTTCCCAGTAAACCGATAGTGACAATAAAAAAGAAGCATTTTAAAAAAACAACAACCCATTTAATCCAAAGAAAGCAGGAAAAGAGGCAAAAAGGAAGAAAGCTCAGTTGACACAAAGAGAAGGCAAACACTCAGCCATATCAATAATCACATTACATGTAAATTGCATCATAAGACAAAGATTAGCACATCAGATAACAAGATATTTAGCCAATATATGCTGGCTATAAGAAACTCACCTGAAAAATAAAATACATAGATAAATTAAAAACAAAAGATGAAAAATATGTAGCAAGCAAACAAATTTTTTGATAATAAAAAGACAGACCCCAGAACAAATAATAAGACTAAGAATAAAGAAGTCTGTTTCATATTGTTAAAGAGATCACTCCTTCAAGAACACATGGCAATCCGAAACCTGTATGCAAATAATAGCAATATGGTTTCTAAAAACTTAAATAAAAAACAGATAGAACTGAAGTGAGAAAGCAGATAAATCCACAATTAGAGGTGCAGATTCTGTACGCCTCCCTCGGTAATGGATAGAGAAAATACACATAAGGCTGATCTAATCGACATGTATAGAACCCTCACCCAACCACAGAGTGCACATATATTTCCAATGCCTAGGAGGCATTCACCAGCACAGACTGCATCCTGAATTACAAAACAATGTACTTATTCCATTTTCTTCCTGTGTTTCCTGCTCTTCCTTTGTTCCTCAATCTCTAAAAACTTTGTCCTGCAGTGAGTGCTGCCCTTTTGATCCTAAATGGTTGATTAGTCTAACCCACTAACACAGGGCGGGTTCCCTTCCAGACCTGCAGGGGGACTAAGGGTCATAGTCTTAGGGGTCCTGCCTGTCTCTTTCTGACCACTCAGCCTGGTCTCTTCTATGCTTTTTAAATTTTGTTCACAGTTTTCTCCTATTCTCCCCAGGACCTTCTAGTGCACCACGCAGATTCTAAGACATCAACGTGATCACTGTTCTTGCTGTTAGGTGCAATGACTCATCGCCGTGACTCTAGGTGCCACCGAACAAACACTGCCTGGCTCTGTCCTGCACCATCCTCAAAATTTATATGTTTGTGCCAATCCACTGCCTTTTTCTGGGCTGACCCTTCATTTTACCAAAATGATATTTAGGGAATCTTACCCACATATGCATGTCAATCTAGCCAACAACTTAGATGAAATGAATGCATGGCTTGGAAAACACAGATTACCAAAGCTCATTCAAGTAGAACTAGCCTGATATCTATCAAATAAATCTAATTTGTAGTTTAAATCTTTCCACTGAAAACTCCACTAAGCAAACTGGCTTTACCTCAAAGTCACGGGTGGCAGATGTACGGAGCTGACACACTCCCTTGGACTGAAGGCTGAAACGCCTAGTGTGAGAAGCAAATCACTGCTTCCTCGAGGTTATGCAACTGGTGGCTGTGGGATTTTTATTCTTGCTTTGAGGGTGCCCAGGGACTAGTGGCTGAGACTGCCATGTGGTTACTGTTTGAATGCCTGCCTTCCTTTCTTATGACGTGTCTGGTAGCCATGGGCCCGCCGCCTCTGGGGATGACTTGTGCCCTATCACGAGGCTTCATGGTTCATGTAAATAGTGATTCATGTAAGCGCTGATTCTGTACAAGTCAACAACTCATGTGTTGTTGTGTCTGATAAGCAGTCCTATTCATCTATAACATTTTTTCTCAATAGTGTTTTAAATTCTATACTATTTATTTAACTATTAGCTAAATTAATGATACTACCAACATAATCACTTTATGTGCTCAAGGGGGATGATTTATATTCTCTATCATAAAATGATAATGATGTCTTTAAAGTGAATTAGAGGGGAAAAGATAAAGTGAATTAGAGACGCATATAAACCACTTATATATATGAATGGATTTGTAGTTCCCACTCAATTCTAGCCCCAATCTAAGAAAAATTATTTCTTATGACATGGTCCTACTTGGTACTTACACTCATGAAGAGATCATTGAAGATAGGGGTGCTATAGTAAAGTGTGGAGAAGGAACCAGATGGTGCCCGACTATCAAAAAGAATAGCATATGGGGCCTTAAAGGCTTGTCTTCCCACAAGTAGCCCTCTCAGGGCAGCATCAACTAAGTCCGAATGGAAGAAGCGCAGCAGCCTGTGTGATCCAGGAGTGTACATCATAAAATTTAAATGTAAAGGAAGGAATACAAAATACAGAGCTTAAATTCTGGGCACTCACCATGCAGAATGTCATGGATGACAGTGGGGCCCTAAAGTCCATTTGCAGGGCCCCCACATGGACTCTGGCTCCAGTCGTCTAGGGCGGGGAATTGTCTTGCCATCCGACAGAGAAGACTGTCAAATTGATTATGGCGCATGCTCATGTAGTAAGGTTCAAATGTAACACTTTTTCCACTTGATCTCTTTTGACCCATTTTTAAAGCTGTTTCAATTTTTCACATTTTCTGCTTTCTTTCAGAATGAGAGGAAACAGAATGGAGGTTTTCTCTATTCTGCTTTGCCAGTGTTGTTAGTTTTGTTTGCCTGCTTGTGTTTTATAGTTTTCTTTGTTGAGATCCAGGATAGGTAAATCTATAGAGACAGTAAGTGGATTCGTAATTACCAAGGGGGTCTTTCAGGAGAATATGGGGAAAATGAGGTGCTCACAATGAGTACAGAAAGAAAATGGTCTGAAATTGATTGTGGTGATGATTGCATGATCTAAAAATATGATTGGAGGATTGAATTGTATAATATGCGCATTCCATGCCAATAACACTACTTTTAAAAACTTTCCTCAGAGAAAATACCAGGTGTCTCTGGTCAGTTGAACCAAACATCTAAGGATGAACTCACACCCATTCTGTTGTTGTTAGGGGCCGGAGTCAGTTCAGACTCATAGCAACCTTGTGGATTGGTCCTGCACCATCCTCATAATTGTTATTAGGTTGGAGCTCATTGTTACAGTCACTGTGTCAATCCATCTTCTCAAGAGTCTTCCACTTCTTTGCTTTGCCAAGCGTGATGTCCTTTTCAAGGGACTGACCTCTCCTGACAACATGCCCCAAGTATGTGCGACAAAGTCTCGCCATCCTTGCTTCTAAGGAACATTCTGGCTGTACTTCTTCCAAGACAGATTTGTTTGTTGTTGTTGTTTTGCCAGCACCATAATTCAAGTGCATTGATTCTTCTTTAGTCTACTCAAATTTTTCAGAAAATAGAAGAGGAAAGAACCATTTCCCACTCATTTTTATGAGGCAAGCACTTCCCTCTTACTAAATCAAGCTAACATTAAAAACACACAAACTTTAAGCCATAATTCTTCATGAAAAGGTACAAAATTCTTTTATAAGTTTTAGAAAATCAAATTCAGCAATAAGCAAAAAGGATAATACATCACAACCAAGTGGAAGTTTATTCCAGGTTTGCAAATTTGGTTGAACAATTTTTTAAAATCAACCAATATAACTCACCATGTTGTTAGCTGGACCCCAAAGAAACCATGGTGTCATAGTGCTTATAGGTTGGCTGCTAATTGCAAGGTCAAGAGTTCAAAACCAACAGCTGTTCCTTAGGAGCAAGATAAAGCTTTCTACTCCAGTGCAGAGTTGCAGTCTGGACACCCACTGGGGAAATACTGCCCTGGTCTACCAGGTCGCTGTGAGTGGGAAGTAACGCTGTGCCCGTGGACTGGGGCTTTGTTCATTTTTGGGTTCTCCACGTATGCAGAGTAGAATTGCCCCATTGTGTTTTCAATACTGGGATATTTCAGCAACAGATACTCAAGCCTGTCTTCCAAGGTGTCTCTGGATGGGTTTGAACTGCCAACCTTTTGACTAATAATCAAAACATTTGATCATTTTCCCCATCCCCCAAACTTTTAACTAATGTTATTGGACTAAAACAAGAACCAAATAATTCCAATGGTATATGCAGAGACATCATTTGAGAAGAATACTATTTGAGAACATTCAACATCGATTTATAACATGGAAATAAAACATAACTTTCTCAGTCTGACAAAAACATCTAAAAATCCATAAAACTAATATCATACTCAATGATGAAAGGCTGTTTCCACTTATAATCAGGAATAAAACCAGAATTCCTTTCTAAATCCTTCAACCCAATATTATACTAGAGGTTTTAGATTGTGCAGCAAAGCAAAAGTGTAAGTCAAAGGGACACAGAAGCAAAGAAGCGACATAACCTTCCTTTGCAGATAACATGTCTTGTAATAGAACGTATCCTAAGATGGTGTGCTCACTCACAGTCTGCTGACTCACAGCAACCCTATAGGAGAGGGTGGAACTGCTCTGAGCTTCCGAGACTGTAACTCTTTACAGGAGTCAGAAGCCCCATCTTTCTCTCAGGGAGCAGCTGCTGGTTTCAAAACACAGACCTTGCTGTTAGCAGCCCAGTTTGTAAATACTACTCTACCTTTAAGACCATGGGGTGAACTGGCCTTACTCGGAATGCCTCGTCTCTCCAGGTCTTTGTAATTCCCACCAAGTGATTGGGTGAGACCATGAAAATAGGGTGTGGGAAACACTAGGAGGAGAGATTAGTGGGTAGAAGAATGAGGCATCTCAGAAACCAAAGGAGAGAATTCCCAGCAGAAGAGCCACCCATGGAGCATGTCTGAGATCCTGACTTGAAGCTGTGGGGCAATGGCGTGGCACCAGACCATGCTATTCAGCAGTGAAGTAGAGTGGCGGGCGGGCTTCCTGGTCCACAGAGGCTGAGGCAAATGGAGCACGTGGCCGACAGGCTGTGGCTCTCAGAGATTTGACTGCTGCCCAAGAAGAGGCGCTGCTATACACCTATGACTGTACCCTTACTGGTTTCTATCCGGCCTGTGATAGCCTGTTAATTTCCCTTATAATCCCTCATAGTCACTGACATGGTATGTGAGTTCTGTGGGGCCATTTCAATGAATTTTTAAACCCAGCAGAGACCTAGAGTGCTGTGGGAGTTCTAGTTTGTGTCAGTATTGGGTAAAAGCAGAATGGAGGGTAGAGGCCTATTTACTCACTGCCTTGTGACAATTGGCCTGGAGCTGGGGAGGAGCTGCATTGGCCTTCTTTGGGATTTCAGAGGAGGTCAGGTGCAGCCTCTACACTATTTCCTTAGTTAGACACCACTTGTTTGCATAATGTGGTCCCTCGTGTCTTGCTGTGATGCTGGAAGCTATGTCACTGGTATTTCAAATGTCAGTAGGGTCACCTAATGTGAATCCATTTCAGTTGAGCTTCCCAACTAAGGACAGAGCATGAAGATGGAATTGACTGGACACTTCTGAAGTGTGCACGGAAGCCACTGAGAACCTTATGAGTAGCAGTGAAACATTGCTAGATACCATAAGATGAGCCTCTCACGTTGCTAGGCACTAACAGTACAACTGGGGAATGCTGCCTCTGAAAAGTAGAGTTTGGCATAATAATGTCGATTGAGAAAAGCATTCAGGAAAGCTATTGGCCACAATTTAAAATGAAAAGAAACAGTTGTCAACCCCCATTAGTACTAAGAATATGAAGATACAAAGTTTGAATCTAGGAAATTTTTAAGTCACACAAAAAAACGTGGAAAGCATAAAGATCAATATCTTAGGCATTAGTGAGCTGAAATGTACCATTACTGGCCATTTTGAATGAGGTAACATAGGGTTTATAGGCCAGGAAGGACAAATTCAAGAGGAAGGGCATTGCGTGCATCACCAAAAGGAACGTTTCCTGATCTGTCTTGAAGTACAATGTTAGCTATGAGAGGATAATACCTATATGCCTACACAGAAGTCCAGTCACTACAACTATTATGTCAATTCACACAACAACCAATAAAGCTAACAATGAAAGATCTATGAATTCCTCAAACTTCTTCAGTCTAAAATTGACCAGATAGGCAGTCAAGAGGCATTGATAATTATTGGTCATTGGAAGTACAACATTGTGGGGGTGAGGAAGGCTACTACTTGGAAAATATGGCCTTGGTGGTGGAAATGAAGCTAGACATCCGATGATAGAATTTTGCAAGTCCAATTACTTCTTCACTGCAAATACCTTTTTACAACAGTGTAAGCAGTGGCTGTACACATGGACCTTACTAGACATAATACACAGGAAATTAAATTCGGAAGAGATAATGAGAAGCTCAACATGAAGAGCCAAAATGTTCAGGTTGAAATTGAAGAAAATCAAAACAAGTCCACAAGAGCCCAAATATGACCTTGGGCACATTCCCCTTGCACTTTGGGAGATCTCAAGGATGTATTCGTCACATTGAACACTAACAACAAAAGACCTAACAGTCGGCGAGATGACGTAAAGAACATCATACATGAAGATCTGTGGACGCATATTCACTTGGGGTGGCCCTAATGGTATTTAGAATACCAGCGACAGCTCCCAGCATCACAGGCGCACACACCACATTATGACCGACAGGCAAGGGGCAGGAAACCCAAGAACTCGTGTAGAGGGTACACCTGGGGAAACCCAAAGGAGGAGAATGTAGCTCCTCACTAGCTCCAGGCCAATCGTCTTAAGGCGGTGATCAGATATTTTAAAAAGAACAAAGGAAAAAAAAGATCAAAGTGGATGGCAGAAGAGAGTCTGAAACATGCTTTTGATCATAATGCAGTTAATGCAAAGTGAAATGATAAAGCTAAACAGAAAATTCCAAAGGACAGCTCCAGATGACCAAGTAAAGTATTACAATAAAATGTGCCGAGACCTAGAGTTAGAAAACAAAAAAGGAAGCACACTCTATCCTTGGATGGTTTTATGTCAACTTGACACTCTGGTTAGAGGTGGAGTCAAACCTGTCAATTAAGTCTCTGTCTGATGACAACTTCTTGATTCCACAACCCTTTGGTATAAGAGTTAGGGATTCTGGGAACTCTCTCTCTCTCTTTCTCTCTCTGCCTCTCCACCTTCCTGCTTGCTGAGACTCTACCACCTACACTGAGAGCTGTTGGCACGCTGCTAGATTTCCACCAACTTTGGATCCACAAAACTCTGCACCCACCAGCCTGTGATCTTACTGCTTCCTGGTACCATTCTGCATCACTGGCAAATGACCACATGAATCTGAGGAGGGACTTATGGATTAGCATCAGACTTAAGAACTTGAGTTGAACTGGGCTGGGGTACCTGCTTGACATAAAGTTACCTCTTAATATAAAGCTCTTTCTTACACATATATGAGTATCACTGGATTTGTTTCTCTAGGCAGCCCCAACACAACCTAGTCTAACACACACACTCAGCATATTTCAAACTAAAGAGTTGACATCCAACCACTTCAAGAGGCAGCATCTGGTCATGATCAAGAGCCTCTGGCATTGAAGGGAGAAGTCTAAACTGCACTGACCAACTGGCAGTTGTTTGAACAGAATAAGGGAGAACTGCACTGTTTAAAGACAGGACAGACGTGCATCGGTGTTGTGTCCTTTCACCACAGTTATTCCATCTGTATTGTCAACAAATAACTAGAGAAGCTAGACTATATGAAGAAGAATGCAGCATCGGGATTGGAGGAAAGCTACTTAAAAACCTGTGAGATGCTGAAGACATAATCTTGCCTGCTGAAAGCCAGGAGGACTTAACGCAGATGCTGCTGAAGATCAAGACTGCAGCCTTCAGTGTGGATTGCAACTCAAGGTAAAGAAAACCCACGTCCTCACAACTTGATCAGTAGACAACAACATGATGAAAGAAGAAAATGTGGAAATTGTCAAGGATTTCATTTTCCTTGGATTCATAAGCAATGCTCGTGGGCACAAGGAATCACATGGTGGATTGCATTGGGCCATCTGCTACACAAGAACCCTTTACTGTGTTGAAGAACAAGGGTGTCACTTTGAAGACTAGAGTGTGCCTGACCCAGGCCATGGTATCTTCAATCACCTAGTGGGCATGTGGAAGTTAGACCATGCATAAGGAAGACCAGAGAAAAAATGATATATTGAAATTCTAGGGTTAGCCAAGAATATGGACAGTACCATGAGCTTCCAGAAGAACAGGCAAATATGTTTTAGATAAAAGACAGCCAAAGGCCTTGCCTCACCTTTGGAGATGCTTTGAGAAGTGACCAGTCCCTGGAAAAGAACAGCACACTTAGCCAAAAAGTAAACAGAGATAATACTCAAGACATGTGTGAAATACAAGATTGGGTTCTGCTGCCTACACATCAAAGCATACAATGCTATACAGTAAACTGTTTATTTGCAAAGAGGGGGATTTACAATAAATACAGATAGAAAACATAGTAAGGTACATAAAAAAGCCAGTAACACGGGTGTTCATTGAGACTACCAGGCACATGCACCAAAGGTTCTATATGTGCTCCATACCTGGCAGCACATTCACTTTGCATACAAGGGGGCATGGAGGAAGCGGTTTCATGTCCAAATTCTATGATAACCTCCTGGGACCATGGCTATAATTAAGAAAAGATGAAGCTGCCTGCTCCCATGAAGATTTCCAGTCTCGAAAAGCTTGTATAGAGTTACAATGAGTTTGGAATCAACTTGGTGGCAGTGGTATGACAGGTATGAAATCAGGTTGTTGGCAGGCATGCCTGAGTATTACTTTACCTTTCAGTCAGTGGGTAAGGGAAGAAAGAGAGGATTCTTGTAGTTTTTCCTTGACAACAGAATTTTGAAGGTTCTATCTTATACAGATATGTACCCCAACTTGGTAAAATAACTAGCTTTATTGAAGAAAATATTGTATCCCTATAACAAAAGTCTATAGTACCTCTATGCTTAACTTTAGTTGAATATGAAATATTCCCACCAATGATTTGTGGACACCTTTGCACATCTGGCCAGACAACTCACGGAACCCATCGGTGTAACTCGACAGTATAACCAGCTCCTCTGAGAAGCAGTTGTTTCTTTACTCACCATTCCAAATTTCTCCTGCTTCTCTCTCGCCCGGGTTTTGTGTCTCTCCTTTTGCATTCAATTTTGTTTGATGTATAGATAGAGATACTTTCTTCTCGTTATACGTTTGCTTCCCTGACTAAACCAGATCCTGACACTTGGACTCAGTGGAAGACTGGGTTGCCTTTGCTTAAAGACTCATCTCCCAAGAGGTAATTTGAACCTAAGCTGATAACTTCTTTAAGGCTGGAGAAAGCGCTACTTAATGCACTTAAACAAATATACTTACCACGTTGCTTAAGCGAAATTGGAGGGCGAAGTTATAATAGAAGATGTCTCAGGTGGGAGATCCTAGGGCCCTTTTAATGGATTTTTGGACACTTTTGTCTCCACTTTAATTTGCAAATAGCCTCTCCACCCTTCCTAGAGAGCTATGCGAAGTGTTCTCTCCAGCTCTAAGGGAGGAAGGAAGGGGCAAACAGAAGGTGAGAACAGTCGGTATGAGAAAAGAGAGTTCAGTGCAGAGCTTTTAACTGGGTGAAAGCATTTGAAATCCTATCGACTCATCAGGGACCCCCAGTCGGAATACAGGAGGAAATTAAGCATCACCAAGGAAGGTCCCTCTGATGTCCTTTCTACAGCACCCTGCTCACCGAAGCTACAGCGAAGTGATGGCAGCATTGGAAAGTACACGACCGCTCTAAGGACAGAGATGTTTATTGGTTTCGAGGGCCAGGTATAAATGAGACCACGATCTCCCTCTAAAATATAATGCTGCTATTTTTATGAAGGATAGAAACTCTTCACTGGATAGAACTGGAACAAATGAGAACAAGAGATGAGCCAGGCAGGGTACGGCATTGCACCAATGAAACACACAATTTCCCCCTAGTTCTTTAATGCTTTCTCCACCCCACACTTATGACCCCAATTCTACCTTACAGGTCCAGCTAGACGACAGTTTGTCCATGGGTACAGATAAGAGCTGGAAACACAGGGAAACTAGGACAGCCAAACCCCTCAGGAGCATATTGAGAGTAGCCATACCAGAAGGATAAGGGGGATGGTAGGGGAGAAAAGGGGAATGGATCACAATGATCCACCCCCCAGCCATAGGGACAAACAACAGAAAAGTGGGTGAAGGGAGACAGTGGATGATGTAAGATATGAAAGCAATACTTCATCATTTATCAAGAGTTCATGAGGGAGGGCGTGTGAGGAGGAAGGAAAAAATGAGGAGCTGCTATGAAGAGCTCACTCAAGTAGAAAGAAAATGTTTTGAGAATGATGATGGCAACAAATGTGCTTGACACAATGGATGGATGGATTGTGGTAAGAGTTGTACGAGCCCCCAATAAAATTATTTTTAAAAAGAAAAGAAAAATTAATTCATCTCTTTATTTTTAACAGTTTCATTGCCATCAATTTATGTATCATACCTTTGGAGAAATAACCCAGTCACATCCGTAGGCATTGCGTAACCATCACCTCTCTCCATCCGAGGAGATTTCTTTTTCCTTGTACTCCATCTTGCCAGCTCCCTACTGCCCACCCACATCCCCTGCCAAGTCCCTTTGAAACATGCCCAAGTGGTGTCTACATAGGTTCACTTCTCCTGGGTTTCATCTACAGAAAAACATACAAAATCAAAACAAAAGATAAACAGCCCAATAATAATGACAGGATGAAACAGAACAATCTCAACCAAAACCAAAATTTAAAAGAATATTGAAAACTGGAACTATTACACTTTGGATCATGAGAGAGAGATCAAATGACAGGGTGTCACTTTTGACCTAACTCCAACTGTAGCCATCTGTCCTCCAACGTCCTCTGTCTGAGAACAAGGCCTTTTCCATCCCGGTCTATATGCAGAGACGATTCACTTGAGGCTTTATCCTTTTGGGGAACCCTGCAAATGGATTTGGAGCCCTCTCTGTCCACCACAGCCATTCACAAACCAGGTGCTCAGACTTTTTGTCTCTAATACTCTTCCCTCCTCTGGATTTGGTTTGTATTGTGTACAATTCTTGGATCACAGAGGCTGGCATGCTTCTTCGTGTGGACTCAGCTGATGCTCAGATGACACTTAGATGACGGCTTGTTTTAAGGCCCCAGAAACTATTGTTTCTGATAAGTGGGCACCATCCGCTTTCTTCACCAAACTTTGCTATGTGTGCTTGACATGTGAAGGTAAATAAATATGCACAGGAGTTGGGGTGGGAGGAGAACTTGCAACTGCTGAGTAGTTGATTGATTATTCCTGGTTGCCCCCTAAAGTTAAACCATTACTTTGAGGGTCATCAATTAGGAAATATTACCGTCATTTCTTTGGTGGAGCTTATCCACTGAAGAATAAGAGTGGCGATTCAAAGAAGAAACCTACAACTTTAGTCACGAGTGGAGAGGGCTGGGGAAGAGGGCACACTTGGAATTCTGGAAACATTTAAAAGGCAATTTAATACATCCTGCAGTACACCATGGCTTGGAAACATGATGAGCAACCCAGAGGAATATTATTTCTCCTGGAAATTTTGAGGACAAAAAAAAAAAAAGGCAATCACCTCCATAGAAATGGTCATGTCCTGGGGTAGAGACAGTGCTCTCTTAGCATTCCCAACGACCCTTCAATTGCCTGTTGGTCATGCTTACAGAGATCCTAGGTAGGCTAGTTTACTGAAACACCCAGAACATATCAGCACGGTAAAAAAGATTCAACCATACCAAGTCCATGAGCATCCTGCCTAGGCATCTGATCCACGAATCAAAATTGTGTTAGAGGCAGTGAAGTGTTGTGGAGAGGCGAATGAATTTTATCAACAAAGTAAGATCATGAGAAACATAAAAACATCATTGTTAGAAGGAAACATCTAGGTTAAACCTTGGGCTCCAATAGCTTCCCTTTGAAGCATCAGTAGCATATTATCTAAGATAGCAAAGTGCTAAATCGGTCATATGAGAGATGTGCTCAGATGCGAGCTCCTTTGTACACGAAGGAAAGAACATTGAAGTGAAAACTGCAATCCCCACTGACAAGAGCCGTAAGTGAGATGAAGTGAAAATGTTGACAATGGAAGAAGAGCTGGAAACATGTGAAACAAGGATGAGAGTCAGTAATACAGATATAACTGGAGACCAAGGGAGGGAAAGAGGCCTGGAGAGGGGGCTAGAAAAGCTCCCCGGGGATCTGGGCCTGGGTGGTGGAAAAAGCTTAGAAATGCTTATCAGAATCAGCAGCTACTCCACAACAGCCCGAGGGGACAATTCGTGTCAAGGCGGGGAGCAGCAGCTGTTTTCTGGAAGAATAATGGTGGAATGATAGTCACAGAAGAATATTGTGACCTGCAGACAAGAGCTGTGTTTCACTGGCAGCTGGGAAAGAATGCAGACCAACACTGGGGGAAACAGAGGGGCTGAGGCCCACAGCTGGAGGCATGCTGGATGAGCAGGAGGAAGAAGGACAGGGAGAGAGGGGGAGTGGGAGAAAGGAAAGAAGGAAGAAGGAATACAGAGGGAAAGATGCTGAAGAAGAAACCCACAGGACCCAGCTATGCTGAAGGTAACAGACCCGGAGAAAGGAAACAGACACAATGATGGGAAAGAAAGACCCTCCATGTGGTTAAAGACATGAGACCCGCAGTTAGACTGCTGAGGTTCAGATCTGTCGCTTCATTGGCTTCGTGACCTCAGACGCGTTGCTTATCACCTCTATGACCCTGTGAAAGTGAGAGAGTAGTTCCGCTTTGTGAGGTTGTTGGGAGGATAAAAGAACTTAGACTTGTACAATTAATTAAACATTGTCACAAAGAACTTAGACTCCTGTCTGGCACACGGGAAACATCAACAGTTAGCAACTACATTCATTGGTCATGTGATCCCCCTCTGTGAGAGGTCCTGAGAGAAGTGACATTCTTTTGATGAACCCTTTCTTTGCAGACTATCCATGGGACAGTTTAGGACAGCTGAGCGATTCCTGTCTTTATCTATCTACGGAGGCCTGGTGGCACTGACTGACAAGGAAACTTTAGACTGGTACTGCAAGGGCAATGGCTCAAACCCACTAGTCTCTCCAAGGGAGAAAAATGAGGTTTGTTGTTCTTATAAAAGGCTTACAGCCTCAGAAACTCTAAAGGGTTGCTTTGAATCTGGATCAACTCATTGTCAGTGAGTTTTTAAAATTTAATATCTATATATATAGAGAAAAGTAGATAACTGTATCACCACATCAAGATTTCAATTGTCCCAACCATCAGAATGAATTTTGTCTGAAATCTTAAAGGCTTGCCTTAAAACAAGCAGGCATCTAAGTGATTTGGCAGCTAAGTCTGCCCCAAAGAACCAACCAGCCTGGGGATCCAAGGACTGTAAACAATGAAATCCAAGACTGGAGAAGGAAATGGTATTAGAGCTTGAATTCTGAGCACCGAGTTTGCAGAAAGCTGTGATTGACAATGCAGCGCAAAATCCATTTGCCATGTTCTCTTGGAAAAAACCTCCAGCGAGTGCCCTCTGACCGTCAACCAGTGATGTGAATAGTGTTGCTATCGGACAGCATACGCTGGAAAAGGGCCTAATGTAGATAGGTCAAAATTTAACACTTTACCAGTTGTTCTACCTCTTGACCCATTTTAAATTTGTTGTAGTTTTTATTAGTTTCCGTTATCTTTCAACAAACGTTTTCCAATGTTTTATTTTGTTATTATTATTATTTTCTTTTTGTCTTTGTATGTTTTTCTTTCTATGAACAGCATGAACTATGGAAGGATAGATAAATCTGTAGAGACCATAATTGGATTAATAGTTTTGGGGGGTTATGGAAGGAGAACCTGGTGGGAAATGGGGAGCTAACAATGATTACAAAAAAGAAAAATTAAAAAATTTGTGGTGATGATTACATACTCTTTTTAATATGTTTAAATTATGGAATTTTATAGTATGTAAATTATATGTCAATAAAAATATTTCATGTGCTTTCATTGAAAGAAGCTTCTAAGGTTACTGGCTATGGGCTAAGTCAAGGGCAGTATTACTATTTATTCTTTCAGGTTTATAACTACTATCTTTAAGTCACTTACCTATATTCCCAGTGAGTCTCAGGTCCTCATTTGTGCAATGGGACTATTAGACAGACAGATAGATAAGAAATGTGAAAGGGCCTGGAACAATGTCTGGAATACAGTAAGTCTCAATAAAAGTTTGCTGAGTGACAGTCTGGTGATGGGTGACAGGTTTGAGATGCTCTTATTGGAGAAGGTAAGGGAAAGGCAACCTGAGTCTCTGAAATAGGAGTGAATTTCTTCTATGACCTTTCCTCTCTAAAAGGACCTTTATCAGCACTGGGTTGCTAACCGTGAGGCCTGTGGTTCAATCCCAGCAGGTGCTATGCATGAGAAAGACGAGAGTGTCTGCTTCCACAGAGATTTACAGCCTCAGAAACCAGTCACTGAGTCACTATGAGTCGGCATGAACTCGATGGCAGTCAGTTTGGGTGGTATCAGCCTTAACAAAACAAAGAGCAAGCTGGACACAGTTCCATGTGACGGCCCCTGATGCTGCTCTCTTAGGAAAGGCAGTTCTCCCGCCCCAGCACCCTTTGGCTCACCAGGTGGGCATCTGCTGTGGCACCGGGCCTCTGTCTCCCCATTTAGGGCCAGGATGAATTCAGTTGGGAACCTGCTTTCCCAAAGAGCCTCCTGGAAAGAGGTCCTGATCCACTTTACACACCCTGAGACCTACTCTCTGGGGAGCTCTAGGAAAAGAAAAAGCAAGGAACTGAACATGCTAGTGCCTTCCTGGGTGTCCTGAGGAATCCTCAGGAGGTCTCTGTCACCCTTGTCAGTAGCAGAAAACAAGCTCTGACTCTTCCCCCACACCCATATTTGGTGGGAAAATAACACTCTGCTTCTGGAACGGCATGAGCTATGAAATGGGTCCCGAGGCTCACTCGCTTTCTTCAGAATCTGTTTCTCCTCTTTCCCATCTGCTGGGCCAGGCCTAACTGGGGACTGCCCTGGCAGGTCCCAATACTCCTGGATGGCTTACAATGTCCAGGCTCTCCGCAATCATTTATTAGAAAGAGGTTTTATGATACAAATTTGATAATCTCCCATGCTCGCTGGCACTGTTCTAATTGAAGTTGTAAGCCCATAAAATCCAAGCCCTTTGTCTTCCTGAAGGCCACAAGGTTTTAAAAGATACCATTGTCCTGCCTAACACCCACTACATTGTCACCAGGGACTGATTAAACAGAATCCTGAATCAAAACAGTGCGGATTTTGTCTAGGTCCTTTTCAGGCCCCACAATGCCCTTTTCACACCCGAAGACAAAAGGAGGTTTAAGGATCGAGATTCCTCTAAGATAGCTGCATCCATATGGAAGACAAGGTGGCCGGCAGCTGAGACCCAAACACCCCACTCCCTTCCCCCTCTGCCCTCTTCGCTTTTTCCCTCTAGCTTCCAAAATTCCAGGTGTTAATGCTTAGTCCTCACCACTCCTCTCCTCTACAGAGAGATAAGAGGGCCCTGCCTGCCCCACCCCACGCCCCTCAGCCCCCTCCATTCCCAGAACATGACGCCCCTAACTGCTGGCGCAGGTCCCTGAAGTTGGCTAGGTCATCAACCTCTTCTCCCATGAAGGCTGATGAGCGTGTGGAAAAAGAAGTCGACCAGGGATCTCACCACACAGTCTGGCCGGCTCTTCTGCGGGTGCACCCAGGCGGTCCTCCTCCCTTAGCTGGAAGCTGAGTTTTCCGGGTACCGCCCAGAGGCAGTCCTCTGCCACACCACAGCTGTGCTCTGCCACCTTTTGCTTTCTTCACCACGCTGCCCCCTGTCCCACCCAGGCCAAGTGCGGCTCCAAGTGAAGGCAGGAACCACAGCTGCGAAATCAGGCACCCGCTTAATTACAAGTCGGTGTGCTCTCTGCATCAGGATCAACTCTTACACCTTGCAAAGTGGCGGCAGGGGGCTGTGCGCTCGGCACCCCACCCTGAGGGCACATCTCCCAAATATCCTTTGGAATAGCTCGATCCCTATCTTGGCCGAATGGGGTTGGACATACTAAAGGCTCCTGGAGTCCAAAGGGGCCAGTGCCACTAGGATCCAACCCTCCTCCCGCTGACTGACACCCTAGGGTTACATCTGCCTCCTCCAGTCGCCATACCCGCCCCAAACACTCTGTCTTCCTAAAGCCTTGTTGGGACTGCAGTCTGCTCCTTCATCCAATTTGGGGTGAACTCCAATGGAGTTGGGCTGGAGCGGCTGGTCACCCAAACCTCTGGGCCGGGGTCCTGACTCCCACCTCACGTTCCCAGCAGGCGCACAGGGACCTCACTCCACATACTTTATTCTGGCACCACAACGAGGAAAAAATATTCTATTTCTTTTAAAATACGTGTTTCCCTTACAAATAGCTATTTAAAAATATACAAATAAGGTTCAAACAGTCAAACCTAGCTGGGGGTTAGTGCTCTAAGGAAGGGGAAAGGAGGGCGCTAGGTGTAAGTGCCCCGCGCGCGCCCCCAGCCAGCGGGACTGGGCGAGTCCGGGCTCGGTGCCGCCGCAGGGGGTGGGTCCGCCGGGGTGGCTGCCGGGGTCGCTCCAGCCAGGCTCAGCCGCACGGCGCTCGCTCCAAGGTCCAGGGCAGCCCCAGGGTCCCGCAGCCCGCGGCGACCTCACCAGTGCCAGGAAACCAGGGCAGAGGGGGCTAAGTGTTGATAGCCGGGGAAGAGGCCCAGAGCTGGGCCAGGACCGAAGGCGGCATAACCCGGCAGAGGACAGGCTGCGGCGACCCGGGGTGCACCGCACTTGTCCAGGGTCGCTGCCGGGCCCGCCTCGCCTCCGCCGCAGCCGCCGCCGCACGGCTGCCCGTCGCGCACCAGCACCGGCACCACCACGCGGCGCAGCAGGCCCGGCGCTGCGCGCAGCTCCGCGGCGGCGGCCAGGTCGGGCGAGCCTGCGGCTCCGGCCGTGCGCGCGCGCTTCAGCTTGTAGCGGTGGTTCTGGAACCAGATCTTGACCTGCGTGGGCGTGAGGCGCAGCAGGCGCGCCAGCTGTTCGCGCTCCGGTGCAGACAGGTAGCGCTGCTGCCGGAACCGCCGCTCCAGCGCCAGCGTCTGCGCCTTGGAGAACAGCACCCGCCGCTTCTTCCTCTTTTCGGAGTCCGAGCCTGGCGTCGCGGGTCGCGGGGAAGGCCGCTGGGACGGATCCGGCGAACCGGACTCCGGGCTGCTCTCGTCGGAGGCTGGGAAAACGGCAGAGAAGACCCAGGCTGGGGAGGCGCGTCTGCTACACCGGGGGTCCCCGGCCGGGCGAGGCCATGCCCTTCTTGCCTTGTGCCCACACTCAACGCCTGCCAGTCGGGACCCAGTGACCTTATTCCTTGCAGCACGTCGTCCTTGGGCCTCAGACCGCGCCCCAGAGAAACCCACCGCGAGGCCCCCTTACACGCACTCGCTGCTACACTGGCCGACGACTTAACCGTGACCGAGTCCCAGCACGGGCCACTCCCAGGTTGGCCGCACTGAGGTTTGTTTAGGTTTGCAACCTCCCAAAGGCGGAGAGGTGGGCTGCCTTCCAAACCGAGGTGGGGGGAACTGTACCATTCTGAAAATCGTTCAATATTCCGACTTCTAGGAATCCCCAGGAACAGAAGCCCAAGTGCCGGGTGCGGCGCGGACATCTGCTCTTAGGGGTCTTGTCCAGGGCTCGCGCGCGCGTCCCTGCTTGAATGGGACGGAAGCTCCCGGTTCCCAGGGAGGCCGTCTGGAGCCCAGGCGCTGGGCTTTCCCAGCCTCCGGACCCCACGCCCCCGCCATCCCCGCCCGCCCACCCACTCACAGGGCCAGTGGCCGCGCTCCGGCTCCAGCCACACGTCGCAGGGCCGCAGGCGCAGGGCCGAGCGCGGCGCCGGCTCCCGCCTCCGCAGGTGCTGCGAGTCCTGCTCCGGCAGATCCAGGAGGCTGCGCACCGTGAAGCTGAGGCGTCCAGGGGCGGCCATGGCCTACAAATAGGCGGGGGCAGGGCAGGCTCGGAACCGAGGGGCGGCGGGGGACGCCGCGCCTAGCAGTGGGCGTGGGAGGCGCTCCCCATGCGCCGGCCTCCGGGATATTAGCGCGTTTACAGCCCCAGCCCTGTTTATATAGGCCGCTTTCCCCACCAGGTCGCTTTGAAAGGGGCGGTAAGGGTCCCTCTGGGGTGTTAAGTACCTGAATGAGTGCCGGGCCCAAGGCCCCCCTGCAAGCCCGGAAGGTGTCACCTCCGCCCACCGCCCCGCCCAGTCCTCCCCACCCCCAGTCCTCCCCCTTCCTCTGCCCCCTGGCGCCCCGTTACCTCCCTGAGGAGGCAGGAAGCAGCTCTGGGCATTAGCGATTCTGTCTGATTAGCCCAAAGTGGGAACAGATAATGGGGATTGTTACCACTGAATAACATCTTGGGTGGCAAGCTATGACCACCACAAGTCCCTCCCAGCCCCCAGCTTCCTCCTCCTCCTCCTCCTCCTCCTGGGTTAACTCAGGACCTGGCCTGGCGGGAGAGCCTAGGAGGGTGGGGTGCCATGGGTGGGTTTATGAGCACCCAGGAATTTATTCCCTGTTTGCTTTATTCCTCCTGTTTGTTTGCTGCGGGGTTCCTTTCCCCACCACGATCCGGAAAGTGATTTACAAGGTGGCAGTGATTTACAAGGTGGTGTTCAACTCCGAAGCTCTCCCTTTCTGGGCTTGGGCCCCTCTGAGGACTCAGGGCCATGAAGTTCCAGGCCAGTGGCGTCCTGGCCCTACTGGCACTTCTGTGTCCCCTCCTCGGAGTTTCAGGGCCTGGAGAAGCCTCCTTACATCACTAAAGTCCCTAATAGTCTCAGGAGTCTTGGACCAGAGTTAGTAGCAACCGGGGAACCTTAGTTCCACCACCAGCTCCCGAGGCCAGCTGCTGCCTACCCCAGCCCTAGCCCTGTCACTTCCTGGTCGCGAGCCTACTGGCTGTGCCCTGCCGCACTTGGTCCAGGTTCGTTTTGGGGCTGTTGGGCGACAGCGTTCCACACAGCTGCCTTCTGAGGTTGGACTGCCTCCTGGGCAGTGGCAGCCGCTGAAATGCTACCTGCTTGCCAGGCCTCAACGTCAGGCCCAGGGCCGGCATTGTGGTGCGGATTTAAGGCACCAGCCAGGCCCTTCTGGTCCTGGACTACCGAAAGAATCACAGTTCCTGAGAGCAGGCTGCTGAGGTCACTCCAGGATCTTCCAGCCCCCTTTTCCCCTCACCAAGAAAATTTCCAGCACGCAGGGCACTGCACTTCAGCCTGGGAAGCGCCTGGCGAGCGCTCCCAGGTCTTGCTCCACAGCCAGTGGCTAGGATATCTGGATTTTCAGTTTAGTGAAGGCCACAGAGTAGCCTGGTTTACCTGTGATCTAAGCTAAAGCTAAAGGTGGGCCTGAGTTGGGTGCAGCGGCCATGGCCCCCATCGGACTGGCGCACCCCATGCACAACCTCCTGGCCAAGCGTGCCCAGGGCGCCTGGGGCTAAGCGGCTGGGCCTAGGCGCGCTGGGTGGTCGGCCAGAGGCTACCCCAATACAGGCCAACTGCTAGGTCTTGGACAAAGGGGAAATGGAGCTCGACGCCCCGGACCTGTTGGAAGCATTTGTTCCAGTCAAGATTTTGCATTTGTTCAGTCCAGGAATAATGTGTGATTGACACCAGCGCACAATGCGCTTTAGTGCGCCTGGATAAATCGGAGCTTGTCCCGTGTTGTCATGGTTTTCAATGGAGTTCAATGGGATTGGGAGCACGATCGACTCTGCTGGCCGTCTCTCGGAGGCTGGGGTAATACAGATTTATTAGTTATGTCTTTTTAAATAAGATTACACTGAAATGACTTGGCTGTCCTCCCTGCAGACAGGGGCCTCGGAGGGAACAGGAAAGGGAGTGGGCAGCCGGTGGCGTTGCAGGCGGAGTCGGAAAAAGTGGCATTTCGCTCCCTTGGGCGGTCCAGTGGGTAGGCACGTGGGAGCCTGGCCCACACGGCCTGGTGGACTTCTCCGAGCCAGAGATGGCTGGCAGCATCTGCCAGGTGAGAAGCGGAGGGAGGATGCTGACAACGACTTAGATGCGTTGGGACAGAGCAAAATTCTCCGGGAAGGAGGAACGCTGGCCTGGAAATCAGGGATGTCGGGTTCAAGTTCCAGTTTTGCCCCAAACTTGCTGCAATCACTAGCCTCTCTAAGCTAGTCTCTGAGGACAGGGAATCCATGGGTGATTTCTAAGGACCAGGCCTGTTTGGTTTGGGTTTTTATATCCCCTAAGCCTTTGGGACTTTTCTAACACCTTTCTTTATTGTAAGGTTTGCCGGTAGGCCTGGGACTCCGTCCCCTCTTGGGGTCCTGTACCCTCATCCCCAGGACCCTGACTAGGCACTCTGCAGGATGCTCACAAAGGCTCCTGTCCTCGGTGCCTTTCCCCTAGAATTCTCCACAGGAGGAGAGTGGGATGAATCCCAATTTTGGAAAGAGAACCAGGTTAGGAGAAGCAAAAGAATGTCTCTCCTCGAGTGACTGACCTCTCTTAGCCTTTTAATCTATTTAACATCCTAAGCCCACGCTGACGTGTAGAAATAAGTAAATGGCGCTCTTCAGTTCTTAAGAGCTCTTCAGCATCAAATATTTGCTTTTATTCTTAGTGTCTAGCTCCCAAAGCAGAGATACTTGCCCATCTAGCAGTTGTCTTCCAGGGAGGCTCTAGCTCTGGGATTAGCTCCTTCCATTGCATCGAACCTCACATTCCCTGGTTTGGCCCCTTTTGGGATGTCCTAGGGAGAGCCTGTCTGGATTGGGTCTAGAGAGCCCTGCAACCTTCCTGCGGTTCTGAGCCCCTGGGTAACCTTGGCTTTAGGTGCATCTACAGTAGTCCAGTCTTCCGCTCTGCTCTGATGTAGGACCTTGTCTAAAGTATCTTTGGGAGATAGAGGCTGGGACCCAGAAAATGGCTCTAATTAAACCATGCCTTCTGAAGAACTGGGGGAGGGGGCCGAGAGGAGAGCCAAATGATTTTTTTAAGTTGTTTTCTTGTCTTTTCACATCAGATAAACTTGGAGATGTGGGAAGAGAAACCCCCTGAGAACCAGTCAAACGGCATTGTGCTTTCCAGATGTACACCCTCCAATGTAGGAAAGATAAACATATTCACATATTAACATCTGAAATCCACAGATTCTCAAGTATTTTCCATGTCTCCTGCAGCTGAACTTACTTTGCAGTTCACTGTAACCGGTGACTGCGGTCATTGAATTAGACAGGGATTTGTTTCCCCCACTCATGGAAAGTGGTCCATCCCAGCCTGTGTCGGAGGTTTTTTTATCTTTAGGCATCTGTGAAATAGTGAGTGTAATTAAGCCGTCTCCAGCACCGTCTTCTCAAAAATATCCCCCAGAGTTGCGCGTGCTTAAGGTTTAAGACTAGAAAATTCAGAAATAATACTAAAGTATCATTGATTTGAAAAGAAAATGATTGCATTTATATCTTGCATTCCGTGCTTAAATCCTTTCATTTTGGTTAAGTGTTTTATAAAATCCTGCAACTTCATACAGCACTGAAGAGAGATAACATTGCAGATTCCCCTTGATAGATGGAGGGCCTTCAACTGCCACGACATTGCTCTTGGCCTCGTAGTAACTGCGTTCTCCTCTTCCTGCCATCAGTATCTGGCTGCAATAGTGAACGGAAAATAGGAACGGGCTTTTGATACTTCCAAGAGGAAGGGGGGTGATCTTGGTTCAGCTTAGAGATGAGAAGAAAAGGCAGCAATTAGAATCGAGCCAGTTTGCCTTTCCTTCTGAAAACTAGTTGCCATAAATAAGTAAACAGTTCCCTCTTAATGACTAAAGATCAATTACTTGATGGTGGCATAGGCCTGGCTGGGGTTCTTTCCCATATACATGACAGCAATTACTTTCAGGCTGAGGGTTCAGTGTGTCTGGAAATTCATATATTACTGTTTTATATATTATATTACTGTTTTATTCAAAATAGTAAGATTTGAAAGATCTCACCCAAGTCCCTGAAAATATTAGTTTTCCATGGACTTTTTTCTTTTAGTCTTTGAGGGGAAAGATATCCGTGCTTAATATATGTATCTAGTTGTCTCGGTATATACATGACAATATGTATAGAAGTCAGATGGGTCCATTGATTGAGAAACAAATGTATTTGATATAATCAGCTAGTCTCTATTTCCTAAAGAGCTAGCAGTCACTCTAAAGTGTTTTAAACTAGATCACTACATATTTTGGGTCTTTCCTTTGCCTCCAAGTGGTAAAGTAAGGGTAGCTGCGATGTTAAGAGGTGTCAATGTAATGTCAGGCATGTCAGGGAATGTAAATCAATGTAATATCAGGGGTATCAGAATAAAAATTAAAAGATAAGTTGGGGGAAAGAGTGGTCAGATTTATGTATTCATAACCTTGTTATTTTTAATCTGATTTTTCAAATATATACTTACTGTCATAGTCCTTTGCTTGACTAATGTACGTATAGTTTATGTGGCACCCAGGTCTTTACTTATTGACATGGTGGATTGACCCTAAGAATATACTCTCTGCCTGTCTGCAGTCCATGCTATAGCCACTTCCATTCAAGTCAGTTCTTTCTCTTCTTCAATAATTCAGGCATGCTGAAGAAAGCTGATGGTGTCAAGTTATCAAAAGATATAGTATCTGGGATCTTAAAGCCTTGAAGGTAAACAAATGACCTTCTAGCTGAGAAGCAACAAAGCCCACATGGAAGAAGCACACCAGCCTGTGTGATCATGAGGTGTCAATGGGATCAAGTATCAGGCATCAAAGACCCAGAACAAAAAATCATATCGATGTGAATGAGGGGGAGTGAAGACCCAAAGCCCATCTGTAGACAATTGAACATCCCATCACAGAAGAGTCAGAAGGAAGAGACAAACCAGTCAGGGACTGATGAAACATACTCTTTCCTCTAGTTCTTTAATGCTTCCTTCCCCTCACTATCATGACCCCAGTTTTACCTTACAAATCCAGCTAGATCAGAGCATGTACACTGGCACAGATAAGAGCACAAGCTGATGGTGCCTGGCTATCAAAAAAATATAGCACCTGGGGTCTTAAAGGCTTGAAGATAAACAAGCAGCCATCTAGCTGAGAAGCAACAAAGCCCACATGGGAGAAGCACACCAGCCTGTGTGATCATGAAGTGTCCATGAGATCAGGTATCAGGCATCAAAGAACAAAAAATCACGTCATTGTGAATGAGGGGGAGTGCGAGTGGGGACCCAAAGCCCATCTGTAGGCAACTGGACACCCCCTTACAGAAGGGTTTCAGGGAGGAGACGAGCCAGTCAGGGTGCAGTGTAATATCTATGGAACATACAACTTTCCTCTAGTTCTTAAATGCTTTCTCCCCCCTTCTCCCCACTATCATGATCCCAATTCTACCTTACACATCATGGTAGACCAGAGGATGTACACTGGGACAGATAAGAACTGGAAACACAAGGAATCTAGTATAGATGAACCTCTCAGGACCAGTAGTGAAAGTGGGGTAGAAAGGGGGAACCAATTACAAAGATCTACATATAACCCCCTCCCTGGGAGATAGACAACAGAAAAGTGTGTGAAGGGAGATGTCAGACAGTGTAAGATATGACAAAATAATAATAATTTATAAATTATCAAGGGTTCGTGGGGGGGCATTGAGGAACTAATACCAAGGGCTCAAATAAAAAGCAAATGTTTTGAGAATGATGATGGCAACAAATGTACAAATGTGCTTGACACAATGGATGTATGTATGGATTGTGATAAGAGTTGTATGAACCCAACAAAATAATTAAAAAACCCAAACATATTTTAATAAAAAATGTGTTGGGGGAAAAAAAAAAAGCACAGAGCACAGGGAATCCAGGACAGATCAAGCCCCCACACCTCAGGACCAATAATGAGAGTAGCAATACCAGGAGGGGAAGGGGAAGGTAAGGGGAGACAGATGAAACCAATCACAATGTTTACATATAACCCCCTCCCAGGGGGTGGACAACCGAAAATGGGGGGGGGGAGACAGTGGTCGGTGTAAGACATGACAATAATGATTTATAAATTATTAAGAGTTCATGGGAGAGGCTGAGGAAGTTGGGGGAAATGAGCTGATATCAAGGGCTCAAATAAAAAGCAAATGTCTTGAAAATGATGACGGCAACAAATGTACAAATGTGCTTGACACAATGGATGTGTGTATGGATTGTGCTAAGAGCTGAAAGAACCCCCAATAAAATGATATTTTTAAAATCCAGGCATTATAACAGCCCCCTTCACCCTTAATTTTAAAATACCTTCACATTGTCCTGAGAGCAACTGTGGACATTTTAAAGGGTTGCATTATTAAAGTGAGTTATAAAAAATGCACAGTTATTTAAACTGAACCAGTTTTTAAACCAGTTGCTTATCTGGAGGAATATGTTACTTTTGGGTAGTGTCAAGAACCTACAGTCTGTCTCCCAGGACTAAAGAACCAAATAATAGACTTTCTTATTTATAGTAATGAGAGTAGTAGTAATGCCATTGAATGTTTTTATACATTTGAAAATGTTTACGAAGTTCACTCACTTGTTTTCCTGAGTCAAGAGGGGTTTCCTTGAAGAGTCAAAGCTGAAGGGGAGATGGGAAAGCAGCCCCTTGTGTAAGTGGTAAGAACTGCAGAATTAGGAGAGTCGATTCTAATTAGACTGGACCCCATGCAGAGAGTTTGGTTTTAGTTTGTTGCAACAGAGAATACTAGGAGATAATGATAAAAATAGAAGAGAGAGTAAATCTTCATTTTTAGAACTACAGGTTAAATTTGATCTTATCAAATGTCCAGTGAGTGATGGTTTGATATTCTTTTCTAAGAAACACTTCTAAAAATACTCATGACAATAGATTAACTTTCAAAGTGCCTCAAGTTGTTGGTATAAAGATTCTGTTTTGTGTATACTTTAGACTTTGCTTTGGAGACAAAATATTATCCCCTCTCTTTTTTTTTCCGAGAAGGCAAAAGTGCACAACAGCTGAAGCATGAAATGACAACCTAGAGGAATCTCACCACAAAAAGCAAGCAAAAGGCCTGTAAAGCACTGTTTACTGCAGACTCGGCAATCCCTGGCCCAGTAAAGGTGGCTGCCTTTGTGTTCCTGATTAAATGGGTATTTGCATTGAAGTCGCATACCACACAAAGAAAACAAAACAAAATAAAAATGTCCTCCGTGTTCTGTTTTTCAATCATTTGTGTGAAGGAGGTTCTCGGCCTTTATCAGTGTCAGTGAAAAGTTCTTCATTAGAAGGAGACATTCCACTCACCCTGCTTCTCGGCAAGGGGAACTTACCATGGAAACTCCCTCGGGGCCATCAGACTCAGCTCAACAGTGGGGCGTTTTGAGTTAGCCTTAGCTCAACAATGGGGGATGCAGAAGGGTGTTTAGAATTTCTTGAAAATTGTATTGTTTTAGTTGTTTTGCCTGAATCTTAACACCCATGCGTTAGACTGACTCAAGTGTGGAAGAAATGAAGAAATGGCACTACCTAAGGACATGCTCTTTGATACGAAAATGTAGCTAGTATATGTTTACAAAAATCGTGCAGGCTAAAGCTATACTTTTTATCGCTTTTTTTTTAAAGGATAGCTCCAGCTATCCCCAAGGTAAGGAGTTAGTCTTTAATACATGCTTTTATAGGTTTTTTAATTTGGCATGATGCAAAAAGATTGAAATTTTCCAACGGGATAAGTTTCTCTTAACAAACTTCACCCTCAACTCTCTGTGGCTGATGTTAAGATCTAGTATTTTGCTTTGTAATCTAAAGTTAAGGAAACTTAAGGAAGCACTTTAGAAAATTTCATTGATTATTATTTTAATTCCACTCGGCTTATCAAACTCTCATTTCATTTACAATGAGCCCTGAGTCACTGCCAGGTGGTTTAAGCAAGTCTGCGTCCAGCTTGACACTGTCCATAGCCCACACAGGAGTTTCCAGGGCACGATTTCCTTTCCAGCTCCGAACATCAAATCAATCTAGACAAAACTTAGACTGATATATTGCTAGATTGGTTACACCATCAAGACATGCACACTTAAAAAAAAAGACAATAGGAATTTATTTCTTCAGCTCTGGAAGTTTATGTATATTATATATTTTCAAACATTGGATTTTAGTTGTTTCTTTGGTGCTTAAAGCAAATAAACAACAACAAATCTTTTCCCCCTTAAGCAAAGGGAATGAGCTATAAAACAAATTCATAAATAAGGGGAAGATCAGGCAATAATATATGTCCTTCCAGTTAGGCACTCCATTTCTTACTTATCAACGTGATCTTGTCATGATGAACGAGTGTGGCGGCAGCTTGGAGGCCATCGTGCAGGTTTCTCGGCACCATAAACCGGCCATCCCTGGGGATTGAGCCTTGTTTTCTAGAGCCTGTCGGAGAAGCACAAAAATATTCCTTTTCATGATTCACACTCATCTTCCATTATTGAAAATTTGTACTCTCCAAATCCTAGGAAAGTCAGGGTAGGATCTTGATTCTTCCAACCTCAGGTTATTATTACATGAACAGCACCATAAAAGGAAAACCCCAGTGTCTCTAACTGAATCTGGGGTACTTTGCAGGGACTGGAGGTGCGGCGGGGGGGGGGCAGCAGTGAAGAGAGAAGACTGGCAGGAAGAAGGGAGAAGATGGTGGGTGCCTAGCCCCGCTTGAGAATCACCAATCTCCATCCAAGCAGCTGAGCATGGCGGTGGAAAGTGGGGAGGAGAGAGTGAGCTTTCTCCCCTCTGGAGCAGCACACCACAGAATGTAAAGGAGGAGAGGCTGTGGGCTCAGTTCAGATGCCCCTGGAGGGTTTGGAGCATTTGAAAAGTCCCTCAGGGAATGGGGATTGTGGCTGGTATTTTAGCAATGTCTCTCTTAGAGTGTGATTTCATTGCTCTAGGCTCTAGTTGTTTCCAAACAGCCAGGCTCTCTATACAACACTAATTGGGTGGCTCAGAAACCCTTTGCAAGTTGTTTTTTTTCTTCTTCTGAAGTTAACTCACCCTACCAATGACCATGGATTGAAAACTGGTTAAAAGCCAGTGAGAACAAATGGATCTTCAATGGAGGATGACACAAAGGGAAGGTGGGGGCACATCCCCCAATGTCAATAGGCAGAAAGCTGCACGTGCATAATGGCCCTGGGGGAGACCACCCAAGGGGATCGGCTTCAGTTCTGGAGGCCTGGAGCCTGAGGCCCAGCCAGCCACCCAGATCCCTGCTCAGGGGGAACAGTCCTGGTTCATGTCACTCTTGTGTCCACGGCCACTTTTCTTCCTCCAAGCACAGCAAAAATGGCAGAGGACCTCTGGTTTCTGTGTCCAGCTGTCACCCTCTTGGTAGATACAGGAGCTGTTAATCAGACCAAATGAACACTAAGGAGAATCCATTGAATCGCACCAATTGCGGACCCTCGCTTGCACACACACACACACACACACACACACACACACACGCAACACCACAAAGCTGCCTACCAAGCCAGCCTTAGCAGGCAGGTTCCTCAAGAGGAACAAGTTTTGGAAAATTGTTCTCCACAAATATAAGTATATATTCATGAGTGCTGGGTGCCTAGGCTGATGAAGTAAAATGTGAAGGCAGGGACTGGACTAAGCCACCGGATGTGGGGATCAGACTCCTTGACCAAGATGAGCTTAATGAACTAGGTCAAACTTCCTTATCTACGAAACGGAAAGCATTCCCATTTTACCGGGACGCAGCACTGGGAGGACTAAGAAGGGATTCCATGTAAAGTACCGGGCACAGGGCTTGACCACCGTGAGCTGTGCCTCCGGGAGCCCCTGGGTGGGCACACGTGGTTAAGCAGCAACTACTAGCCAAGATGTTGGGAGTTGGAACCCACCCAGAGGCTCCTTGCAAGAAAGGCCTGTCAATCTGCTTCCAAAAGGGCACAGCCTTGAAAACTCTACTGAGGGATTCTGCTCCGCACAGTGGGGTCACCACACCTCAGAATTCACTCCATGGGACTAACACCAGCCTGGGGTGTCCTAAGGATGGTGATTATAATCAGGGATCGTAGGGCAGGGAGTTTGTCCTTTGAGCAAGTGTAGGACTAAAGACCCTTAGTCACAGAGCTAGGTCACTCTATCTAGTTCAACCCCTCCTTCCATAGAAGAAACTGGACCAGCCAGCCTCACACGGAGTCTGGCTCAGGGCCTGGATCTTTCTAACCAGGGTTCTTTCTACTTGGACATACCCTGAATTGCTAGTATCTGCAGTAGCTTTGCTTCTCCTAATGGGACAAGGGGCCTATTAACTCAGCAGTATTACCTGGACCCTCCAGCTTCGGATTTGGGCCTTCAAGGGTACTTGCTGAAAAGCACACTGATCTCTGCTCACGATGCAAAGGCTCTGGCTACACTGAGCAGAAGCACGAAGGCCTAGCCTCCCAAGTCTCAGGGTGTCATTTCTGTGGGTGCCTCTGTGGATGCATCAGTGCCCTCTCCATCCTCCATTGCTTACAGTTCAGGATTTATGCTTCCTGGTAGCATTTGAGAACCTCTCATTTTAGCCAGAACATTTTGTGAGATGCCATGTAAGACCAGAATCAGATGAACTGGACAAATGCTTTTGCCTGAAGGTGATCAGGACATGGACGCAACAGTCAAGAGTCAAATGTCACATTGCATTGGGCAGATCTGCTGCCAAAGACCTCTTGGACATGTTTAAAAAAAGAGAAAGACATCACTTTGAGACTAAAGTGCACCTGACCTGAGCCCCAATATTTTTAATTACCTCATATGCATGTAGGATCTGAAAAAAATAAGGAAGAATTGATGGCATTGAATTATAGTGTTGGAGAAAAATACTCAACGTGCTGTGAACTGCTAGAAGAACAAGCCAGACTGTTTCTTTTTTTTTTGTCTCCATGTGCCCCCACTCCTCTACCCCCCTGCAGCAACCCCAGGGGTGCTGATGTCTGCTGCCACCTCGCACTGAGTTGTGCTAGATCCCTGGCTCTTCAGCACTCTGCCCAGCTCACCCTGCACAATTCAATCCCAGCCTCCAACACCCATGGCATAGCACGGGGGCCTGTTCTTCATTTCCCCATCCCAGGAGAGCCCCCCCATCCCAGGAGAACCCCCCATCCCAGGAGAGCCCCCCATCCCAGGAGAGCCTCCCCCCATCCCAGGAGAACCCCCCATCCCAGGAGAGCCCCCCATCCCGGGAGAGCCTCCCCCCATCCCAGGAGAGCCCCCCCCATCCCAGGAGAACCCCCATCCCAGGAGAGCCCCCCCCATCCCGGGAGAGCCTCCCCCCATCCCAGGAGAGCCTTCCCCCATCCCGGGAGAGCCTCCCCCCATCCCAGGAGAGCCCCCTCCATCCCAGGAGAGCCCCCCATCCCAGGAGAGCCCCTCCATCCCAGGAGAGCCTCCCCCCATCCCAGGAGAGCCCCCCCATCCCAGGAGAGCCCTAACCCCAAGCCTCCACCCAGAACCCATATGGCCCCCATGGCTCCCAGAGCCCAGTATAGTTCACTCCCCTCCCAAGACTCACTCTGGCCTTTCATTGTCTTGTCCATCCTGATCCAACACCAGTTTCAGAATGAGGCCCAGACAGTTTCTTAGAAACAAAGATGGGAGCCTTTGTTGCACATATTTTGGACATGTTATCGGGAGGGGCTGGTCCTAGGAGAAGAACGTCGTGCTTAGTAAAAGAGAGTCAGCAAAAAAAAAAAAAAGGTGGGCGGGTGAGGCGGGGGAACACCCTCAACAAGATGGATTGACACAGTAGCTCCACCAACGGACTCAAACACAGAACGGTTGTGGAGATGGTGCAGGGCCGGGCAGTGTCTTGTTCTGTTGCACAGAGAGTCGGTCGCTAGGTGCTGGAACTGACTTGGTGCCATTGAACAGCAACAACAACAACAAAACAGGAAGAGGCAAGTGTGAATTGACAGCCCACTGCAGGTAGCTCCTGGATTTCACCCCTGAGCTTTAGGACAACCAAGGAAAGGCCACTAAGATAAAAATAAGTGTGTGGGGGAGAACTTGAGTGGAGGTCCAATGTCCATCTGCTACCTCAATACATTTAAATATATGTACATAGATCTATTTTTCTATCGTTATATATACATATCAAGGGTTTATGAGGGAGGGAGAGGGGGAAATGAGCTGATAACAAGGGCTCAGATAGAAAATGTTTTGAAAATAATGATGGCAACATATGTACAAATGTGCTTGACACATGTGCGTGTATGGATTGTGATAAGAGCTGTAAGAGTTTCCAATAAAATGATTTTAAAAAGAAAGAAAAACAACATATATGATATGCAAAAATATATATGAACTATGATTCCACTAATTGAATAAATTATTAAATTTTTTAAAGTGTGTGTGTGTCTGTGTGTGTGTGAGTGGTAGTTGTCATCGTCGTCGTCGTAGTGGAATAACTCACATTTCTTCACCTACTAGGAAAAAAATGTTTTACAGAGGATGTGTTTCATGGGAAGGCTGGGTCTAGTAGAGCTCTTGAATTTCCAGGGAGGGTAGGTATGAATGTGGTGGGGAAGAAGGTTGTCTGCATCCTGTGAGCACCACGCTCCGGTGCACGTGTCTGGATCCGGGGAGCACCTCACTCCGGGTGCACGTGTCTGCATCCTGTGAGCACCACACTCCGGGGGCACGTGCCTGGATCCTGTGAGCGCCACACTCCAGGGGCAGGTGCCTGGATCCTGTGAGCACCACACTCCGGGAGCACGTGCCTGGATCCTGTGAGCACCACACTCCGGGAGCACATGCCTGGATCCTGTGAGCACCACACTCCAGGGGCATGTGCCTGGATCCTGTGAGCACCACGCTCCGGGAGCACGTGTCTGGATCCGGTGAGCACCACACTTCGGGGGCAGGTGCCTGGATCCGGTGAGCACCACACTTCGGGGGCAGGTGCCTGGATCCGGTGAGCACCACGCTCCAGGTGCACGTGTCTGGATCCGGTGAGCACCACGCTCAGGGGGCACGTGCCTGGATCCGGTGAGCACCACACTTCGGGGGCACATGCCTGGATCCGGTGAGCACCACACTTCGGGGGCATGTGCCTGGATCCGGTGAGCACCACGCTCCAGGTGCACGTGTCTGGATCCAGTGAGCACCACACTCTGAGGGCAGGTGCCTGGATCCGATGAGCACCACGCTCCGGGGGCACATGCCTGGATCCGGTGAGCACCACACTTCGGGGGCATGTGCCTGGATCCGGTGAGCACCACGCTCCAGGTGCACGTGTCTGGATCCGGTGAGCACCACACTCTGAGGGCAGGTGCCTGGATCCGGTGAGCACCACGCTCCGGGGGCACATGCCTGGATCCAGTAAGCATCACGCTCCGGGGGCACGTGCCTGGATCCGGTGAGCACCACACTCCGAGGGCAGGTGCCTGGATCCTGTGAGCACCACGCTCCGGGGGCACGTGCCTGGATCCAGTAAGCATCACCCTCCAGGGGCACGTGCCTGCCCTGCAACAGCCTCAGAGTTCACGCCTTCCATCCTCAACATCTAGGCCAGTTCACCCAAGGCCTCACAAGGCCCTCTCTCCTTTTCTGAAACTCACTTACCCCTTACAGTCAACATTATTTGCTCTTCCTCCTAATTGCGCTCTATTTTTAATGTGCTCATTTCATCTTCGTAATCAGAGGGTAAGCCTCTTCAGGACAAGTACAGTGCTCTACACTGCTTCAGCATCCTGCCAAAGGAATACTTGTTTTTTTGATTGACAAGGGTGACATTGCTAAATGGGAGAATAACGGACTTCTAGGAGTGAAAATGTAGCAATAGAAGGAGAAAGAATGTTTCTTCATTGCTACAGTATATCTAGTCAGAGAAGACTAGGAAACTGGATTAATTTCCCATCAAACCAAAGTGGTCCAAGGTCTTTACCTGATTGCAGTATGGTACTGTGAAATGCCACAGACAAGGGCCATGTTGACGGGTTTAGCGGGCCTCCTCTTATCTGAAGGAACTGGTTGTCTCGATCCCAGAACAAGTTAATAACAAGATGCTGCTATTTGTTCTCAAAAGTTCTGGTCTGTATAAGACACAATAGATGATAACAGCTGATGCAGAACAGTTAAGAGTCTAGTGTATAAATATGTAAACATGGCTAAGTATGTATTTAGACAATTTAAAAGTGTGTCTCATTTACCCAATTATAAACAGCTGTCTGAGAGCAATTACAATTTATCATGTAAATGCTTATTTGCATAATTCAAAATATGAATATTATCTGCTCGATAAAGACTGTAAATAAAAGGCAATGCGAACTTTCTCGTGCTTAGAGTTTTATGCTAAGTTTTTACCTTACAGGGGGAAGAAAGAGCATTTTGTTTGAAATAGCATCTAGTTTTTGGTAATTCTGGCAAGTTTAAATAATATCTAATTTAATGGAAGGACAAAAGTTTAAAAGAAAAGGTGACTGAAAGAGAAGTAATGAAATGTCATCTTGCTCCTGACCATTTTGTGCATAGGAACGAGGGATTGCTTAACAAGTATTTTCACTGAAAGCGAATGTTGAATGAATTCCCTTAGAATATTTAGCATATTATTTAGCATATTGCTCATGATAGCACAATTTGATGCACACAGAAGTTTTTCATAATATACTGTTCATTTTTAAAGTATATTATTGTATTCCCAAGCATGCTTTCAGAGGCACAAAAGCACATTCATCCTTAAAATAGAACTATTTTTTAATATAACACTGCTTTTATGAGAGCAACTAATAAAAGTGGATCTCAACCACTTTTCAGGAAAAAAAAAGCTGTTTCAGTTTTTAAAAAATTGAAGGGAACATTTTTTTTTAATTGAAGGGGAAATATACATGGATTAAGCTGGCAGTGAATCCTTTCTGACCACAGACTAGGGATGTGCAGAGTCCTGCTAACATGCAGAGCACACTGAGAAGATGTTTGCGGATGCCATTAGGAGACAATTAAGTACCCTGTCATTTGATCTCCTTTAGGATCCATTTACATTTTTTCTCATTAAAAAAATACTTTCTGCTTTCTTTTTGATTGAGGTTTTTTATCACTTTAATTTGTTATTCTTGTTAGTTTTTGTTTATTTTTTAAACGTTTTGCAGTATATTAAAACTGGGTTAGGCAGAATCGATAGAGGCAGTAACTGGATTAATGGTTCCTTGGAGGGATGACAGGGGAAGTTGATGGAAATTGAGGAGCTAACATCAATGTGTACAAGAATGAAGAAAATGTTCTAAAACTGATTGTGGTGATGATTGCACAACTCTTCTTGATGTGATTGAACTATTAATTGTATAATATGTGAGTTATATGTAAATAAAGCTGTTGGGAGAAAAAGTGACTGTCGAAACTTCCACTTTGATTTTACCCAAAGAGAGAGACCCAATATGCAAGGTACTGTCCTTGGACCCTGGAGGACCCTGAAATAGTCTCTGAATTACCCTTTCCCAAAGAATAATTTGTTCTTTTGAATAGCTTTAAGATAACAAACCAGGACACTATGCAATATTATATGAAAAATTAGAAATTCATCTTGAGTATATGAAGGATAGAAACCCTGGCGGAGCACTGGTTAAGCACTCCGCAGAGATTCAGCACCGCAGTAGTTCCAGAGAAGACAAGGTCTGGCAACCTGCTCCTGTAACAACCTAACCAGGTCAGTGCTGCTCTGTCCGATACGGCTGGCATAGATTGACAACAGCATCTACTCTAGATCCTGTTGTGTTTTGATGTCATGCAATGGGATGTCACTCACAGTGACTGTCAGTATAACAGAAGGAAACACCGCTTGCTTCTGTAGCACCCACACAATCGTTAGGTTTGAGCTCGTTGTTGCGGCCACTGTGTTACTCCATCTCATCGAGGGTTGTGCTCTTTCTCATGGGTCCCGAGCCTTTATTTCCAAGCACCAGATCCTTCTGCCGGGACAGCTCTCTCACAATCACCTATCCAAACCATGTGAAACAAAGTCTCACCATCTCCACTTCTGAGGAGCATTCTAACTGCATTTCTTCCAAGACAAATGTGTTCATTCTGCTGGGTATTGTTAATAGTTGGCAGTGCCATTAAGTTGGTTCCGACTCATAGGGATCCTGTGTCTAATACAGTCAGTCCTGCACCATTCTCTCAATTGTTAGGTTTGACTCCATTGTTGCAACCACTGTGCTAATTCATTTCCTTGAGGATCTTCCTCTTTTTAATAGATCAAGACCCTCTACTTTCCCAAGCATGATGTCTTTTACCAGGAACTGGTCTTTCCTGATAACCATACCCTAAGTATGTGAGATGAAGTCTTCCTATCCTCACTTCAAAGGAGTATATTAGCTGTACTTCTTCCAAGACAGATTTTATTTATGGCAGTCCATGATACTTCCAATATTCTCCACCAAGGCCCTTGTCCATACACATCATTTCTTTTTCACTCTTCCTGAATCACATCCAACTTTCACATGCATATGAAGCAATTGAAAATGCATGGCTTGGATAAGAGGCCCCTTAGTCCTCAAAGTGACATCCTTGTTTTTCAACACTTTAAGGAGGGCTTGTGCAGCAGACTGGTTCAATGCAACCCATCGCTTGCTTTCTTGATTACTGCTTCCATGAGCATTGACTATAGATCTAGGCAAAATGAAATCCTTTAAAGCTTCTATATTTTCTCTATCATTATATTGTCTCTTGCTCCAGTTGTGAGGACCTTGGTTTTCTTTGCACTGAGTTGTAATTCATGCTGAAGGCTGCAGTCCTTGATTCTCGTTGGCAGCTGCTTCGAGTCCTCATCACTTTCAGCAAGCAAGGTGGGATCACTGCACATCACAGGTTGTTAAAGCTTTCCTCCAATTCTGATGCCACACTGTTCTTCATGTAGTTCAACTTCTAAGAGGGCTCGTTCAGCAAACAGACTCTATGAAGTACGGTGAAAGAATACAACCATGACACATACTATATTAGGTAAGGTTCTCTAAGGAAATGAAACCAGGATACTTACGGTTTTATATATGTTTATACAGTAATAAGGAATATAACAGCTCATTTTAGTCCACACAGCAGTACAGAGGGTTCAATTCAACTCACTTCCGTGGAACAGTTAATATACTGGAAGTTCTTCAACTCTCTTGGGCTGCAGGGTTCAGGTCAAGGAAGCTGACATCAGAGTCCTCCCTGGGGCGAGGCAAGCAGAGTCTGCCTTCAGACAGCAAGCAGCAGGGTGGGTTACCAACAGTCAGTAGCTCATGAGCTTAGCAAAGCAGGCCTGGATGGGATATTGAGCGCCAGCAGCCTCGAGCTCAAGTGATGTATGCACCAGCAGCATGGTGAAGCAGTTATCGAAGCGAGCCTCAAGCTCTAGCAACATGATCCACGGGTTGGCCTGGCACACAGGTAGTGTAGCTCACAGGTTGAGGCAGAGAACTACCTGCAGCAGCAGGCTCCAGCACACTCCTAGCACTAGAGAGCAATGGGAGCAAGTGAGGGTGGTGGGGGTGGGGAGGGAAAGGCCTTGTAGAGATATTTCTTTGGCCTCCAATCAAATGGATTAATCCCACATGTTCCTATTGATCGTTTGGCACAATAAACCTAACTATCACCCATACCTTTCCTGATTTTGAACTGCTCGAACAACTGCCTATATTCTCAATATTATCCACTGTAGTTTGTTAGGATTCACATAGTCCAATGCCTTTGTATACTCAGTCAAACACACTTGAGGGGGTATACCTCCAAAAAAAAACCAGAATTTTTTTCCCAAATCTATGCATTTAATTTTTTTTTGAGCGAGAGCGAGAGCGAATTTTTTTTTTAACAAAACAACTGTATCACCTTCAAAGTACTCTCCATTGCGTTTATTACATTTGTCAAATCTCTGATTCCATTCTTGGAAACAGTTTCAAACTCATCTGTTTGGATGGCTGACAGCACCTCCCTCGTTTTTTTCTTCACCTTTTCTGCACTGTCAAATCACTGTCCTTTCATGTCCCTCTGCATTCACAGAAACAAAAAGAAGTCACATGGAAGGTGGTCAGGTGAGTCAGGTACGTGGGACAAGAGAGGCATGCTGAGTTGTTTTTTCTTTGGCGAACAACTGGTGCACTGAGATGGCTGTGTGAGCAGGTGCATTGTCGTGGTGGCAAAACCAGTCTCCCATCTGTCACAAACCAGGCCTTTTTTGTCATACACTGTTATGCAATCTTTTCAGAATCTCTAAAGAGAAAGCTTGATGAACAATCTGACCTGGTGGAATGAACTCCAAATGCACTATGAGTCAACATTTTCATCTGTCTGGGAAATTGACGGATGTCCAGAACAAGGTTCGTCCTCAATTGACATTTCACCTTTTTTTGAAACGAGAAAACCACTTGTACACTTGTGTTTTCCCCATAGTGCTGTCCTTGTAAGCTGTGCTCAACATCTCAATAGCTTCTGTGGCAATTTTCCCTGAGCAGGAAGCAAAATTTCATAACCACACACTGTTCTCTTGAATCGGCCATCACAAAAAAAACGAGGTTCTAGCAAAACTGCTTTTATGAAAAAATTCACTGGGACCAGAGAGATCAGAGCCTTCCCAGGAGACGACACCACGTCCACTCACTCAGAGCAAGTTGCTGATGCTCACCGAGCGGGGAAAATGCTCCTTTCGTATTCCTTTGGGTGCACACCCCCCTCGTACGCTCTGTCTCCCATCAGGAGCCGCCGGTGTCAGCAGCAACACTCCTCACCCCACAGCCTGTTCTGTATCGACTTTAAATTTGGGAGCTTCCTGGTTGCTGTGCTGCTGCTACGGCTTTTTCAGTGTCTTCCACAAAATTTTCTTGCCTCTGATATTAATGACAGTATAAGATTCTTTCCACCATCTATTGGGTCACTGGTTTTTGGAGTGAGCTCTCCAGTTAGTGACCAGGTAGCTGTCTTCAAAATTCTTCATGTACATGTCTTCAGTGCATCTTGGACTTCTGCCTTCAATCACATCGGTTCTTAGTCAGATGCTCTACCACCTCCTGAAGTGAGCGATTCTTTTTGGTAGAGTGACTGAATTCTTTCCATCTTATTTTGCTATTTCTGCACCATTCAAGATTGAAAATCAAGGCTTCATTTTTTGGCATTTCTTTCAGCTTGAGAAATGCTGAACGTGTTCTTCCCTTTCAGGTTTCTTTTGGGGGGGTTGGTATTTGTTTTATTGTTTGTTTATTTATTTATCGAATCACTTTGTTGAGGAGCTCTTACAGATCTTAGACAATACATCATTCAATTGTATTAAGCACACTTGTACAGATGTTGCCATCGACATATCCAAAGCATATTCTTTCTACTTCAGCCCTTGGTATCAGCTCCTCCTTTTTTCCTCCCTCCCCCACTCCTACCCCCATAAATCCTTGGTCAATTATATATTATTGTTGTTATTTTGTGTTCTACACTGTCTATTGTCTCCCTTCACTCATATGACTGTTACTTGTCCCCTGGGGGGTGGGCTACATATCCAACCTTGTAATGGGTTCCCCCTTTCTTATCCCCCAGACTCCCAACATCCCCCTACCCTTTTGGTTTTTAATTGCAGGTCTACATATTTTATTATAATACTTTATTTGCTTGTATCAAGCTGCCCTTGGAAATGTTCTGTTTAACACTCCTATTTCATCATTCCTTCTGTTCATTTTGACAAATTTTGGAGTTTCTTCTCATGTCCAATTTGTTTTTTTGTTTGTATTCTTTCCATTTGCTCTTATCGTGTGTGATGCCCTTGATGTTGGGTCTTGGGTGGTTAGTATCCAATATATCTCACCTGTCTTGAGATGGTCTCTAAATCCAGGTTGGAAATACTTAAGGCTGTACTTTGATTTACACGACTTGTTCAAATTTTATTCAGCTTCAACTTGTACTTGCATGTGAACAATTGGTGGTCTGTCCTACAGTTGGTGGGTCTCTGACTTTGCTCTGACTCATGATATTGAGCACCTCCAGTGTCTCTTTCCACAGATATATCCAGCAAGATCCCTATCGATATAGTCACCACTTATGTTGTTGGAAATGGTGTGTTTAATGAATAAGTCATTGGTCATGCAAAATTCTGTCACGTGATCTTTGGCATAATTTCACTAAAGTCATATTTTCCAACTATCGATTATTCTTCTTTATCTCCAACCTTTGTATTTGCGTATTTTCAACCATTAAGAATTCATGTTGATCACATATTCAATCAAATTTAGCCTGCAGAAATATCTTAAACTTCTTCATCTTTGGAATTAATGGTATGTCAGTTTCAATAACAGTAGTTTCGTCTGGTTTCCTTGTAGGCATGTGAATGTCATCACTGACGCTGCTGTGTCAGACTTTAGGATTGCTCTTTTTGTTCTTTTTGACAATGACTGAGCCAGCTTTCCTCTTCAATTTGTCATTCCTAGCTTAGTAGATCATATAGTTGTCTAATTAACAATGGCAATACCAGCCCATCGCAGTGGAGAACGCCTCGGGCATTGTTTGGCAGTTTGCCTTGCTGTCGTAGCTTGCAAGCTGCTATGTTGCTAGAAGCTATGTGACCAATATTGCAATAGGAAGCAGGGCTGCCCGTGGTCGAGAGGCTTCACCATAGCCTCCGGCCGGACCCAGACTAGGAAGGAGGACCTGACAATCTACTTCCAAAAAGAAATTGACCATTACATCACCAGTGTGTAATATATTCAAGAAATACTTATTCAATCACCATTACATGAAAAACGTGATAGTATTCTCTCTTAGACAGGCTATCCAGTTACCCAAACCACCTCATTCTCACCTGTTTTTGACAAGCAAAGCTTCTGATCTTTATTTGATAATACCGCTTCTCTTCAAGGGCCTCATTGTTATTATTGACTATAACTTGTGGCTAGGTCTTCCAGGTGTAAACAAAGGACAATTCTTCCCGTGCTTCCTGAAAAGGAGCCATCGTACCCCAGCCACAGTGCTAACCATTTAGCTCATCTTCCAGAGTGTCAGGAATTGTTTTATACTACAGTACTGCTTTTCATAGCTGAAAAGACGGACATGGATGAAAACAGGGTTCCAAATCTTACAGGATACAAATTAAAATACGTCTGTTCCTAGGTCTTTGCAATTTGCCTTCGGGAGATGCCTGTATTGCTTCCTGCTGTCTTCCCAGGCTTGCCCAGCAATGCTCTGTGTCGTGCTTCAGCCTTGCTCGGTGCTCCATGTTGCTACACCGTTCATCAGTGTCCTCTGGTTCCAAGGAGGTCGCATCACCCAGGTGACCGGGCTAAGAACTTGGAAACACATATTGATTAGGAGTGGGCACATTCGATCATCTCATAAAAGATTCTTTATTGATGGCTCCCTAGTAAATCAAAGCAGAAGAAATAAGATCAGCACAGGTTCAAATATGAAAGGGGGTGGGGTGGGAAGCCCTAAATTCTGAGCACAGGAATTGGTTCTGGGCTCTGGTGAGAAAGGCTAAACATTTGGATGAAATCATCAAAACTGAAATGAAATGTCAGGTGAGGGACTTGTCCCACACCAGGGGATGTTGGATGATATTCACCAAACAGGAAAGAACTACTGATAAATCTCATGCCCATACTTGCAAGTATTGTGGGTCAAAAGTATTACATCCCCTCTCCGTTTGTTTGGGAAATGTTTGCTTCTTTGCCTTTATCAAACCATTTCCTTGCTTCTCATTCAATCTCCCAAAGCAAGTGGCTGCTTACCATTTCCACCTGGAGTTATTTCCTGGTCTTCTTCTTCTTCTTCTTTTTTTAAGGGGCCATTAACCCCCTCCCTCACACTCCTGCTTCCCATAGCCTTCAGCGTCTGCTCCTTTTTGTTTGAAATCATTTTCCTTTTATAACAGTGGCGCCGAGCAGGATTTGTCCTTTTGAGATTGGCTAACTTTGCTGAGCATGAAATTTCAGCCAAGTGATGAGGCATTTGACAGTTTCGTCATTTTTTAAAGGTGCATAATATTCTGTTGTATGCATGTACCAGAGTTTATTTATCCACTCCTCTACCGAAGGCCTAGCTACTTGTTTCCTTTTTCTTTTTTGCTATTATGGGTAGTGCTGTAATAAACATGGGCGCACATCTGTCTGTGAGTGTTTTGTTACATCTTTGGGGCACATACCACGTAGAGATATTATGGTGTCACACGGTATTTCAATTTGTATTTGCTTAAGAAAGCACTATATTGTTGTCCACAGTGGCTCTACAAGTGTGCAGTCCCCCAGCAGTGTATACATGTTCCTGTAGCTTCACAGTCTCTCCAGCATTTGCTGCTTTCTGTTGTTGCTTTTAATTTTTTTTCACTCAGTGCTAATGTGAGGTGGTATCTCCTCATTGTTTTCATTTTTCTTCTCTTCTTACTAACGATGGAGAACATCTCTTCATGATTGCTCATCACCTGGATGTCATCTTTATTGATTTGTCACGTCGTCTGCCCTTTTGTTAAAAAACGGATTGTTGAGGATCACTGGTCTTCCGTTTCTGTCCTATCAGCTGAACTTGATAACCAGCGCATGGAGGAACCGGTCTTTTGTCTTCACGATTACGAACAGGCCCCCGAGCCCCAAGAACTCATCTGATCACTAGGATTTGCCACGTCTGATCAGCATAAATGAACGGAGAGCTCCCTTATTAACGAGCTGGATCCGTTCTCATTTTCACAAAGGAAAGAAAGGAACGCTCTGTTTGCACCCAGCATTTTATGACTCACGACAGTCTGCAGCGTTTGTAACTGATCTGCACGGGGAGTAGGGGGTGGGGGGGCAATTCCAACATTAGAGGAAATATGCAGAATCAATATGGAGAGTCCTGCTTCTTGGATAGGATCTCCTCTTTTTAGGCCAAGAATCTGAAAATCTGATCTCTTCTGGAAGTCCGACATCTTTAATTCCAAAAATCACATTTTTCTGAAAACCAGCTGATAATAAATTCGCAGCCATGCTTTGTTTTCTAGAAATTATTGTGCTTCCCCCTTGCAATTTTTTGGGGGAAATCAATGATCATTTTATGGTGTGCTCAGGCCATAAAAGTGCACCAGGCACAGACATTTTCATACAGTTTAAGCCATCACCTTCTCTGGGTCCTAGCCTGCTCCCGAGGAAAAGCAACAGGCAGGGATCCTGGCTTGAGTAATGAACCACCACCTGACTGAAAGCCAGGCAGGGCAGGTCCTGTCCATCCGGCACAGTGGTTCTCAACCTTCCTAGTGCCACGACCCTTTAAAACAGCTCCTCATGTTGTGGTGGCCCCCCAACTAAAAAAATGATCTTCTTTGCTATTTCATAACTGTCATTTTGTGACTGTTATGAATCGGGTGACCCCTGTGAACGGGTCATTTGACCCCCCAAAAGGGTTTCGACCCACAGGTTGAGAACCGCCTTTCCCATCACCTGCCAGTCTTGGGCTTCCACAATGGGGACCTGTCCTCTCCAGCTGCATTTACCATTTGCCCAAATTTAAATACTTATTTCATTTCTAATCCTTATAGCAAGCCCATGACAGAGTGGTCTATCTTGTCTACAAAATTAGCTCCAGAGTAGGATTGTGAACCAAAATTTTGGTTGCTACGTGAAGTTCAAATTTTAAGAGAATCAATCATTTTCCCACTGAGGGCTGCTAGTTTATTGTTGGCAGCTCTCATTCATTTCTTCAATCCATCAATCAACCAACAAGCACTTATGGACTGATTACAATGAGACAGTTGCTGTGCTAAGCTCTGGGAAATGGTATCTGAATAATGTTCTTCAATTTCTGGAATGTAACTTCCACAGTTACCCTTTGTTTTGTTTGCAATCTATACAGTGAGTATGATTGGCTGCACTTCACAGATGCCAAAAGTAAGACTCAGATCCCAAAGCGTTCATCAAAGTCATGGCTATCATGTAACGTTAAACTGCGAAGAGCACAAAAGATTATCTGATGCTCTCTGTGCACCTGTGCTGGGACTTCCTAATGAACAGCGATCTGGTGCTTGGCTTTGGGGGACTAAATACTTAATAGACGTGCGACTTGGGGTTCTCAGATATTTTGTTCTCCAAAGAGGACACTTTGAGCAGTAAAAGGAGATGTTATAATAATTACAGCAGGATAACTGATGATAACTGGGATGCATCATGACCTCGTTCTACATTTCTTTCCCATATTTCCTAACCTATCTATTCAAAGAGAATTCCCTTAAAATAAAACAGAACAAACAACAACAACAAAATAGTTTTATTGACACTTCATCCACATGTCATACAATTAAATAGTTCAATTATATCAAGGAGAGTTATACAATCCCCATCACAAGCAATTCTAGAACATTTTCTCCTGCCTTGTACTCAGTGTTATTCATGTAATTATTTTTTTTATTTGTGGCAAAAGTATACACAAGAAGACATTCTCCAATTCAACAACTTCTACATAACTCTGTGCCATTAATTATACTTTGTGTTGTACAACCGTTATGATATCCTTTTCCAAATTATCCTGCCACCTTTAACATAACTCAATGCCCCATGAGCAGCAACTCTTCCTCCTTCACCCATGAGAACCATGGGCCAAGTTTAGTTTTTTTAAATAGTTTTCTTGATAACGATATTCACATATCATACACTTCCATAGTTAAATTGCTTTCAAAAAGAATTGTATATACGTCATCACAATCAATTCTAATGCTCCTTCCCATTCTTTGTTTGCTCCCTAACTTCCCTCCCATCCCCTGCTCCCTCCTCCTTGATAAACCAAGCAATGACTTTCTGCAGACATACTGATATTGATGAGGGGGCACAGAGTGTTTGAAGTAGAGTCAGGAAAAAAGAGGGGAAGGGCAGGGTACCTGGACTGACTTTAAGTACTAGCCTGATAGAAACACAAGGAGGTACCCCCTCTAAAAAACAAAAAAACAAACCAAAAACTAAAAAGGCTCTGCTGGGTAGAGCTTTCCTAGTACACATTTTTCCTTCTAGACAAGCATCAGCAACTCCCTCTGAGTTAGTGCACCCAGTGGCGTCTCCTGGGACGGTTCCCTCAGGTCACAGTGAATATTTTTGTTAAAGCAGTTTCCATTGAACCTCGCCTTTTGTGATGGTCAATTTCAAAGAACAGTGGGTATTGCTCTGAAATTCTGTTTCCTGCTCGGGAAAAATGCTGCAGAAACTGTTGTGATGTTGAACATAGCTTACAATGACAGTGCTATGGGAAACATTCAAGTGTACAAGTGGTTTTCTCCTTTCAAAAAAAGGTGAAATATTGACTGATGACAAACCTCATTCTGGACGCCCATCAACTTCCTGAACAGACAAAAATGTCAACACAGTGCATTTGGAGTTCATTCCACCAGGTCAGACTGTTCATCACACTTTCTCTTTAGAGGTCCTGAAAAGATTGTTTAACGCTGCGATTAAAAAGGCCTGATTTGTGGCAGACTGGTTTTGCCATCATGACAATACCTGCTCACACAGCCATCTCAGTGCACCAGTTGTTCACCAAAGAAAAAACAACTCAACACGCCTCTCTTGCCCTACGCACCTGGCTCACCTGACCACCCTCCATGTGACTTCCGTTTGTTTCTGTGAATGCAGAGGGACATGGAAGGACAGTGATTTCACAGCGCAGAAGAGGTGAAGAGAAAAACCAGGAAGGTGCTGTCAGCCATCCAAACAGATGAGTTTGAAAACTGTTTCCAAGAATGGAATTGCAGATTGGACAAATGTATTAAGTGTAAAGGAGAGTACTTTGAAGGTGATAGATTGTTTTGTTAAAAAATAATAATAATACCTAACTTTGAAAAAAATCTGGCTTTTTTTGGGGATAGCCTATCGTATTCTCAGTTGGGGAGGTAGGAGATGCTGCTGGCACCAGACCGCTGGATCCTGCTACTTTGCTTGAAGCTGCACGAGAAAGGGAACCAAGTGGGCAGAGACTCCATCCTCTGGATGAAATCAGTCCATCTTAGTTCACAGTTCGCTTCCAGTCACACTAAGCCCCTCAGTGGGTGAAGACCCCGGGATTTTTTCAGTATCATTTTTTGGGGGAAGGAGGGAAGAGAGACTTGTAGTCTTTTTCAAACTCTCCTTTCCAGGAACTTATTCTCTGGTAAAATAGCTTTTTATTATTAAAATAACTATTCCCACTAGTGAGTGTTGAATATTCCAGCCAGCAAGGAAGAGAGAGCTTTCTTTGGTGATCAGCACGAAGCTGATATGGTGAAGACTGTGTGCCCAAGACTGAGACGGAATTCGTTTGCTCTCAGCTGGAAGCATGCCTCAGAGCTGGAAAGAATCCAAGGAGATTATCGGTTCAGCCTCTTGCCTCTAGACACACAACTCCCAAACTCCAAACACACTTCTAGGGGACTTAGGGATGTCAGGGGGAAAATATGGCCATCGCCGACTGTCTGCAACAGGCTCCCCACACTGGCCCTCGCTCTTGTTAATCGCTTCTTCATAAACAGTCCCTGTTGCAGGTAATGGGGATGGGGATATACTAACGTAGTTGTAGTTGCTTGCTGTGTACCCAGCAGTTTAAGCCCTTTGCCTGTGTCTTCTCATGTATTGGGGGGAGGAGGGGAAGGCTTATCTTTGCAGTAGTTTTGTAAAATGAGAACTCTGAGGCACAGAAAGGTTAAGTAACATTTCTGAGATCACACACCTCGGGTGTTAGAGATGGAGGCTGCCCTCTCTAGTGGTCAGTTCCTGAAAGCAACAGGAACTCCTGAGTTCCATGATGGCCTGACCATGTCCCCCACTGTCCCCTCAGTTCTTGAGTCTGGCACACTCTTCCTCCTTGAAGACACAGTGTAAATGTGTCTCCTTAAAAGCCACGGTGCCTTCACAGGGTGGTGGCTCTGTGCTTGATCCGAGTGCCCACAGCACACACTCGCTCCAGGGAGCGTCAGCCACTGTTCTCCTCACCCACCGTCTCCCCCTCTGTGTTGATAACAGCCTGAGATGAGAAACTCTGTCTTTTATCGCTGTCTCTAGGGACAACCATAGGTTCTCAGATGCACGTAACACAGCATACTGCTCACTGTCTGAGAGCAAGTTGTAAAGAGCTGCCAGGGACCAGCATGCCGGGCTCTCTGCTGGCACATCGCCCGCCCTGTGCAGAACCATGGCGGGGATGGGTCTGGCTTCTACGGAGGAGCACCCACTGTCTAAAAAGCACACGGCAGAGAGGCCCGGGAGCCACGTTTGCTATGTTAGTTCAGAACTGGTGCTTGGCAGCACCATGGGCCAGTTAAGCCTGGACAGATGATAAAACTGAGGCATTGGTTTTGAACATGTACCCTAAAAACATTATACATTCTTGCCGTAACAATTGCTGTCACCTCTGAATGCAATTGCGCAAAATGCACCAAGGGTCTTACACGTGTAAAGAGCTGGGACAGGAATTCTAGTTCTAGGGTTTTGTTTTTCCCAAAAAAAGATATAAAAAATGCATAGACGCATGGATGCAGAAGATGCCCGTAGTGGTACTTCAAAGAATGGAGAGTCGGAAGCTACCTCAATGCCCAGGACTGGGGCATGATAAGTTATCTTTTAAAACCAAGCCAGGGGCTGCACAGCTGCTGACATCCTGTGTACAAAGAACTTGTAAAGCAACAAGTATTACAGACAAACCGAAAACAGAAAATTCTATGAGCACCACGATGTCAAGCAGGTAAAAGTGAATGGAAACCCGGACGGGATATGCTACCATGCGAATAGCGGGTTTCTCTAATCACTGAAGCCAGATACTTTATTGTTGTTGTTTTCTTTACAAATTCTTTTACTTTCCAAGTTTTATACCTGTCGCTGGTTGCTGTGGAGTCTGACCTCCATTCACAATGACCCCTGAGTGCTGGAGTGGAAGTGTGCTTCGCAGGCTTTTCAGGGACTGGCTTTTGGCATGTGGACCACTTAGCCTTGCTCTCTGAAGTACCACCGGGCGGATTCGATCTCTACTGGTTAGGATGTCAGCAGAGCAGGCGAAACACTTGGTGTGGCACCCCAGGAGTCACATCTTACACGTTATAGGAGGAGCCTTCAAAAATAATGGAATCTTTCCATGAACTGTGTGGCAGTTACAGAATCTGCTGTCAACTTGCTAAGGAGTGGAGTCTAGTCTGTCAATCAGGTCTCAGTCAATGAGGCCTCCATGTGGGCATGTTCCTCTCCTGAGGATTCTGGGAACTCCTGTCTTGCTCCCTGGAGGCGGTACACATACATTCTGGTTTGTAAACAGAAATGTCCCTGCCAGACATTCCTGTGGAGAAGCCACATGGAGCGACCCTGATGGAGCTACAGCCCTGGAGCTGGAGGAGCCACATGGGGACCACCACTACTGGGTCCACAAAATTTCCACCCACTGGCCTTTGATCTCCTTGCATTCGGCATCATTGCATGTGTTGTGTGAGTCTGAAGAGGGATTTATAGACCATATGGGCTAATATCGGACTTAAGGACATGATCTGCGATGTTCTCTTAATATCCAATTACTGTTTTATATAAGGCTCTTTCTTATATACATATGAGTGTTTCTGGATTTGTCTCTTTAGTCAACCCAGATTAATACAAACTGTTTGAAGCTCCCTTGTAAATGTATTAATATTTAGAAAAACCGTATGTTTAGGTGCGAAAATAGTGCATACGATGCAGCATAGCATGTTGTAAACAAATAAAGGCAAGAGAGCACATGAAAACCACGAGAAACAAGAATGAGTCAAACATCATGCAAAGAGTCAGTAGGAGCTAAGTAGTTTCATTGGCAGGGGGTGGGGTGGGGAGGCTGAAGAGAAGCACCCTTGAACGTCAGAATATCTGGGTCTCTAACTGTATAGCCCAGAAGGGCCATTGAGCCTCTTTTCATCTACGTGTCTTCATTTATAAAAACAAACTGGTTGAATCAGTCAATCTGCAAATTTCCTCTTGGCTCTAGAAGGCATTGGCTACCATCCACAGATGGCCCTACACTACCCACCTCATATGCACCACGACTCACATTCCTGGATGATTTGACTGCATGAGATGAGGTGCTGAAAGCGATTTTTTTAAAAATCCCCCCATGCCAGCAAAACATGAGTGATTGATTCCTGAGGCGAAAAGCAGAGTGACCGTGAGGAACAGAAAGGGGCAAGTGAGACTGGGAAGGAATGCTGGGGAAGACAAGGCCGGCAGGGGGAGGCCAGATGGGTCGGGAAGAAGAGCAGGATCCTGACAGAATGAGTGCTGGCTGCTTGGTAAGCAGTTGGTGGCCGGGTTGATTGATCAGTGGTTGAGAGGCCGCCTGACAATTCGCCAAAAGAGGAGCAGGGGCTGGAGAGGGAAGTGACCTTTCACCCTCGGGCTCCCAGCAAGAATTCCCTGGAGATCCAGTGTCTAATCACCGGGCGGAGGTTATGCCTGAAAAGGGAATGACTGAAAAACAGAGTTCCACCCAGAACCTTGCCAAAGGGTGGGGCATTGACTGGTGGTTAAACACAAGTGAAAGAAAGGTTTGTAACCAGAAAGCAAGCATCTTTGGGGTCAAAATGGAAACGAGGGCTGAAAGAGAAAGGCATGGTCCTTTAAAAAGCTGAGTGTCCTAATCCTGCCTTTGCCGTGGGCTAGCTGGGTGGCCAGCAAGCCATTCACTCAGTCCTGCCTCACTCTCCTCTCCGTGAAGCGGAGACAGGAGTTCCGTCCCCAGCACTATGGAGGGCAGTGGAGAAGCACAGAAACCACAAAGGACCGTGCTGTATAGTCAGTGTCCTTAGTCTGATTGTTTTCCTCTTGAACCAAAAGACCAAACCCATTCCCATTGAATCACTTAGGACTCACAGCAACCCGACAGGACGGAGGTGAACTGGCCCTGTGGGTTTCCAAAACCATAACTGTTTATGAGAATAGAAAGCCTCATCTTTATCCTTCGGAGTTGGTGGTGTTTTGGAACTGCCAACTTTGCGGTTTACAGCTCAACATGTAGCCACTATGCCACCAAGCTCCTGTGGAATCAGGAGACTCAGGTAGGGAGGAGGGAAATCTCATCTAAGGCTACTGCACCTCAAATCACAAGACAAAAATGATTAAGAAACAAAACAAAGGTGTTGCCCTTAAGTAAAGTCCACTTCTGGTGTCCCTGGAAGACAGAGTAGAATGGCCCCAGAGGATTTCCAAGTCTGTACTCTTTCTCCCATGGAGTGGCTGGTGGTTTTGAACTGCCAACCTTTCAGTTAGCACCTGAACACTTAGTCACTATGTCGCTTAGGGCAGTTATGAGGGTGGCCCAGGACGAGCCAGTGTTTCCTTCTGTTGTGCATTGGGTCATTACGGGTTGGAAGTGGCTTGATGACACTTAGCCACAGCAGTAGCCTGCCACCAGGCCTCCTGACAGCCGCAGATAGGAATGCTCACAACCATTGAGTCGATTCTGACTCATAGCGACCCTGTCTAGAGAGGGCTTCTGAGTCAGCAATTTTTTTAAAATGAAAAATGCAATTTTATTTTATTTTTTTAACAATTTATTGGGGCTCATACAATTCTTATCAAAGTTCATACATATACATACATCAATTGTATAAAGCACATCTGTACAGTCTTTGCCCTAATCATTTTTCTCCTCTTTTCTTTTTTTACATTTTATTAGGGACTCATACAACTCTTATCCCAATCCATACATAAACATCCATCAATTGTATAAAGCACATCCGTACATTCCCTGCCCCAATCATTCTCAAAGCATTTGCTCTCCACTTAAGCCCCTTGCATCAGGTCCTCTTTTGAGTCAGCAATTTTTAAAAAACAAATGCACAATTTTATTTATTTGCTTTTCAGTAAGTTGACATGCTTGAAGAGCACAGTGTCACATGGATTCTGTGTCACATGGTTTGCTCCGGGATGTGGCAGGGACCACGCCACTGTGCCCATGGCGCGCGTCACCTTGCCCCGAGGACCCTGCTTTGTAAGGTTTGCTGCCAGGAGTCACGGTGCCGTTCTTTGCTCTGTGCACATAAGCACATCTCTTTGCCTAGAGAGGACTCAGTTTCCTCTCAGGCATGAACACCTTCGATTTTAGGAAGAGTTGTGAGTGTCCTCTGGTTGAGAAGACCCAGTCTGTAGCCAGCAAAAATGGCCTTGGATCACCGCCTACCAGACATATGTTTGCTTTAAAAGACCTGTTCCCAGCAGGCTGCCACAAGCTCCAATATGACGGAACAGGTGACAACAAATCTTCATGAGAGCAGACAGCCTCATCTTTCTCCTGGGGAGCAGCTGGTGGGGTTGAACCACTAACACCTGACTCACAGCACTACGGGGGGCTCCTGCAAGCCACAGGTAACATACTGCCAGCCAGTCAAATCTCACTTACAGCCGCCTGATTTGGGATTTCTGAGGCACTACATCTTTACAGGATTTTTTTCAGGCAGCCTCATCTTCCTCCCACAGAATGGCTGGTAGGCTTGAACCTCCAGTCTTGTGGTTAGTGGCCCAGCGCCTAACTCATAGTATCCAATGATGGTAAATATTCAATCACGGAAATCATCAAAACTTAAATTGTACTTCAAATTACCTAAGTGCTTCAGAGTCAAACAAAAACCAGACATTGCCATTGAGTCAATTCTGACTCATAATGACCCTTGAGGACAGGGTAGAACTTCCCCGTGGGTTTCTGAGACTGAGCTTTTATGGGAAGGGAGAACCTCAGTCTTTCTCTCCAAGAGTGAGCTGGTGGCTTTGAACTACTGACCTTTTGGTTAGCAGCCCAATGCATGGTCACTACACCAGCAGGGCTTCCCTGAGTCAAAGAGCATTGAAATTCTAGGAGAAAATGGCACGCTCCACATTCCTCTCGCATGTAGCAAATTGTAATGCGGTTCATTTCCTTCTCTGTGCTATTTCAATCTGCCGCCAGCCACGGTGGCGTCTCCTTTTACCGGTAAAGCTTCTCATTTAGTGGCCACGTGCTGCTGTCCATGGTGGGGACTGTCTAGTTGATTCTGACTCCTTGTGCTCCTGCGGAGCCCTGGGTTAAGCACAATGGTTAAGCAATCAGACACTAGCTGAAAAATCGGTGGTTCAGAGTCGTGCAGTATGCCTCTGCAGCTACACTTGGTGATCTGCTCCCCTAGATGATAGCTAGGATCCCCTGGGTGGGGTGGGACGAAGTTCTACTGTCTCGTGGAGTCACTGGGAGCAGGAATGTTGCTGCATGCAAGGATACGTGATTAAAACATCCCCGAGGGAAGATATTAAGAATCCTGGTAGTGTCGTGGTTACGTGTCTGGCTGCTAACCTCTGGTTAGCAGTTTGAAACTACCTCCCACTCTGAAGGAGAAAGACGAGGTTTAAATGGTGACAGTCTCTGAGACTCATCAGAGCAGCCTGCCCCTGCCCTGTTGGATCACTTTGAGTCCGAATAGGCTCAAAGGCAGTGAGGGGTTTGGGGTTCTGTTTTAAAGGGTAGAAATTATGTCTTCTGCTCTCCTAATATTTTTAGAGGGGCAAGACAGCTACAGAGCTCATTTTTGGCTTAAAACCCAGGGATCGCTCCCAGGGCTGTCATGGTCCTTATGGCTGCCCCTGTGGTGCTGCCTGGCTGTGTGTCACTCCTCTATGACACAGAAGCCTGCCAGGTGAAGGTGTTAGGGCATCAGTTTAGGGATCATAGTCATAGCTCATTTCTATTTGGGGTCTTAATCGATCCTAATCCAGAAGACTCTGAAATGGAGAGGATTCTGTGGCAAGTTGTTCCAAGAAGGATGATGGTTGAAGACCCCTGTCAATCACCCAGCAGAGGTGATGAGCCCCAAGTATTTCTGATTTTAAGGAGCCCCTTTAATTTAATCAATTCCTAAGCAGCTCGCGTCCTCCAAGTCATGCATGGATTAATTTTAAAAGAGTGCGTTTCCGTTAAAGACACTGATTGCAAACTTCCCCTCAGATTGTGAAGACGCTCACCTGCTCTAAGAAAGCAGTTCTTCATTTCGCATCAGTTGTGTCTGAGGAGAGGGGAGGAAAACCAAGTTTATAACAAAAATCAACCCCATTGCATTGAGTTAATCTCAACTCATGTGGACCCTACAGGGCAGAGAAGAGCTGCCCTCTCCCCATAGGGTTTCCAAGACTGTAAATCTTTATGGTAGCTGACTGCGACATCCTTCTCTCATGGAGTGGCTAGTGGGCTTGAACCATGAGCCTTTAGATTAGCAGCTAAGCATTGAACTACTGTGCCCCCACCACACCCTTAAGATACAGAAACTAAGAGCCTCATTTCACAGTTGATGAAATGGATGCCCTTCCATGGTGAATAACTCATCCACACACCCAAGTTCAAACCTAGGTCTCTGTGACAACTTCCACATGACCTTCGCACTTAGTGGTGGGGTAGGGATCGCATTTAGAAGAACTAATTCCAGACTAGTCCCAAAGATGGAGACTACTGGTGTCCCAAATGTCCAACTTTTCCAAGGCTATTCTGCTCCATGCCCACCGAACCTCCCGCTCCCCAGTCCTCCTGTGAGTATCTCCCTCGCACTCCCGGGTTCTGGCAACTGCTGTCACATCTGTCCCATAGAAACTGAAAGACGCTTTGAGGAACTGCCTCAGGTGGTGGGTGCTGCTCAGTCCAAAGTCCCAAGGTCAGGTCAGGGTTGAGCTACATGTAGGGTTCAGAGGCAGAAGCAAAAAATGTCCACAGCAAGTCCCCTGACTAACATGAAGCTCAGGGGGGAAGTAGAGGTCTGGCTTTCCAGGTGAGGCAATGGCTGTGTAGAATTGTATAGCGACACCACTGTACCAAGAAAGCCCGAGTAAACAAGGAGTGTAGCCCAATTCACACCCTTTATGAAGGTCAAGTCTCAATGAAATCCTGTTCCTCGTCCTTCCAAAATGAGACTAGAGCCATCGGCAGATAAAGTCCAGAAGGGTATCACATAAGACATCACAGCTAGAAGGGCCACATTAAGGGATTATAACTCAGTTGAAGGCCTTAGTTAGGTGCTACGAGGCCAGGTGACTGCAGGGGAAAGCGGAAGAAAGAGCGGGTTCTGTTAGTTTTCATTGGTGGACTTTGGGGTTCCACATTCAGCAATAGAAACTGGGCCTTAAATTCGTTCTGATAGTAGGAGGTGGTGTCTATGAGTCAGAATTACCCAGCCGATGGCGGTGAGTTAAGATTGGTTTGGTTTGGAGGCGGTAGTGAGGGAGATGGAGATAGCGCCACCCACTGATCCAAAAAGATTCACAACTTCTTTACGTGAATACACAAAACACAAAGACCAAATCCCTTGCCTTCTAGTGGATTTGTGTCGACCCTTCGTGTGACAGAGTTGAACTGTGCGCGCGTTCCAGTGAAGATTCAGTCTTGGAAACCCTATGGAGGGCCGGGGACTAAGGGAAGGGCAAAGCAATCTGTCTCGGAGGTAGTTCAACCACAAATGCTCCTCAGAAGCCAGGTTGGCAGACTTCATCTCATATAGTTTGGGCATGTTCTCAGAGGCTAGCATGCTTGGTACAGTGGAGGGAAAGCCAAAACGGGGTAGGATGGTCAAGGAGCTATATTGATGACAAAGTGGCCACAACAATGGGCTCTTACGTTAACAGCTGGTGTCGGCGTGGTGTGGGACTGGGCTATGCTTGATTCTGTTGTTCTCAAGATCGCTATGAGTCAGAACCGACTTGATGGCACCAAAATACAGTAACTTGAGTCAGAAGCACAGCATGGGTTTTTTTTAATCTTGACCAAAGCAGTTGGGCTGGCCTTTCTTCAGTCGCATCTCTGGGTTAGCTTGAACTGCCGGCCTTTAGGCGAACAATAGAGCACAAATCATTTATCACTCGGGAACCCTTGGGACTCACCACCAGTTGTCACTGAGCAGAATCCAGCGCAAACAGAAGCCTGCTCTGGCCGAGACGACTGCTCCATGGGGTGGCCAATAGCTAAGGTTTCAGGCCTTTCTTCCGAGGCACCTTTGCATGGGCACCTACTTCCAACCGCGTGGGCAGTCGCTGAGCGTACTGACCAAGTGCACCCCAAACAGTCTCTTTGGGAACTCGTTAAGCAGGCAGAGTCAACGACGACGGTTTCTCAAGAGACTCTGACCCAGCAGGTCTGGAGTGGGACCCAGGATTATTCGCACGTTCTCACAAGACGACTTCTGGCGAAATCCCGCTGGGCGGCAGCTGTCCTTGATTTCCAATCGACTAGACTGCGTCCTCTGAACCCTATTTTCCTTTTGGGCGATCCTTTATAACCATTTTAAGATGATTCCTTGCAGTAAGAATACGGAGTGAGGAATATAGGCGGGGTGGGGGTGTTTCGAGTCCCACTGCCCGACTGGATGGGGGACCTTGGGAAGAGGCGGCAGGCAGCGACGGTGCCAGGGGCGGCAGCATGAATACAGTAAGAAGTTAAAATCAACAAAACTGCTCTTCGCTCTGGCTGTGACCCTGCCAAACATGGCAGAACTGAGCAGTATGCGTTAGATAGCGGTCACTGATGAAGGTAATTATAGCATTTGAGAAATGAGCGTCCAGGCCCGATCATTAGCTGAGCTAAGAGAAAATGCTATTAGTCCACCTGCGCTTAAGAGCCACAAGAATCAAGTCTTCCGAAACGGTTTTCTAGCTATTCTTCCTGAATCACTGGCACTCTTAGAAAGCACAACAAAGGTCCAATGCCGCCACCTAGGCTCCAAAGCCTGGAAGTGTACGCTCAGGACATGGAAATGGATGTGGTACTTGGAAGAAAGCTCTGCTCAGATTTCTGCAGCCCTTGAATACCACCAGCTTCAGGCTTACCGATACCAATCGGGCCCTTTTCACAAGACAATACAGGACTGAGTTCAAGCCGCCAGAATGATAAAGCAACTTTTTTTCCAGGCGGTTTCCAAAGTCTGGCTTAAATTTTGGAAGGAAATTCACATGTGTGCATGTAAGAAAGACCGAGAGACGAGATCTGGATGGGTCTCACTTGCCACTATCTAACTGGATGCCTGCCTTAATGAAAAATTGATTTAATGTGGTGTCACTAAATTTCTGTGCTTCGACAATAATCTAGACTCGACAGACGCCAGTCAGAGACTTTCGCTCCCTCCGCAGAAAGTGTGCATTGTGAATGCAAGCTTATCGAGGAAACTGTGTCTTTGCTGCCCTCTAGAGTTCAGTCTCAAACCTACACACGTTTAAACAAAAAAAATTCGTGACTTCCTTGCTGGTAACTTGGAGCCCTGATGGCTCCTTTAAGTGGCCGGCACAGGGTTTGGTTTGGTTTTGTGTTTTCCCCCAGCAACATATTGTTCGTTCCTTCCGTTTTTTTTCTTTTATTTTAATGTGTCTCATTTTTGTTTATTTATTTAATCGTTTTATTAGGGGCTCATACAACTCTTATCACAATCCATACATACATCAATTGTGTAAAGCACATCTGTACATTCATTGCCCTCATCATTCTCAAAACATTTGCTCTCCACTTAAGCCCCTGGCATCAAGTCCTCATTTTTCCCTCCCTCCCCTCTCCCCCCTCCTTCATGAGCCCTTGATAATTTATAAATTATTATTTTGTCATATCTTTCCCTGTCTGACATCTGTGTTCACCTACTTTTCTGTGGTCCGTTCCCCAGGGAGGAGGTCACACATAGATCCTTGTAATCAGGTCCCCCTTTCCAACCCACCCTCCCTCTACGTTCCCAGTATCTCCACTTACACCACTTGTCCTAAAGGGATCATCTGCCCTGGATTCCCTGTGTTTCTGGTTCCTACCTGTACCAGTGTACATCCTATGGTCTAGCCAGACTTGCAAGGTAGAATTGGGATCATGATAGTGGGGAGATGGGGCAAGCATTTAGGAACTAGAGGAAAGTTGAATTTTTCATCGTTGCTACATCGCACCCTGTCAGGCTAGTCTCCTCCAGAGACCCCTCTGCAAGGGAACCTCTGTGGCCTACAAATGGCCTTTGGGTCTCCACTCCACACTACCCCCTTCATTCACTATGGTAAGATTTTTTTATTCTGATGATGCCTGATATCTGATCCCTTCAACACTGCGTGATCACACAGGCTGGTGTGCTTCTTCCATGTGGGCTTTGTTGCTTCTGAACTAGATGGTCACTTATTTACCTTCAAGCCTTTAAGACCCCAGACACTATCTCTTTTGATAGCCAGGCACCATCAGCTTTCTTCACCACATTTGCTTATTCACCTACTTTGTCTTCAGCGGTTGTGTCGGGAAGGTGAGCACCACAGAATGCCAATTTAATAGAAGAAAGTATTCTTGCATTGAGGGAGAACTTGAGTGGAGGCCCAATGTCTTTCTGCTACCTTACTACTAAACCTATAAATATAGGCACATAGAGCTATTTCTCCATCCTCATATATAAATATATTTGTATATGTACATGTCTTTATTTAGAACTCTATAAATGCCCTTTGCCTTCTAGCTCTTTCCCCTATTTCCCTTGACTTTCCTCCTGTCCCACTATCATGCTCAGTCCCCAACTGGGTTTCACCAATTCTTCTTGGTTACATTACCTTTGATCATGTCCTACCAGGCCTCCCACACCCACCTCACCACCAATTTGGATCACTTGTTGTTCCCTTGTCCCTGGGTTTGTTAACACCACTACCTTACCCCCACCTTCTCCCTATCCCATGCCCCCCCGGAACTATCAATCTCGTTTTCTCCTTCAGATTGTTCATCCAGCCTACCTTATTTATACAGACCTGTTGAGATAATAACATGCCCAAAAACAAGACAGAGCAAAACCAAGCAATAATATACTACAACAACAAACCACTGACAAAGAACAAAACAAAAGACAACAAGAAAGAAAAGCTTGTAGTTAGTTCAGGGACTGTTTGTTGGCCTTTAGGAGTGTTTTCCTGTCCAGTCTGTTGGAGCACCACGCCCTGGCCCCCAAAGTCCACCTTCAGCATTCTCTGGGGACCTTGCCGCTCCATTCCCTTGCTGTTCTGCTGCACTCCCCCAGTACTTTGCCTCGGTGTGGCGGGATCAGATCAGGTGCAATTTCCACACTGTGTCTCCGGTGCTCTCCCCTCCCCCCAGGGCCATGGGCCAATGAGGGGCATCATGTCTCATAGTGAGCCTGGCCATGTGGTCCTCTCTGTGGACTGGCTGCTCTAATTGGGGTCATCGTCCTCAAGGCCTGGTGGGCCAGGATGTGCTCCACTCTCTCCTCCTCCCCTTTCATCTGTTCCCCTAAGCTCCAATCAGATATGTCCCTCTACCAGAGCTGCAGATTCAATGCCGTGCTTTGAAAGAAATTCTTCTGGGGGGGGAGGGGCAGGCATCCATTTAGTATTTGGGACTGGGGCCAGCCCCCCTCAGACCTCTCCACTGTTTATCTACTCCATTCCAGAATGTTGCATTCACACCTTGGGGCACTGGGTTGAAGTCTGGTCCCTCTTTCTCTGTGGAGATATAAACAATACCCTCCCCTTGCATGGGTTAGTGCCCCTTAGCCCCGCTACCCATTTCTTCCTAATTTTCATAATTTTTTTCCTTTCCCCACCTCCTCCCCAGTTGTCTACCATGTGTATCCCTGCATTTGATCTGGCCCCTGGGATACTACACAGTCCTCACCCCAAGAATGTTTGTATATAGTAGCTTTTTCCCTATGCCCCTTTTGCATTTTTTTTTAACATTTACCTCAGCGGACTCATGTTGTACTTGTCCTTTTGTGCCTGACTTACTTTGCTTAGCATGATTTCCTCCAGTTCTTCCCATGCAGTGATGTGCCTCATACGTTCATCACTGCTTTTTAGTGATGTGTAGTACTCCATTGTATGTATATACCACAGTTTTTTTAATCCAATCGTCAGCTGATGGAAATTTGGGTTGCTTCCAAGACCTTGCAATTGTGAACTGTGCTGCAATGAACACTGGAGCACAGATGTCTGGCCTTGGTTTGTTTCTTGCTTCTTCTGGGTATATGCCCAGTAGGGGTATTGCTTGGTTGTATTGTAACTCAATTTCCATCTGTTTTAGATATCGCCAGATCGATTTCCATAGTGGTCGTACATACTTACAAGTCCCCCAGCAGTGGATGAGAGTCCCCATCTCCCCAGAGTCCCTCCAACACTTGTTGTTTTCTGATTTTTTGAATTAGGCTACCTTTGATGGTATTAGGTGATACCTCATTGTTGTTTTAATTTGCATTTCTCTTATGGCTAAAGATCAGGAACATTTTCTCATATGTTTGCTGGCCATTCGGATTTCTGCCCCTGTGAAACTTCTGCTCAAGTCCTTTGCCCACTTCTCAAGTGGGCAATTAGTTTTTTTCTTTTTGAAAGCTAACAGAGTATTGTAGATTTTAGTAATAAGGCCTTTGTCTGATGTGTCGTTACTAAAGATGTTTTCCCAGTCCGTGAACTCTCTTATTGCTGTCTTGATTAAGTCTTTCAATATACACAGGTGTTTTATCTTCAGTATATCCCATTTGTCAATTTGTGCCTCCTCTGTGTTTCTGCCCTTCCCTATTTCTGATAGCCTATGTATTCCCTGTGCCAAACTTCTCAAGTTGGTCCCAAATCCCTCACTGATGGCCCTAATAATTTGGGGTTTAACTTCAAGGTCTGTGATCCACCTTGACTTTATTCTTGTGCATGGAGTGAGATACGGGTCTTCCTTCATTTTTCTGCAGTTAAATATCCATTTTTTCCAGTACCACTTGTTAAAGAGGGCATCCACTTACCATTTGATATTTTGGGGGCCCTTATCAAAGATCAGTTGTCTGTATGCTGATGATTTTATTTCTGGGTTTTCAGTTCCTTTCCATTGATCTACGTATCTGTCAGTGTACCAATACCAGGCGGTTTTGACAACTGTGGCTGTTTAGGATGTGCTAAAGTCAGGTAAAGCAAACCCTCCCACTGTGTTCTTCTTCCTGAGAAGTTCTCTGCTAATTCTGGGCTCTTCCCTCTCCATATGAAGGCGGTAAAAAATAAAGTTGCTTTCTGATTTCATCCTCTGAGTCATGGTGCCGCGTTTGTTTCCCGCAGATTCTCAAGCAACTGGAGCAAAAAGAGCACTTGGGACCGCTGCTCATGCAGCAAGTGTACGTAAAAAAGTGGGAGGTGTTTCCGGGCCAAAGGACAGTTATAGAAGATGTCCAGAGGGTACAAAAACCCTCACCCCATACCATCTGTACTCCCACACCTGCTTCCTGGACAGGTTGCCGATCTGTGTCCCTAATGATGCATTCATTTCTTCCCTTTGTTCAGACCCTGTAGAATCCCCAAGACATCATTGCTGTTCATTCCTTCACTCTCTGGGGCATCTCACCCACCCATTGAATGCATGGGACTGGATAGTGTGTAATTGGAAAGCAATTCTCCTCTTGCCACCCCACCCCCGACCATTTCAGATATCTCCCATGTAAGCCCATTTCTTCCTACTTCTGCTTGGGATCTCATGCTGCTCAATACTTTTCACAATTATTTTTAGTTATTAAAAAATCGGACACAGTCATAGCATTACGACCAGCACTAATTTCATTGAAGTGCCTTCAATCGCCCATCTCAGGCTTGCCTCAGCCTTGAAAGTCTGAAGTGGGGAAGAAAATTAGGATTGATTCTTTGTCTTCTAAGTCTTTCCCCTATTCTACTTACTCTTATGATTTTGACTGAAAGCCACCCTATGGGGCAGGGCCGAACTTCTCCCCCACCCCCAAGTTCCTGGGTTGTAATCACCAAGGAAACCTTGATGGTGTAGTGGTCACGCGGCAGGCTTGATCTGCAGAGTCAGCAGTTTGAAACCACCAGCTCTTCCTGGGAAGAAAGATGAGACTTTCTACTCCCTACAGAGCTTTCATATCGGAAACCCACAGGGACAGGTTTACCCTGCCCCATAGGATCGCCATGACTCTGGCATGGGTTTGGGTTTTGAGTTTCTTGAATCGGGGCAGAGACAAGCCTTCTCTCCTGTGTCGCCTCTGGTGAGTTTGAGCCACTGACCTTTCATCTGTCTGTGGAGTGCTGATCCACCAGGACTCGGGTACCCCGGCTTCCTCCTCTCCTTAGTTAGGAACCATTGTTTGTGGCTCCTCCAGGACAGGGAGAGAAGGAGGAGAGGAGATACTGGGATGAGGAAAAGTCTTATTTGACCGATGTTTTCAAGCTCAGGGAAATAGGCTCTATAAAAGGTCTCTGGGTACAGGAGAACGGTATGGGGGGGAGGGTGATCACAGGAAAACACCTATGTGGGAGTGAGAGAAGCAGGACTGAGCAAAAGGAGAAGGTGGGCTGCAATGCAGGTACCACGGAGGCTCAGCCAAGCCCAACGGTGCTCAGAGCAGGGATGGTCTTTCAATGGTACCACAGACCCAAGCCCAGCTTCTAAAGAAAGCTGGATTCGGGTGGGGGGGAAATGAACTGATGCCAGGGGCTTAAGTGGAGAGCAACTGTTGTGAGAATGATGAGGGCAATGAATGTACAAATGTGCTTTACACAATTGATGTATGTATGGATTGTGATAAGAGTTGTATGAGCCCCCAATAAAATGATTTTAAAAATAAGAAAGAAAGAAAAGAAACTGGATTCAGGATGCCTCCAGAGAGTACAGTGGCTTCTTTCTGGCAAAGGCAATTCCTAGGCGAGAGGGGGGAGGGAGGGGGGCCTCCTCTGTGAGCTGGGGGAATACATGCTTCGGTCCTGAGAGGTTGATCTGGGCATTATGTAATGGTAGATTCCAAAGGCTGATACTTTTTCTTGCTCGTGGCCCCTCGATTCTCTGGAAATCCTTCAGAACTGCAGATCTTCTTTCGGTTGATGCCTCTTCCACTGAAACTCACCCAATGGCCTGCAGTCCGAAAGCTACTCTTCTGTTGCGGTCTTCCGCCCACGCCCAGTTACCACCTGGCCCAGTCCAGCCACTTCCAGAGGGGCAGAAATGTTTCTAGCATATCCAGGAAATGATCTGGGAAAACGAAGACAAAGCAAACAAACCACCCCCACCCCCACTACCTCTCTCTCTCTCTCTCTCTCTCTCTCTCTCTCTCTCTCTCTCTCTCTCACACACACACACACACACACACACACACACACACACACACACACACACATTCACCCTGCTATCTAAATCTTGCCAGGAAAAAAGACAACTCCTCCCAACCCCATCCATCATCTTTGGCACACATGTTCCACGTTCCATGTGGTTTATGGCCAATAGTTCCCCACAACTGGTCAAATCATTTTGCTATCAGAGAATGGGATTTGCAACTAACTCATCTTGAAGTATTTGACTAGAATCTACACTGCCTAAAATTAGAAATGCTACGTGTATTTTATTGAGTTTTGTTGTGTGTTTTTTTCAATGCCCGTGGTGGGTGATTGCTAACATCTGCTCTGAAATTTTTCCAGGTTCAGCTCAGAATGGCCTTATGCTTTAGCTTAGAATTTTGGGTCTCAACTGCCTGCTCTTCACTGTGTGAGAGCACGCCCCAAGACTGGTCCTTAGGAGGGCTTTTGACCCTACGCACGGTCCTCAGACCACCGCCAGGCGGAAGTGGGTTTTAGTTACCAAAACAACCCATGTCATAGAGGCAGTCAATGTTGAGTGCTGGCAACCTTGTAGGACAGTGCAGATGTGCCCCTGAGGTTTCCAAGGCCCTGGATATTTACACACAGACACGCCCATGGGGTAGCCAGGGTGTTCAGGATACTGACCTGTCAGTTACTCGCTGAGCACTGTAACCACAGTGCCACCAGTGTTCCTTCTTGAATTTGCAATGGAGCTTAATCCTACCATTGTCCCCATGGCTGTCTCTTCAAAACCCAAAATAGCCACTGTCAGGTCCTGGTCAGAAATGACAATTTTGAGACCGTCTGGTCTCCGGCACCCAAAAAGCAGTTTTCAAGAAGTATTTATAGACTGGCTTGGAAGGACAGGCAGGCATTCCTCTAGATATCTCTAAATTCTACCTTAGGATTGTGCTTCTTTGTAGAATTATGGGTCTGTGCTTTGGCCTGTATTGAAGGATTTTATGAGAGATGCGCTATTAAATTTATGGCTGTGGCTGAGAAACCGTCCACTCCATGGCAGCACTTTCGCTGCCGTAGGAGGTCTCTGGGGGGCAAGGAAAAGATGTGCTTCTCCCCCTGAGCTCCCTTGTTTTCAGCCTCTGGGAAGTATGGATCCTGAATCTCAGCACATCTTCCTTCTTATAATGAATTATCAAAATATTTCAAAGACAAATGTGTGACTCACACTGAGCAGCTATCAAGACCTAGGATATATACGTAGTTCTTGGTACGAATATTACTACTTCCTACCCATATTTTCTTTCTTGAGTATTGCTTTTCACCCTTCTACTTGTACGGATTTTTGTGAATTGCCTTACAAACTAAACTGCAACTCCAGTTCTATCTTTCCCTTACACAACCACACGTTTTATTTCACTTCTTACAGCATTCTTTGTTAGGTCAATGAAATAAATGAGTATAATAATTATAATAAGTGTTGGTTGAGAAATTGTATGTTCTAACTTTTCCACGTATCTAATCTCATATAATCTATTGCCACCCCTAAAGGAGGTGTAATTTCCCTAATCTATAGAAAAGGAAACCAAGGCTCAGTAGATGTTAAGTATAATCCAGTGCAATATTATGAAGCTCACCGTTAGTGAGGGAGCGACCAGGACTGGAGCACCGGGAGCCTTTACTCTTTTCTCTGTGCGAGGCTATCTCGTCGGAGGGCTTAAGCTCTCTTACTCGTCATAAGTGCTGCCTTTCTGTAGAGCGGGGCTGATATAATGACGTACACCACTTGCTGAAAGTGAGGAGGACCGGAAGCCCTCGCTGATGAAGATCAAGGATTACAGCCTCTGGATGGATTGCAACTTGACATAAAGAACAAAGTCGCTACAACTGGACCAGCAGGCAACGACATGACAACAACAACCGGAATCCACGAAGTTGTCCAGGATTTCATCTTGGTTGGATCCGCCATCAAGGCTCATGGAAGCAGCAGTCAAGAGATCGAAAGTTGAGTTCCATTAGGCAAATCTTCTGCAGAAAACCTCTTTAGAGTGTGAGAAAGCAGGGAGGTTCCATTAAGGACTAAGGTGCACCTGACCCAAGCCATGGTATTTTTCAATTGCCCCATTTGCATGTGAAAGTTGGACATTGGTGAAAGAAGACCACAGGAGACTTTCAAATGCATTTCAACTGTGCTGCTTGGGAAGAAAATACCATGGACCGCCAACATGACAAACCAATCTATTTTGCAAGAAGCAAGGCCAGAGTGCTCCTTAGGGCACCATTGTTACAGATTTTAGATTTCTGTCAAAGGCTTTCTCCTCACTGTATCTATTGACACAAGGATAGGGTTTTCCTTCTTTAGTTGGTTGACATGATAAATTAGATCTGATTTTCAACCATTGAACGAAGATTGTATTTATTGATGATCCTGATGTATTAACACATATTACTGAATTCAATTTCCTCATATGTTGTTGAGGATGTTTGCATTTCTGCTTATGAGAATTTCTGTCCCGTCATTTTCTTCTAATGCTCTTGCCTGGCTTAAGTGTAAGGATATAACTGCCCTCATGAAACGACTTAGGGATTATTTTCTTCCTTTCCTGAAAATTTATGCAAAACCTACAATTATTTTTCCTGGTGCTGATGTTTAGGTACAAGAGAGAAGGGGAAACAGATGTACAAAAAGGACTAAGAAGGAGTTGGCAGGAAACTGAGTCACCGCCAGTTGAGGCCACCATCCCTTTTCTACTAAATTCCCACCTTCTGGAAAGAAAGTGAGGCTTGCTGGCATATCCTACCTCCAGCTGTGACTGCAGAGAAAACTCCTACACGTCTGCCCACCTCGGGCAGGCCAGAGCTGCCTAGACTGAAACACACGCATGGCTGAGGGTGGCCCTCTTGTGTCTGTCCTCTACCCTTATCACTAGGACACGGCTGGTTGGTGCCCAGCTCTGGAGGTCCTTGTTCCTGGGACCAGGTGACTCAATCGGGTTACTTCTCTTGACCAGAGATGATTGGTGGACCTAGGAAGAAGGAGGAGGAAAACAGAAACAGTTGTTTCTCCTCTCTGGACCATTGTGGGAGAGGGGCCCGGGGCCCCTGTAAACTAAAACAGAGGATGAATTTTCCCAGCACTGCACTGGCCCTTGATGAGACTTAGGGAAATGACATTAAAGGCCTTGGGAAAAGTGCAGTCATGAAGGCACCAGGGAACTGTTAAGCTCCTTTCCATCATGAAAACTGCAGGACCCTTGCTAGGCCCTAGGCAGATTCCAGGGCTCCAGGTCCACTGGTTGGACTAGCAGGACTCTGGCCCCCTCATCGGGTTTGGGTGGGGGCCTGGACTCTGAGGGGGTCTGCTGGGCGGTGCATGTCTAATGACTGTGGGCTGATGGTGGAAGTCTTGAGGTTAGGAGTTTGACTCAGCATCCTGGGATGCATTGCAGAAGAAGAAAAACCCTCCCTTGGCAGCAGGGGCTGTGAAGGGGACACTTCAGCTCTGTGATGTTGTCCTCAATGGTCCCATCCTTCTCAAACACAAACTGGTGCTCCATGGCCTGGCACCTCCTCAAATTTGCAATGAACTGCACCTCATTCCACAGGGAGAGGAAAGGGTGTCTTGGTGGCCCATTGATAAGCTTCCTGAGACAGCGGCTTCCCCCGCCGTACCTCCTCCTGCCTATGGTGGGCTTCATTTTCGTGCCCTGCTTCCTCATCAGAATGAATGAAACTAGCAAACATTGGGAAAGATACAAAGGAAGGTATGGTCTTGGGACTCTCCCCAAAGTGGTGACTACCTGTGTGGCAGGCTTCATTAGCCATCTTGGCATCTCATTCAAGCTTGTCCAGTTTGCCTTTACCGGTGCTGCCGAAGACTGCACTCCTACCAAATCAGGACCGGCCCTGCCCAACTCCCGCACGTCTCCAGGCACGTTCTCCGCGGACACTGCTCTAGCCTTCTCCAAAATGTGCAGCTCATGCCAAAAAGTTAGCCAGGTCAGGGGATTTCTCCTTCACCATCAAGGCAATGAAACACAGCAATGACATCTTTCTGTCGGTAGACTTGGTGCCCAGAGGCAGGTCCGGGCTGTAGAGCTTGAAGCCACACACAGCTTCTCTCTCTCTCTCTCTCTTTTTAAAATCGTTTTATTAGGGGCTCATACAACTTTTATCACAATCCATACATACATCAATTGTGCAAAGTACACCTGTACATTCATTGCCCTCATCATTCTCAAAACATTTGCTCTCCACTTAAGCCCCTGGCATCATCTCCTCATTTTTCCCCTCCCTCCTCCCTCCCCCTCCCCCCTCCCTCACAAACCCTTAAATTTATAAATTATTTTGTAATATCTTGCCCTGTCCGACATCTCCCTTACCCACTTTTCTGTTGTCTGTCCCCTAGGGAGGAGGTGACATGTAGATCCTTTTAATCGGCTCCCCCTTTCCACCCCACCCTCCCTCTACGCTCCCAGTATCGCCACTCACACCCTGGTCCTGAAGGGCTCATCACAGCTTATCTCTTACTTCTGTTCATGTCGTTCCCTAGAGTAAGAATGATCTTCATCACCTGCTTCAGTTTCTGTGAGGACTTGACAGCGACCACGTCTTCAATGATGGCATTGAGTTGTGTAAGCATCTGCAAGTTGTCCTGGAAATTGCCCAGGAAGGCAATGCCAGCCACTCTCGATGTCAGCTGCTCCACTTTGCTGATAGAGCAGCAGGAAGTAATCTTGAGTCATCAGCTCTTCCAGGGATTGCAAGTCCTGCTCGTATTGCTGCAGCAGCTTGGCCTAGGCCTCAGTGGGCAGGAAGCTCATCAGCCACTCCATGAAGTCCACTGGTAATGTCTGTAGGTCAATTGCATGGATGGCAGATCTCCTAGCCAAGTGGCCAGCCATGTGACGGCTGATGGCTAGGTAACTGGTACGATTAACTTCCAATTAGGGTCACCTTGCCTATTGTACTATCTTATTCTCAGAGCAGATGAGGTCAAGTGCAGGGCCCTGGCCTTTCATCTTGCATAGTTCTTCAAATTTGTTCAGCTCCAGGTCCTCCAAGACCTTCTCATCGGTAAGTTCGCTGGAGACAGTGTCCAATTTCCATATGAATAAGATGATGAAAAAGAGCGTGGCTTGAGTCAGGCACACTTCACCTTCAAAGTGAGATCCTTATTCTTCAGAACTTTACAGACGTCTGGTGCAGCAGATTTACCCAATACAATTCAATGTTTGAAATCTTGACGGCTGCTTCCATGAGCATTGATTGTGGATCTAAGCAAAATGAAATCCTTGACAGCTTCCATCTTTTTTGTTTTGGTCAAGTTATGAAGATTTTTGCTTGCTTTACGCCGAGTTGTAACCCACACTGAAGGCGGTAGTCCTTGATCTTCCTCCGTAGTTGCTTCAAGTCCTCCTCACTTTCCACAGGCATGGCCATTTGCTTCTCAGAGGTTCTTAATAAAACATCCTATAATCCTGATGCTGTATTCTTCTTCACACAGTCCTGCTTCTCGGATTATGTGCTCAACATACAAACTGAAGAAGTTTGAAGAAGGATGCAACCCTAACGTGCACCTTTCCAGATTCTAAACCATGCCACATCACTGAGGAAATGCCATGGAAATCACCTCTGACTTCCTGTGGTTACGCAAGACGGAGGAAGCCTCCAAGGCCACGGCCACATCTGCCCACAGATGATTCCTATGAGGCAGAGGTCAGGCGTGACTCCACCCTCCATCCTTCTTCATCCAATTCCGACAGGATGAAGTCCCTCCTACAACACTCTCCTTCCTGGCTGGGTTTGCTCATTCGGTGCAGTGGCCATGCAGAGCTCACAGACAACATGATCTTTGATGGAATCTACTGGGGAAGCTAATAAGTTACAAAACAGTAAAGATATCGTTTTGTTTGTTTCCTGTCACGGTCCTTCCGGCCATGCTGCAGACATGCTGCTCTCTAGCCCTGGCCTCCCAACCACCCTGTTCCTGGGCCTCTTCCTCTCAGTGCTTCAGCCTCTTTTGCCTCTACTGTCTCCACCGCTTCAGGCAAGGATCGCACGCACACTCCACTGCTGGCTCTTCTTTCTTAAGGGTTCTGGAAGCCCCGGTCTTGCTCCTGAGATGACTCCTTTTTTAAACCCAGTGGAAAGGCAAAACCAATCGATCCCTGAGTGCGAGTACTCTACACCTTATTTGCATGCTCCCCACACAGTCACTGTATAGAAGTGACAAAGACTATGGACAGAAGGGCCATACCATGTAATTCCACTTCACTGGTCAATATAAAAAGCAGAGGGACGGGAAGCTGGTTGGTGCGGTCCAACCAGGTGGGCCTTCTGGGGCTCGGAGCAGGGGGAGGACAGAAGGTAGTGGATCTGGATGACATCCAGTTAATAGGTGTGCGCTGTAGGGCTTCTTCTTCAACACACCCCTTTTTTACAAGACCACTACATCGCTAAGCCCTTGTTAAAATGCAGATCCTGGAAGGAAAAACTATCAGGGGTCACTGTTGGGATCCTGCTCTTGCCACAACCACGTGAGCCACCAGGTGAGGCAGCCTGAAAGGACCTAGAAGCCATGCTCTTTTCTCCATTGGTGGGGTGGGGTGGGGTCAAAAGGCCCCTGGCTGTGAGCAAACTCCAACCCTGTTCATTCCTGTTAACAACCTCTGGCAGCCACGGCCACTGAAAGTGGGCAGAAGTCAGGAAAATTCCAAGAAGGTTTTTCTAAAAATAGAGAAAATAGCCATTTCTTACAAGATGCCCAGACACTAATTAGCTGCCGTGCTTCTGTATGAAGAGAGGCCCTTTAGCAGCAGAATATGAATTTAAAAGCTAAGCTCCAGCCAAAGTGGCAATTAAGGACTTTACCCAATCATAATAAACCTTGGTCTTCCTCCCTAAGCAAGCTCTGTATCTTGCTGCCAGAGCAAACCCATCAGCTCATTTCTGATTTCCTTCTCTGAACAGGACAGGGCCATGGCACTCTGCAGCGCGCATGCCCTCTGTCTGTTCTCACCAGGCTCCCGTGGCATGCGAGCAGCTCTCACAGCCCCTTCCCAGTGCTGACATGGGCAGCAGACACCACCAATCCTCCGTCCAAGCCACACTCCAGCCTCTAGTAAGGCCACACAGCCTGAGGGTTAAGAGCACGTGCTTGCCCATCACTGAGGGAGAATCCATGTGTTTCTCCTGTAGCTTTTGTCAGTCTGCAGTTTTACATGTAGCAGTCACACGTTTTTAACTCAGATGTATTCTCAGCCGCTAACCTTTTCTTCCTTCTCCCTGCTAAAGAGAGTCCTGGAATTCTCCACTTGATGTGTTCTTTGCTTCTTCACCATGGGATCAGTGTGGGGAGCAAGGTGTGAAGCTAAAATTGGAGTCACAACAGGTAGCCCTTGTGGGGGCAGGGCTGGGTATACGATGGTGAGCCTGTGGTTGTGGAAGCAGCAGAGAGGCCGGACCATGAAATAATACAGGAGCTGAAGCCCTGAGCTCAGCTCTGTCCACCCAAATTTTGCCAGGCAAAAGGGAAGGTCTAGTTTGGGCAGCCCTAACCATTTTTCAAGGCAAGCCGTGGATTTCTGTACAAATGTCTTTGATTGATGTGGGAGCCAAACGAAGCAAACTACAAGCCTCCTGTTGCCCGCAGCCTGCAGTGGGTGAGAGGAGGTACACAGGAAGGGGGCAGGACAGTGGAGCAAAGGGCACAGGAGTCCGAAGCCAGGTTTTAAAGAATCCAACACAGGGAATTAAGAGAAAGGGAGAGAGAATTAGGAAGAGGAACTGCCAAGAGTCAGGAGAATTTTAAGACTGGCTGAAACTGGGAGAGGAGATTTAAACGATGTTTGCTAAGGCTTTGAGAATGGAAATCTCCAATTGGATATTACCTCCCAAGACGGAATGAAGATTTAAAGTACATTTCTTTATTCTTTGGTCAGCACGCTGCACTGTTTTTGAGTTAACTCTATGCTAGGCAAGGATCCCTGCTAAAACGGCGGTTTGAGCCCAACGGCTACTCCACAGGAGCGGGATGAGGCAGTCTGCGTTCCTAAGGACTCATGAGGATGTCCACTCAACAGCAGTGGGCTAGGCCAGGCCGTGCCATGGGACCGTTTGATCTCTAAAGATGGCCCACGGTCCCGCGACTCTGGTGTGGGTCTACCTTCACAGGGTGCGTGGTCTCCCTCAGGGAGGGCAGGCTGTGAGCCTGTTTGGATCGTCGCTCTTAGTTGAGGGAATGCCCCATTTCTGCCTTGGTTTTGGCCTTTGTCTAAGGGGTAAACATTTTAATTCACTTTCCTCTTTCTCCGGAGCCAATCAACACGCCAATCAATCACGCTCCAATAAGCCGAGTGGGAGGAAGCGGCGAAAGCAGCTGAGCAGTCAAGATGGGATGGGCGCTCCTGGTGTTCCAATCTGGCTCCAGCTAGGCTGCCCGTCTGGTGACAGGAAATAGCTTAAAGAAGCCGTGGGTTGGCGCAGTCCTTGAACTGGGGTTCTCGGTCAGGTCAGGTGTCCCACTGGTTTCTTGTAGAGGGTAAACCTTAATCTTCTCTCCGCCTTTCCCCCATAGAAAATCTGTGGCTGCGTGGGCGGGGGCGTGGGATCACTCCAACACCGACTGGTCTCAAACAATGAGGTTTGATCTTAGTTTCTGACTGTTGATAATCCGGGAGTCGGTTGAGCGTTGGCTCAGCTGCCATCATGTGTCTGCAGAGTGGCAGTCTTCTCAAGGCTTGGCTAAGGGAGAGTCCCTTTCAAAAGGGACTTTCCTGGTTGCTGGCAGCTCTCAGGTCCTGAGGGCTGTGAGCCAGAAATGCAACTTCCTTACCTAGTGGGCAAGGAGCTCCCTGCAATGCCTGAATGAGTGTTTCCCTCTTGTACTTCTCCACTTGAGCTCTAGGTTCTAATATCCACTGCAATAGCTCCACAGAACTCACAACAACCTTCACCATTAAAGGGTTTATTAAGGAAGTTAACAAGTTGGAAAGCCAGTGAGAAATGCTTTCAATTGTTTATCGGGACATTCTTCAAAGTTCGGCCAAGTCTCTAACATATGCCCAAAGGGCATATCGCTCTGCTGTGAATCTCACCCCAAAACATTCAGCTTAAGCTCCACACAGCAGCAAATTAAGCGCCCAGAGGCCTCAGCCTGAAGGCACTCACATCCACTTCTGCGGCCAGCAAGTTCAGCTTCCCCAGTTAAGTGTCCAGAGGCATCCCACCCCACAAGCCCAAACACTCATCTTGCTTGCTCTGCAGGTGGGGAAGCCCATCATTGGAGTCTGGGCTCTGGCTCCTGCTTCTGCTGCTCCTTTGATGTATAGCTGTCATCTAGATCCAGGAAGGTCACTGGGCAGGGATCTCCGGTCCTGGCTCTTGCCTGCTTCTCAGAGGCCTCATTTGATACCTAGCAGGATGGCGTTCCAGGGACACCTGCTTGCAATTACTCAAAGGAGACTCAATCCTATCTGTATCTTCCCTCACCCTCTGACCAGACCCAGGGAGGTAAAGGTCATTTGGTGGTAGGTAGAGACTTTGGCCAATAGAGCTACATTAAATAATTCTCTGTCCCTGCACTCCTGATAAGCTAGCTATGTCAGCTTATCACGTTAGTTGGCTCCTTCAAAGCGAACCAGTGAGAAACGTATCTTGTGATTTCTCTGTAGTTAATATTGAAAATACCAGGGACTTCCAGGAACAAACAAATCTGTCGTGGAGGAAGTATCGCCAGAAGCCCCCTTGGAAGCGACGGTGGTAGGACTTCATCTCATCTACCCTGGATGTGTCATCAGGAGAGACCAGTTGGGAAGGAAGGACATCATGCTTGGTAAAGTAGGATAGTAAAAGGAGCCAGACCATCCAGGAGATTAGTTAACATGGTGGGTGAAACAGCGGGCTCAAACCTAGCAGTGAGGATGGCGCAGGACTGGCGAGTGCTTCGTGCTACTGTACAGAGTCCATCTGAGGAAGAACTGACATCAACGTGGCAGTGGTGACACTGCAACAATTTTGCCTTAATCTATTCGTTCAGTCACTAAGTCATTCTCACACTCCAGGGGAGAAAGTGAATCAACTGCTGGCGAGGATAAAACACTACAGCCGTCAGTATGATTTGCACATAAACTTAAAGAACACAAAAAGCCTCACAATTTGACGTGTACGTAACAAGCAGAGAAAGGATTGAAGTTGTCAGTAATTTCATTTTACGTGGAACCACAATCACTGCCATGGAAGTCAAGAAATCGAACGATGTAATTACATTCAGAAATCTGTAGCAAAGGACTTCTTGCAAGTGTGGACAAGCAAAGATTTCCCTTGGAAATCTTTGTTCCACCATCTCATATGCATGTGAGAGCCAGACACCGAAGAAGAGCTGATGCCTTTGGGTTGTGGTGTTGGCCAAGAATACTGAATTAGATAGCAAAAGAAAAGGGACAATCTGCCTCGGAAGAAGCACAGCCAGCATGCTATTCAAAGTCAAGGTTGGCAAGGTCTCGTGTACTTTGGATATGTTATCGGGAGGGATCAGTCCCTGGAAGATGACATTTTGTTGGGCAAGTGGGAGGGACAGTGGAATCTCCTCCATGAGACAGACTGACACGGTGGCTTCAAGATGGGTTCAGACGTAACAGCACTGTGATGATGACACGGGAGCAGACAGCGTTTCATTCTGCAGTGCACAGGGTCCCTGACTTGGAGCCATGTCAATGGCATCTAACAGCAGCAGCCCCGACGGCCTGATTATTCTTCCAGTAGTGTATTTTAATCTATTTTATTTCCTTTTATATGGAAATAAAAAGGCTTTTTAAAAAAAGGCTGGCTTATTTCTCCCAAGGATCTATACAACTGGCCAATGGTAAAAATTCATTTTGATGAGACCAGCATGTGTCAATTGTGGCCACAGTCTTGGGAAACTTGATGCTCGTAGCTGACCCTTCAAAAGGAGGCTTCTCAAGAGTAGAGCAGGTCACTCGGATGGTTCCACAGAGGCAAGTGTCACAGATTGAGAGAAGCGAAGCTGGTCGTTCAGATGCCATCTCTATGCCTTGCCCACCTTTGAATGCGTGCATTGTGAAAGTGAGTGGTCAAAGGTTTCCTGGCACATTTGGCAATTCTGTTGAGAGGGGAGAATATCGTCACAGATCTTCTCACTGGGTTTGTGGGTCCCAAGTATTCCAGAGGAAGATAGCCCTCAGGCACATGGCTCGGTGATGCTGGATTCTGCTGTTGGACAGAATCTGGTATCTTGCACTGCCAGTACACAATTACAGAACCCGGTGTCTTGCTTAAGGCGCTGTTTGATGCATTCCAAAAATTGATAAATACTTGAGTTGGACATATGATTGATGAAATAATTGTTGGCTTTTCTCCGTACTTTATGAGGAGACTAAGGTAGACAAAGGCACTTTCCCCCGACTCCCAATTTTCTTCCCCCGAGAAGCCACAGCATCTTGACCCACTTCACATCCGCTTTCTGCCTCTGGTTTTGAAATCTGCAGCATGATGACTTACGTGCTTATTAGCATGAAAGCCTTGGTCTGGGTCTGGGCTTGCTTGTTAGTAAAGAACCAACAAGCATTGCAGTCCAAAGGTAATCACAGAATGAAATCACTTCCAGATGACAGAGCCCACTCCTGATGGTGAAAGCAGACTTTACTATCGCAGTGGACCAGGTATTCGATGGCTCTCACCCAATCCTAATGGGGTTTTGAACATGCACATGTGTTCGGGTCCTCTTTTTCTTTCTCACCCCCTCCCTCCTTTTCCTTCGCTCTATCTTTCATCGCTTTTCTCAGCTTGGATCAATTTTCATCAGAAGAACAAAATCAAAGCTGGATATACCCCAGTCTCCGTTCACCCATAAGCATTTGAGCTCCTGTCGTCCTGGCATCTGTGATTTGGTGACTGCTGCCTGTTGGAGCCGTAGCCACCCGAGAGACAAGTAGCTGTTTTCCTCTAGCGCCGTCCTCGCCGATTTCCGAAGCTCTGCCCAGGCGAAGGGACAATTGGAAGAACCCGGTTTCCTGAATTGTTGGTAAAGTTGTGGCCAGAGGGACTAGCCTCCCTGCAGAGCTGAAATAGGATCGCTGTCCTGAGTCCGATCAGAACTGGCCCAGACAGAGACTGGGTGCCCAAAGCTGGAGCTTACACTGGCAGAGCATGGGGCACCAGCAGTGACACAGGACCCCATGTCTGCCCTTCCACGTGTGCCAGAGCATCTCACAGAGGGGGTGGGAAACGGGGAGAAGGAGACATGGAGGGAGAAAGTAAGGCTAAAAGATAAAAGGAATTCTTTTGGGGGGGAAATGAGAGAACATTTTCAGAGTTATTTAATTATAGTACTAAAGTCTGAGAAAGAAGAGAATCAAGAAGACATCTAAAAAGAGGGTTTCATCTTCGCTATATCGATTTTCTCCCTTCAAAAAGTGAGTACCATGAAATCCAATTTCATGTCCCATCTCAGCCTAACTCCTGAAAGTACTTCAGTAGCAGACTGCTTCCTTCATTCCCTTATGAGCCTCTTTCCCCAAAACGCCAGTGTTCAGAAGAACCATTGGTGAAGACAAGAATCCGTCTGATTGGATCATATGCATGTAGTTAATACACACATGAAATATTTGTATACAACCTGTAGAAGAGCTGTTTATATATTTTTAAAGTGGTTCTCATATTTGGCATATAGTAGCTCATATACCTATTAAATTATGACTTCCCTTGTGAATAATTCATTAAAATTTAAATACAACACAAATGCATTTCTTCTCAGGCAAAATAGCGTATAGCTTTGCTTTCACTCAACCATTTATTCCCAGATGTTTATATCCACAGGGTCCAAGAACTCCATAAAAACTGGGGGTAATAGCACATTGAAAATATCTGGCCACAACCCATAAAAGACACGCATGAAAAAGCGGCTCCCGCCCCCAATCTTCCCTCCAACGCAAACCTTCCAAATGTTTCAAAGTAATTTTCCAAAGGTGGTGCGGGGCGGGGCAGGGCAGGGTATCCTAAGCCATATACGCTCACATTACTAAGACCTGTGTTCAAGATCAAATTGAAGAAGTACGTGTGCCCAACCCCTTTAGAAAGAATCTCTTTAAAATAAACCCGGGGCGTGCGGGGAGAAATATTCTAAATGGCTAGTTGAGGAAATGGCTTGGAGCCCACATCTGACATCCTCGGGTTTCAGTTTGAGGGGAAGAGAAAGCAACTGCCCACTACACTAACCCCCGAACAATTCCTAAGAGGCAGAGGGCAGACGTGCCTTTAACTTCCAACTTTCTTTACCCTATTCTGATACCAACTGTTCTCCCACAGCATTCTACTTCTCTGCTGAGTTCACTGATCTGGGGCAAAAGCCACACAGAGCTCACAGACAATCCTCATGATTATGAGGTTTACAAAGAAGTTAGCAGGTTACAAATCAGCATCAGAAATGTTAAGGAGACAGCTTTTGGGTCCGCAGCAGCACCTCTTCTTAGTCATGCCATCCCATCAGACACATTTCTCCCTGATCCCCAGACTCTTTGACCTGCTCAGGCAAATGTTACAAAGCTCCTTTAGCACTGATGAATGCCAAAAGACACCCGGTGTGCAGACCTGTCTGCCTGAAGGCACTCAGCTTTACTCTTTCGGTGGGCTAGGAAGCCTGGGGCTGTCTCAACATGCTTACTCTGCGACTCTCTGCAGGGATTTCCGATGTGCTCCGTGCTCGTGGTTCTTATTTTTGATGGTCATGAGATTTTTATTCCTTCTTCTAAAATGGTTCACAAAATACCCAGTGGAATGGCGAAGCTAATCCCTGAGTTAGAGTCCGCTGTACTTGCACGCCCTGGTTGTGTAGTCAGTTTCATGTTGTGTTGCTAACTTCAAGGTCAGTAGTTTGAAGTCTTCAGCCACTCCTTGGGAGAAAATGAGGCTTTCTACTCGTATAAAGATTTACAGTCTTTGAAACCCACAGGAACAGTTCTATTCTGTTCTGTAGGTCACGGTGAGCCAGAATCAGCTTAATGGCTATGAGTTTTGACCCTGAATCAACTTCATGGCAGTGAGTTTTGACCCTGTCATGTGGTGGGAGTTACAGAGACGGTGGGCAGTATTTGGAGCTATAGCCAGTATTGTCACTTGCCTGCACTGGTAAACAATTTGTTTTATTATAAGGAAAAACAAAAGGAGTGCATATAAGTGTGTATACCCCAAATGATAAATATCTTATTCAACAGGTCAGATTTTCACCATCTGAGACATTACCCATTGATTGCCTACTTGCTTTGGGAATGTAAATTTGGGTACATAATAATTTATGTCAAATAGCAAAGAATTTCTAGTTCATACATTTATGAATTCCTGAAACAAAGACCATCCACAATACTGATCAGCTAAATGCTCAGTCAGTTAAGAGCATGAAATCGTTGCACATGTTTAAGAATATGAATTAGACGAATACAGGTGAAATCCCTACTGCTGCATGAAGGGAGATAATAAGTATGGAAGTGGCTGGGGTGAGGAAAGTAGAAGGAAGATATAATATATACACAAGTCATGGCTGCCCCAACCCAACCCCACTGGTTCCTGTTGAGTCAGTTCTGACTTAGAAACACTACAGGACAGAGGAGAACTGCTCCAACGAGCTTCCAACGTGATCATCCTACAAATGCCTATGGCCACATCTTCCTCTCACAGAAGTAGAGTCCTGTTGGCATAGTGGTTAGGTGTTGGGCTGATAACCACAGGGTTGGCAGTTCAAAACCACCAGCTGCTCCATGGGAGAAAGGTGAGGCTTTCTACACCCAGATAGAGTCACAGTCTTGAAAACCCACAGAGATGGTTCTACCCTGTCCCACGGGGCCTCTATGAATTGGAATCAACTTGATGGCACTTTGAGTTTGGCTTTGGTTTTCTCCCACACAGCAACTGGTCAAGTTGAATCTCCACTAATCTCTGGTTAGCTGCCAAGTGCTTTTACCACTGCCAGGGCTCTGCCATGACTGCTCTGCTGTTGTTATTGCTAGAGGTCATCCAGTCAGTTCCGATTCATGGTGACCCATGTCCAATAAGACGAAACACCACTGGGTCCTGCCCCATCCTCACAATTGTTCTCAAAGGGGAGCTCATTGTTGCAGCTACTATGTCAGTCCATCCTGATGAGTGCCTTCCTCCTTTCTGCTGCCCCTCTTCGACTTTCCCAAGCATGCTGTCCTTTCCCAAGGTCAGCTTATCCAAAGTACGTGAACAAACTCTCACCATCCTGTCTTCTAAGGGGTATTCTGGTTGAGCAAGTTTGTCTGTTCTTCTGGCAGTCTATGACATTTGCAATATTCTTCACCAGCACCCTAATTCAAATGCATCAGTTTTCTTCAGTCTTCCTTATTCAATGTCCAACATGCACAGGAGGCAATTGAAAATACCATGGCTTGGGTCAGGCATGCTTTAGTCCACAAAATAACATCCCTGCTTTTCAACACTTTAAAGAGGCCTTGTGCAGCAGATTTACCCACTGCAATGAGTTGTTTGATCTCTTGACTGCTGCTGCCATGAGCACTGATTGTGGATCCAAGCAAAATGAAATCTTTGATAACTTCAATCTTTTCTCCATGTATTATGATGTTACCTAGTGGTCCAGTTGTGAGGAGTTTGGTCTTCTTTACATTGAGCTATAATCCACACTGAAGGCTGCAGTCCTTTATCTTCTTCGGTCAGTGCGTCAAGTCCTCTTCCCTTTCAGAAAGCAAGGCTGCGTTATCAGCATATGGCAAGTTGTTCATAAGCCTTTATCCAATTCTAATGCCACGCTCTTTATAATCCAACTTCTAAGAATATTTGCTCAACATACAGATTAAATGAGTATGGTGAAAGCATACAACCCTGATGCACACCTTTCCTCATTTTAAACCATATACTATTCCCTTGTTCTGTTTGCACAACTGGCTCAATCCACGTAGAGAAGATAATAAATTGTAATATAGTCATGGAGATGGTAAAGATAAAGACTTGAAAGCAGTAGTATTTATGACACTTCACCATAATTTCATCTTTAACATAAAAACAAAACCAAAAAGTTAAGTAGAATCCTAATTGGCGAGTAGCAAGCGGAGTCTTAAACCCCTGTGAGCATTTATTTAAGGTGAATCTATTGGCCTTTCACTAGCCAGAGGAAGGAAGCATGGTAAAAATTGAAAGACACCTGGAAATGATTAGTCCAATAAATGATGAGACCATGAATCTTTATAGCCCTGGGACCAGAGCTAGATGTTGCCCAACTACAACTACCAACTGCTCTGAAAAGGATGATAGTAAAACGTTCTAGACAGAGTGGGCTAAAAATGCAGAACCAAACTCAAAATCATACAAGAGACCATCAGGCTTACTGGTCAAATGGAGACTGGTGGGACCCACAAGACCATGGTCCTTGCCCTTCAGGTCTGTACCTAAACCTACCTCGATGTTAGAGTAACCCACCATTTAAAATTAAAAGGGAAGCATTTATATAAGGACAAAGTTAAGAGAGCTGGGAGAGAAGGAGGAGTGGAAATAAGAGGCCCAGGGAGGGATCCTAATGGATGAGTTGAGTCAGAATGCCTATGAAATGATTAATGTAAAACTATGACTTCCTCTGGAAACCTTCACCTAATTCACAATTTAAAAGTTTTGTCTTTGATTTTAAGTTTAGTAGAAATGTAATTTGATAACGAGCTGAGCAATGGGAATTTAGTTTTTGATCTCCTGCCACTTCACTGGACACATCGCTCAGTCTTTTCACCCCATCTTTTCCATGAACGAGATCAGGCGAGTACGGGTTCGGTCTGCTTCAAAGAACTTCTCTTCAGATAAATGAGCAGGTGTCTTCCTTCCCAAAGCTGGCGGGTTCAACAGATTCAACTTCTGCAAAACAGGATAGAGGGGCAATTGACTTGGTTTCCTCAACAAGGCAGCAGCATGATGAGGAGAGAGAAAGATTCCTTAGAACATAATGAGCAAATCATTCAAGAAGTGGGTGTAAACGATCACCTGCAAAAGATAAGTATGGGCATTTTAATATTGCCTGAGTTTGGGGATCATATCAAAGACCTATTGTCATTTTGATAGATAGGGTAATGGTATTATAATTCTACTTTTTTGAAATGCCCCATGCTTGTCAGCATTTATAAGCATGATATGATGTAATGTCTGGGATTGATAGAAAATAAAATACTAGAAAAATGAAAGGATGAATTATATAACAAAAGAAAATAAATTGAAGTCTTTGACTAAAGTGTACAAGTATCTCACAGCCATATCATAAAGCCAGTGCTAATATCACGCCCCCCCCCTTATAACTCTTTGAAGAGAATTCAAATGATCTAAGTACTTGATTACATTTCGAGGTGACGAAGGAACATGTAAGGAAGTGATGTCTCACATTTCTCTGTTGGGTGACCTCATTAAATTCACGGATGCTAGGTTCAGACGGGGTGACTGAGGAAACCCAGGGGCTTTAGGCACTTCGTCTGGCTTTTAGATGATTGCAAGGTGGAGATGGAGGAGAAGTAGGGAGAGAGACGTACAAACCCATCTCATGGCCATTGAGTCTATTCCAACTCATAGAGACCCTCGGCAGGGTTTTCCGAGACTAAATAAAACCGGGGCAGATAACCTCATCTTTCTCCCATGGAACAGCTGGTGGGTTTGAACCAGCCCCTCGTAGTTAGCAACCCACCCTTAACCCATCACCTAGAGCAGTCAAAACTCTTCATCGGATGATTTCATGTTTTCAGAGTCAGTTCTACATCAGTAAAGACCTTTTAAAAATGTTTCTCAGTTTATACATTTAAGTTGGGCATCTGTCTCTAGCGATGCAGTGACGTAGTGCAGCTTCCCAACGCAGCTCGTCCCTGCCCGAGGGGTACTTCTCAGGTGAGCAACAGTTGATATCACCTGGGATCTTGTTCCTATTGCAGTAGGCTGCCCCTCACCCCCCCCCCCCCCCCGCCGCAGACTGACTGAGACAGGATCTATGGCTTGACAAGATCCCCAGGTGATGGGCATGGTTATTGATGTTTAAGAAGTTCTGTCTCATGATCTGAGGGTTAGTCACCTGAACGAGCACCCACAAGAACCATATCACTCTTTTCACTTCTGTGGAAGTGAGGAGAAATGAAGCAATTTGCGGCAGGATCATTTCAAAACAGCGCTTTGTCTTACATACATATTGCCTTGCATGTATAATACACAATCCCCCAATTATCCACTTATGTATATATTTGCAGACAGTGCGCCTCCTGTCTGTGGCCTGTTATCTGACAAGATGTCAAATCATTTTCATGTAAGTTACTTTAGAATTAGACTTCTTTCATATTTTTATAAAATTATGGAATCTTTCACTGCTTTGGGAACTTAGAGGATCAAGACAACACCAATAATATCTCAGAGTTATCTTTTGTTTTTAATCAATGTAAAATTTCACCCAGACAAACCAAACCAAACTCACCAACAGATAGCCAGCCTATAGGGCAGAGTCAAGCAGCTCCCTAAGGTTTCTGAAACTGTCCATCTTGACAGGACCAGCCAGCCTCATCTCCCCCCCACAAAGCAACTGGTAGGTTCAAACCACTGGCCTTGCCGATAGCAGCCCAACTCATAGCCAACTACGTCACTAGAAGTGTTCTTAAAATACCACGATCTCAATGCATTCAACCTTGAAAAAGAATTTTTATACCTACCAGTGGTCAAAAGAGTGCTTCTTACAGCTTTCTCCCCCTGCGTGACAGAAGTCTGCGGAGCCCTGGTGGTGGAGTTGTAGGCTGGGCTGTTAGCACACAGGGCCACAGTTGGATCCAACGAGCCTCTCCCAGGGAAAGAGAGGAGCCTTTCTGTCCGTCGCCTGGGAAACCTAACGGGGCGATTCTGTCCTGTGGGTGCAATCGACGTGATGGTAGCGAGTTTGCTTCGGAGGCGAGCAGCTTGAAGGAGCCGTGGCAGTAAGCTCCGAGAGGCTGGCAGCTCAATGGACTTAGCGACTCCGTTGGGAGAAAGACCTGCGGATCTGTGCCCATCATGAGGGCTGTTTGCTGCTGAGTGGCCTCTGACCCGGGGCCACCGCGGCAACAACAAAACGAAGCCCTGCCTGGTCCTGTCCCGTGCCTATGTTTGCGCTCATAGTCGCGGTCACTGTGTCCACCCAGCTCATGATAGGACTTCCTCTTTTCCAGACTAGAAACCCCCCTGGGCAGCTCTACTCTGTCACATGGACTTGTTAGGAGTTGATGGCAATTTGCCTGTGACTAACAACGCTAACAACTTGGCAGCTGAGAGCAACCCTGCAGGGCAGGAGAAGAGGCCTCTGCATTTCAACTTGGATGCCCCACCTACCACTGCCCCTGGGGTTGTAACCCCAACAGTACAGCCACTCCCTGACCTTTAGCCAAAGAGCAGCATGCTGGTGTTGTCCCAACCAGGTTATTAGATTTAATTGAGCCTTCTAAACTCCTTTGTGCAAACCTCACCTGCTATGACTCCTTCCCTGCTTACGTTTACTCAATTAACCAAATAGCTAGCTACCCACTCTCTGTTCCACTCAAGCTGCTTTCAGGACTTGGCCGGTTCTGTTTCTTCATATTAAAATGGGTGACGCATATGAGAAGTAGAATTAATGCCAAGAGTTCAAAATTCAACAGCAATACGAACCTGACCGTTTGTGTTATATGTAAAAGCAACCCCCATTTAAGTGCCTCCTTTGTTTTCCGTGGACCTGGCAATCTTGACCTTCCAATGGTGACCATAATACGACCATCGGAGGCGCCGTAACAGCCCCATAAAGCTCTCCTCCGCAGAGCTGTGCATCTCCCCAAGGACGCAAGCAACTTTCTTTGAAGTCACAGGGCAGAAGTTGTGCACGTGGATGAGGTATGCAACATATTATTATCATTATTTGCCATTGCTTTAGAAGCTTTTAAGTAATACTAGATTTATCACATTTTTCTTGCAGCAAATTTTAGTTTCATCTAGGGTTTCTTCTGAAGACTGACCCAATAAACTGGTTTGTCTTTGTAGTTGATTTGCCACAGTAGTTCCCATACTTTTCTGCCAAGAAGCCCTTTTGGCATCCGATTAAATGGGGAACATGACATTTATAGCCGCAGAGATTCGAACACCTGGAAGGAGGCCCAGAACTTACCCAGTCTCTTGGGGCTCTCTAGTACAAAGCAGACTGGACCTTGTTGGATGGATCCAACCCAGAGGTAGCCTTTGACTGCTTGCCTTCCCTCACATCCATCCTTGCCTGGAGCAGCTCCCTCCTTTAGACTGCATTACTGGGGGTTTCCCAGAGTCCGTGCCGAGTAAATGTTTTGTATTCTTTGATTTTATTGGAGCGCTCATGCAAAATTAGTATTAAGGAGGGAAATTGGCTTACATTTGCAGACCAGGGCTTGCTAAAATTCACTTGCATTCGCAGACAACAGTTGCAGAGCCAACTGAAAACGTTTCTCCCTGTTTCGATTTACAGCCTCGCTCTGTATCTTTCTGTGATGTGGTCATTTGCTTCTTTATAGACACACGCATTTGCCTACTGGATGCAGGATAACTAGTGTTAGGCTTTGGCCATGCAGTCATTTCAATATTTCTCTTGTGGGCATACTAGTTTGTACTTAATCATATTCAGTTCACAATGTGCCTTGCCTTGCTGCACAGTCTCCCCATTCTGTCTTCAAAGGTCCCATTGAAATGATTTTATACAGTAGTTTAAAATTCAGTGACCAGCAAGATTCTGTGAGCCTGAACATCTGAAGGATTCCAATCGAGGCAGAAAGGGAGGAATCTGGTCAATGAGGAAGTGAGATCAGGGGTTGCAGAAGTCCAAACACAGATAAAGGCTGACCTGCACAATGGAGCCCCTTCCCCACATTTCTAGCTTAACATTTACCAACCAGCCTGGAATATTTTATTATAGAATTTGCATTTGCACCATCTGGAGCTACTTCCCCTCACTCTGTAAACAGCACAGCAGTGAGGTAGGTTTTGCTTTCAACCTCACTCACTACCATGGTAGAGAATGTATAGTACAGAGTAGGACTGTCCCTTTGGGTTTCGAAGACTATACATCTTTACTGCAACAGAAAGCTTCATCTTTCTCCTACCAAGCAGCGGGTGGATTCAAACTGCTGACCTTCCAGTTAGCAGCCCATCTCATAATCCAGTACACAACTAGGGCTCCTTGTGCTTTCGAAACGACACAGAAAGTAGATCAGAGAAGATGTGAGAGCTCCTGGAAACTGCAGAGAAAACAATTCTGAGTGTGAGATCAAGCTGGGCCTCTGCGACAGCCCTGGAAATCAAGGCTGAGTCACCTTCGCAGACCACCTTGAAGACCTTCACCTGCAGACACAAGCTCTCCTGACTGGCGATTGCTCCCAGCCTGACAGCACCGATTCATTCAGCATCAGAAGCTCCAGAAATGAATGGGCGCTCTTTTGCACTGAGGGCACCTACCTGAACCGAGTTTTCTATATTTAGCCAGCTTTCCGTGCGAGGGCTAATGAAAAGCATCTGCAGACTCGGAGATGCCTAAGAATTCGACAAGTTTACAATCCACATGCCCAGTAAGAAAGAATGGCTTGAGAAGTAACCCAGCAAAATCCACAGCTCGGCCGGGAAAGAGGAAAGCGTGAGACACAGGAAGCTGCAGTGATCAGATTTGACCAAGAAAGGGTCTAAGGCACTCATTTAGACGGGGGTTTTCAGAAGATTTTATTATTATTATTATTATTATTATTATTATTATTAAAGGGCTTTAAAAATAAATAAAAGGTTTACTAAGGAAGTTAACAAGCTTTAATTTAAGTGATCAATGCTTAAGGTTTCAGTGTTTATCAGGATATGGTACAGTCTACTAATAAATGCCCCGAGGGGCACACCACTTTGCTCAACCTGCCGTCATTCAGCTCAAGCTCCACGGGTCAGCAATCCCAGCTCCCTGAATGAAGTGCCCAGAGGGACCCCATGCCGGTATGCCTCAGCCCAAAGGCATCCAGGTCCACAACTGTGGGTCAGCAAGCCCAACTTCCCCGATTAAGTGCCCAGAGGCAGTGCACTCTGCCAGCCAAACTCCTGTACAAAGGCACTCACTTGAACTTGTCCCATGGGAAGTCCATCGCTTTGTACCAGCCCATAGTTCTGCTAAAATGTTTGTGAAGGGCAAAACAATCAAGGTGAGGGGTACATCTCCTTCCAGACTCTTCACATGGGCACCTGCAGGCTAAGGGTGATGACTAAACTTGAGTTTTTAAAAGGAAGAAGAAGTGCAATGATATATTTTGTTAATAATAATAATAATAAAATTTCCAACAGAAGCAGAAATTATTAATAGGGAGGGGCAGTGGGGATTGAGGCAAGGGAAAACTTACTTTTATGTCTGATATCCCTCTACAGCATGGCTTTAAAATGATGTGTATGTATTATCTTTACAGTTAGATATCTTGAACAGCTTTCTGTAACCCAAATGTTGTAACCCAAATGTTGCCAGACTGGTGATAGAATTGGGGGGGGGGATATAATTGATATCACATTGATCTTTATGCCCAAAGGGCAGAGGTGTTGAGCCTGCCTTGCATGTGCAGGAGCCTCGCTCCCACTTAGCGTCTCTCAGTTATTGCTGGGAAGTCCAGAACGATCCCTAAGACATGTCGACAGCGAGCTTTCAGCCCCAGCCATCATGATCCCTTCGCTGTGTTTTCTTCTCCACTCTCGGTCCTGGGCGTGTTCTTGAAGATCACATTTAACAACAGTCACAACCCCTTGCTTCTCACAAAAGCTCTGGTCAGCTCCCACTCCAAACCTGCAAATCAAAAGTCAAACTCCCAATCTAAGAGCTATCAGGGGCGGAGAGACAGGCTGAGCAAACACCTGAGGAAACAACAAGCCACATCCAATTTTAGCTGACAAGTGTCTCCACACCTTCAGTAAGTTCGGATTGTAACTATGCTTGATTCCGACTGAGACACCAGAGACACAACCACATGCCACAGGAGGGCTAGTTTCGATCCTGTAGAGGACATTTTGGGGTCACTGGGAAATCTGAATTTGATTTCATGTTTATATCAGACAAAAACCGGAAGACTTCATAACATGGAAGTTGGATTGTTGAGTAAGGAAACAGGTGCGGCATGATCTCATTTAGTAAACACACACATACACACCTGGTGTAAACCTACACAAACACACAGAGAAACACACAGAATGAACAGTGGTTGGTACAGACAGAGCATGTTATTTCTTTACATGTTTGTCTTTATTTTCTGATTTGCTATCATATGTGCTGCTTTTGTAATAATGAAAAGCTGTGCAGTTCCCGCTGAGAACTTACCTGGTGGGTTCTAGGCCCGATGTACTTTGCCTCCACCTTAAAGTCTTTTCTTTTCTGTGAACATTTCGTCCGTGAACGACGAATCAGATAGTTCCAACAGGTTTCTTCCTGTCCATCAGGGTCTGACTGCTGGAAAGGCCAACTGTTGATAGGCAGTTAATCTCGACCGTTAAGGCCAACGAGCTTCGTCATTGAGTCATCCTATATTTACCCTGTGTTAAGTCGGCTCAGGCTTCATGTGCACACCTTGTGTTTTTAATTTCTCAGCCTCACCATGGGAGACGTATGAATATCTGCGGGTCAGGACTTAGCACATTCGTTTCCCAGATCATAACAATGCACCAGGTTAAGATGGGTTTTAGCATCATATGTGCTCTTGCTGACAAATAGCTGATCGAAACCTTAAGGTTTCATCTAGTAGAGAAAATAAACTCATTCTGAATGGCATGTGAGACTTAGCAAGAGGCCCCTCTTGCCTCAATCTGAGCGGCACATGTGCACCCACATTTGACTCTGCCCTTTAAGCATTTCCCAACACCGGGACGTTAAAGCTATGCTTTTTCGAAACAGCTACTTCCCATGTGTTCACACACACACACACACACACACACACACACACACACGGGAGTACTTCTAATTCTTTAAAAGCAATAGAGTTCCACATGGGAGGAAGAGACAGAGGGAAAAGATTTAAAATCCTAATCTGTTCATGTTATCTGTACAATATTTGCTCCTCTGGGAAATGTGGCGTGAGGGAAGTACTGTTGCTGGTAGCAGCGACCCATCATCAGCCCTGGAAGATATGTGCGGCATGGTGGGGAAGTTGGACAGGACAGAGAGGGTGAGAATGAATAAAGATGCTTAAGAAAACGTGTCAGTGAAAGTAGACATTCCAGATGAGAAAGCGTGATGCTGAGAGAAAAGAGTGTATAGACAGGTTTTCCAAATCCTCATCTTTAGCGAAGCTCACCTACCCCGTAGTTCTCCTGTACAAGTGTAATGTGCACCCCCAAACACTGAGACCCAGGAAATGCTGAAATTCTTTCACAGCATCTTTTATACTCTAGGCACCTGGTGGTTCAAGTGTTCTGTGATAATCTGCTAACCTAAAGGCTGTCGATTCAAACTCACCCAGCAGCTCCTTGGCAAAGAGCTGCCCTACAGATTAACCAAGCAAACAAAACGCACTGCCTCGGAGTCAATTCCAATTCATGTGACTTTATTGGACAGAGTGGCCCAGCCTCATGGAGTAGCAAGATTGTGTAGCTGAAGCAGAATGTCACATCTTCCTCCCATGGAGCAGCTGTGGATTCCAATGGCCAGTCTCTGTTAGAGGTCAAGTTCTCACCACTGCTCCATCAAGAAAACTCTGTAACACATAGAGTTGTAGTGAGTCAGAATTGACTTGATGGCAATGGATTTGGTTGTTGTTTGGTGGCATACCATAATTCAGGGACATCCTCAGTTAATTACAATTAAATCCAGGAAAGTCTTGATGTAGGCTTTGTTGCTTCTTAGCTAGATGGCCACTTGTTTACCTTCAAGCCTTTAAGGCCCCAGATGAACTCTTCAGGACCAGTGGTGAGGATGGCGATACCGGGAGGGTGCAGGGAAGGTGGGGGAGAAAGGAGGAGCTGATTACAAGGATCTACATATACATATAAAGAAAAGTGGAGGCAGGGAGACGTCGGACAGTGTAAGAGATGACAAAATAATAATTTATAAATTATCAAGGGTTCAAAGGGAGAGGAAGTGAGGAAGGAGGGGGAAAATGAGGAGCAGATACCAAGGGTTCAAGTAGAAGGCAAATGTTTTGAGGATGGTGACGGCAAAAAAATGTACATATGTTCTTGACACAATGGATGGATGGATGGATTGTGATAAGCATTGTATGCATCCCCAATAAAATGATTTAAACATATGTTAATAAAATAAAGAAAAATAATAAAATTTTAAAAAGAAGCGATGGTCCAGGGAGGAGAAAAGTGCTTTTGTTTTCAAATAATTATTTAATTTTAAATGTAAGTAATTTCAAATTAGTAATGGTTGTTTTTAAGGTTTGGCTCCCTAGACCCTGAAAATTTAATAACTGACTCTCCCCAGTTAAGACAGAAAGTGCCCAGCATGTCGTTGGATCTACTTGGTCGAGGGCTGACTTGGCCCCATGTAAACTTCCTTTCTATGTAAACTTTGACAAGCTCCTGGACCCCTCTTGCTTCTGCCTCCTCACCTGAAAAAGGCAACTAATAATGGCATCTACTTTATAGATATTGTGAGATAATTTTACATAAATGCTTATCATGGGGCCTGACGCAAAGCAAAGGACATATAAGTGATAACTATTATTTGTTTCTTGTTAACAAGACAAAGGTATCATATTTCAGGATTTGGAAGACTAAGGTCAGGTTGTCTGTATCCCAGCTTGTCAAGTCTGTACTGATGGCTCTCACAGTGCCAACTTCAAAGGAAACAGATACGGACTTGGATGAATCTGGACACTAATTGAAATTCAAAACTTTCTATACTAAATACAACAGAACATTGTTTCTCACTGACTGAAATACCAATAAATCTGAGTGATGAACTAATCTGTTGGAATTAACTGTCAACATTACTATACAAAAATATTTGTTAACAATAATACTTTATAAAAATAAAGTTGCCTCAATTTTCAATCCATCATTTCATGATGTTAGCCAGAAAAGAGGCAGAAATAAAACATTCTCACCTGGCAATGGTAGCACATTGGGCTGTTAACCACAGGGTCAGAAGTTCAAAGCCAGCAAGCACTGCAGGGAACAGTAAAGATTTCAACACTCAGAAAGAATCACAGTCGGTGGCAGAGTGGGGGGGGGGGGCGGTGTCAGAGCTTCAGGGGAGGCATTGAGGCTTCTGTTGGTGGGTAAACAGGAAGGAGCAGCTTCCTGGGGCAGGGGTGGCAGGGGATGCTTAACAATAGGTATAGAGAACTCCAGCCCAGAACTATGTTCCTAATGAAACACTTCTTTTGGTTGTGACTTTTTTATAATTAAAAGCTCATTTTATTAGGGACTTTTGCAACTCTTGTTACAATCCATACACCGCCTGCATCAGGCGAATTTGTACATATGTCGCCTTCATTCTTTTCTAGACATTTACTTTCTATTGAGCCCTTGGGATCAGCTCCTCTTTTCCTCCTCCCCCATAACCCTTTGATAGATTGTAAATTGTTATTGTTTTCATATCTCACACCAACCGCTGTCTCCCTTCCCCCATGTTTTCTGTTATTTTTCCTCCTGGAGAAGGGTGTGTCAATCATTATGATGGGTTCCTCTTTCTCCCTTCCTCTCCCCCTCTCCCCCCTACCCTTCTGGTATCACTATTCCCACCCCTGTTCCTGGTTCTGTGTGTCGTGAGCTCCCATCTCTTATCTATACCTGGGTACATGCTCTGGTCTAGTCTGAACTGAGAAGCAGCACTGGGGTCTTGATAGTGGGGGGTGAGGAAGCCTCAAGGAGCTCGAGGAATATAGTGTGTTTCATTGATGCTTTACTGCACCCTGGTGACGAAGCCCTTCCCTGTGGCCCCTTTGTGAAGGGATTATTCTATTGTCTACAAATGGGCTTTGGATCTCCGCTCCAACTCCCCTTGTTCTCAACAATATATTTTTGTTTGTTTTGTGACTGCTGATGCCGATTATCCTCTGGTCTCTATGACTCCTCATGATCGCACCAGCAGTGTGCTTCTTCCATGGGGACTTGTTGCTTCTTTACTGAATGGCGGCTTATGTAACTTCAAGCCTTTAAGACCCCAGATGGCCACCATCCACCTTCTTTACTACATTTGCTTATGCACCCATTTGTCTTCAGCAATTGTATTGGGAGGGTGAACATCTCAGACTACTAATTTGTTAGAACAAAGTGTTCTTGTGTTGAGGGACGGTATGCATAGAGGCCCAAAGTCCATCCCCTACCTCAGTGTATTGACGTATAAATATATGTACATAGGCCAATGCCTCTGTTATTATAAATATATGTACCTGGCCAATACCTCTATTTTTTGAATTAATGTATTTACATATGTGCACCGCTATGTTTATACCTCTATCCAATTCTTTGCTTCCTAGGCCCTTCCTTTGTTTCCTTTTACCTTCCTCCTGCCCCACCATCACTTTCCCCTTATTTCTGCCTCTTGGTACCTCCTCTTAGCTAGTTTGCTGTTGCTCTGCGACCCCCCTTCCCCAGATCCCTATCTCCTCCTTGTTATTGGCTCTAATACCCTAGTTTTCCCCCTGTATATGGCACAGTCTGCTCACTGCCCCCTTCTCCCACCACCCTTCCCCCCCCCCAGGTCTCTTGGGGACTGTTGGCCCCACTGCTTTCTCCTGCCATACGCTTCCCATGCCTATGTTAGATAGGCAGGACACAACAATGACATTGCCCCAAACTGATAAAAATAAAAAGGAAAGAAAAGAAAGAAAAAGATTGAGAAGATAAAAGGAGAAGAAACAAGAAGACAAAGAAAAGGGAGAAAAGAACAAAACAAAAAGAGAAGAAGTATACAAAAATCCTGGGTCTGCAGAGGATGGACACTGGTACAGATGGGAGCTAGAAACACAGGGAATCCAGGGCTGATGATCCCTTCAGGACCAGTGCTGAGAGTGGTGATACGGGAGGGTGAAGGGAAGGTGGGGTAGGAAGGGGGAACTGATTACAAGGATTTACATATAAGTTATATGTAAATATATATAACCCCCTCCCTGGGGGACAGACAACAGAAAAGGGGGTGAATGGAGATGCCCGACAGTGTAAGACATATATTACAAAATAATAGTTTATAAATTTTCAAGGGTTCCTGAGGGAGGGGGGAGCAGGGAAGGAGTGGAGAAAATGAGGAGCTGATACCAAGGGCTCAAATAGAAAGCAAATGCTTTGAGAATGATGATGGCAACAAATGTACAAATGTGCTTGACACAATGGATGTATGGATGAGTTGTTATGAAAGTTGTACGAGCCCCCAATAAAATGATTTTTTTTTAAAATCCCGGGTCTGGTTGCTGACCTTCGTGACTGCCCCTCCCGGCCTGGAGTCTCTTTTTGGGGGCTCCTCAGGGGCTTCATAGCTTGCTTTGCTCCATCTGCTGGTCTGGTATGCTCCCTTCTTCATTAGTCCCGAGGTGGGGGGTTCAGACCACACTACCTCCCAACCCTGTGACCCCAGAATTGTCCTCTGTCACAGTCTGCTCCAGTGAGGGGACAACGTGACACGAACTGTTGTCAGCTGCCCAGTCTCCTCTGTGTTTCATTAGCTCCCTGCAGGGACATCATCCTCTGGGCCTGGTGTGCCAGTGTGGGCTCCAGTCTGGCTCTCTCTTTCTCTTCTTCCTTCCTGGTCTGCTCCCATATGGCATGCTGGCCCCCCTGTAGGTTTAGTGTTGTTCTCTGTCACACCTATTTCTAGAGAGGGGAATGAGACTCATCTTAACCTAGTTCTTATCCAGCCCTTGGTGACCCAGGCAGTGTGCTATAAATGACTACAAAATTGCAGTTATGAAGTAACAACAAAAATAATTTTATGGTTGGGGGGGGTCACCTCACGAGGAACTGCATTAAAGGGTCGTGGCATTAGGAAGGCTGGGAACCCCTGCCTTAGACTGTCCTTTCAAGGAACACAGCATCCTTCATAGGCCACACCAGAAGGACTTGCTGTGGAAATCCCACTAAATCAAGTGGGCTTTACCTCAAACTTGCCTGTAGCCCTTAGACATAAGACTGAAACTTCCTGGTTTGAGAAAAAATAGGTGGCTGCCACCCCCACGCTATTGAAAGTTGTTAGGATCACTTGCTGTGTGGGTGCTCAATGACAGGTGACTCGGACGACCATATAGTTACAGTTTCAATGACCTCCGTGCTTTGCTGTGACATATATTAATGTGATAGGCATGATGCTGCCTTTGTGAATGATTGGTACTGGAAGTTTTCCCCTATAACCAACCATGGTCAATGAAAGTGGTGCTCCATTATTTAAGAGTTTAATTTGTACACATTAGCAACTCATGGATTGTGGTTCAGAGCTTGTCTGTATTTGTATAACTTCCTTTTCTCAGCCATATGTTAAATTCTATATCATTGGACAAATTAATGGCACTATCAATAGATTATCTTATACCCCAAAGGTAGAATGATCATGTTCTCTATCATGAAATGATAATGAACCCTCTAACGTGGGCCAGAGATGTACATAAATGACAGGTAAGTGAATGCCTTTGGGTCTTGCACTTAATTCTAGCACCAATCTAGGAACAATTCGTTCTGTGGCATGGCACCGCTTGAGGCTCACCCTCATAAAGAGATCACTGGAGATGTAGGTGCTGCAGCAAAGTGTGCTGAAGAAAGCAGACGGTTGCCTGGGTGTCAAACACATACACACATACATATATACATATATACATATACATATATACATGTATTGGGGTCTTAGAGAATTGCCTTCAAACAAGCAGCCATTTAAGTAGGATGTCAACTAAACACACATGGAGGAAGCACAGCAGCCTATGTGATCCAAGGATGATAAATAATAAAATCCAAATAAGGGGCTGGCATGAGAGCTTACATCGTGAACTCCCAATGTGCGGAAGGCTGTGGGGAGCAGTGGGAGTTCAAAATCCATGTGCAGGTCCCGACATGGAAGAAGCCCCTGATGAACCCGCTCAGACCGTGGCTGAGAGATGTGAACAACGCTGCTCCCCAACAGAGAGTACTGTAAGCCTGATCATGGCAGATGCAATGAGGTTAAAATATCATACCTAATCATTTTATCTCCCTTTGCACCATTTAAAATTTTTTCTAGTTTTTCATTGTTTCCCTTTTTTCTCCTCAAGTGAGCTTTTTCTCTGGTTTGTTTTGATTGTGTTGTTGGTCTTATATAGGTGTATATATATAATACATATATGTACACATACATACATATGCTGTTTTGGGGGGTATGTTTTCAAGAAATCCAGGGTAGACAAGTCTATAGAGGCAATAACTGGTGTAATGTTTATTAGGTACAAGTGGGGAGGTTGGGTGGAATGAAGACAAGAAAATGTTCTAGAACTGACTGTGGTGATAATTATATAACTCTTTTTAATGCGACTTAGCTCTGGAAGTGTACGATGTATAAATTATACCTCAAAATAGTTTTTAAAGCTCCTAAAAAGGGAATTAAAACCACAAAAAAGAATTACAGGCTTGGAAGCACACAGAGACAGTTCTGAGCTGTCCTCCAGGGTTGCCGTGAGTCAGCCTCAACTTGACCGAGGCAAGCCTGAGTTTAATGACGACCCTGATTCTGAGGCCACCCCATCACCCCTCTGTGACCTTAAGCAAGTTGTCTAGCTTTCCTGTCTGAACTTCCTCATTTCCAAAATGAGGCTTCTAAAGGGCTCATGAACTTCCAGAGCAAACAAATCTCTCTTAAAAGAGGTGCAGCCAGAATGCTCCTCAGGAGCAAGGCTGGTGAGACGTCGTCTTGGGTACTTTGTGTATGTTTTCAGTAGAGACCTGCCCCTGGAGAAGGACGTCGTGTCTGGTGAAGCGGAGGGTCCGTGAAGGAGAGGAAGCCCCTCAAGGCAAGGGACGGACACGGTGGCTGAAAGGACCCAAGCCGAACAAGTACAGGGCAGCACAGGGCTCGGCGGCATTTCATTCCGCGGCACACGGGCGCCTAAGCGTCAGCACCGACCTGACCCCTAACAACAACAGCCTTGCAGGATTCGTGTGAGCCTTAAATAAGACCGCGACTGTTCGGGGCTTATCACGATGCCTGTAATTGAAGACACATTCAATAAATATTAGCTTTTATCATTGTAACTTGTGTATTTTCTCAGTAAGATTAACAGCTAAGCATTCTTCTGGCAACTTCTGTCCGTGGAAGAAGAGGAAAGGGAAAGATGGGGCAACAACGTGTTCCCTCCTCAGCAGAGGCGGACTGAGGTCATCTTCCCTGTCACTTCTTCGACTATAATCTTCATCAGTGAGTATTGTGAACTGGTCCTTTAAGAAACAATGCTTTGCTTTAGGAAACAGTTGGTATCTGACACCTTTCTTGACCTTGCATGACACAGAACATCCTAAAACCTGGGGATTGACACTCCTGAGCGAGTGGGCGATATTCCTGACCACTTCTCATCTGTCTTCCGGAATGCTGAGAAGCCTCCTGAGGAACTGCAGCACACCTGGTCTAAGGGAGCCGCTACTTGGTAACACTTGGAATACGTATCAGTTGAGAAAGCAGCAAAGTATATAACTGGTGGGTTAAAAAAAATGAACAGTTTGAATTTGAAAAGAGGTCAAAGTCATCCCAGCCAAACTGAATTTTAATACTGTGGTTTGGTCAGGACACATGGTCGCCTTACATCTGGGATCCAATAGGTCAGTGATTATGAGCTGGAACTCCCAAGAATTCTAGGGCTCCTCTGAGGGAGGAGCCAACCTCGTTCCCAAACTAAATTCACTGCCACCTTGTTCTACATGCCATGCAAAGGACTCTAGAAAAAAACGTTCGAAACCCACTGAACTGACATACACACACACACATACACACAAAGCCCAACATAAATAATCATTTCCCTGCATGATCTAAATCACCCTGGGACCAAAACTTACATGTCTGCGTTAGAGCTAAGATCACAAACTCTGACGATGCCCCACCCTCTAGTCCTCTCCTTTGAAAGACAAATCTATGTATTGGTGTGCCTCCAGTTCTCATGGAACTAGGATGCCACCCAAGGTCCATTACGACCCATTTTCTTCTTTAATCAAATCCTTTCTAGAAGAACAGGTGTAAGAATAATCAAAGTTCCTGCCTAACAGATGAGGGGTGGGTGAAATTAAAAACCTGGATCAGGTATTCACTTACATGAATGATTCTAATTAGTAGCCAAATTAATTGGTTTCATTTGTCAGCTGACCTTACACTTTTGCTCTTGAGTGTCAGACCTATCCTGTGGAGTCATAGAAAATAATTCATTTATTCTTATTTCAAAATTTTATTGACAGTATTTCATGAGCAAGGTTAAAGGCTGAGTATGACCCAGTTGGCCCTTGCGCTCATGGAGCTTCGACTCCACGAAGAAAGGATAGTTTGGTTCACAGAGAGGGCGGCTGTGCTCCATTAAGCCGGGGTCGCAAACTGATCAAACGTTTACTCTGTTCCTCTGACAAAATTAGTTGAATAGTTTTTTATGTGGGAGCCCTTCTAGTATTTGAAAAAAGTTTGATTGCCCTCTTTGAGTCTTCTGCTTTCTATCAACCATCTCAGTGACACCAGCTGTTCTCCATAACTTATTTCAGGTCCTTCACCGTCCTAGTGGCCTCCCTGTGTCTATCTCTTCTTTCTGTGTTGAGCTAGGAACTGAGAGATATTCCAACACCAATGGACCAAAGTACTCATCATCATTATGTCGGATACTCTACTTCTGTTAGCCAAAGTTAAGTCCATTAACAGTCCAGGATCATGTACCTATGCTCCCTTTCTGGAAATCCCTTCATACCTAATAAACAAATACAGTTGTATTGTATTTAACTGTAGAACTTTAGACTTATTCATATATTAAAATATGTTGTTGTTAGGTGCCATCAAGTCTGTTCTGACTCATAGTAATGCTAAACACCACCTGGCCTTGAGCTACCTCCTCTTTTTCACTGTCCCTCCACTTGACCAAGAACGATGTCCTTCTCCTGAAAACATGTCCCAAGTACATGAGACAAAGTCTTGACATCCTCGCTGCTAAGGAACATTCTGGTTGTACTTCTTCCGAGACAGGTTTGCCTGTTCTTTTTGACAGTCCGCTGTGCTTTCAATGCTTTCAACGCTGTTCTCCAAGTGCACAGATTCTCCTCCAGGCTTCCTTAGTTCATGTCCAACCTCCCGTGCATCTGAGGTGGTTGAAAATACCATGGCTTGGGTCAGGTACACCTTAGTCCTCAAAATAACCTCCTGTGAAGTGGTGTCAACAAACCCAGGGACAAGGGAACAACAAGGGATCCAAATTGGTGGTGAGGTGGGTGTGGCAGGCCTGGTAGGGATTGGTCAAGGGTAAGGTAACAAAGAGGTATAGCTGAAACCCAGGTGGGGATGGAGCATGATAGTGGGACAGGAGGAAAGTCTAGGGAAATAAAGGAAAGAGCTGGGCATTTATAGAGGTCTAGACAAAGACATGTACATATGCAAATATATTTATATATGAGGATGGGGAAATAGCTCTAAGTGTCTATATTTATAGGTTTAGTATTAAGGTGGCGGAAGGACCTTGGGCCTCTACTCAAGCACTCCCTCAATGCATGAATACTTTCTTCTATTAAATTGGCATTCTATAATGCTCACCCTCCCGACACAACCGCTGAAGCCAAAGCGAGTGAAAAAGCAAATGTGAAGAAAGCTAATGGTGCCCGGCTATCAAAAGATATAGCGTATGGGGTCTTAAAGGCTTGAAGAAAAATAAGCGGCCATCTAGCTCAGAAGCAACAAAACCCACATGGAAGAACACACCAGCCTGTGTGATCACGTGGTTCCGAAGGGATCAGTTATCAGGCATCAAAGAACAAAAAAATCATATCATTGGGTGCACACCTCCATGATACGATCGCTGAGGACAAATGAGTGCATAAGCAAATGTGGTGAAGAAAGCTGATGGTGCCTGGCTATCAAAAGAGATAGTGCCTAGGGTCTTAAAGGCTTGAAGGTAAACAAGCGGCCATCTAGCTCAGAAGCAACAAAGCCCACATGGAAGAAGCACACCAGCCTGTGCGATCATGAGGTGTCGAAGGGATCAGGGAGGTATAAGGCATCATCAGGAAAAAAAATCTTACCACAGTGAATGGAGGGGGAAGTGCAGAGTGGAGACCCAAGGCCCATTTGTCGGACACTGGAGATCCCCTTGCAGAGGGGTCTAGGGGAGGAGATGAGTCAGTCAGGGTGTGATGTAGCACCGATGAAGAATACAGCTTTCCTCCAGTTCCTAAATGCTTCCTCCCCACCAACTATCATGATCCGAATTCTACCTTGCAAGTCTGGATAGAGCAGAGGATGTATGTACACTGGTGCAGATAGGAGCTGGAGGCACAGGGAATCTAGGGCGGATGATACCTTCAGGACCAGGGGGGTGAGGGATGATACTGGGAGGGTAGAGGATGAGTGGGTTGGAAAGAGGGAACCGATTACAAGGATCTACATGTGACCTCCTCCCTGAGGGACAGACAGCAGAAAAGGGGGTGAAGGGAGATGTTGGACAGGCCAAGATATGACAAAATAATAATTTATAAATTATCAAGGGCTCATGAGGGAGTGGGGAGCGGGGAGGCAGGGGGAAAAAAGAGGACCTAATGCAAAGGGCTTAAGTGGAGAGCAAATGCTTTGAAAATGATGAGGGCAAAGAATGTACAAATGTGCTTTACACAATTGATGTATGTATTGATTGTGAAAAGAGTTGTATGCGCGCCTAATAAAATGTTAAAAAAAATAACCTCCTTGCTTTTTAACACTTACAAGAGGTCTTGTGTTACTCATATCAAGTGTTAATTATGATGTTACTCTTGACCATTAAAATATTTTTATGTGTGTACTGAATGTGTCCTCTTTCAAACTTCTTCCCTTATAGAGTTATGCTTTCCACACACATGAGAGAATGCCAACAAAAATATTATCAGTCAGATGCCACTGGAAACCATCTTTGGGGATTTCTTGATCCCCATAGCATTTCATATTTTTTTCCTTTTTTTCTTTTGAACATTTTATTGAAGGCTCTTACAGCTCATTTGTACATATGTTGACATCATTATTTTCTAGAATTTATTTTCTATTGAACCCTTGGTGTCAGCTCCTCTTTCCCCGCCCCCACCACCCTCGTGGCCCCTTGATAAATGATAAATTATTATTATTTTTAATATTTGTCCTTTTTTCTTTTTTAATTCATTTTATTGGGGGCTCGTACAATTCTTAACACAATCCATACATCCATCCATTGTGTCAAGAACATATGTACATTTGTTGCCATCACCATTCTCAAACCATTTGCCTTCTACTTGAGCCCTTAATATCTGCTGCTCATTTCCCCCCTCCCTCCCTACTCCCCCCACCTCATTAACCCTTTGTCATTCATAAATTATTATTATTTTGTCATATATTGCACTATCCGACATCTCCCCCACCTTCTTCTCTGCTGTCCATCCCCTAGGGAGGAGTCTATATGTAGATTCTTGTAATCAGTTCCCCACATTTCATATTTAAACCCCATCACAATGTCATATGATTGTTTTATGATGCTAAGTTTTTAACTGTCCTTTGCCTTGTTTAACTGTGAGTTACTTAAGGGCAATGCTTTATCTATTTTGTATTTTCAGTACTAGACAAAACTCTTGACACATGGAATTAAAAGAAAAGGTGTTTATTTAGAAGAATGAATGTATGAGTCATTTAACCAATTCAACTCCCCAGGTCACTTTTCTGTCTCTGGGTCACAAGTCTTGTCAAGAGTCTTACTGAAATGCAAGGCTATGGATGTGCAGCTCTACTTCCTTCCATTTCCATAAAGCAATTTCGCTCTCACTACCTCAGCTTCCCTGAGTAGACTGCAAAGACTCATCAAGATTAAGAAATGAGCTCATATGTGTTAAAAATGCTTCATATAACTGCCAGATGTGCAGGTGCAAACTGGACTCATTCCCTCCTTCTAGTAGCCTTATCATAAAAGGAAATTATATTTATTAACCTTGAAAGACTTCGTGGCTTGTGGCTTCCCTTTAGGGGCAGGAAACAAAGCCTCTGACAGAGTCCTAGGAAAAGGCTCAAAGGGGGAAGCCTGGAGTCGAATCAACCACAACCCTGTGGCTCCCGGTGCCAGCAAGCTTCTTGGGGAAAGGAGATGCTCCTCACCCAGGACTTGCCCTCTGGCTTGGTCTCTGGGGTTTTCCAGAGAGGTCCTCCTGCAGTTCTTTCTTTGGGTTGGCTATGGAATATCCTCAGTAGATCATTAAAGGTTATAACACAGGGTTGCCCTTTGCCCTTGGAAAAGAGGATGGAAGAAAAGGAGAGAGATAAGCAGGGCAGCGGCCTTGCCCTATCCAGTGGGTCCCAGCAAGCGCAGGGTTTACTCTGCGACAAAAAGATATTCCTGTGAGGAGTCAGTTAGTGTCCAAGCATTTCCCTGCATCTGGATACTGTTTTCCTCCTGAAGCGAAGAGGAAAGAGCACACCGTGTTGGTGGAATTGTCAGAAGCCTAGGCAGGTAGGTGTCTCGCACTTCCGATCCAGGAGTCCCTTGGTGTCATTGCTGAGTTAACACATTCTCTGTGATGTGCAATGGGGGTTGTGTTTGAGGACACATGGAGGAAAAGAAGAGTTGCCTTTAGAAGGAGGAAACCACTAATCTTATAGAGACCCTCAAGCTGAGAGTAGAAACCTAGCATCGCATACTCCAGCGGTGCTTGTGTAGACACGTTGCTGCTGTGTTCCCAGCGCCTAGCACAGTGCCTTACATAGAACAGACACTCAATACATACGTGTCAAACGAAATCCACGTGCTGCTCCAGACTAATGACAGAAGGTATGTAAGGTCCCCCAGAGCCTTAAAAGGGTAGGCAGCAATGCCTCCCAGGTCGGCATGAAGATGGCAGACTAATTGCAGCAAGAATCTGCCCAGAGTGGTTAAGCAAGGCACAAGTGGACCAGAAGAACCCGTCTCCCACATGTCTCCCTTCACAGCCATCCGAGAATGGATACAATTAGGTGCTCATAAGGAGCCTTGCAGAAAATGGTTTACCACTAGGCGGCTAATTAAATTGTTGGAGTTTCAAGTCCAGCTAGAGGGGTCAAACTGCTAACCACAAGGTGGGCAGTTCAAATCCATCAGCAACTCTGCAAGAGACAGAGGAGGCTGTCTGCTTCCAGGAGCCTTGATGACAGAATAGTTACCTGCGGGGCGGGGCTGCTCACCACCATGTTTGTAGTTAGAAACCACAGGCTGTGTCGTCGCCCCCCCACCTCCGAAAGATGAGTCTTCCTACTCCTGTAAAGAGTTCGTCTCAGAAATCCACAGGGGCAATTCTCCCCTGTCCTATGAAGTCAGTTTCCTTATCATCTATGGCAGTGGGTTTGATCTGCGCCCGTTAAGATGCCCGGGGAAACCCTGTAGAGAGTCATTATGAGTTGGATGAAGATCCAGCAACTGGAAACCCTAAGGAGCACAGTTCTCCTGTAAGGGGGCGACCATGAGAATGGATATGAGTGCACCTGGGTTAGAGTAACACCGTCAGGGGTGGAGCAGAGAAGGGGGCTCAGGATGCCTTCCTCAACTCCACCCTCAGTAGCGTGGGAAACCTGGCCCTGAACAATGCTCTTCAGTCCATGCTTCCGAGGCGGGTGGGGTTTTGTTGCCAGCCTCTGGCTGAATTTCTGGTTGAAAACGTTACTTTGAGCGTGAACATCTAGCCGTGTGGCAAAGTCGGGCAGGAAAAGCTTCCTTCCCTCTAGTGGTGGCGCTGAGAGCGGCTGGCTGCGGTCGCGGCGGGAGGCGACGGGACCACAGGCAGCCCAGCTCTGCTCCAATAAGGAGTCCCTTCTAGAAGCCTTGCTCCTACCGGCCTCCGGCCCGCAAGCCCCGCTAGTCCCTCCACCCCCCACTTCTTGTTGGACCCTGTGGGACCTGGGTCCCTCAGGCGTGCGGAGTCCAGGCCCCCGGAAAGAGTAAATCCCCCTGTAACTGCATCCTTCCCAGGAGAGCACGATGTGTGTGTGTGTGTGTGTGTGTGTGTGTGTGTGTGTGTGTGTGTGTGTGTGTGTTGCGTCCGGTCCCAGCCAACGGAGACTTTCCTGCCAGCTCTTGGAGCAGGCATCGTGCTAAGCGCGGTGGCCACCGACCTCTGCAGACATTTGGGGACGGCGAGGGGCCCTCGCGCTTCCCTGGGGCAGCCTTGGCTCGGACCACCCGAGCAGAACTCACGCTCGGTTTTCCTCGGGAGATGGCGCCACAGGCCGCCGCTGCGCGCTCTCCGCCTGGGCCGAGCCCAGCGGCCACCGTGGAGCCTGGAGGACGGCAGGCTCGCTCTCCCCGGGCGGGCGCCACCCGGCCCCCGCAGCCGCGTCCCGAGCCTCGGCGAGCGACGCGAGGGACGCAGGGGTGCAGGGGCCTGAGCTCTATCCCTGCTCGCCCAATTGGTGGCCGCGCGCCATTTGATGGCCGCGATTGGTCTTGGGCCTCAGTGGGAGCGCCCCCGGCAAGGACTGGGCTGATGACGGGTCGGAGAGGAGGGGTGAACTGAGAGCCAACACACCCACTCCACTGCGGGGACCTCCCCAGCCCGCTCCAGGGGGCCACCTAACATAAGAGGCCTGTCAGGTCCGAATTACTGGGGATTCGAAATAGGTGGCTCGCCAACCCTGGAGAGTGTGGGGGATTCCCTCCGGCGGCAGTCCTGAGTTCCTGCGTGTCGCCCTTAGGGGGCTCTGCCTGGACCTCCCGCTCGCCGCAGGGGGCTCGCGTGCTCAACAGAGCCTCGGGCTCCCGCCCTTCCGCCAGCGTCGCAATCACCACGCCAGTCCTCTGGACAGGGGCTCAGGAGGGGCGCGCCCCAGGGAACTCCGCTTGGCTGAGGTCCCATCTGGACGAGGAGCCTGGGCGCGCTGGGGAGAATGTCCAGAGACCTGAAAGAACGCAGTATTTAGCGGGCCCTACCCGAGAACAATCATGCGATTTGGGGGGAGGGGGGAGGTCCAAAGCCAAACTAAACTGGACCCCCAGGCCTCCCCACCTTGGGCCTGCTAGACTCTGAGCAGGCTTGCTCATTCAGGGTCCTGACTGGACAGGAGCGAGCAGCCAGGTTTCCAGGTTTGGCCCTCCTTCCCCATCCTCCAGGACAAGACACCCTACCCTGCGGGAGAAAGACGGCCAAAAGCGCTTTAAAATATGGCTTAATTTCTAGGCAATCTTTGCTTCCAGTTCTTTCTGTCCAGATAGTAGGACATTAAAATCTCAGCTTTTTGTTCACGAACATGGAATGGGGCAGCGAACAGAGAAGCGTTAGTGTAGCGAACTTGAACTTGAACAGTAGACAGCGGTCTGAATCAGACACACGGCGCAGGAAATGCACAACTAGACCCCTCACCCCAGCCTCTCTCCCTTCTAGGGTAGAGTTCAAGGCAGGGTACAACTCTTCCTAAATAGTTAAGAATCTCTAGTAGGCTTAGTAGTTTGTTATTGTTTGGTCTTTGAGACCATTATCCATCCCTAAGCACCTAATTATTTAATGGTAGCCCTCTAGGGTATACTGATAAACTTTGTTTTGTGTCCACAAAACACGTTTCCACAGTAAACTATTGTCACCCGCACCACATTAGACTGTCATTTCCTTTATTAAAAGAGCCCCTTGGCAATCTAATTTTAGATCTTTTCACGCCCCCACATACATTCTGTAGATGTGGTTATGTCCAAATGATTTAATCATACAGAAGTACCATCCAAGAATTCCTAAACTGCCAGTCTGATGGAAAAGAGCAGATCTGAGAAGCTTTCCACCTTCAGAGGAGGGCTTCATGGCAGGGGGGAAAGGGGTTGACCAGCTAAGCCAATGGAACTGCAGGCCTTGACTAGTGCAAAAGCATTCAGACACACCGCAACCCTTTCACAATAAAACTTTATTGATGATCGTTTGAAAGTTATGGCAACGCCAAGGTTGTAAAACTTGTCATAAAATACCGAGCAGTCATTAGTTTACCTGACCTCATTTCAATATAAACTTCCACAAAACCTTTTATTTTGTTCCTTCCTATAAGGGGGTGGGGGGATGTTAAGGAGGTTAAACACAGCAGTCCTTTATTGGGGACCAAAGGTCTGCAAGCTGGCCTTCCTATTGGAGAAATAAAGCCGGGAAATGAATGTTCTGTCCATTTCCGTACATACTCTTGCCGAAAGACAATCCTGGTGATGTTCGCTGTCCAAGCATCCATTTGGAGCACATCACTTGGCTTCAGGTTGTGATGGAGAATGTTCTTGGGAAGATCGATGAGATGCCTTAAGCATTGTCCAAAAGCTTTGCTTTCTGTACTATCCACAAGAAGCCTGACACACATGTAAATGGTCACACACTATTTGGCGTATGACCCGAAAAGCGAGTTGTTGAAAATAGACTTTAGAATTTAGAGCTACCGACAGGTCCCATGAATGACCAGCATTTAGAGTTGGTTATATGACACCAAAGAACTGCCTGATGTTTGAAGAACGCTACAGGAGAGAAGCCATGCCATGCTCTGTAGAAATCATTGATTCTGATACAATTATATATGTGAGCTTAAACCACAGATCAGGAGAAGCAGCCACCACATCATTCTGATAACGTTGGTCCCATCTAGTCTCTCCAAGAGCGGAGTTTGGCTGATGCTCAAGTTTCCCTACTGCTCTAGATCTAAGGCTGCTTTTAGAAGAGAGATTTGCAAGCAAGCGCAGATAGCACAGGTTGACCTTGTGTTAGCTACATGCTAATTTCTCCCAAACATGGAAAGGTCTGGATATACTTTTCATGGGTTGTTTAAAATATAAGCTTCAAGATAGAGCCAAGTATATAAGCATTTATGGTGGTTTAGGAATCTAATATGAAGAAAGCTCACTGCTTTATGACCTCACTGTAACTCATCTCGGTAATGTTATGCTTAGTTTCCTGGTATGCCTTAAAACATTGCAAGGATTTCATGGAATTTTAACTAGAAAGGAACATTTTAAAAATCAAAATCTTATGTAGAACACTTCTTTCTTCTGGGGAGTGCATAGGGATGGTGTGTGCCCGTGTGTGTCTGTGACGGTGTCTCAGAGAAAGGCAGTGTGAGGAAGGCACTATGGAGAGGAAGCAGTAGAGACAAGGTATCAATTTTAAAGCAAACTTCTCTGTTGTCTCAAACTTCTCCATCTGGTGGGTACAGTTAGCCATACCATACTCTCAGGTTAAGCACAAGTGATGTTATGCACCAAAAGAAAGATCCTATGTTTCTCCAAGTGAGGACTGACTTTTTCTGTGAGGTCAATGTGGCAAAGGGGAATTGTGGGCCTACAAAGCAGCCTCTAGGCTGAATAAAGTATCTTCACGGGACTCAAGAAGCCAAAAGAGGGATCTGCAAATTCCTTTATAACCAGGGCGTTTTTGAAAGCCTCACATTGAGGGTTTACTTCAAACATATGTTGGCAAAAAATATGTTTTTATAAATAAATCCGGATTTGCACACACATTCAGACAGACCCAAATTTGTGGGCAATAGGTATTGTTTGCACCTCAGCAGCAAATTTAACTTACAATATTTATATCCTTCTGCTTTGAATCCAGCATTTACTACATTTCCCAGATGCCTGGAGGGGGTGGTAAAAGGAGAAGAAAAAGTAGCAAAAAGTGTTTGCCTTTCTCTTCTATGCATCTAAGAAGGCATTTTGGCCTTTCTACATGGATTTTCTCTACACCACCTTCATAGATCACGAGTGATATCCATTCAGCTCTACTTAAGCATGGTATTTTTCAAGAAAGCTTGGCTACCAGAGAAGCATCCATTTGGGTTTGTCTTTCTGAACTCCTCCCTATACATATTGTGGGAGAAAAATATTAAAACACATGTAAGTGGATTTTTAAAATGGTTTTAAGGTAAAAACTTGTCTAAAGTACATAACCGTGTGCAGACACTTCCTTATCTCATGCCTTGCCCTGTTCAGAGACCTGCTATACCCAGGTCATCAGAAAATGGTTCCCAAGGCACTATGTACTTCTTCAAATTTCATCCGTATTGGCTTCCCATAGTGATCTGATTCATTAAGACTTAACTACATGATGAGAAGCATGTCTTCAGGGGTCTTGTAAAGACATTTATTTGAAGCCTTTTGGACAGCTGGAGTATAGAGTTGTGAAATCCCAAATCATGCCTTGAGTTCTGGTGACATGTACAAACTGCATGGCTTTTGCCCTCATCCTTTCTATTGACACAGAAACTTCCCCTTAAAGGGGTGGGGGTGGGGGTGGGGAGGTGGAGAAATGCAGCTTTTATGTAGTATCATCCAAGGGTATGGTATTCATTCTTCCTATAGATTTCAATGTCTACCTTACCCCAAGGGTATATTTTCCTCAATGAGACTAATTTGCTGTAATAGAAATAATAATACCTCCTATGCACCTAATACCTTTATCCCCTCAAGCCCATCATGTGCCTTAGCAGTTCCATGATGAACACCTGGAGTGAGTGCTGTGTGGCCACGAGCCATGGCTCATCTTACACAAAACCTTACAAGATTAACCCTCTGTTTTCTGCTTCTTTTTTTTAATCATCATTACCTTAAAGAGCTCTTAAGAAAAGAAACCTTACGGTGATCTCATTTAGCAGCTGAAATCTTCCAAGCAAGTTGGATTGCAAAGGAAAATTTATGCACACTTTCGGGCTCCCCTTAAATTAAAGGAGGAGCTGAGATGTCTGTTTTTTCTGCAAGTCATAGTTAACAGACAACTTAGCAACGTCTGCAATTCCAGCAGAGACCTTAAGTAATCTGTCTTTCTACTATCTTCTTGGGGAAGCTTTGGGTGATTTTAAACAAACAAGAAAATGGGGCAGTGATAAGGAAAGTACACCTGCTCACTCCAGCTGTCACGGAAGAGCTTCATTGTTAAGTGAGTTGGCACCTAGTCTTGAAACGGAAATCTGAATTTGAGATGTGGAAGAGCTGAGAAGTATGTGGACATTGAAATCAAGGCTCTGTCCAGTGTTGAGTTTTTGTTACCCACAAATTTATTTGCTTTCCGGATGCCTCAACTCCTTGCATCAAAACACTCAGCACCCTACTTTCACCGAGCACATGACTATCGAAAACTGCTAGCATGAAATGTTCCAACTGCGAGTGGCCCAGGCAAGTGGCCATGCTGTGCTCCTTGGAAACGCAGCAGAGGCAGTGCCTGGTTCCTGGAATGGCCTGGCTGGAGAGGCTTGTAAATGGCCTGGAGATTATACAGCATGTGCAGAAGGGTGATTTAACTTGACTTACAGGATTTTTAGCATTTCTATTTCCTGCCTTCCATGGGCTTAAATTTTCAGTCCTAAACTGGCATTGCTGACGTTTGTTTGGGTTTGGTTTTTACATTGAGTAATGGGGCCATTATTTCTCCCTTACTGAAAGGTGTGTCTCCAAGAATGGAACGGTGTGGCTGAGTAGAAGGAATCCCCAAAGAATTAGGAACAGCACAGGCGATAAAACTGCTAAGGGAGTTTGTGTTGCCAGCTCACCTGAACATGAGATTCACACCTCTGGTTCTGAAAGAAGGTGCGCAGGGGGCTTTTTAAAGGGTCCCCGATGATGTCATGGCCTTTCTATCCTTGTAAGAAATGGTTCTTTGGTCAGTCACCATCTTGGGCTGGCATCTTGATTCACACACACACACACACACACACACACACACACCAGGAACTGGAATCAACCTACTTCCCCCAGTCCTTTTGTTATTGGAGTCTGTCAAAAAACAAACAAACAAAAACTTGGGATCCTCACTGAGACTAAGGCATTATCCATAGTACACTGCCCAGTACTGGGAGTGCTCATCTCCAGTGGTGCAGGTGTTGCAACTCTCCTCATGTCCCTCCTGCACCCATTAAATCTGTGGGCTGGAGATGGTGCAGCAGCAGGGGCCTGTCCATGTGTAAGTGACAGAACTGCAGGGATGGGGATAAAGCCCAGGAAGCATTCTTATTGTCCCAAACCGTTTACTTTTCTAAACTCTTCCTCCAGGAAATGTTTTTCTTCTTTGTCTCTACTATGTCCATCATTGCAATCCAAAGCTTTTTACCCAATGTCACTCCCAAACGATAGTTTTTATTAAGTGCTCTACTACAGTGCTAGTATAAACACCGATAGAGCTGTGCCCGTAGGTTTAAAGGCTAAAAACCTTAAAGAAGTGCAAATTCCACTCCAGCATAGGCAAACTGCTTTAAATGATCTTTCCAAGTCCTTGCTGAAGCAAACTGAAATCACTGGCTTGGGTTTTCCTGAGGGTTTGGGACTAATTTGAATTAACTTTGCAACATTTTATCGAATGGAAAAAAGTATCTAAAGGCAGTATTGGCCCCTTCTCTGCCATAGTTATAAGAACCTCAACCATCCAAGTTGTCCCTGATGGTGGGACTCGTAAACTCTTCAGATGTGCTTCGTTTCATCTCTGTCGATTTAGGAAACAGTTCAGATGGTTTTGCCAGATTATATTTATTTCGTTTCCACATCTCTCCTCCTCAGCGGGGGCATGCACACAGGACACACCAGGTTGTGGGGTCCTTTGGCAATTTCTTCACTCCTGCCCGCCGGAAGGTTGGACTCCGTGTTCGCACTGGCTCAGTGCGTGTCTCCACTGGGTCGGCTTTTTCGCCAGAGGCCGTGGGGTAAAAATTGTAGGCTGGCAGGACGCCACGGGCGGCAGAATTGGGGAGAAGAGGGCGCCTTGGGTGGAGCAAGTGAGTTCCTTGGGGTCAATGCCTTTGGGCAGCTAGGCTGACCCGAGCCTGCCCAGCCCCCAGGGAGGGAGGCGCTAACCTAGACAGAAGGCCAGCGGGTTGGGCCCTCCCTCGCCCCCAGTCCGGCGGGCGCTCTAGGTACAGCTGGCTCTCGCCGCCGCCAGGACACAGAGCAGGTTCCTCCGGGCCGCAGAGTTCTGGGGACGCCAGCTCCCGGGATCTTGCTCTAGATCGCAGTTTCAAGGGTTCACTCAAAAACCACCGCCCCCACCGCCCCTTCCCCAGACGGCGTGTCAACCACGGAAGCAATTCCTTGCTCGCTCGCCCGCCCGCAGGCCAGCGGAGCAGGCATCCCTTCAGCGGGTAAAGCCACCCCCCTGCCCCGCAGTGCGGCGGTTCCCTTTTCTCCTGGCGCCCATCTCTCCCAGGGGGCGCTGGCAACCCTTCCTCAGTACAATTTTAAAAGAAAATCATTTCTTTCTCCTCTAAATGAAGGAGAACGAAAGGATCTGAGCCCAGCCCCAAGATGCCTAGAGGAAGAGAAGTGTGATTGCGGTGGAAACGCCGGGAAAGAAGCGCGACAGGCACTTCGGAGTCACCTGGGTCCAGGTACCGGTGCTGATGAAGGGTTCTAATTTTATTGCATCTCGGCTCCCCCTGGTTTGTGCCTACTACAAATGGTCTTAAAAAGAAACACACGCAGGGATCCAGCAGAACGCGTCCCCAGTGAGAGTGGTTTTCCGAGAGCTCAGGGGAGCCAGGCCGGGCAGTGGAGAAACAAATCCAATGGGCTCCCGGGCCTCGCTAAGTTCCTAGGCTGTCACTGGGCCTGGCGCCCTGGGGGATGTCGTCTACGCCTAGGTACCTGAGATCCCTCAATCCATGCCCCTTAGATAGCCTCAGCAGGGTGGGCACTGGCAGAAGGGTCCCGTCCACCTGACCTGGGCATGGGGAGTGAGCGCCTGCAGGGAGGTCTGGAGCATCCGCTTGCCCTGCAGACTTGGGTGGCAGTCCCCGGAGCTGTTCCTGCAGCAGAAGGGGTGGGTGGTGGGGAGGCTGGACCCTGGGAGCAAAGTGGCAATCGGAACCCAACTCTGGTGACTGATGTCCCTGTGACTTCAACGGACTGGAAGAGTTTGATGTGCCCTGCCTTAGTCCAAGTCTCTGCTTTCACTGCCTCCGCGAAAGGGGAACGTAGGCACTGAAATATCTTTGTATACACTTTCAAACAGTTGAATAACTTTCCAAACGGTAAAGTCGCTGCCGCCAAGCTGATTCCGACTCGTCGCAGCCCAATAGGACAGGGTAGAACTGCCCCTGTGGGTTTCTGAGACTAGAACTCTTCATGGGAGTAGAAAGCCTGGTTTTTCTCACACATCTTCAATTGTCCTGATTCCTTGACAGCACGGCTGTTGTGAAGGTTTGAGCGGGCAATGGTGGTCATGTTGGCTCTCTTGTGACCTGCAGCACATGGTAGGATGAGCGGAGAAGAAAGTTGGAACTTTAACCTCCCTTTCCCCAGTGCTCAGAGCCTTCGTCTCCAACTTGCTCGCACTTTCATAGGGGGGTGTGGGGGGGGAGGACAGTTCGTGTTGGTTCGGATGGAGAAGATGCGCGGATTTAAGGTCCAGCGGAGAGTTGGGGGAGGCGCGAGGAACTGGAAGGGAGAGCGACAGTTGTGACAATCCTGTGGATTTCCAAAGGCCTTTTCCAAGTTTAGCAAAAATGACTGCGGGAGTGCGGATCGACTCTGGAGTCAGTAGGCGGCGCTGTGGCGAGGTGCAGGGGCTGCAAGCGAATTGATCTGGGATTCCTGGCTGCGGTGAAAAGGGTGCGTGCCCACCACCCTCACCTGCTGCTCCTAAGTCCCCCTGTTTCCCAGGTTACGGCGAGAACAGGGAAGCACAAGTCTTTGCTTTCAGCACAGTTAGGGACTGGTGGGATGCTCCCGGAAAACGCAAAAGTCTGGCCGTCCTACCCCTTGACCGTGCGGGGCTTGTTGACCTTGCCACCTGATTTACTGTCAACCCGTAGCGACTCACAGAACCACGCAGGATGGGTGTGCGGGTCGCGGCTGGCAGGGCCACTTCGCTATTGGTCAGGGCCCCTGGGTTAAGCAAAACTAGGTCTGCATGTCACTGAAAATCAGATGAATTTCCATGACCAGAGAGACAGCTCCTGCTTAGATTCTGGTCCCTCGGACCCGGTTAACCCGGTCTGTGGATCAGCTGCGTCGGGCCCAGCTGGTTCTTGGGGTTCTTTAGGCCACTGTCTGGCCGTCTGGCTAGAGGATAGAGGAATGGGCCTGTCAGCGGGCAGGCCACAGGACCAGCAATGAAAGCTGCACTCAGCATAACCCGCGCCCCCACGCCCCCGACCCTCCTGCCGCCCTGTTTCCAGGAGCCCAAAAGCAGAGCCGCGAGGGTGGGGGACAGCCTCTCCATTGTCGGGTGCAGACATCCCTTAGTCAGGCCAGCCGCCTGGGTCTCCGGAAGGAGGCAGCGCCGCTGTCCTCGCGTGGATGACTGCAGTAGGGAGGGCAGGGCATCAAACAGCTGCTCCGAAGGACCCGAAGGCAGCCCGCAGCTGCCCCCTGCACGGAGCCTGCGCAGCCCAGGGCTGGACAGTGACCGTCCAGAGCGTCCTCTTGCCCCTGAGCCTAGCGATCTTTTCCAGGCGAAAGCCCCCTCCTTCTGGCGAACGTTGGGGCCCACCTCCAGGCAGCCGCCCGGGCCCCTCCCCTCGGCCCCTCCGCCGGGATCCCATCCTCGCTCGCCCTCGCTGCTCGCTGCCGCCCGCCAGCTAGGAGCTTTGCCCCCTCGCGCAAAAATGTGCTCTCTTTCATTTGCGGATTTCATAAACAAATGTAACCATATCACACGGGGCTCCTCGCCGTCCTTCTGAAAGCAATTCCGCTGTTGAAAACTGAAAAATGGGTGTAATTTGCGTTCAGAAAGTGATGTCAGGGTCACCGCAATTTCCCGGGCCATTATTTATTTTTACTTTAAAGTCTTTAAGGGGAAATTTGCTTATGTACTCGGAAGGCTTCCAACGCGAGGGGACCCGCAACCCCGCTCGCCTTCGACACCGGCGGGGGGGGGCCACTGGGGTGGAGAACAATTACGGAGTGACGCTAATATGGGGAAACTGGAAAAGAAATGTCTATTGTTTTTATTGTAACAGAAGGAGTGAGCAAACAGAAACGCCAACTCCGGGTGATCGGAAACAGGCAGGCGGAGAAAGAGAAGCGGGTTCCAGGCGGCCGTAGGCCCCTCCCCTGCTCTCGGAGCAGAAAGCCGACTCCGAGCGCGCGCCGCCCGCTCCCCGGTCCGCGCGCTCGGGACTGGAGGCTGCGGACCCGCCGCGCGCCCGGGGGAATTTCAGCGCTCCAGCCGACGCGGCGGGCAGGCGCCCGCACCACCCGGGCGAACTGGGGGACTCTCTGGGCCCTGGAGGCCCGGTGGCCGGGAAGACGGCGAGGCTGGGAGACTGCGAGGACCGGAAAGCATCTCCCCGCGACCCTCGGCTGCTCTCGGGGCGACTGTCTCCGCAGGCAGGTGTGCCGGCTGGCGGCCCCCGGCCCAGGGAGTCCAGGCCCGCAGCAGGTCAGTGTGCCGCGCCGCTGGCGAGCCGGGCTGGGGCCGAGGGTTCCCGAGCACCTTCAGTGCCCCAGAGCTCGTCCTTGGCCGCTGTCCCGCGGGGGTTCCCACGCGCCAGGCGGGCGGGACGGATGGCCCCCGGGGACGCACGCTGGCCATCCGCGGCGGCCGCGCTGCCGGCTGCTCCTTCGGGCCGCGCTCGCCAGGAGGCCGAGTGGGCTTCGGAGCCGCGGAGCCCGGCCGCGCGCCGCCGCCTGGAGGCTGGGGCCCCAGGCCGGGCCCGGTGGGTGGGGGTGGGGGATGGCGGCGCGGTTAGGCGAAGTCTCGAAGTCTGCGGCGCGCACAAGCTGTCACTCACCCTCGAAGAGACTCCCCGGCTCCCGCGTGGCCAGCGGCCGGGAGCTCTGGTCTCTACCGCTTTTCCCCTCCGACGTCACTCGGCTCGGGAAAGCGGGGTCCGGGCTGCTCCCGGATCCCCGGGGCTCCCTAGGGTGGTTGGGAGGGGGGCGCGGCGGGCAGCCCGAGGTCCCGTGTGTCCCCTGCGGGTCGGAGCAGTCCGCTCTCCTTCAGTCCGCTCAGCTCAGCGGCTGGGACCCACCCCTCCCGCGCACCCACCCGCCTCTCTCCGGCCATCTCCGCCTTGCCTGCCGCTAGCGACCCGCAGACCCGAAGGTCCGGCTGAGCCGCCCCGCTAGGGATCCAGGCTGAAGAGCCGAGGGCACCGGCTACCGGCACAGCCTGCAGCCCGGGGGCCGGCCGCGTGCTAGACCTCGGAAGGAGCTGGATTTTGATCCCTTCTCCGCAGCTCGCCTCTGACCGCCCGGGGGGCCAGGAGGGGGCCGCCGCAGGTGACCGCCCGCGGCCCTGGGACCGCTGACAGATTGATGGAGGCTGAACAGCATCTGGCTGGGGCAGGGCGCTGAGCCAGAGGCGGAGGCGGGCGCGCTCGGACTGAAGCTCCCCTGCCGCTCGCGCAGGCCCAGCCGCCCTTGGAGCCCTGGGGCCGCGGCTCCCCTCGGGCTGGACAGGTCCCTGCCGGCCGGTGCAAAGCGTCCCGGTCTTCTCCACCCCCCCCATTCCCGCCCTCCCCCCCCGCCGCACCCCACTGGAGTCCCTTCCTTTACACGCGGGGCCGGCCAGCTTCCAGGCCCCCACTGAATAAATATTTACCCAGAGAACGGGTCGCCCCTGGGAGGAGGCCTCTCCAGCGCCCAGGGACGGACTTTTGGCTTCTCCCTGTCTGAGTCAGCTGCAGGCCTTGCTGGTTGCGTTTTGGTTTTCTTAAATTTCCTTTTTATGGTCGAAATTCTTCCGACCCCGGCGTGATCTCCCCCAGGCAGTAACCAGGGGGCGCTGCCCCCAGCTGACCCTTGCTCTTTCCCAGCCCTGCATCCCTTCGTCCACCGTCTAGCCTTTCTGTCCTGCAGGGCTCTCTTCTGTTTCGCCTCCAGTCAGTCCGCGAGCTGCTTGGGACAAGGTCATCGCTCGGCAGGGCTCAGCAGGGCCAGGGGCTCCAGGTGGCCCCGGGAAGCTTTCCGCTTCCTCCGCCTGACCCGGTCCTTCCTGCTCTCAGTGGCGACACGGGTACTCGGTGCCTCAAAGCACCAGAGATTCCGGACACATTCTGGAGAATGGACTGAGCCTAGAGCGCTAACACCTGTCCCCCAGAAGGGACTGGGTCCTGCTTTTGAGGGCCCAACGAGGCCACAACGGCTGAGGTCACCCATGACCACAGCCAAGGCCAGCAGTTGGAGATAAGAGGCAGTCCAGGGTTGAAGGAGAGAGAGTCGTGAGTTAGGTCACTTGATCGTGGGCGCTCCAAATCATTCAAGTCTGAGGAGCAATCTGGGCCTGTGTTGCAGGACCTGGAAAGTCCGCAGAGTGCTCTTCTGCATTGTGCCGCGTTCGGCCTTGCCAGCCCGAAGGCGAACAGCCTGGGCGCGGGAGTCAGAGTTGTTATTCTCCATTTTTTGTCTATGGGTTTGTGCAGGGCGTTTGGAGGGAATTTCTGATCAAGAAGCCGGGCGCGTTCGTTTTTTAAACGAGCAAAAGAGCAGATCCCGAAGAAGCAACGTCGTAAATTGTACTCAGTGATCTCCAAGACTCAGCCAATTTGTTCTCTAGTCCGAAGAAGCTGATGTTGCGTCCGAATTCTTGGAGTTCCAAAGATCCTTGGTGCTGTAAAGGAACAGGTGGTGCGCACAACAGGTATCGAGTCAGAAAAGGAGGAAATCGCTATTTGCTCAAAATTCGAGATTTAAAACCAAATTCAAGGATACAAGGCCAAGTTCAAGTGGTACTTCTCAATATGGGACTTGCCTTAAGATCCCGACGACACAGTATTAAGGGTATTGTTTTTACCCACCTTTCCTTTTCTCTCTCTAGCCCTTCACACCTCTAAATTTGAACTTAGAATGTACCCTCACCATCAAACCTGGCTCAGTGAATCATCGTTAGCTTCAAGAAGCACAGGTGATGGTTAGTTTTTCCTTGTGTCTTTGTCACTTACTAGTCTGGGTCTGAGCCCAGTCAGTTTCCAGTTTCGCTGTGTGCTTGACGTTGATTATAACACCCCTGTCTCTCAGGACGGTAGAAGGGTCCGCCCCAATACTGAAAGCACAAGAAATAGACTTGGTGATTGTCAGGTAACAGTATCCTCCATCCGAAACAGCACAAACTCTCAAATACATTAAAAGTACCTCTTCTTTTTATTTTGATTTATATTTGCCAAATATGGGTAACTTTAGGAGCCCCCAAACTAGGATACACTTCAGGCTCAATTTAGAGAGAACAAAAGTGAAATAGCAGAAGTAGGCAGAATCTCAGGACCTCTAGTAGAGACATGGAAGATTTGGGAATTACATACATGTGCAGGCTCACTTTCGTTGAACCAAATCCCTTGCATATTTAAAAGCTTGGGAGAAGAGGCCCAGCCTCATGGCTGAGCTTTCTTGGTGGAGCGTGGGTCTCTCCGGTGAGCACCCCACTTGCCCACTGTCAGTTGACGTTGGGCACTGTGCTTGCTTGTAGTTAAGTTCTGGGTACAGCAAGCATGGCCCCTGCCTTGAACCTGCCTGGCTGGTGAGGCTGCGCTCTCAGATGCACCTACTGGGGGACCGCAATGGAGAAGCTACAGCCCAGACATCCCCCTCCGCCCCCAAGCTTCTGGTTCTGCTTCCTGACATCCTCCAGGTCTATCCGTGGGCCTACCTTGTTACACCTGCGATCTCGACACCTGGCGTGGACTGAAGTGGGGGTAGGATCAGCCGGTGCTGCGCTTGCTCCCCTTCTGACAACCGGTTGGAAGCCTGGATGACAGGTCATTCTAAGGCCCATCTCAGAACCAGTTGGCGCCCACTTCCCACCTAGAGTCTTAACTTCAATCCAGAGATGTCAGTCACTCTCTGAAAAAGGTCTGGGGGAGGGGAGGCTTCCCCCTCGGAGTCACTCTCAGACTAAACGCTCTCATTTGCTTATTCAGCATTTTCACCAGTCTCATTTTGCAGTCTGTTTACGCTGCTCCTGGGAAGATGTCAAACACCCATTTTCATTGTATTTAGTCACCCAGGTGCAGAGCAATCTGAAAGAGACAACGGAAGGAGTTTCCCGGCCTGCGCAGTCGCTCAACGGCTCGTCCCTATCAGCGCGCAGCTTGTCCTGGGGCCCGCCTCTTTGGGGGCGTGTCCCTAGTGAGTGATAGCCGGAGCCGCCCGGCCCCGGTCAACCCAGCCCACGTTGCTGCTTAGATTGAAATGCAGAACTCAAGCCTCTTTCATCCCCGCACAGACTTCCTTTTACTCCTTCCTTTTGCACTCTCGCCGCCTCCTCTCCGGGAGAAGCGGAGGCATCGGCGGCCCAGGGCAATCATAGGCCGGTCCACTGAGGCCGTGCGAAAAGATTCTTTCTGGGAGAACAGAACTGGGACCCGGTTGGTGTACTGCTTGGAGCAATGGGTGAGTGGCGGCGGGGGACGCTGTCAGAGCCGGGAAGGGAGGGAGGGAGCGAGCGGGCGCGAGAAAGGAGGGAGGGCGCGGGCGCGAGGGCGCGCGCCACTGGCGCTCGCACCCTCCTTATTGACTTTGCTAGAGTTTCTACAAGTTGTAGGAACACGCTAAGGGTCAGCGGTGCACAGCAGTTCTTTCTGATCGCCGGTAGCTGGGTTCTTGTCGATGCCATTTTCTGATTTTAAGAGAAGAGGCAGACCAAGTTTTGTTTCAGACACACGTAAACAAAACCAAAAAAATTCTCGAGCTTCTCCCAGACTTAGTCTGTCTGCGCGATCCCGGGGCGGGGCGCTGGTCAGAGAAGAAGTCCAAGGTCTTCAGTCCAAGTAGGAGAGAAGGCGCCGGTGGTAGGACATCAAGATCGATTTCCCTGCTTTGCTTCAGAGGTTTTTGGGCACTCCAGTGCCCTGGCGATCGCGCCACTAGCGCCTCAGGACCGACAGGGGCCCGGACCCCACCCCGGCTTTGAGCCGATCGGCGTGGTTCGTGGAGCATGTGATTTGGGAACAATCCCTGTCCCTGTCCCGCGGCTAGTGGGTTCGCCCTGCCCCCACCCGCGCGCGGAGGCCGGGTGTCAGGCAGCTGTCCCAAGCGGCGGGTGCGCGTCCCCGCGCGCCTTGTGTTCGTTTTGCAGAGCCAGCCTTCGGGGAGGTGAACCAGTTGGGAGGAGTGTTTGTGAACGGGAGGCCGCTGCCCAACGCCATCCGGCTTCGTATCGTGGAACTGGCCCAACTGGGCATTCGACCTTGTGACATCAGCCGGCAGCTACGGGTCTCGCACGGCTGCGTCAGCAAGATCCTGGCGCGCTACAACGAGACGGGCTCGATCTTGCCAGGGGCCATCGGGGGCAGCAAGCCCCGGGTCACCACCCCCACGGTGGTGAAACACATCCGGACCTACAAGCAGAGGGACCCAGGCATCTTCGCCTGGGAGATTCGGGACCGCCTGCTGGCGGACGGCGTGTGCGACAAATACAACGTGCCTTCGGTGAGCTCCATCAGCCGCATCCTGCGCAACAAGATCGGCAACCTGGCTCAGCAGGGCCACTACGACTCCTACAAGCAGCACCAGCCGGCGCCACAGCCCGCGCTCCCCTACAACCACATTTACTCCTACCCCAGCCCCATAACGGCGGCGGCCGCCAAGGTACCGACACCGCCGGGGGTCCCCGCCATCCCCGGCTCCGTGGCTCTGCCGCGCACCTGGCCGTCCTCGCACTCCGTCACAGACATACTGGGCATCCGCTCCATCACCGACCAAGGTCAGTCTCCGGGATTGGGGGTGTGTAAGTTTGAGTGTGCCGCGCCTCCTCTTCGCTGAGATCCCAGGATCTGAGGCCGCCAGGCCCCTGCCCATGCTACCACCAGGCCTTTTTGCCTTTGGAAAATCAGGCGTCCTTCTGGGGGGCGGCGGGGTGGGGGTGGGGGTGGTGCCCTGCTCTCATTAACTTGAAATTCATGCCCCTCGTTTCCTTGCCACCCACAGTCGCCTGCCTCATCTCAAACTACCAGACCCTGAACATCCCCCAGCCCTGACACATGGTTCACATTTTCCACCCTCCCCCGCCCCCTGCGCCGTCGCGGCCTCGATCCGGCGGGCTCCCTCGGAGCGCGCGGCCAGGGCCGGTCGGGGGCGCAGCCCGGGAGGCCCGGGCGGGTTTGTGGGGCCGCGGGCAGCAGGCGACTCTGCAGGTTGCCCGCTCGGTGGTGGGTGGGTGGGTGGGGGTCAGATGCGGCCGCGAAGAGTCCGGCACTAGGGGGAAATGGCTGAGTTCTCCTTCTCGGGTTCTGGCAATCAGGCCAAATTTGCTCCGGCAGGAAGTTCAAATGTCACCTAATTGGTTTCATTCTTATGCTTCACTTCATTTTCCTCGGAAATGGAGGTCCCGAAGTTACTACTAGTAACTTGCATGTAGCTCATTCCGGGACTAATTTTCTGCTTTATTACTTCTCTCGCGCTCGCTCGTTCTCTCGCTCGCTCTTCATTTCCTCGTTGTCCTTAACAGACTTCGATTCACATCTGTAATCAGTGGCCCCCAACCCTGCGGTGGTGGAAAGAAAGTGACGTCCTTTCCTCTGCCTTCCGCATTTGCCCCTCCGCCCGCCAGTGCCCAGGAATGCGAGCGGACAGCTAGTAGTCCCTAAACCTTTTCGGCGATGCCACCCCACTGTTCCATCCCATGCTCACCTCTGACCTCCGCCGGGTCGTCAGCATCTTTTCGGCGCGGCCTGGACTCCGGGAGCCCTCTTGCTTGGCCCGACTTCCGCTGGAGACCCGAGTTTGTTTTCTTTACTGCGGTTTTCTTTTTTTTTTAAACCGGCATTAACGTCTTTCTTGGTTGGGAGAGAAGAAAATCCAAATGCCTTGAACGGAGAATTCAAATAATGCAGATAGAGAGCCTGTCTCCTTACTGGTCCTTTTACAACGGAAAGATGGACTAGGAAAGAGAGAAAATGCTTTTAAAAATTATTTCCTGCCTTTCTTGGTTACACTTATCACAATTATCTCTTTGTTAGTAATTAAAATAGTGCCCTGATTTCTCATCTTTTTGTTTTCTGTGAATTTACAAAACCCTTCTAGAAGAACCCAGTTTTGTCGTATTCTGAGATGGTGGGAGAGAGTTTGCCCTTGATTTATAGGCTAACCTGACCTCACTGACATTTAAAGGAAACCCCTGTTCATGGGAAAGTGTGAGATCAGCAGAAATGGGGGCTCACAGGGGGATCTCAATTTCTTAAGATAACTTTAGGCTTGTGCCCACGGACTACCTTTTGTCTGGGAAAGCAAAGAGAGACAGGCACTTTTGGGCCCAAACATGCTTTCTTGGTGCAAATAAGAATACAATCCAATTCTTTAGGGGGAGAGGGGCAAAGTGGGAAAAAATGCTGATGGAGTTGAAAAGAAAACGTGTCTTCCCTAGGGACTCCCAAAAGCAGAGCAAATGCCAGTCCATAAAGTATTGGATTATGGTTCGAAGCAACTCTTAATTCCAGATATGGTTGTGGCTTCTGAGTGCCAACTTCATACAACCCAATTTCATTTGTGACTAGAGCTTTCTACACAGTGACCATCTTTTCTGAACACAGTCTCAGATGGAAGTGTTTAAATCAGGTTGCAGAGGTTTGGTCAAACTTGACTCCTCCAAACATAGGTGCCAAACACAAAAATACATTCCTCCGTAGCCTCCTTGCAATATATTCATTCTCTTTAAAATTACACCTGATCTCTCTCTCTCTCTCTCTCTCTCTCTCTCTCTCTCTCTCTCTCTCTCTCTCTCTCTCTCTCTCTCTCTCTCTCTCTCTCTCTCTCTCACACACACACACACACACACCAATGATCAGATAGGCACAAACCTCAGCATTGTGGTAATTATTTCACACCTTATAATATTCTTTGCATCTCCTTAAGAACTGAGAGGGCAACTAATGGCTAAACACTTCACTCTGCTTGGTTTTTGCTCTTTTATTTTCTATATGTGTCCTATTTGCAAACAGCAGAAGGGTTAGCAACAACCCCTTCTCTCTTTAACCCTGCCACTGCCATTGGTGCGGGGCAGAATGGTGCCGGTAAAATGCATTTTCTAACTCTTACAACACAAACCTTAGGTATTTCTCAAGTGTCCTAGGCATACCTTCTGCAGAAACCGAAGCACGCAGACCTTGCAAGTATGTAGTAGGCTTCGGTTAATTATTGGTTTGCAAATGACCCAGCGGATCTTTTGTTCAGTCTGTTGACTCAAGTACCCAACCTTCCCAGCCCCGTGAGTACTTTTATGAAGGTCTCTGGATCAGCACAGGCTCTCTTAGACCCGGACACATCTCTTTCCGTGCTTAGCTCGGCCCAGTCCCAGACTTTGGCCGGACCTGGGTTCGTCCAGGGGAGGACAAGAAATGCGGCGCTCAGCCTCACAGGTTGTTTTTCCATCTCGGAGAAATTTATTTCACTCCTTGGCACCGAGGAAGCTGGGGACAGAGGAGGAACTCAAAGACCAGTGGGGGCTGGGGGTGGGGGTAGGGGGGGACAACTTTCTACCCACAGGGGTGAGTTTGGCAAGGCCTACTCGGAAGCTAAATGTAAGTTCCCCCAGGCCCGAGGCTAGAAGCGGAGGAGACAGCAGGGGCCCGTGCCCCAGGGAGTTCGAGGGCAGGGGGTCGCCCCAAGGTCGCGGGTTCTGGTCCTGTCTCTGGAGGGAGGCTGACCCTGTTCCTCCCCCGCAGGAGTGAGCGACAGCTCCCCCTACCACAGCCCCAAGGTGGAGGAGTGGAGCAGCTTGGGCCGCAGCAACTTCCCCGCGGCCGCGCCGCACGCGGTCAACGGGCTGGACAAGGGCGCCCTGGAGCAGGAAGCCAAGTACGGTCAGGTGAGGAGGTGCGCTGGGGCCGGGCCGCCGCGGGCTCAGGGGGCGGCTTGGGGGCTCAGGGCGGAGCCGGGCCTTCTCAGGGCGGTCATCGAGCCCGGCCCGGCCCCCGGGGGGCCTCGAGCTAGCCAGACCCGGGCCTCCCCGCGGGCTGCGGGGCGCTGGCGGGGCGCTCGTGGGGCTGCGAGCGGCCCGGGCGGCCAGGCCCGCGTGGCCTCGGGAGGAGCCGCGAGGCCGCATCTCAGGCCTTCGCTGGGCCGGCGAGCGCGGGGCCGGCCGCCCGTGGCTCGGGGACCCGCGCTGGCGGAGCGGCCCGCAGCGCTGGCCGGTGGATCGCGAGTAGGGCGGTCGGGGCCGGCCCTCTCCTGCGCTCTCCCTGCCCAGCGCGGGCCACACGGGAAGAGGGACAGCCGGATGATCGTAATGAAGTTACCTTTTCCCGATTAAAGGTCACGTCGTAATCTCCCAAGGGAGGTTAGTGAGAAACCTCAAATTATACCGCCTGGCTGTGGACCGTTTAATTTTTCTTTCCCTCTGTCCCTCCTCCTCCTCTCCCAAAGAAAAGTTACCCCCACCCCGCCAGCTCCCGAGCAAAGCTGCTACCACAAAAGCGCAAGCATTCTGTGTCTAAATTTATCATCACCGCCAGCCAAATTTAAAAAAAAAGAAGGAAGGAAAAGATGCTAACGGCGTTTATAGGTTCCTTGAGCAGGACTGGGGCAAACCCTTCAAAACTCCCTGCCCTTCCCCAGGTTCCCACTCACAGAGGTTTGCAAATGCCTCCATCCTAACTCCCAGCTCCAGAGGCGCAAGGTGCGCAATTTCCGTTGGAGTCTTTTGAACCCTTACAACTTTTCATGTTTTCCTAACTGCCCACATCCAGCTTTTTAAACTAAATGAAATTTGCTACTTCTGTTCCCTTGTGAAAAAATATCCTAGTGGTGATTTTCTCCAGCAAATGCCTCCTCCGCTCTCTCTTCCCAGCTGTTCTGCTAGGACAGCATCACACCAGCTCTTGGGTGGCAGCTGGCAGAGTCCCTTTCTCCAGTCTTTTGCCTGTGGAAAAGAATGCCAATCAGAAATTATAAGAACCTATATAACTTTCTTTAACAAGGCCAGTAGTTCTGTAATTGATTAAAATTGGTTACTGTCATCTAGAGTTCCTATTTTCAACTTAAACTGCAGAGAAAGATCCTTGGTTCCTGGGGATCAGAACATTTCAGTTATATACGCTCTTAGCTTTGGTGTGCGAAACCCTGACATATTCAAACTTTATCGTAAACACTCATATTTTACTGCAGGAAGAAGCAGTATGGTGCCATGGTGATGGCCTGCGCTCTTATGGCTCCACTTTCAAACAAGTTGTTTAAACTTGCAACACCTCCGTTTGTTCATCTGTAAAAAGGGGGAGGGATAGTTTCAACCTGGGGAGCTGTCAGGCCCATAAGATAGGTACACGTGCAACCCTATGGTACACAGCAAATGTTCAGTAAATATTACCTCTGGTTCTGAGTGGTGATGAAAGATAACATTTTATGACAAGTGATACCCTCCCCCTCCACAATATTCCTTGCTTCGAGAGCTCATAGTCAAAAAATTTCAAGGCATTTAGTTACAAACAATAGCAGCTATCTAAGGCATGTAGCATAGTAGCAAGCATGTAATAGACATGCAGTTAATTTTTATTAGGTCTTCATTTCTTAGAATAACACTGTGAAGTATCAGGCTGAGAAGATTTTCTACATGTAGTTGACGCAGCCAGTTTGCCATAGCAATCTCACATGCCCCAAATGCCTTCTGATTATTTTCATTTTTAGTTCTTTGAATTACAGACCTGGATTTTCAACTTCGTTAGAAATGGTTACACAATCAATTCAAGCCTAAACTGATAAAGTATTTTAAATGAAAATTGAAAACATGATTTCAAACAACCTACTTTGTGTATTCTCAACATTAAGAATCAATTATGTTGTTACTGAATGACTAAATTTTGGAACTCATAAAAGGAAGCAACTCAAAAAATTGTGCTGAAATAAATATTGTTTTAAGTCCTTAAGAGAACACATTAAGTATTTTTTCCCCAGAAGAAAAAAATTTGGAAAATTTTTTATCATAGTTTGTAAATTGTAAGCAGTGCCAGGCATTAAGGCAATTTAAGTATGCAAATTTTCAAAACACTGAAAAATTTCTGAGCACAGTGCAAATTGGTGGATATTCTAATATAATGATCACATTTAGTGCTTAGTACTGAAGAGTGCTAAGTAGTCATAACAACCTAAGCTATGTCATTTTGTGAGCAATTTTGGAATTTAAACATTGATTTCCTTGAGGGAATGTATTTCATACATTAATATTTCCTCATAGACAAACATGCAAAGGTTAGTTATGATATATGTAACAGCTTCTCTCACCCATATTTAAAGAGCAGCTTTATCCTTAAAAGTTGTTCTTCAAAGTATCGTCCGTGTATTTCAACCAAAATGTAAAATTAAAGTCAGGTTACATGCTTTTTTCCTCCATTTGTATTACTCCATTTGAAAGGCTTTGGTTAACAAAGAAAGGAAGTATCAACATTTTTTGCACACATTTTAGGGGATTTACCTAAGGCAGTCAGTCTTACATAGTATCAGTTTCATTTTGATATATAAAGGAGGAAATTAAGAATTGAGAGCCATAGGGCTTAGCACATACTATTTTCCCAGAAGACATCTGTAAAATTACCAAAGTGGGTGAATTGACAATTGTTATGGGTAAACTTGATTATTGCAATAGTTACAATTAATTGCTATCATCTAGAGTTCCTATTTTCAACTTAAACCGCAAAGAAATATACTTGGTTCCTGGAGGTCAGAACATTTCAGTTATATATACTCTTACCTTTGGTGTGTGAAACATTGAAATATTCAAACTTATCTTAAACACTAATATTGCACTCTAGTTAATATTTTATAGTACCATTCTGGATTCCATATTACCACCTTTGAAGAGAGAGGAAAATAATGTTTACTTTGGCTTTTCCTTTCTCTCACATTTAATATTGGGCTAGAAATCATTAATCTCATCTAATTCTGAATGACAACAATGTTCTCTGCTTCTTAATTTATCTTCTTTTGAATGTCTAAAAGTCCTATGAACATAACCACATAGTAAAGAACCATTGTATAGCGAAACCTAGGATTATATCTGCCTTTTAAAATATTATTTGGAAAATTGATAGTTTCTTTAAAAAATTCTTTACAAATAGTTGTGAACCATTTTCTACAATGGGATGTACTTTCACTGGAAAAAATAGTATATGTGATACCCCAAGTAAAAGCAATTTGAATGTTTGATTAGTAATTTTGAGTATCCTCCTTTTAGGATAACACATGTTAACTCGAAAAAACAAGTTTAATGTAGAATCTAGCTGTAAATTGATATGTTAGAAATGGAGAGTAATCTGTAAAGGCTTGAATTTAAGCAGACATAAATTAGAGTTCAGCAAATTAAGAAAATGGTTGAATTTGGAAGCACAATAATCTGCAATGCGTATGAAACATGGGATTTTAAATGATAGTATTTCAAAATCATGAGTGTAGTTTTCTAGCGAATTATTTTTTTAAATTGTCTATATAATTACAGTGGCCTCTTGAAAATATAAAGGAAGTTGTACTTTTTGGGAAATATTTGTAATTTTACTGAGAATGAAATCTTACAGAACATAAAATAGAAGCCAATACTAATAGAGCCTTTAAAAGCCATAATGTTACCAAACCTGAAATACATCCTTTAACCTGATTGACTTTTAATCAGGAGTGTTTTAAGTCAAAATTAATGATAATGTATAAGTAGAGAATGTGTCAGTAAAAATACTAGTAAAAATGTCAATTAAGAATTTTTTAAGATCATTGAAAATTTTAATATAATTTTGGCAAGAAGGATTAGAAACAAAATTTAAACAGCAGCTTGACATTCCCTCGAGACATTTAGATTTGCAAGGTGCTAGCCAAGCATAATTAAGATCCTTTTGACTGAATGGTGAACCTGTATTTACAGTCATCATTTAATATTATCAAATTTGTTTTACTAGGCTATTACATAATTCAGAAAAGAAGAATGACAGAAACATGATTTCACCCCTAAAGAGAGAAAAACCCTGTTTATTTTCAGACCCAAACCTTTTTCGATCCTGAGGTTACAACTCTCTGTGAAGAACATCTGTATTTGTGGCCATGCGTGCTTTATTAGAGAGCCGGGGTGCACTCATTTTATCATATGAGGAGGACCATATAGCACTGACAAGTGAATGAAAGATTGTAGATCGAGGCCCAGGCGCAGTTTTGTACTTTTTCTTCAAGAGAGAAAATGTTGAGTAGATGCTCCTTAGAATTGAAGAATAATCTATAACACCTGAGTGCGGGACAGTCGCCATCCCAGTTTCTCTCTGTGGATACAAGTGTTTGCATACTAATGCATTTCCATTTTTCTCCAGGGGGAATAAATGGAACAACCATAAATCAAATAATGAAATACCTAAGTTAGAACTTCTATTTACTTTTTTCAAGAGCTTTATTCATGTCGCTTACTTAAAGTGTAATGCTTATTCTGTGACCAAGCTTGCTCAGTTTTGTTCTGATTTGTTTTTGAAAGCCAGACTATTACATCTTTCCCCCCACCCCACAAGACTGCCCTAACTTAAATTTACCAAAGTTTATGAAACCCCGAGGGTGTGTGCCCTGCCTGGGGGACCGTGCCATTGTCACAGGCTGTGGACTCCAGTCCCAGATGATACAGGCAAGGCCGGCCCTCACACTGTCCAGCTTGGCCCGCTTACCAAAACAGCGCCTCAACCTTTTGACTCAAGGGAATTTCTGCAAACTAGCAAGTCTACTTTCTCTCTCTTTAGGACGAGTCAATAAGAAACGGTGCTTTCATTCATTCTTGCTACAAAAACATTTCATCTTGTGTATTTTCCCAATTTCTTTTCATATCTCTCGCAGTTGTGGGGTCAATCCCTACTATTGGGCCATCATAGGCCAGGGTAGAACTGCTCTGGTTTCTAATTTTACCGAGAATAAAATCTTACAGAAAATAAAATAGAAGCCAATACTAATAGAGCCTGTAACTCCGTACAAGAGTTGAAAGCCTCATTTCTCCCAGGGAGCGACAGGTGGTTTTGAACGGCTGACCTTGCAGGTAGCAGAGCAGCATAAAATCCGGCAGAGTACCCTCAGGGCTCTGCCTTTCCTGCTTATGAAAACGAAGTCTGTCTTTTTCTAAAACCGATTCAACAAAGCAAGTACCTTCTTTATGGCAGGGCGTGCCATCTGGTGTATTATTAGTTTACTATTGGGTTTGGATTAGTAATTGCCATTCTCAAAGTGTGATGGCGAATAGCTTGCTTCAGGAAGGACCCTTGCAGAGTTTTCAGAGGGAAAGAAACCCTCTTCGGCACCAATAGAAGATTCACATGCAAAAGGGGTTGATGGGCTGAACCCTTATTTATGGAATCTTTAGGTAAAGCCATTTTCAAAAATGAAATTTCCATTACATGCCCATTGCTGGGGCTTCATTTGGAAAATTTGTTTACTCTTCCCTGGGGATTCCATATGCTGGTTGATTTATGAATCATATTTACAATCCAATTAAATAGAGTAATTTAGCGTGTTTGCCCCACTATATTTATAGTATACATTTGTTAGTCTATACTCAACTGGCTTTTCAGATGAATTACATGCCCTTCACTGAAAACATTAAGCAGATTTGGGAAGTTTAAGTCATGTACTCTTTTTCTGGAAAAGGATAAACAAATCCATGCTACCTGTAGCTGTTTTCCTTTGCAGTGGAAAATTTTACTCTTTCAGCAACTGCTTCGTAAATACAATTACTTTACCCAGTAGAGATTTATTTATTTTACTAATGCCATGTTTCAAAATTAATAGTCAGGAATTGATGTGTTTACTGCGCTGCCAGAATGAGTGGATAGTGAAGGTGGCCAGGTGGGGGCAGGTACAGTTAAAGCACACTTGAAGCTTTCTCATCTCATGTGAGCCATTTTTTCAAGTTTCCAAATCTTAACTTCAAAAGTGAAAAATGAAATGAAGACAGATCCCCTACGCCAGTCTGGGCCACAATTTAACATAAGGAAAAGCCCAGGGGTGTTGCTATATTGCTTAAGGTTAAAGATGTGTATCCTTATTTTAGTATTTTTTTTTTTTTTTGCCTTTAAAGCAAACACGTTAGCCTCCGCTTCCCTTTTTCTACAAGATAAGGAGGTCAACACTCTAAGAGTCCCCTGCAGCCCTCCTTTCTGCAGAGGGGATTGTGCCATTGCGAGAACATTGAGCTCTTGATCACTAATAAGAAGTATAACATGAAAGCAAGTTTGGAGCACTAACTAGGCAAAAAAAAAAAAAGAGTATTTTTGTTTTTCATGCTTGACAGCTGAATGCATATATGAAATACAAGTGGTGTTAACAGCAGCCTAAAACCAATGTTCTAAACTCATCTGAGATGAAGGTCCAATTCAGTCTGCTTTCTGGGAGGCCCATAATCTAAGAAGGAACATCTCTGGGTAAAGAAGTCGGTTCACAGAACAGCATTGCAGATGTCGCAGCAGACTAGCTACAGTCAGAGATATAGGCTCAAAGAGCAATAGGTTCCCTGGGCAAAGGTGGAAGGAGAGGCGATAATAGAGCAAGTCTTTCACTGTAATTTTAGATAGTAGAAAAACAATACAAAGGAAAAAAAAACTTAAGTTGTGGTGACAAAAAGAAATCACCAAGAGATTTTCTTGTCTAAACCATTGTTTTTCTCATGTCTAATATTAACTCTTTAAACCATATGTTCTTAAGAAATGCTGGGCTAAACTTTTCATTATTTTAAAAGTAATTTTAACCTCCCCCTTTCCTTATTACCCTATTTTATTATTCTTGATGTATCCTCGTGTTAGTTCTGTAAAATACTGATTAATTCTAGCAGAGGCAAAGTATAGACATGGACATCTTTTCATTACTAAATTGGAATGATACCTTTCCAAATTAGTTTCTCACAGGTTATTGGAAATCCTACATAAAAATCATCAGAACTGTAATCTCAGGACCAATATTGAGAGCAGTCATACCAGGAGGGGAAGAGGAAGGTGGGGGCAGATAGGGGGGACCAATCACAAAATGGGTGGAGACACTGGTCAGTGTAAGATATGAAAAAATAATAATTCATAAATTATCAAGGGTTCATGAGGGAGGGAGGGTGGGAAAGGGAGGGGAAAATGAGAAGTTGATTCCAAGGGCTCAAGTAGAAAGAAAATGATGATGTCAACAAATGTGCTTGACACAATGGATGGATGGATGGATTGTGATAAGAGTTGTATGAGCCCCAATAAAATGATTTAAAAAAAAGAACTGTAATCTTTACATAATACTAGATTTCCCCTGAAATTTGATAGCTCTTGATCTTGATGTTCACCTCTTGAGATCCACAAAGTGTGTCCACTTGGAGAAGGAATAAGCCGTTCTCACGCCCCCTCCCCACCAGCACCACCTTTCCCCCCAAGGAACAGAATGAGGATCTACCAATGAACATCAGTTCTAGAAAGGGAAGGGATCTTTTATCAGATGCTCTCGTAAGAGATGTTCTAGTTTCAGATTTGATCCTATTTCTGAATAGCCCAGGACAGGCAGCACAGCATGCTGCATTGGCCCCTGCACCAGCCAGGGGCGATCAACTATTTTAACACACTGCCACTGACTTAGTAATTCCTTCCCTGCCATTGAGTCAATTCAAACTTAATGCGACCCTATAGGACAGGGGGAGAAATGTCCTAGTGGGTTTCTGAGACTGCAAATCTTTATGGGAGGAGAAAGCCTCATCTCTCTACTTCAACTTACTAATTGGCTTTTAAGTAAATGGCTAAATCCTTTCATCTATATTCTTATGATATACAATGGTTAAAAAATTACAGCATCATTCTCTGGGACTCTGAAATACCTTAAAATTTTCAATGGAATATTATGTTTCTGCTGATTATAATTATTATAAACCAAGGAGTCTATAATGAGCTATATAATTCATTGATCTACATTATTTGGTTAAATATATTTGATATTCCTGGGTGTCTGGGACTTTGCACATACTCAAGAAACCTTCGTTTTCTTCTTTCCCCATTATTCAAAGTACATGCACTTGGAACAAGATCATAAGGTGTGAGTCCTTACAGACTAAGGACTCATTCTTATTTTACTTATCTGCTCTACTTTGAGGAGTTGATAAGCCTCCACTATTGTATTTTCATAGATGTTGGGATGAAAAAATAATAATCAAATGAATTCAATGAGAAAACAATCTGAATCTCACAACTTAAATATAAAAAAGGGCTTTGCTGACATATGTCGAATTCACTTGGCTGTAAGGATGAAATTGTTTTTACCTCTAATAATAATTCTATTATTTAGGTCCTGTGTTCTCAAGGAAATACAAGGATATGTTCGTTCATTCATGCCACCAGGAAACACGACTTATTCTTTATTCCTGAGTAATGTTGAAATTGAGGGGGGAAATTAAGTTACTTGAGCAGAGGTGCTGAGTATTTCTGCCAGAACCAGGATTAGAAAACAGGGTTTTGGGGGTTGTTAATAGTAATGAAACCAACAATCATTTAATGAATGCCAAGTGCGTACTGGCTTCAGAGCGACTGCATTTTGCTTTCAAACTAAGACTTTACATTGAAATTCATTTCAAGAGATTTATTCATGTGGCTTTTCAAAATTCCCCACGCAGGGCCCCCAAACTTTGGAAGCAAATAGTCCAATTTCAAAACCACGCGTATGCGGCTCTTTTATATTTGGACAGGCAGTTTCCTTTGTGATAAAGGAGAAATAGACCCACTCTTCACGGCAAGACCTCACAAGACAAGCCGTCTGGTTTTGCAGGCCCTTTGCTAGCCAGGCGTTTTCAACGTGACGTCCTAGGACACACTGCCCTGTTTCCTGTAACAACGGCTGTGCTCCCTTTGAGCGTCTCCCGTGGTCGCCCACACTCTGCGCCCTTCTGTGCTGGAAACGAAAGCTGCCCAGGCCCTTTGCAAAAGCCTCAGCAAACGAGCCGAACCAAGCTGAAGCCCTGGGACATTGACCCAGGGCAGTAGGGATGGGCGGACAGATGCTAAGAGTATGGAGTCATCATTCAATTCCCTTTGCACCCCGAGTCTCTCTCCTATTGTTCCCAATGGCAAAGTCGGATGCTGCGGTTTTCTGGCTGTAACCTCCTCAAAACCTTTATGCAAAGAATCACATCTTGCCTTTTGACATGTTTGCTTCGGTAGCAAGACCGTGATTGCCTTTCAGAATACGTACCATTAAGGTCAAAACTGCAAAACCAGGGAGTAGAGTCAGAATATGGTGAGCTTATTCAGAACTTACATTTTGCTTCTGAGAACCTGTGAAATGTTGACTACTGTCATGGGATTATGGGCTTTTTGTTTGTTTTGTTTTGGTTCTTTTGGTTTTGTTTTTTAAAACGTCTTCTCTTTTCCCCACTCCTCCCAGGCACCAAATGGCCTCCCAGCTGTGAGCAGTTTTGTGTCAGCATCCAGCATGGCTCCTTACCCAACCCCGGCCCAAGTGTCGCCTTATATGACCTACAGCGCTGCTCCTTCTGGTTATGTAGCTGGACATGGATGGCAACATGCCAGCGGCACCCCGCTGACCCCCCACAACTGTGACATTCCTGCGTCGCTGGCGTTCAAGGGAATGCAGGCAGCCAGAGAAGGTAGTCATTCGGTTGCAGCTTCTGCGCTCTGATGGGAAATTCCGCCTCCAGCAGCATGGCCCCGGCTCGGGCCCCTCTCAGCACGCCCTCCCCCTCTCCCCGGTCTCAGACCCCACCCCGCCAGCCCCTAGCCCTCCTGTGTTGAAAGCTGGCTGAACGGACGTACATCCTTTGTGCTGATGACACGTAAATATTTCTTGCCATAACTTCTCTCTCACAGCAAACCTGGCCTGACTTCAGGATTTAAAAACAACAGCGATGTTAAGTATCGAATGAGACTTTTTGGGCTGCCCACACACTGTTTTTAAGTAGTGAAGAATCCTGCACCCCTCAAAGGGCTTAAAGAACTTTCAAAAACAAAAAAACCAAACCAAATAAGCCTAGTCTTTGGTAAAACCACACATGTATATTTATTCTAAATCAACCTGAACTTTTGAAACGTGCAATTGTTGAGATTTTGCAAAATCAATAAAGGAAAATATAGAAAAATGTTATGCTACACCCTCTAATCAAACACCGTAACCAAGTAAGCCTTAATTCATCTTCACAAAACCAATCAATAATTGACTTGAGTGATCCTTTGTTTATTTTTAAGAGATGACCTATTTTGTGGAAAGAAATATGCATAGGACCCAAGCAATATCGGGATTTAGCTCCCTCCACCCGCCGCCCCCCTGGCATTTTGACTTGGTTTCAAATACAATTATGTTTATATGTTCTATGAATTTGTAAATATGGGCTCTTAATGCTATTTGTGTTTTCATTCCCTGGGTTATCCACCTACCCCTGACCCCAGACATTTTTCCCCCTTTCTTTTTGAAAAGGTGACTTTCTGGAAACCTCTTTGTCTCTTTGGTGGTGGGCACCTCGGGCTCCTGGGCCTGGACTCGCCCCAGATTCTGTGTGCGCAGGGAAGGCTTCACCATCTGATGACAGACATTTCCCCCCTTGTCCTACAGCAGAGGACGCAAACAAGCAGATAAAACAAGCCAGCCTCCCATGTGGTACCCTGATTAAACAACACACATGCCAAGCACATAAAGACACGAGGGGGGGGCGGGGGGGAGGTCTGAACAAGAAGGCCCTAAAGGGAAGTCCCTTAGAAGCATATGTTTAATGTGAAGTGCTTTGCGGAGACACTCACCATGAACTTGATGTTGAGAAAACCACTGTGAAACGAAATCGCCCTGCTACCGTCCTGCTACCGTTGGCTTACCTGTGTGTCCAGCAATCTCAGCCCCAACTTCCATGTAATTTAAAGAAAATGTAAAATTCTGCTCTCATGAATGTAACGATGGCTTGCGGTGAAGTTTACGTTGGTGTACAGAAGCGTGTTTCCTGTGTAGGCAACGGTGGTGGTACTAGAAATACAATGCTATTTAATTTTAACCAACGCCCCTTACTCATTTTTGGAGTGACAGGACACGGTGCAACTGACGAGACTTTCTAGGCCAATCGAGCTCTCTGTTCAATGTTAATTGCGGAGCTGTGGGATATGTGGATGGGTGTTTGAGTGTGATCGTGAGACTATGTGTCGCTGTATCGTACAGCCAGTGATTTTCTTGGGCATAATTCGACAGTTTGTTTTTTAATCTCTGCTGTTGAGAGAGCTCTTCCTCGCTTGGCAATAGGGGCTTGCAAAGGCCTTTAAAAATGGGGACAGTTCATCTGTTGGAGTTGTTAATATATTGCGGGTGTCGTAGTTTTGGGTGTGACTTCTGTGCAATAGGTCCAAGGGCACATCCCGGGGGATGGATGTTGACGATGCACCACGAGGTGGTTTTGGTGGCCTCCTGTCTGGGCTGTGCACAGCCCACATGCAATCCAGCTCGGCCACACTGGTTTCATGGCTTCCTTTCAAACTCAGATGGCCAGATTAGCTACGTTTCCCCAATCACTAGGATAGAAACAGTAAGCAGATTTCTGACACTCCAGTGATGTCTAAGGCACTGCTTTTCCACGCAGCAGATATTTCACAGAGAGCTTGAACTGCATTTTGTATCTAAAGCAACCGAGATGTCAGTGCTACAAACAGAGGATTATAAGTTCAGGAGAAGAATAAGCAGAAGGAGCAGGTGAACTCTCAGGGCTGTAGTCTTCCTTTGATCTAGTCAAACTCCCATTGACACCTGGAGTTCCCAGGCTGGTGAGCAAATAGACCAGCAACAGAATGGAATAAAAGTACCAGTCCAATATTTGGGTGGAAAGTTGGAAACCACACCATACAGGGACTCTCCTGCTGTCCAGAAAAACTGACATAAGGTACAGAATGATCCTTGTCAAATGTTTTTAAGTGGCGATATGAGTCTTCAAAAAAAAACTCAATTGTATGAGAACCCAACTGAGTGTTATTTTCTTTAAGTTAAGAAATATCTTGTTACTGTGCTATTTATAATATTTTTCCTGGTCCTTGTAGTTTAAAAATTCAAATAACCAGTGGTCTCCAGGTGTTCTCCTTTCTTTCTCTCTAGGTCTTATTTTAACCACAATGCGTTCACATGGACTTCATTGGAAGAGGCAACAGAGCACCCCAATACCATCCGCTATTCAAAGCAAATCATTACTCACAGCTGCTTCAAAAAATAAGAGATGGGAAATGGGATTGGACATGGGATTTGGTTTGTCTAATATTTAAAAGTTTCTATTGTTGGTTAATACTGCCACATCTCCCCTGCTCCTCAGAGGGCAACGGTGCTGTTTTCAAGCTAGCAAATGCTCTCTTCAGAGAGCCTTCCCCTGCCCTTCCCGCCCCCCCCCACCCCCCCCAGGCAGGGACAAGCTTCAATTCCGTGACCTCCACTCTGCAGGCTGTGCTGTCTCTCACCTGCAAGGATGAAATTCAGTTGTGCAACAGAAGCACATTCCCTTTAGTTTTTCTGCTTCCAATAACCCTCATATTGACATTGGGCTGAAATATAAATTAAAAAACACTTGGAAAGGATGTACAACAGAAGGCTGTGTATGTATATACAGTATGTTAAAAAAGCCTTTTATTTTTATACGTTGAATGCTCTAAATTAATAAAAAGTGATAATTATCCTGCTATCTTTTACTTTTTATTTTCAAATTATTTTAGTGTCAGTTCTACATAGTGGAATGCCTCTGTCGTGGCAGTTAAGAAGACGGGCATCTAGGACCTGCAGGTGTTTTGTTGACTTCAGTTACCAACCGAGGGAAGTTCTTTTAGGGGATAGAAGGAAAATCAAATGTGGTTCTATCAAGACCAAGGAGATATTTTCTGGAGTGCATGTTAGCACAGGCGTTCTTGGAAATGCTAAGAATGTATTTCTATTTTCAACATTTTCCCCTTCATAATATTTATTTTGATACTATAGCCTGCTGACTTTACACCTGAGAGTTCATAGACCAGCCTGGAATGCACTCTACTGTAATGCAGGTGCACATTAATTATGATGCACAGTAATGTAGCATGATGCACAGAAGAGGACTCAACAAAGATATTTGGGTCCAAATATAGAGGATACAAATAAGCCCAAGGAGTAGGTCCAATGTGGGATTTAACATGAAGAAATCCCAGCAATAAAACTTGCCTTCCAAGAGAACTATGTGAAAGAAAGTAGTTTAATGTCATTTCATGATATTTGTAAAAAATATATCATGATTGACAAATACGTCTTTCTTTCAACACAGTTTCAAGTGTAAAATACATTTGAAAAAATATAGCTGAGGTGTCTTTTATTCCTAAAGAAAATTGTCAGGTTGATATTTCTAACGTCTTAAAAAAACATTTTAAAAAAAGGACATGTGCATTAGTGCGCTTTCAAAACATTTTCCTTGTGCCTTTTAAGCATTATTTATGGACAAATTTAATTCCTTGTGAAACATGTTTAAATAGGTTCATCTAGTCTTTTCTCAAATAATTCTCTAAAAACTGGCCACCAATGATTTTATTTCAAGCATTTCTCTACATTATCGATACAATGAATAACTTTAATTGTGACAAAATGTAGGAGGAACATATGTGACAAAGCTTGTATTATTTTTATTAGACATCTGATTTCTATGCTATTTGTTTATTCAATTTACATACCTCATTGCTTTGTATTATATTTATTCCACACAGTTTTATGTATACAGTCAGAACTGCAGTTTCAATGTCCCGAGAGGGATTCTGAAAGGATCAGAATCTGTTTGGTCCTATCCCTACACCCCCCCACCCCCCACCACCCCCCACCCCACCCCCCACCCCACCCCGTATAATTGTACGCCTAGCTTGGCTGACCAGGGTTCTTTCGTCTTCGTGGGGCTGCTTAGCAAATACCCATTATCTCAAGGGGGGTGGAAAACACTTCGTAGGCAATCACCAGTTCTCCTGGAGCCATGAATAGGTGTATTCATAAACCAGCAGCATCACTGCACCACCTAGAAAAGAAAAGGGCTGGCTGTTTGTCATAAATCTTGTGAAACATCAACATCTTTCCCACTGGGCTTCTGAATTCATAAAGCCCCACGTCGTCTCCTTGCTCAACAGTTCTGAAACGCCAGTGCATATGCATGTCCACCTCTTTATCTTCCAGTCACCATCCACCCACCACCTCTGGCTATGCACCACTCCTGTGGGAATGCCGCGGGTAAAATCAAGACCACCTGGACTTTCGAGATCCATACCCTTTCACGGGTTTCTTTCACTTTTATGAATTCTCATCATATTTTTTCAAGCACCTTACACTTCCAAAAGTGAATACATGTAGACACATGTGGTCACGGAAGGGCGCGTGGCTTTCTTGTGAACAGCAATGTCCAGATTCTTCCTATGTCGGCAAAGGCTTTCTTGCTCCAAGTCCCACCATAAGCCTTTGCAGCCGGCTCTTAGTCTTAGTTGTGTTGAGGGAGGCCGTCTCTAAAAAAGGGCACTTGGCAGACAAGTCTGCCTTTACACCTTTCAAACTGGATTGCAGGGTGAACAATAGCTGCGGCATATTTTGTAAAAACGGGGAATTTGAAAGCTGCTTTTTGTGCACTTCTGTGCCTCTGATCTGCATGGAACGAACTTGAAAATTTCGTAGTTGGGGTTAGGTGGCACGAGACCATTGCCTGTCTTGGGTGAGAAGCACGAGGTAACTGGCTGCACTGAGGGATGCTGCGTAGTGTGTCAGCAGGAACATCACACGGAAAATAAACAAGGAGGCAGTTGACTAGCCACTGGGAGAAATGTTGGTACGCGGGTGCTTTTGGGTCCCAGTTGAAGCAGCGACAACGCGTGTCTGGTGCCCTTTAGGGTCCGCTCTCCTTATCTGCTCCTGTGTAACTGTATTAAAAGTGACACAATCAGACGGTGGGCAAATATACTGAGCACAACTGAGAGATTGGCCGCAGGAATAGAAGGCTGACTGCAGACAGCGAGAAAGAGAGCTTGATTTTTCATCTTAGTTCATTTGTACATGTGGCCATGTGCTTCCCCCTCTTTAAAGCTACAGGCTGCACGTGTTTCTGCTACCATATACTAAGATCACTATCTGCCTGTAATTCTCATTTCAACTCATGAAGGCTTCAGCAGGGGGACCGGTCTAGGTTTCTCTTTCCTTTCTTTTAAAAAATTTACCCTAAACTCCAAAGTCTTAGCGTTCTACCTCTTCTTCCTTTGAAGATGCTCAGATTTGCACGTGTGGACAGAGGTTCCTGATTGAGGCTTCCAGTTCCCCCCGGTGTGGAGTAGCCTGGACAGTATATCACAGCTGCCCTTCGCAGTGGACTTACCACCATAGCGAATTAGAACACCTCATGCGCAAATACTTGCAAGCCTCCAACAAAATTTGGCGGCGGTTTTTTTTTTCCCGAGGTTTGGATTGAGGTTCCAGTCAATTGCCACTTTAGCTAAACTTTGCCCACGTCACCACTCTTTTGAGGTGACATCCTTCTGAGAAAGTGGGTTTAGGGCCCCTTCTGTTATCCCCCCGCCTCGCCCCCCACCCCAACAAACACACTTAAGACTAGGTCTACTAGTGCACAAAATTCCTAACATTTTTATTATTGGGTTAGTTTTGACACACAGGCCAGTAATTAACATAAGGCAGATCTGACTCTCAAAAGTGCAACAAAATCCATGCTTAAATGCCTAGAAAGGGTAGGATCAGTGGGTGCAAAGGCAAGGGATTTTGGAAGTGTTTGTGAAATACATCCAAATCCCAAGTGTTCAGCAGCCTGCACTGCCAGACTGTTGCTCTCTATCTCGGGGTCTCAGTGGGCTGAGCCCTGAAGACCAAGGTGCTTGTGTGTGAGTGTGGTGGGCGAGCAGGCTGCTGGGAAAGGAGGGGAAGAGCAGGGGGAGAAGGTCCAGGGACGCGCACCAGGTAGGTGAGTGTGACCTGCTTGGAAAGAAGGAACAAACTGTGCGGTCTCCTGCATGCTTCCGGACTGATTCACCAGGCCGCTTATAATCCAGGAATATTTGCCCAGGCAGTTGAGTCGGCAGCAGTCATTTTCTTATCTATTTACATAGAGGCAGCTGACTCTCCCTGTGGGAATGGCAGCTGGTTTTTTTTTTTTTTTTTTACTTTTGAGGTAGGGCTCTGAGCCAGAAGCCTCCACAGGCAGGCTTGGAGAGGTGAGGAGGGCCAGGCTGTGGCTTTACCACTTTCCAGAATAGCCGGTGAAGACAAGCGGCTCTTGCTGTTCGTCCAGGCGAGTGGTCCTCATTTCCTTTCGCAGTGAAGTTCGGCAGGGGCACAGTGAACTGGGAACTCGAGGAAAAGTGTTGTTAGCCTGTGCCTTCACTCAGGTGGAAGTCCTTCCCTTGAGCCAGAAGCCACCGTGTGTTACAACACTGCCTCAAACTCCAGCTGGCTGCGGGTCCTGTCCTATTTACTCGAGTCATTATTTGGCTCCTGTCAGCCCCCGGTAAGTCCACAAACAGCAATTTATAAACAAAGGTAGAACATTTCCAGTGGATGCCTTCAGTGGCTTGAATATTCCCAGACAACTTTATATCCTCCAGGTTTCTGTCTTTCACAAGTGTGGTTAACCTTTCATTAGTGTTGTTAACAGATACAAGTAAGAACAAGACACCAACTACAAGAACACAGACGGAAGGCGATAAATAATAATAAAAATGTCATTACCTGGTCCAAGTCTCATAATCTTGGGAATCAGACCTTTGTACAAAGCAAAAAACCTATAACCAGAAGGGAAAGAGCAACATTCTTATTCTGATCATCAAATGACGTTGCGTTCCCTCAACTTCATGGAGATGTTGGCTCAGCCTTTGCAGGAGTAGGAAGCCCGGTCTCCCTCCCAGGGTTTCAAACTGCTGACTTTGTGGTTAGCTGCCCAATGCGTAACCATTACACCACTACAGAGGGAGGGAGTTCAGCACTTCAAAGTCAATATATAACTAAATCGCACACACCCCAGGCCAGGCAGTATCTGGCTGAGTAGTCTATGCAGCAAAGCAGAGGAGGGGAAAGAGGTATGGTAATCGATTCGTTATTATCCAAGCTGTGCTGAGTTTGTCCAATCAGAAATAAGACTTTCATCAGCAAGATGGATTTTGCTTGCAAGACAGCTGTGCATATGGACAAAATGACGTTTGCAATTGAATTTCAAAGACCGCAGACTCAGTCTTCACATTAGGAAATGTGATGCAGTTCAGATCAAAATAATAAAATAACACTTGTTTACTTGTGACTGACGGGGCTGAGGCGAGAGGAAGAGGCCAACATAATGATCAGAAGCACAATAATATAAGAAAAAAGAGACACACACTTTACATTTTAAAAAGCAATTCTGCGGAACTCTAGTTAATCTTCTCAGGAGAATAAAATTGGGTGATATTCTGATGAACGGTGGGAAGATGTCTCGGCCCCGCCCCTCTTAGCAGTGCTGATATAAGGCGCAATAGCACAGTGTATGCACGCTCAGAAGTGGAATGTTCACCTGGGTGTTCTAAGGCCAATGTGCTGCATCTTGTACGATCGTGACTCCTGGTGTTGCCAACATCCCCTGACAATGTTTATCTTGCAAAGGTGATCCTAGCTTCTTAGACACACATTCCATTTAGGAGGCCTTCCCAGCCCTCATCAAAACGGAAGGACAATAGGGATCCTCCCGGCCTGCCTGCCCCCGCCTCCCCCCCCCCCCCACCCAGCAAAACCTGAGCAGTCGCATCCTCATCAAAGAAGAATGTGTTACCCTTCTTCCTGGTAGATGGTGGCTATTGTTTTAAAACAGGTTCTGTATTTGATCTGTCCAGGAACTGGCTGGGGCCCTTGAATCCTACTTTTGGCAACATCGAAAGGGATGTTAGTGACTGACGCTATTGTTCCCGAGAGAAGACCGATCCCAAACTTTCGCAAAAGCTCCAAGGTCGGATCCTAAAAGAACAGAAGAGGAACAGGAGTCACGGCAGAGGAAGGAAGCGGAAGCCCCTAAGTGGGTTCCACACTGTCAAGCACTGTGTATTACCCGAGCATGGCCCTCGCCGGCACCCTCCTGTTCTCCAGTGGAACACATTAGGATCTCCTGGGCTGGAACTTGTTTTCTCCGCAATCCCATTGGCCATGTTTTTACACATGGTCTAAATTGCTGAAGTACACATTTCCTCACACAGGATTTATAAACACAGTTCATAAAGAGAGACTGGTATGGCATATGGGGATGATTTGTATAATTGGGCTTCACAATGTACTTAGTATTACTGTATCAAAACAGGAGAAATCCAAGCACACTATTAGCTAATTGGCCAGAATATTTTACAAATGACAGCAACTTCCACCATGAAGCCTACTAAAATGCTCATTTGTGTGTGGACCCCCAAATGTTAAATTAAATCAAGGCTACTCCCCGTCTGCTGCCATTCCCCTCCAGGTTTTTTGCATTTATTTTCACGTGTAGCTGATCCACTGTACTGAGAAGTGCTAGCTTCCTGTTATTAACAAACCGACTTGGGGCGGCTGCAAAACAGCCTGTGACATTCTGTGCATTATAAACAGTAGTAAGGCACTGGACTAATTGGCCGAAGAATTTACAACCCATTGTTTCTGAATCTTATTCTTGCTTCATGGCAAAGGAAGAAAAAGCGAGAGGGAGCCGGAGAGGGGTTGAAAGAGGAATATGATTTTCTTCTTTCCATTTGAATTGAGGGCCTGCAAATTGGTCTGATTTGATTTTCCACCCTCCCTGCTCTGCTTTCTGACATCAAAGTCTTTAATTAGGCCTTCTGTGGGAGTCACTTTCCTTCAGCCTATTTTTATGCCCACCGAGCTCACGTTACGCTCTGTTATAATGAATTTGCTGGGAAGTTCTCCTTATGTTTGCAGCCTCCATCTGTGCCCTGAAGAGAGGTTTGTATCCCATCCCCTCAGCTGCCCACTCTCTGCCGTGGGGAGCATGCCAGACACCCCCGATGCTGCTCTCCTTTCGGCAGTCATTCGTGGGAAGCCATCTTCACAGGAAGAACACAGGCTTGCACTGTGGCTTGATTTTATCCAGCAGGAAAAGGATGGCGGGGAAAACACACCCAGCATCATTTTTGGGGGAAAAAAAACCAAACAAAACCCAAACAAATAGAACACAAAACAAAAGGCAGGTCCAACCATTTCATGGAAGAAGAAAACTGATGTTCTGAGATTTTCAACTGAGCCAAGGACCAGTCACCATCATCAGAAAGTGCTATGTGGCTAAACAGGGAGAGGGAGGGGTTCTGTAATGATGGCTGGGTCTAAGCCATACAGGTGCTGGGTAGGTTTAAAGGGATTAAAAACCAACAGGGTGTTTCAACAGGAAAAACAATGCAGCGATTGCAGTATGGGTGAAGTATGTTTAAATAGTTACCTTCTTCTTCTTTTTTCCCTCTTTTACAAGGAGAGAAAAATGCCATTTATATTACCCCCTCTCCATTATGGCACAGAAGCAAACTGGATGTGGGGCTTGGGAGGACGTGGAACTCAGGACCGGCTCTGGTTGTCTGGCCTTAGGCGAGTCACCTAATTGGTGTCCCCAAGGTGTAGAAGGAAGGTTTAAAGACCTGCTTACCTCTGTCCGGTATGACTATTGAGAAATAAAAGTGACACTAGATGCAAGGACTATGAATGTTGTACAAGCCTGGCCAAAAATGCATAGTCTCATTGTGTAGCCTGTTTCCTAAGGACCCAGAGCATCCTGTAGTCCAATACTCCTAAGGCATTGTAGTCACACAACCATGGTCACTGCCTTTTCAACTGAGTGCGAGAGTGAAAATGATGACGATGAGGAGGAGGCGTGTACCCATCGAGGACGTTCGGGGGACTTCTTTAAGCAGTCAACCTGTCCCATCTCTGAATGTGTCTGCTGAGGATCAGAGTTGAAGACAGGAGGACAAAGTCAGCTATCTGGTAAAGGTCATCATGCTTGAGACACTTTGGTGGAGATCAAACCCTAAGATCTCCAAGCCATCAATACTCTCACAAGCGAGAGTAGGTGTTAAACCTCTGTCTTCCAGACAACGTAGTAGTAGGGTACCACCGACCCAATGGTGACCCCAGTGCGCCAGAGAAGAACTGTGCTTCAGAGTTCTCAAGGCAGATTTCAGGAGTAGATTGCCAGGCCTGCCTTCTGAGGTGTCTCTGGTGAGCAAGCAGTCTAGTGCTTAATTAACCACTTATGCCACCCTACTGGGAAGGGGTCTGCGACTCGCTTTAACATTTCTCCAGGACTTCTGCAACTGCCCATCTGAAAACCCAAGTCAGGGAGTCTTGAATGCTGGTGCTACCTCCAGAGGCAGAGGTGGTGACTGGCTGCAGCCCTGTAGGCCTTCTAAACCCGTTGCAGTTGAGACAAAGTTAACACCCAGCAGCCTCATTTGGGTCAGAATAGAAATTTTCTCCGTAAAGCTTGTAAGGGCTAATCTTTTGAAAATAGACCACAAGGCATTTCTTCTGAGGCTGCGTAGGCTCCAACCTCCAACCTTTTGGAGAGCAGCCCAGTTCAATGACTGCTTGCTTCACCCAGAGGCTCTTTAGGAATTCTGGGAGAAGCAAGGCCCTCTTCGATGACTAGAGGGCTTCTCTCACCATTTGGCCCCTGGTCCCATGCGACCATCCTAGTCTCTCAGCTCACCTCTCTGCTTTCTCTGCAACATGTTGCCAGCTCTCAATGCCCACGCCCCCTGCCCTCCCCCCATTGGTCTCCTCCTCACCATGGGCTTCAACAAGGACAATGGTGAGGATGGCACAGGACTGGGCAGGGTGTTCAACACAGGGCGGTTATGAGTGGGACAGACTCATAGTATGAGCGTACTGGTTAGCTCATCATTACCTGATACCTGCCAACCACGTCTCCAGCTCCACGACTTTCTTCAAGTTCCTCCTGCAGTCTGGAATGCCCTTCTCCATCCTTTCCATCGGTAGGCACCCCACTCCACTTTTGAGGTCCAGCTAAACTCCTACCTCTTCCAAGAACTTTTGATAGATTTTCAAAACGGATTTGTCCTTCCTCTCTACTCCTGAAGCACCCTCAATGGTTGTGCTTGCTGTGTGTGTGTGTGTGCACTTCATACATCTGCATTCCACATGGGACTATGAACTCACACCGCAGGGAACAGTGTTACTCTTCTTTGTGCCCTTGATTGCACAGTGCTATGAAGTCACTCGTGACGCACAGCAGGTACATAAATGCTTACTGATTGGCCTATCGATGTACTTAATTCTTTATTTTTGTAGAAATACTTAGAATCAAATTTACCTACAAATCACTGTTTCCCAAGTTTCTGTCTCTGTGCAAGGTAGCACTACCATGGGGCAGGTAAAACACAGGGCCCGTGGAAAGTGAGCTCTTTCAAGGTAGAGAACTCAGGCCTCTCGGGTCTCACAGAGGCAGGCGTGGAGTCATCGGACTCCCCTCCCACTGCTCAGTGAATTACAGGGAACAGTATGATCTGATAGCCTGCGATCCGTTTTTAGCAAAAGAATGCAGTGGGCACAGAACACGGTCCTCAAATATTACTCTTTGGGTTTTTATTTCTTGAACTTCCTGAGTTTTCCTCTAGTAGGCTGAGGCATCTACTTGTCACAAGACAAATGGGGTTTGTTGATTTCCCTTTTGATTATTAAGAACCTAACCCAAACCCAAACCACTGAATATTATAGCCCTCCTCTTTGTGTTCCTGCTACAATTCTCATTCTTTTGAACACACAATCTTACAGAAGATTAGAGGCAGGTGACAAAACATGTGGAGAGAAGGTATGAAAAATCCCACGAGTGGCCATAGCCAGAACACCATCAATGCCCCAGACCCTTTCTTGGCGGTCAGGGAAGAGTGGCTCACTGGATGCTTCCCTCATGGCAGATGGGGAGGAGGACGTTTCCATAGCTGCTGCTGAAGCACAGGGACAGATTTCTATCACACAGAGATAGATCCCCTAGTGCCCGAGACACTGCCACATCCATCCAAATGGCCCTGGTGGCACAGCCTTCTGATCCGTACCCAGGACTCAGTAAACTGGTGGTGGTGGTGGTGGGGCAGTGGTGCTGTTGTGGGAGGGAAACCCCCAACCCTGGTCCTTGGATTGGCTCACTATTTGCTAATTATTTAGAAATTTTCCTCTGAGGATCTCCAAGAGATGGACATCTCTGTGAGATGATCAGCAGCTCCATTTTCAGTTTGAGGGTTAAAACTCCAAGATAGAGAGGGTTTGGATAACATTTTGGAATTACATAGCAGGCCAGGGGAGGTGGTGGGGGCTCAGTTAATTAAGTAGATTTAACAATCACACACACACATTATCCCTAACACTGGGGCATATAAGGCTATAAGCAAACAATGATAGAATTGGAGAAATAGTACTACAATAATAGTTGGGGGCTTTAATACACGATCCAAACCTGGACAGAACATCTAGAAAGATAGTCCATGAAACAGAAGACATCAATGGCATTAAAAGCCAACTAGACTTTAACAGACACATATGTACAGGATATTCTACCCAACAGCAGCGCCATACACATTTTCTCCCAGGGAAGCATGCCTTGTTGAATTTAAGAGGTCCGGATCATACATGCTGACCAGTACACAGTTCAGGTAGAAATCAGTAATAGGAAAAACCCAAACACCCGGAAAATACCCAAACATACGGAAATTAAGCAGCATCCTCTTAAGCTACCAATGGATGAAAGAAAAAAATTCACAATTTTCTTACAATCAAATTAAAATGAAAGCACAACATACCCAAACTTATAGGATGCAGTGAAGGCAGTATTCAGAGGGAAACTTAGAGCAATAAGTGCCTAAATCAACAGCCAAATGCAACAGCTCCAGGATAGAAAGAGAAGAGCAAAGAAAGCATAAATCTACCAGAAGAAATGAATAGCAAAGAAATAAAAACAAAAATAAATATAGTAAGAATAAATAAAACCAGAAGTCAGACTGTTCAAAGATCAATAAGTTGGACAAATCTGAAGTTAGACTAAGAAAAGATATAAATAACTGAATTAAAACATGAAAGAGGGGACATTATAATGAACCCAATAGGAAGAGAGAGAATGACGAGAGAAGATGATGAACAACTGTATGGTCACAAACTGGATAACTTAGATTAAGTGGACAAATTCTTAGAAGGACACAATCTACCCAAACTGACCCACAGGCGCTTCACAAGGGAAGGGATGGAGTTAGGGACGAGAAACGTCCCAGCAACAACAAAAATATTACTGGACCAGATGGCTTCGCTGGAAAACTCGATCAAACATTTAGAAAAGACTTGGCACCAATACGGTTTAAACTCTCCCAAAAGATATTAAGAAAGGAATATTCCCTAATTTAGTCTATGAAGCAAACCAACCTGATACTCAGGACAGACAAAAACACGACAGGGAAAGAAAATCACAGGCCAACATCTCTTATTAACATAGATGAAAAAATCCTCAGTAAAATATTGCTGAATATAATCCAATGACATATTAAAAAATTCAAACCCCATGATCAAGTGCAATATATTCCATGAATGCAGGAATGGCTCACCATTAGAAAAAAAATCAACCAATGTAATATACCACATCAATAGGACCCAGGAAATGAACCACATGATCAGAATTCAGAAAAAAGCTTTAGATAAAATATAATACCATTTCTTCTTGATGAAAACCCTAAAGATATTTGAAATAAAAAGGAAATTGCTTAATATGACTTAGGGTATATAAATCAATTGTCAGCATTATTCTTAATAGAGAAAGTCTGAAGTCTTTACCCCCTTGAAATGGGAAGCAAGATAAGGGTGCCTGTTTTTTCCATTTGTATTTAATATTGTTTAGGAAGTCTGTCCAGGGAAGCAGAGGCCTCTTCAACACGTGGTGCTGGTAAAAAATGGTTATCTGTCTGCAGAAAAATGAAGCAAGACCCTTTTATCACTCCGTGCACAAGAATAAACTCAAGGTGGATCACAGACCTTGAGGTAAAACCCCAAATTATTAGGCCCATGAATGAGGGAATTGGAACAAACCTGAGAACTTTGGCGCAGGGAATACACAGGCTATCAGAAACAGGGAAGGACACAAATACAGAGGAGTCACAAATTGACAAATGGGATATACTGAAGATAAAACACCTGTGTACATCGAAAGAATTCACCGAGAGATAATAAGAGAGCCCACTGACTTGGAAAACAGTTTTAGCAATGACATCAGATAAAGGCCTTATGAAAATCTACAATACTCCGCTAGCTTCCAAAAAGAAAAAAAACCCAACTAATTGCCCACTGAGGAGGTGGGAAAAGGATGTGAACAGAAGCTTCACAGGGGCAGAAATCAGAATGGTCAATAAACATACGAGAAAATGTTCCTGATCTTTAGCAATAAGAGAAATGCAAATTAAAACAATGAGATACCACCTAACACCCTCAAAGATAGCTCAATTAAAAAAATCAGAAAACAAGTGTTCGAGGGGGTGTGGGGAGACAGGAATTCTCATCCACTGCTGGTGGACCTGTAGGTATGTACTGTCACTATGGAAATCGATTTGGCGATATCTAAAACAGATGGAAATTTAGCTACCATACGATCTAGCAATTCCACTACAGGGCATATACCCAGAAGAGGCAAGAAACAAACCATGGCTAAAATCTGTGCACCAATGTTCATCGTGGCACAGTTCACAATTGCAAGGAGTTGGAAACAACCCAAATTTCCATCAACTGATGAATGGATTAAAAAACTGTGGTACATACATACAATGGAGTACTACGCATTGTTAAAAAGCAGTGATGAATATATGAAGCACATCGTCACATGGGAAGAACTGGAGGAAATTATGCTAAATAAAGTAAGCCAAGCACAAAAGGACAAGTACATGAATCTGCTGAGGTAAGCTTAAAAAAATGCAAAAGGGGCATAGGGAAAAAGCTACTGTTTATAAACATTCCTGGAGAGGGGTCCAGGTAATATTGCAGGGGCCAGAACAAATCCAGGGATATATACAGTAGCCAACTAAAGAGGAGGGGGGTAGGAAAGGAAAAAAAAAGAAAGTAATTGGTAGCGGGGGAACAGGGCATTAATCTACCCAAGAGGAGGGTACTGTTTATATCTCCACAGGGCAGGAGGGACCAGACATCAACCTGGTGCTCCAAGATGTGAATGCAACATACTGAAGTACAGAACCAGTAGAGAGGTCTGAGGGGCCTACCCCAATCCCAACTACGTGGACAGCTGCCCCTCCCCACAGAAGAATTTATTTCAGAGGACAGCACTGAAGCTGCAGCTCAGGGAGAGAGACATGTCTGGTTAGAGCACACAGGAGCTAATGAAGGGGGAGGAAGAGAAAGTGGAGCACATCCTGGCCCACCAAGCCTTGAGGATGATATTCCTGCTCAGAGTAGCCAATCCACAGAGAAGACAATATGGCTGGCCCCACTATGAGACATGACATTCCTCACTGACCCATAGCCCTACAGGGGACAACACTGGAGACACAGTGTGGAAATTGCACCCGATCTGACCCCACCACACCGAAGCAAAACACTAAGGGGGTGAAACAGAACAGCAAGGGGAGCAGAGCAAGGAAGTCTGGAGGTAGTATCAAAAATAGACTTTGGGACCAGGGCATGGCACCCCATTAGACTCGACCAGAAAACACTCTTAAAGGCCAACAAACAGCCCTTGAACTATCTACAGGCTTTTCTTTCTTTTTTCTTTTTGTCTTTTTTTTTTGGTTGTCGTTATTTTGTTGCTTGGTTTTGCTCTGTCTTGTTTTTGTGCATGTTAGTATCTCTGCATGTCTGTCTAAATAAGATAGACTGGATGAACAATCTGGAGGAGAAAACAATGGGACCGACAGTTCTGGGGGGACATAGGAGAGGGGGAGGTGGGGAGAAAGGAAGTAGAGTTAACAAACCCAGGGACAATGCAACAAGTGATTCAAAATCAGTGGTGAGGATGGTGTAGGATGCCTGGTAGGGCTTGATCAAGGCTAATGTAACCAAGAGGAATGACGGAAACCCAAATGAAGGCTGAGCATGATAGTGGGACAAGAGGAAAGTCAAAGGAAATAGAGGAAAGAGCTAGGAGGTAAACAACATTTATAGAGGTCTAAATAAAGGCATGCACATATGTAAATATATTTATATATGATGATGGGGAAATAGATCTATGTGCATATATTTATAGGTTTAATATTAAGGTAGAAGATGGACATTGGGCCTCCACTCAAGTACTCCCTCAATGCAAGAATACTTTGTTCTTTTAAACTGGCATTCCATGATGCTCACCTTCCCGACAAGATTGCTTAAGACCAAGCGGGTGCATAAACAAATGTGGTGAAGAAAGCTGATGATGCCCGGATATCAAAAGATAGCACGTGGGATTTTAAAGGCTTGAAGGTAAAAAAGCGGCCATCTGGCTCAGAAGCAACAAAGTCCACATGGAAGAAGCACACCAGCATGTGTGATCACGAGGTGTCAAAGGGATCAGGTATCAGGCATTAAAGAACAAAAAATCAAATCATTGTGAATGAGGGGGAGTGCAGAATGGGGATCCAAGACTCATCGGTAGCCAACTGGACATTGCCTTACAGAAGAGTCACCGGGAGGAGACAAGCCAGCCAGGGTGCAGTGTAGCAATGATGAAACATACAACTTTCCTCTAGTTCCTAAATGCTTCCTCCCTCCTCCCCCCACTACTATCATGATCCCAATTGGACCTTACAAATCCGACTAGACCAGAGGATGTACACTGGTACAGATAGGAAACGGTAACTCAGGGAATCCAGGCCAGATATCCCTTCAGGACCAGTGGTGAAAGTGGCGATATCAGAGGGTGGAGGGAAGGTGGGGGTAGAAAGGGGGAACTAATTATAAGGATCTACAAATAAGCTCCTCCCTGGGGGATGGACAACAGAAAAGTGAGTGTAGGGAGACATCAGACAGTGTAAGGCATAATAAAATAATAATAATTTATAAATTATCAATGGTTCATGAGGGAGAGAAGAATGGGGAGGGAGGGGGGAAATGAGGATCTGAAGTCAAGGGTTTAAGTGGAGAGCAAATGTTTTGAGAATGAGGGCAATGCATGCACAAATGTGCTTGACACAATTGATGTATGTATGGATTGTGATAAGACTTGTATGAGCCCTCAATAAAATGATTTAAAAAAAAAGAATGGGTGCACAACCATAAGAATGTATTTATTGTCACTAAACGGTACATGTAGAAACTGTTGATCAGTATTGTTTTGCTGTGAATATTTTTAGCAGCAACACAAAATTAAATTAAATTATATTTTAAAAAGAAATCCTTATGGGTCCCCTTGGTCTGATTCCATTTTGCATGGGGTCATCATGGGTCAGAGCTCCACCAGATGGCAAACAGCAGCACCCAACACCCTAGCCCAGCAGTGCCGGCAGTAGTCGGAAATGCCGGCAGGAAATGAGCCCTTTCTATTCTATCTTTGGAACGGGGCTCTGACCATGGGGTTCCCAGGTGATGCTGTGAATTAGGCATGGGCCTCTAACCAAAGGGTTGGTGGTTCAAAACCTGCTAGGAGGTAGAATTGACTTGATGGCACTGGGTTTGGTTTAGGGTAACATGGGGTGCTGGGGCAAAGGAGAAGTAAAGTGTATAGGGGATTTATTCCATTGAGTCCCAGTGAGCTCTTGTGGGTGGAGGGAGGATGGGAAGTGAGACTGCTGGTCTTGTTCAGCTGAGATACTGATTGCTGAAGAGTTCCACATTGAGCGGGGGTGATCTGGTTCAGAAGTAAAGATGGGTGTTTGTTTTTTGCCACTACTTAGACTCTATCGTTGCTGTCTTTGGAAGCCCCTGGGTAACACCCAGGGCTGTGGACTCTAGTAGCTCCCGCGTTACTGCTCGTTTCCCTTAGAAAGAACCATTTCCAGGCCTGCCACACGACCTCCTCCCTCCCCACAAGCACACCAGTCCCCTGCTTACAAGAAGCCTTAATGATAATAACAACCCCAAACATTTAAGCACTTTTTTGGGGCCAGCTGTTGCTAAGTGCAAATTTTCCTGCATTGCCTCCGTTAATCTTCACAACCTCTAAGGTAAGAACTATTATTATTCCTATTTTACAAGTGAGTTAACTGAAAGGTTGAGTCTAAGAAGGGAGTTTTGGTTACGTGGGAGAGAGCCCACAGACTTTGCTTCAGGGCAGTTTTTCTGCCGATACTTCTGAGGGTCACTGGGTAGACAGGTGGAGGAGGTGTCCTGACATCATCAAAAAGGCTTCTGTGTATTTGGATATGGCCTTTTTAAGGGACATTGTCTCCATTTAATTAACCTTGTAAAAGCGACTCCACCTGATCATGTATCCTATTGTTACGTAAGGAATCCCTTATAAAGTTAAGGGAAGAGCAGTGTAGTGTGAGTTTCTGAACATTGAGTCTGGACACAGAAAGCACTACTTCTCATGGGGTTAGCAGGTGATTCGATTTTGTGAAAAGATTTCTGTACATTTTCCCACTCAAGAGTAGGATTATTTACACTGGGGCCATATACACACATATTACAATTTGGTGGTTCTCCGAGATAGTGATATCCCCAGACAACCATCATCAGCATCGTGTGGGAAGTTGTTAGAAATATTCTCAGGACCCCATCCCAGGCCCATGGAATCCCACACTCTGTGGATGGATTGCAGCAATTGGCGTACACAAATTCTTCAAGTTATTCGGGTAGATGCCAAGTCTGAGTATGCACTGCTTAACTGTTGTGTACAGTTGTGTACTCTTTGGACATTTGGGCTGGTTAAGTGTTGCTTTAGGCCTGATCTTAATCACTGGCCTGTAGAGGAACTTCAGTTTCCATTGGTAGAAGGCAAAGCTGGCTAACTCTGTTTAACTTCTCCTACCCCCAGCTCAGGAGTTGGGTGATGCAGTGGTTAAGAGCTCAGCTTCTAACCGAAAGGTTAGTGGGTCAAATCCATCAGCTTCTCTGAGGGAGACTGCTTCTGCAAAGGTGGAAACCAATGGGGCAGCTCCTACTCTGTCCGACAGGGTCAGTGTGAGTCAGTATTGACTAGACACCAGCGTTCTTGTAGACCCACAGCTCACTCCAAAGGAATAACACATTTTGTGTATCTGTGAAGTTACACAGTCTGAGTGATACCTAATCACATGGTTTGGACATATCATTCTATACTGGTTATCAATGAAATGCCCTAGCATTTCTGCCTACAACAATAAAGATCAATAAAATATACATTATGATGTATTTTCCCCCATTTCTTTAATCATGAGACATACTGCTATTCATAGTAATTACTTATTGAGAGGTTAATGTGTGCTACTAGATATGTTAGGAGAGCAGAGGTGGCTCAGGGGTAGATTTCTCACCTTCCATGTGGGAATCCTTGGATCAATTTCTGGTCAATATGCCTCACAGGCCAACATTGCTCATCTGTTAGTGGAGACTTCGGTGTTACTATGATTCCAAACAGGCTTCAGAGGAGCTTCAGGACTAATTCAAACTAGGAAGCAAGGCCTGGCAATATTCTTCTGAAACATCAGTCAATGGATCGCAATGGTCCCTGTGGTCCTATCCATTCGATGGCAGCTAACAACGACCACACACAGTATGTATGTATGTACTTACGTGTGTGTGGAATGACATAAAATATCAGATATGAAGAAAGTCACAGGTCATAAAAAGATAGGAAAGAAAGATAACATCAAAATGGATATCAGATGGCCCACCAACATATGAATACATACTCATGATCACTAGCCATCTGGGAGATGCACATCAAAATGATGAGATACCACCTTACACCAAGATTGATAGTCAATTCAATAAAACAGAAAATAACAAAATCTGGAGAGGATGTGGAGAGGGACTGTTGATGGAACTGTAAATATATACACCCACTGTGAAAAGCCATATGGTGTCATCTCAACTGGAAATGGAAATTCCATATGATCCAGCATTCCCTCTTCTGGGTATATATACTAAAGAAGGAAGACATAATTCAAACAGATATATACACACCCATGTTCAGGGAAGCACTGGTCACAATAGCAGAGATGGAAACAAGTTAAAGCCCATCAGTAGAAGAATGGGTAAATAAACTCTGGTACACACACACAAAGCAGCCATGGCGGTGGTGTGGGTTACTATTGGGCTGCTAACGGAAAGATCAGCAGAAACAGCCAGAAAAGTTACAGTCTTGGGAAACCAATTATGAGTTGACATCCACTCGATGGAAGTGAGTTGAGTTTACATGCACATAGTGGATATATGCATTGATAAAAAACATGAAAACATGCAGTACCTGATAGCATGAATGATCCTGGGGACCACAGTCCTGAGTGCAATTACTTGTCACACAAGGACAAATATCATGTGAGACAAGTATTATAAGTGAAAAAAAAAAAGGCAAAAGAAAGAATTCACACCAAAGGAAACAGACTTTGGAAACTCCTAAAGGTGGAAAGGCAAGGGAGGAAAGAGAAAATAACTGACTAGATAGGAGATGGGTGTTCTCTTTGGTGTAATGGATTATAGTCACCCACAAGAAAGAGAGAAGTCATCAAGGAGTGGGTGAAGGGCAACCTTTTGGGAGTGTTGAGTAAGAATTTAAACTGTTGAATACAAAGCGAATGACCTAAAATGCAACCTACCTCATAACTTACAATTTAGAAAAAGGATATCATGAGAGAGACTAGCATTGATTTTGAGAAGCTACATGGACTATTAAAAAGGATGAAATATAAGAGCTGAACAAAATGTCAAAGAATAGTCAAGAAGACAAAGCAGAGCATTATAATGAAACGCAAACACCAAAGGGGAGACCTCTCAGCGTATCTGAAGCTGAAAGTGCTAAAAAGCAAACCCCAATTCTGCCTTGCGGACCTGGCTAGACCAGAGGATGCACAGCGGTGCGGTAGGGCTCTGGAAACACAGGGACTCTAGGACGGACGAACCCCTCCACACCAGCGGTGGGAGTGGCGACACCGGGAGGGAAGAGGGTGTAGAAAGGGAGAACCGATCTTGGAGATCTATGTGTAACCTCCTCTCTGGGCGATGGGCAATGGGGAGGTGGGTGAGGGGAGACACCGGGCAGTATAAGATAAAATAATTATTTATAAGCTATTAAGGGACCAGGGGGAAGGGGGGAGCGGGGAAGGAGTGGGAGGGGAAAAAAAAGGAAACCAAGCTGATTCCAGGAACCCAAGTGGAAAGCGAATTTTGAGAATGACGAGGGCAACTCGTCATTGCTCAATTGATGTATGTATGGATTGTGATAAGAGTTGTATGAGCCCCAATAAAAAGATTTGTTAAAAAAATTTTTTTAAATGAAAAAATCCCCAAATACAAAAGCCTCGAGCTGCAATAGCGACAGCTTCTATGGCCAAAATATTGAAAGCTGTAGAAAGTATCAACAGATGAAAGGAATATACAGGGTCATGGATCTCGTGTTAGTCTGGGGTGACTAGAGAAACAAATCCATAGACATTCATATGTGTATAAGAAAGTTTTATATACAAGAGTAATAGTATATTGAGAAAACATCCCAACCCAATCCAGATCAGGTCCATAAGTCTGATATTAGCCAATATGTCCTATACTAATCTATAAAGTCCTCTTCAGACTCATGAAACACAGGCAATGACACCGAATACAGGAAGATCACAGGTCATTGGGTGGGAAGTTTTGTGGATCCAGTGGCGTATAAGCATCTCAGAGCTGGTAGGGGTCTCCTTGTGGATTCTCTGGCTCCAGAGGTCTGCCTCTTTCCATGTGTCTTCTCCAAAGGGAGGTATTTCAGGGCATAAGCCAAGAGAGGGAGGGAGGGAGGGAGGGAGGGAGAGAGAAGTTTTGTGGATCCAGTGGCGTATAAGCATCTCAGAGCTGGTAGAGGTCTCCTTGTGGATTCTCTGGCTCCAGAGGTCTGCCTCTTTCCATGTGTCTTCTCCAAAGGGAGGTATTTCAGGGCATAAGCCAAGAGAGGGAGGGAGGGAGGGAGGGAGGGAGAGAGAGAGAGAGAGAGAGAGAGAGAGAGAGAGAGAGAGAGAGAGAGAGAGACTGTCTCCCACCTCCAAGAGAAAATACCGGAGTTCTCAGAATCCTCAGGAGACCATGCCCACACAGAGGCATCATTGGCTATATCCTGATTGACAGGCCAGACTCCATCCCTTCCTCATATTGACACCAGATTATGTAACTACCACAGTACCCAAAAGAACTGATAAGTAACCATTTCAGATATAGCATATGATCAAGAATTGATAGCATGGAAGGAAGAAGTCTAAGCTACACTGAAGCCATTGATGAAACACAGGGCCCCAGGAATTGGTGGCATATCAATGGATACGTTTCAAGAAGCTGATGAAGCACTGGAAGCACCTACTTGTCTATGCCAAGAAATTTGGAAGACAGCTACTAGAAGAGATCCATCTACTAGAAGAGTTTCATCCTTGTGCTCATTTCAAAGAAAGGTGACCCAACAGAATCCATAAAATTATAGAATAAAACTAATATTACATGCAAATAAAGTTTTTGCTGAAGATCATTCCAAAGCAGTTGCAGCAGTACATCGACAGGGAGTTGCCAGCAATTCAAGTCATACTCAGAAGAGAGATATCATTGCTGACATCAAATGGTCTTGGCTGAAAGCCGAGAATAGCAGGAAGGTATTTACTTGTGCTCTATTGACTATACAAATACACCCAGCGTATGGGTAAAGACTGAGGATTGTAGCGCTAAGAATGGCTTTTACCAAACACCAAATGGTGCTCCTACGAAACCTGTCCCTCAAGTAAAAGGCAGCGTCTGAACAGAACCAATGGGAAACTGTGTCTAAAATCAGGAAAGGTGTGGTGCATTAGGGTTGTATCCTTTCAACATATTTATTCAACCTGTGTCTGCTGAACAAACAATCCGAGAAGCTGAACTATATGAAGAAACATTTGGCATCAGAATTGGTGTAAGGCTAATAAACAACCTGTGATATGCAAGCAACACAATCTTGCTTAAGGAAAGCCACGAGGTCTTGAAGCACTTACTAGTTGAGTTAGTTTATTGTGCCAACCTGTACAATAAACACATGTGGGGTTAATTGAAGGGCAGAGGGACAAATGGCTCAGTGAACCTCGCCTTTCCAGTTCTCTGGTCTCTTGCTTTGTGATGGTCGGACCGGGGTGCAGCTCCTTAGCTGGTTCCCTGCTTCAGCTGGCAAGGTTCATTTCCTGCAAGACATCCCCAAGGAGAAGCCACATGGACCTACCCCGATGCAGTCCTGGATGCTGGAGCAGCCATGTGGAGACCCCTGCCAGCGCTGAGATTCTTACACATTCACTGATTCGGCTTTCCTCCTGCAGTTGGCATCATAGTGTGTGTTTTGTGAGATGGAGGAGGACTTTGTGGATTGGTGTTGGGCCTATGGGCTAATGTTGGGTTTGTGGGCTTGGGAAGCACTGGGTTGGCATGTTTTCTTGATGTGTGCTTAACCTTTATATAAAACTCTCTCTTATATATGAGTTTCTGTGGATTTATTTCTCTAAAGTACCCAGACTAACACACTAGTGAACATAAAAATATAGCCTTCAGTATGGACAACTCAATGTAAAGAAAACACAAATCCTTGCAACTGGTCCAATAGACAAAACCACGATAAATGAAGAAAACTTTGAATGTATGATTTTTCTAGGAGCTCCTGGAAGCAGAAGTCCAGAAATCAAACACCTTGCATCGGCACATCTGTTGCATGCGGTCTCTTTAAAGTGTTAAAGAGCAAATATGTAATTTTTAAGACTAAATGTGTCTAACCCAAGTCATGGTATTTTCAAGGCCACATATACAAGTGAAAAGTGGACAATGAATATGGAAGACCACAGATGAATCAATGGTTTTGAATTATGGTCTTGGTGAAGAATATTGAAAATATTATGGACTGCCAGGAGAACAAACAAATCTATCTTGGAGGAAGTATAGCTAGAATACACCTTAGGAGTGATGATGAGGAGACTCCATTGCACGTACTTTAGACATGTTTTAACAAAAGACAAGTCCCAAGAAGAGGCTATCGTGTTTAGTACAGTAGAGGGTCATCAAAAAAGGAGAAAACTGAACAAGCTGGACTGACATAGTGTGGTGCCATGGCGGGCTCCAACAGAGCCCTCAGGGTGAGGGTGGGCGGTGTTTTGTTATGCTGTACACAAGGCTACTGCCAGAGGGGGTTGGATCTAGGGCGCCAAAGAACAACAGCAACTATACATATATTCAAATAGCTCACAGCCATTGAGTTGATTCTGATTCATAGCAACCACAGAGGAGAGGGTAGAACTGCCCCAGGGGTTTCCAAGATTGTAACTCTTTATAGGAGTAGAAAATCTTGTTTTTCTCCTAAAACATGGATGCTGACCTTGCAGTTAACAGCCCAGCACAGAGCTACTAGAATACCAGGGCTCACTCTCTATATAAAATATGTAAAACGAACTGGTTTAAGCCTTTAAGCATCATGCTTTTCTCTGTAAAACTGTGTTATGTACCTAACAGATTGGGTCACTATGTAATATGTATGTAGTATATTTTACATAGAATATATGTACATATATCACACATAATATTATATATTAGATATATATGTTATGACCCTTTTTGCTCATAACAGTTTTACAGATAAAAGCATGAAGCTAATATATATATATATATATATATATATATATATATATACAGTTTATTTTAAATTATATACAATCCTATCTGTAGCTATATAACACAGTTTTACAGGTAAAGGCATGAAGCTTAACGAGTTAAACTTGTCCAAGATCTCACCACTTATAGGACATGGAGTTCAGATTTGGACCCTGCTTCTCACTCCTAGTCCCATGCTCTTACTCTTTATGCCATATTGTTTCTCATACATCATTCATTTGTTGTTCACTTGTTTGCCAAACATTTATTGGACGTCTATATATGTGTAAAGTGTTGTGTGTTAAGCTTTGGGCTACTAATTCCAAGATTGGTGGTTCAGACCCACAAGCTGCTCCCTAGGCGAGAGACGAGGCTGTCTTCTCCTGGGAAGACTGACAGTTTTGGCAACCCTAAGGAGTGTTTCTATTCTGTCCTATAGGGTTACTATGAATTGGAATTCGGTAGTGGTGGGTTGGTTTGGTATATATGCAGTGGTGGCATTCAAATAATTTAACAACCAGCTTGCTGCCCCAACTACTGTTTCAAGTATTAAAAAATGATATACCAAAAGGTAGTTTATTATTTCATATGGTTAATACTTAAATAAGAATAAAAGAGGTACACAAAACTGAATTGTTACAAGAAAGCATTTAAAAATATTAATGAAAATATTACATAACACCTGACAAAATAAGAAAACTTATTTAACATATATTTTCATATTGTTCTTGATCAGCATCCTCAATTGCATATTCTTCACTTTTCTCGGAGCATCATTGGCTGTGTGGTTTATGTGTAACCATCTTTTCATTGAGGAGGAGGATGCCATTCCTTTAGAAGTAGGCCAATTAGACAATTGTCATTGTGTTTGATATACTAAAAACATGTGACTTCTCTTCTCTGACTATATTATGCTCATCTTTGAAAAAACCTTTTCCGCTTCTGCTGAACATATAGCAATTGCTCTGACAATATTTTTAGCCTCTTGAACACTTTTAGGAATTGTACAATTTACTAATAATATCTCCTGGGAATTTGGGGTGTAATAAAAAGTTGAAACGAATGACAGCATGCCATTCTGGTTCTTTGGCACTTTTTATGTTCTATGGTTGTTTACTGAAGTAACAAATACAAGGGAATAAAAATGCAGTATTTCATCAAAAGTATAATGGGTTTTAGGAAATGAGTAAATAAATATCACCAGCATATTTTTAATTTTTTTATACCTATGGATGCAATGGCCATTACCATGGGCACTTAAAATGTGCTGCTGTGCAGATGAATGTTTTAAAAAATGTAAGGAATGTTAATCAATTTGTAATTTCTACATTAAGCAGTTGTCCAGCCAGCATCTTAGAGAGAATTCTCATCAAGTGCTATTTTAATAACCAGTTCGCCAAACTCAGCAAGCAATTATGCATTGGTTCTGTTGAACTGGTGTGATCCAGTTGAATCCCATCAACATATATATGCCCAGTCCCACACTGAGTGCTAGTGTTGGGCGAGAAAGCAATGAGCCTGAACAGGAGGTTTGGTGTAGCAACAGCAATCTTGGGACCGTGGGCTCAGTACTGATGGAAAAGTGTGAGCAACGTGCAGGGAAACATGGAGTAGGGGAGGGCACAGTTATTCCTGGAGGATCACCACCCAGGTTATCAAGATCTAGCTTCTGTCTCTTGAGAGCTTAGTCACACTTTGAGTGTGTAGGACAGTGATTCTCAACCTTCTTAATGCTGCGACCCTTTAATACAGTTCCTCGTGTTGTGATGGCCCCCCACCAACCATTTTTTAAAATTGTCATTGCTACTCATAACTGTCATTTTGTTACTGCTATGAATCGGGCGACCACTGTGAAAGGATCATTCGACCCCCAGGTTGAGATCCGCTGGTTTAGGAAGTCACCATGTATTGGCTCACCCTCTGACTGGAGAATCGCATGACCTTGGATAATTTTGCCTTTTCCATTAGTTTATTTTAAAAACTGGAAGAAGGTGATGATGGCAATATTAAAATACTCACGAAGAGCCAGGCACTTTGTTAAGCATTTATATATATATAAAATTTTAAAATTGCCTTGGCTCACAAAAATTTCCTACTTTGCACTGGGATATAATTCTGAATTATTCAAAGGAGAGTTAAGATTCTATTACTTGGAATAAAGATGCTAAGACCCTAGGAGTTCACACATAAAACATTAGAGACACACACTTTGAACTGTCTCTGTGCTCTAATTTAAGAGACCCAAGCAGAACCAAGGGGATCACCTCCCAGCCTAGGAAAAGATGTAAACAGTAGAAAATAAAATCCAAGAATCACAAGATGAGAAAAAAAGCTAAGTCAAATATGTAGATTATACCTAAATGATATAATTGCACATCAATATTAATGAAAACTCTATTCTGCTACTGAAAATTTCCAACTTCCATCCAAAATTTAACTCAGTGGTTCCTGATCAGGAAACTAGCCTACACTCCTCATTTCAAGGATTTTAAAACTTTTTTTCCAGTCCTATGCTTTACTGAGTAGCAAGGGGAAGCAACTGTCATCATGTGCTATGTAATTCATCAAGTTTTACAAACCATAGTTGAAAAAGCCTTTCCCTCCTCATGCTTAAAAAAACCCAACAACCCCCAATCAGTTCTTTTAAAAAAATTATTTATTAGTCATATATATTATTTTCAGATCTATGGGTGAGTGTGATTCTTTCCCTCCACACATTTACTGTCTTTACTTCTCATAAGATATGCAGCTTACTTTGTGATCTTGAGGTGTTGATGGGATCTGGTATCAGGCATCTAAGACCCAGAACAAAATCATAACAATGTGATTTAGGGGTGTGTGGAGTGGAGACCCAAAGCCCATCTGTAGACAATTGGACATCCCCTCACAGAAGGGTCACAAGGAAACGATGAGCCAGTCAGGGTGCAATGTAGCACCGATGAAACACATAACTTTCCTCTAGTTCTTCAATGCTTCTTTCCCCTATTATCACGACCTCAGTTCTACCTTACAAATTGGATTAGATCAGAACATGCACACTGCAACAGATAAGAGCCCAAAACATAGGGAGTCCAGGATAGATAAACTCCTCAGGGCTGACAATGAGAACAGAGATACCAGGAGAATAAGGGCAAGGTGGGGAATCAATTACAAGGATCAACATATAACCCCCTCTCAGGGGCATGAACAACAGAAAAGTAGGCGAAGGGCGACAGAGGATGATGAAAGATATGAAAATAACAATCTATAACTTATCAAGGATTTATGAAGGAGGGAGGGAAGAAGGGGGAGGTAGAGGCAGAAATGAAGAGCTGATATCAAGAGCTCAAGTAGAAAGAAATGCTTTGAAAATGATGATGACAGCAGATGTACAAAAGTGCTTACACAATGGATGAGTGTATGGATTGTGAAAGGAAATGCAAGAGACCCAAATAAAAGTATTTAATAATAATAATAAAAAGATATTCGGCTTACTAGAACAAAATATTCTTGCATTGAGGGAGTACTTCAGTAGAAGCCCAATGTCCATCTGCTACCTTAATACTAAACCTAGGGGCTTCCGGGAAGATGGCGATGGAGTAACACATACCAGAGGGACTCCGCAGAATTCAGCCCAGGAGAGTTGCTTAGAGAGAAATTCAACACTGCTGGACTGCAGGAGGAGCATCATAAAGATAAGTAGGCACAGACCCATGGAGTTTTGAGGGGCTGGGGGCTTTTGGCTTACCTCAGTGGAGGCCGGTTGGGCCTTGAAGCCCTTAGGGCGGCTTGTTCTCAACACAGCCACAGTTTGCCACTACCTGCCCCCACGGGGAAGAGACTGGACCCTTGCAGCTCCACAGGCAGGGATGGGGGTTCAGCTACATTGTTGTCCTTGTTTCAATCTCTTCTCTTTGTACCCCCCTGGGTCTTGGAGGGTTTCACAGGGACTTATTCTCAACACAGCCACAGCTTGCCGCTGTGTTTGTTTCCATCTCTACACTATATCCCCCCCTCCTCCCCCTGCCCCCCACAGGCTTGCTTTTAATTTTTTTCCTCCTCTTTGTCTCTTTCTTGGTGTCTCACACACTACTGCTAACCTCCAGACCATTCCCCTTAGCCTAGGGCATTTACACCTGTGCCACACCCAGCTAGGTGAGCTACACCTTGTGTAGCTAGTCCAAGGCTACATAAAGCCCGGCTGACCTCCACCAGGGGATACTCTGCTCAACTTCTTACAAGGGAATTCCTATCAGTGTGCCTGGGGTCCTAAGGTAGCTTGGCTAACACTCCTCAACATTCCAAGTTGCTGCAGGGACCTTTGCCCAACCTCCACAACACCAAAGCAAGCAACCCACCAGGCTTCTGGGTCCTCCTCTGAGAGGGAAGCCACAGGAGGATAAAGTGGTAGGTTAATCCCGTAGTAAAATTAGCTGTAGGCAGTTCGAAGAAGTATTCCTACAAGTCTCCCAGAGAGAGCCAGTGGTTTTCAACTCCCTGGAAAATGGCACCTGGAACTCTAAAACAATGCAATGTAAATAGGCATCAGCCCCAGTGACCTCAACAAAAAAATGGGAGAAACAAAAGGCAATGGCAGAAGATGTCCTGAACACAACGACATGCATAGAAGAAACAGACATTGAGCTGTCACAGAAAGAAATTTTCAGAATGCTACTTGGAGTCATACAGGATATGAGGGAAACAATATCGAAAAAGGATGAAATGATAGAGGAGATAAAAGCCATAAATCAAAGGGAAATACAGGAGTTTAGGGAGAAGATAACAAAAATCAGTAGTAGAAACACGGACCTCGAGAATCAACTGAAGGAAGCAGAGAACCACATCAATGACTGGAGGACAGCCAAGCAGACTTTAACAAAAGCAAACAAAAATCTAATAAGATCATCAGAGAAGCTGAAGAAAACTTAAGAGCTATGTCTGATGCTATGAAGCGGAACAACATTAGAATTATTGGCTTACCGGAGGAAGACACAACAAAGAAGTCATCTGCTACAATAGTGAGAGAGTTCTTGGAGCAAAACTTCCCCAGCTTAATGAATGAAAACCAGGCAACCATTCAGGAGGCTGAAAGAATAACAGCTAGACTAGATCCCAAAAAGAAGTCACCAAAGCACATAATAGTTAAATTATCCAACTTTGAGGAAAAGGAGAAAATCATGAGAGCAGCTAGGGAAAAACAAGCAATCACATATAAAAGTTCCCAAATAAGAATATGCTCAGATCTATTGGTAGAAACTATGAAGAAGAGGAGAGAGTGGAGTAACATATTCCAAAATTTGAAGGAAAACAACACAAACCCAAGAATACTCTACCCAGCCAAATTATCAATCAAGATAGATGGAGAAGTCAGAGTTACCAGACAAGGAAAATCTCAAAGAATATGTTAGAAAAAACCAAGCCCTACAAAAGATCCTTGCTGACCCAGTATGGGCCGAAGTACAATACTCACCAAGCATAAATAAGAGACCACCACATAGAACAACCTCACCCAGAGGGCAACAAAGAGAAAACAGACCTCAAGATAGCATTGGCTTAAGATTGGAAAGAATTCAAAATCTGCTGAGGTAAGCTTTAAAAAAAATGCAAAAGGGGCATAGGGAAAAACCTATGGTATACAAACATTCCTGGGGTAAAGACCAGGTAATGTCGCAGGGACCAGACCAAATACAGGGATACACATGGTAGACAACTAAAAATGAGGTGGGGAAAGGAAAATAATAATAATAATAATAATAATAAAGAAATGGGTCGCGGGGGCACAGGGCACTAACCCACCCAAGGGGAGGGTATTTTTTATATCTCTACAGGGAAAGAGGGACCAGACTTCAACCCAGTGTTCCAAGATGTGAATGCAATATGCTGGTGTGGAGTAGGGAACCAGTGGAGAGGTCTGGTGGGTCGGCCCCAACCCCAACTACTAAGTGGACACCTGCCCCTCCCTTCAGAAGAATTTATTTCTAAGGACGGCACTGAATCTGCAGCTCTGGGAGAGGGACATATCTGATCAGAGCACACGGGTGCAGCTGAAGGGGGAGGAGGAGAGAGTGAAGCACATCCTGGCCCAGCAGGCCGTGAGGTTGATGTTCCCAATTAGAGCAGCCAGTCGACAGAGAGGACCACATGGCTGGCCCCACTATGAGGCATGGACACCCCTCACTGACCCACAGCCCTAGAGGGGACAACAGTTGGGAAACAGTGTGGGAATTGCACCTACAGGATCTCGCCACACCGAGGCAAAACATTAAGGGGGTGCAACAGAGCAGCAAGGGAATGGAGCGGCAAGTTCCCCAGGGAATGTTGAAGGTGGACTTTGAGGCCAGGGCGTGTTGCCCCAACAGACTGGACTGGAAAACACTCCTAAAGGCCAACCAATAATCCTTGAACTAACTACAAACTTCTCTTTCTTGTGTTTTGTTCTTTGTCATTGGTTTATTGTTTTGTTGTATATTGTTGCTTGGTTTTGCTCTGTCTTGTTTTTGTGCATGTTTTTATTTCCGCAGGTCTGTCTAAATAAGATAGGCTGGATGAACAATGGGAGAAGAAAACAACAGGACCGAGAGTTCTGCGGGGACATGGGAGAGGGGGCAGTGGGGGGAAAGGTAGTTGTGTTAATAAACCCAGGGACAAGGGAACAACAAGTAATCCAAATCTGTGATCAGGAGGGTGTGGGAGGCCTGGTTAGGCATGATCAAGGGTAATGTAACCAAGAGGAATTGCTGAAACCCTGGTGGGGACTGAGCATGATAGTGAGACAGGAGGAAAGTCAAAGGAAATAGAGGAAAGAGCTGGGAGGCAGAGGGCATTTATAGAGGTCTAGATAAAGACATGTACATATGGAAATATATTTATACATGAGGATTGGGAAATAGATCTATGTGCCTATATTTATAGGTTTAGTATTAAGGTAGCAGAAGGACATTGGGCCTCCACTCAAGTACGCCCTCAATGCAAGAATACTTTATTCCATTAAATTGGCATTCTATCATGCTCCCCTTACTGACACAACCACTGATGACAAAGTGGGTGAACAATCAAATGTGGTGAAGAAAGCTGATGGTGCCTAGCTATCAAAAGATACAGTATCTGGGGTCTTAAAGGCTTGAAGGTAAACCAGAGGCCATCTGGCTTAGAAGCAACAAAGCCCACCAGCCTGTGCAATCACAAGTTATTGAAAGGATCAGGTATCATTAGAACAAAAATCTTACCATAGTGACTGAGGGGAGAGGTGCAGAGTGGAGACCCAAAGCCCATTTGTAGGCCACTGCACATCTCCTTACAGAAGGTTATTGGGAGGAGAGGAGCCAGTCAGTGTTTGATATAACAATGATGAAACATAAAAATTTCCTCTAGTTCCTAAATGCTCTCCCCCCTCCCCCATCATGATCCGAATCCTACCTTGCAAGTCTGGCTAGACCAGAGGATGCCCACTGGTACAGATGGGAACATGGAAACAGAGGGAATCCGGGGAGGATGATCCCCTCAGGACCAGTGGTGTGAGTGGCGACACTGGGAGGGCATAAGGAGGGTGGGCTGGAAAGGGGGGACTGATTTTAAGGATCTACATGTGTCCTCCTCCCCGGGGGACAGACATCAGGAAAGTGGGTGAAGGGAGACATCTGACAGTAAGACATGAAAAAATAATAATAATTTATAAATTACCAAGGCTTCGTGACAGAGGAAGGGTGTGGGAGGGAGGGTAAAATGAGCTGATACTAAGGGCTCAAGCACGAAGAAAATGTTTTGAGAATGTGATGGCAACAATTGTACAAATGTGCCTGACACAATGGATGTATGTATGGATTGTGATAAAAGTTGTATGAGCCCCCCAAAAATTATTTTAAAAAGATGCCGCTTACAACTAAACTGGAGCTGAGTGGCCTGAATATCAAGAACAATTCCATACTTTATTCTGTGATATCAACACAAAGTAAAATATTCAGAGTTTAATTCCCCTGCAATTATTTATAAGGTAGTTGCACTTGACCCAGGAGAGGGCTGATACACAGAGAGGGTAAGCGGGCAAGGGCCATGGCGAAGCAGGAAGTACCACACTTGGAGCTAAACACCAGGCTCTGTTACTAGAACTGCCTGGCGGGTTCCATCACATCCAATCTTTGTGTGAGGACAGAACTGCAGAGGCAGGTTCACCAGTCTCTTTTTAGGGAGATCGACGAGTTTTCTTAAAAGGACACATTGTTTATAGTTTCTCCACAGCTTCACAAGAGACCTTAATAAATGGGCCACAAAGGGTTGGCAGTCATTATGACATTCCACAACCTTTAAAAGAGCAACGAAAGGCAACCAAGTCATCATATAATTCAAAACAGCCAACAGTAAACCCAACATATCTTTGTAGCTAATTTAACTATCTCATCCAAACCCAGCAGCTAACAAGAGCATCAGGACGTTAAGGCGATGGCTCTCGAGGAGTTAATATGCACAGAGGCACAGTATCTTGATGAAAAGAAGCACATGCATCACCATTTACCTTCTCTGCCAGGGGCTCTGATGCCCTGCTTAGTGATTGGCCAGCTGGCTTCCTGTTTGATAAACAGTGAGCCTTTTGCCCATCTCACAGGCCTTTGTAATTAGGGTCTGGCATCTTCAAGAAGACATTCCACAAGAGCCATGACAGAAGGAGGGAGGGGTTACAGAAGACGGGGAGCAGGATTTGCTAGGGAGGACTGGGAGGAGATTGGGCAAGTTGCTGCTCCTCACAGAGCTAGACTTAGCAGGGTAGACAGGGATGAGGATTTTTATTTAAAGGAGCTCAAGGTTAGCATGGACATGTAAGTCTCCTAGAATCCTTTTCCCATCTCATGCCAACCCAAATCACATTTCCTTTGCTTCTTGCAATTCATCTACTCTTTAATTCGACCTGATAACACACCAACTCTGAGATCCTCTCTGATTTAGGTTGAGCCACTTTAACAAGAGTTCCGTAATGACCTAAATTGAAGTTGGCCCACTCTACATCCCCAGACAACCTTAAAATTAGCACACCGATTGGAACATGATCGGTTTTTGGATGGCCTTGGGTTAGCTGAGAGTGGATTTGCTGGTGCTTATCAAGAATTGCTAAAATATGAGGAGTTTTGCCACTTGAAGATCTAAAATTATTTTTCAGAAGCAACTCTAGGAGATTACCACCAAATCCTTTGGATAAGAAAATGGAAGACCATGGTATAAGAACTCAGATAATTTTCAAGGTATCACAAAAGTAATTCTTTTTTTTTTTTTTTGGTCAGCAAGCTAACTTTATTCACAGGCAATGGGGACTCCATGCAAGTTTTTAAAATCACCTTTTTTTTTTAAAATTTAAAGCTTTTTGTGGATTATAAAAAAATTGAAAAGCAAGGAGCAAAAAGCAAAGAACACAAAAGGCATTCAGAATCATTTTGATGATTTCATATATATATATATATATTCATATATTCATATTCTTTACAGAACTCTTTTATTCTGCTCCTTCTACCCAGTGAAATGCTAGTGCAATGTTTGTGGAAGGGAATGTCATGCCACAACAGGCGTTTCAAAAAGAATGGGACATTCTATAAGTTCAGTACTCAATAATTAATTTTAAACATGTAGTCAGGGAATCCTGGTAGTTCAAACAGTGCACTGTTTGACTGATAATCCAAAGGTTGGTGGTTTGGACTCACACTATGGCCCCATGGAGAAAGAACGAGTCATCTACCTTCTCAACGATTAAAGCCAAGAAGACTCTCTGGGGCAGTTCCACTCTGGTACATGGACTTTTGCTTTGAGTTAAAATTGCTTGATGTCATCCGACAACAACAAACATACGGTCAAAACCAATTCAAATAGGATTTTTTTGGGGGGGGCATTAGTGCAAATTGAGCATTTGTAATATTATGGAAATGACTTTCTACAAATCTTACAAATGCTCAATGTGTACTAATGGCACCCACAAATTCCATGCTTTTGTTCCCCTGGGTCTTTGTAGTACATTACCGCACAGCGGAAGCAGTGGTCACGATGCAGCCCTTCAGCTCCTCAAGGTTGTGAACAAAAGGTGATGCCCATACGAGGCTATGGATGTATCCCCACAAGAAAACATTTCAGGACATCCACTCTAGTACCCCATTTGAAAGTTCTAATTTCCTTTTCAATCACCCTGCACATTTTGACTTCAAAAAACCAGTTGAAAGGGTCTCTCAGGACAAAGTGATTGAATGATGAGAGGACAGCAGGAGGGATTCTCGTCTGGTTAAACAGAAGGCACTTCTATGGTAAGACGTGTCCATGCGGCAGCCTAAAAAGGGACTAGGTGAACTGGGTGAACATGTGGAAGGCTTGCTATGATATCTGCTGATAGTGAAGGCTGGGAGGAGGAGCTGCATGAGAGATGCGGGACTCAGCATTACAAATGATTAGCACTGCCTGAACTCACAAGATGCAATTTAAGCAAAATGGATGTAAAATTCTGAATGGAGGCAACTGTACACGCTGAAGATGAGGGAGGCCTGACTGTAGTTTAGGTAATCTGGGGGTTTTCACTGACTGCAAAGGTTTATCTAAGCCGATAGTCTAATATACACAGAACACCCGTATCCTTGCCTCTGGACACATTTCCCAACAATCAGATTCTGTAGTCACTGCCTGAACTCAGGCATGTGTGTGTTCAGATCACAGAGATCTGGGTCCTAGCGCACTCATGATGGACCAATTCAAAACTCCAGTGTAATGCCCGGTTCCGACACCGATGAACCAGATGGCATCTGTGGTGAGAGGGACAGGTTTCTCAGAGGACCGGGCATGGTGGGCAGAGTCTGAAGAGGAGAAGACTCGAGGCCACACACAGTGACACATTTGCAGGAGTGGAGCAGAGTGAGTAAGAGCTCTCCGGTGGTGCAATGGCTGCTAACCGAAAGGTGACCACTTCAAACCTACCCAGTGGCTGTGTGGGAGCAAGACCTGATGATGCGCTCTCGTCCAGGTGACAGTGCGCCGGTGCTCCTCCATCACACGGGCTCACAATGAGTAGCAAATTAACGGAATGACACTAACAGCCAGAGCAGTAGAATTATTAAGAGCTCCGCGTTCAGACTGTCATGCATCCAGTGAAGGTGGGGACCTGCAAGCTGCCTTTCACCTCCACCTCCACCTCCGCCTCCGCCTCCACCTCTGACTCTCTCTGAAGCCTTCCTCAAGAGCCCCTGCAAACATAGGGGTGTCCCCCCGTCACTTCTATGCTGTATATATTTGGGCCTGACACATCGTCGCCATCTAATAAATACTTCCTCTCTCCTTTATAAACACAATAAACAAAGAATCAAGGACTCAGTAGCAAATTACAAAGGAGGTGCATGCACACACTAGTTAAGCACCTGGCAGCAACCACAAGGCAAACAGTAGCAGCTCACCATGGTGCTTGCCCACAGCTGGCGGTGGTGGTCAGGAAAATGATGTGGTCATTAAAATTATAGTTGCCTCCTGGTAACTGAACAAAGAGGCAGCTTGAGGGAGAATGAGCTGCCCCCCCCTTTTTTTAAAGAGGAAATTTGCATGTGGATATTGTTTGTTTTAATGGGTCCAAGTCAGCTCAGGGTAGAGATTAGTGTTAGCTCCCAATACATACCTTTCGCCCTTCTACCCTTGGCTCTTCTCCTCTTGTCCGGACACTCTCACTAAAGTACCCGCCCCCCACCCTTGACGTCATGGCATCTCGCTGTTTTGTCCCCAGTGAAAACTTAATTAAAGAACACAGTTGTTTCCACTTCACAGCTATCAGCAGAATCTAGTCGTGTTTGTCTTCTCTTCATGTCAGATAATTTTGGGAAATGTTAGCTCTTCCCTCCGCAGAAGGTCACTAGCTAAAAGGAGATGGTTTACTTGATAAGCATTCTTTAAGGAATGCGGCCTATTCCCAAGATCCTATCCTTGTAAGGCTCTGGGCTTTGGAAGGAAATCAAAGTTCTTGTTACAAGCTCCACGTCTCAATGTAGCCATTCAGAAAATAGCCATGAAATTGCCCCCCCCCCGCCCCCAAAAGCTATCTGTTCTTTAAAGTGTTGTCAAGTGGGAAATTATTTCAAAGGTCTTACCCATTTAGCCCAAACGATAGAATACGTACAACGGTAGAATGGGTTATGGTTTAAGCAGGAACGCGATTGCTTTACTATTTCTAAAATGCAAATACCTTCCAGGAGTCGATGAGTATTAGCCTACAAAGTGAAGGCAACTATTTATGTGGTTCCTGGGGAACCTTGTGAATATTTTCTGTCTTGGCGTGTTCGATCTGTTTCTTGCCTCAGTAAAGGCACTGATCCTGAGGAAAACTAACAACGCAGGCTCCCAAAGCGAATTTCGAAAGGTTGAGAAGGCAGGGCAAGGAACACTGAGATGCTCTGATATGGAGGTAGGCAGCTAGTCCAGAAGAGGAATTCTTTGAAGCAAGTTTATTTCATTAGAGGCTACTTCTGGAGATCTTTTATAAAGGAAATGTTCCCATGCCGATTTAGCTCTGCTTGTGTAATGTACTTGTTAGAACTCTACCTTCAGTTAAAAATCATTAGTGAGGTATAGCGCTGGTGGAGCCGTTGGAGAAGTGTTGGGGCTAACCACAAGGTCAGGGGTTCAAACTCACTAGCGGCTCGAAAAGGGCAAAGATGAGGCTGCTTGCTCATGTAAAAGATTTACGGTTTCCCAAAACCTGTACAGGGTTTCAATATTGGAATCAAATCAATGGCCGTGGGTTAACCTGCTAAGATTACAGGGGTAAGTCAGGCTGGCCCAGCTAACTTCTGTAGCCTTTGCTGCCCTTTCCCTCCAGTGCACTGGCTATCCCTGTTCTTCTTCTTTCTTTCTAGTTTGTTTGTAACAGTTTCCAATATCATACTTGTCAATAGTTCAATCATATTCAATTCTGAGCAACCACAACCACAACCAATTCTAAGGCCGTTCTTTGTCCTTCACTTGTGTTGTAGCTTCCTGTTTCCCACCAGCTTCCCCTGTCAGGTCCTTTTGAATTCCTTACGTTCTCCCGGGCCCCTAAGTCTCTTTCTGCAGACATTCATCCATACAGTCTTTCATTTGACCCAGCTAACCCTCATCCTAAGGAGTCCTGAGGTGTGGTGGGCTAGTCAGTGAGCTACTAACTACAAGGTCAGCAGTTTGAAGCCACCAGCTGCTCTGTCAGAGAAAGGAGAAGCTTCCTGGTCAATGGTTCAGTTTAACGCTCATCCTCCTGGCTCCACTTGCTTTCTAAAGGAAAACCTTTCCTATGCCCTTGCCCCCTTGGTTACACAGTGTAATATCAAATTCTTGGTTATACATTTAATAATAATTCTTTGTTAGACATTTTAATAGCTTGATAAACCAAAGACCAAAATCGCTGTCACTGAATTGATTCTGACTCATAGTGACTCTGTAGGGCAGAGTAGAACTGCCCTTTGAGTTTCTGACGCTGAGAAGCAGAAGCTGAGGAGCAGAAACTTTCATCTTTCTATTGTGGAGTGGCCGGTGGATTTGAACTGCTGACCTGTTGCTTAGCAGACCAAGGTGTAATGCACTACACTGCCAGCAGCTTCCTTAATAGCTTGACAATGTCTTTTATGGCACTTATCACAACTGCCATGATTCACCTCCTGTACAACGATTTGTTTATGGTCTGCCTCCTTTAAAAGCCAGTTGCCAGGGAGTTGTCTCTGACTCATGGGGAGCCCATACACAGGGAGTAAACCCTGTCATGCTCATGGATGGCCGGGGTCCGAGCGCTGTGCTCGACAGGATTTCCTTTGACTGAGAGTCAGAAGCAGCTCTCCAGACCTTCCTCCAGCAGCTCATCAGCTTCCAATAAGTGGCTGCACGTGAGGTGCCTTGGCAGGGACTGGGACCTCGGTTTTCTGCAGGACAGGTGAGAATTCTGCCATGGAAGCACCACTGCCTCCATCTGTCTCGTCTACGAAACTGTAACGCCCTTAAGGAAGGGGCAGTGCTGATGATTTGTAAAATGCTGCCTAGGCCCTGGCCGATGGGCCATGAATAATGTTGGAAAGAAGGCATAGAAGAAACCCATTGAGAATCTAAAGTTACTTGCACCTCATTTCCATCCACTTGGGTGGTGCCTGACTGGAAAATTTTGGCCTGAAGTTTATTTAAGAAAGAGTCTGAACTCCTGCTTACTTTTCCCCTGCCTATCACCCTCCAAACCCCTGCCTTCTCCCCTCCACCCAACACACACACACACACACACACACACACACACTCTCACACACACATTCACACATACCCTCACACACACTCACACACACACACACACTCACACTCCAGGGAGTCTGTGCAAACTGACAATGAGAGATACCACTTTCACCATAGCATCTTGTCACACATCTTGGAATTTGACAGGTAATATGTGCTTGCAGTTTTCCCTTTCTCCTCCAGTGGTTCCTAGAAAGGAGAGTTGTTCTTAATGAAACTAATGCCCTCGCCCTTCCATCACCGGACAATTGGCAAGACTAATGATCAGCTAAGAGACAATCAGAAAAATCTATGGTCATAAATTAAATGCCATTATGGTCAAATTCTACTGAGGTTACTCTCTTCAAAATGCAGACAGCTCAGCCCACGTGTTCTGCTTCAACCCCAAGGTGCATTTTTCATCCAGCTCCGTGTACACCTTGGGGAAAGATGCAGTGCTCAATCACGAAATGAAGACATTTCCGCATCCTTCTGATAAACTGAAGCATGTCTGGAACCACCCTCAGACTTTCCAGAGAACTTACAAAACAAATAAGTTACTAAAAACTAAAGAAGAAAAACATTTGCGTTTCTAAAAGGCAATCTTCTATAGACATTACACTAGCAGAGAATCAACTATGTGGGACTTAATGCCGTCTGTAGTAAAAATGACCACAGGGACAGGTCTACAATGGCTTATTAAGTAAGAAAGATTGAACATATGAAAAATGGTTCTCCCTTAGAAGATTTCTAACCCACATATGTCATTTATATCATGGTGAGATTCAACACAAAAGATCTATTGTGTTTGGCAAAATGAGCTGCAAACATCTTTAATTAGGAGGCAACTAGAAGCACAGTTTAATTCTGTTGCCAGTCGTGAGCTCCGGACAGCAATTTCTACTAGCATTTTACTTCTAGAACGCACGAAAAGCAGTCAATATTGAAACACGAGACATACTTACTAAGGACATACAATACTTTAATCTTAACATTCTCATCTATGTGTCAACACTGTAAAAAAAATGGCTCTGAACATCCCCAACTTGGAACGGGAATGAAAAAAACAAATCACTTTTGTAATGAAAGCTTACTCCTTTGGATATTTGAAAAAGATGTCGGCATTTGAATCAATCTATATCTGTTTCTAGTTTGAGAAGCGACAGCTTCTTTCTGGGGTTGAAGGGATAATTCTTCAGGCTGACATTCCACCTATGGCAAGATGTAAATGAATGCCTCCAATACATAAATTTTATGGTTAGTTAATATCCAAAGCAGTCTTTTCTCTATTGTAGCCACTTATTGACCATGCAGTAGAAACAGCTAGCTGTACAAAATAAATCTGAAGGAAGATAATATGCAGTAGCATTTCAAACTGGGAATATCCAATTATCTCAGAGCTGTGCCTTAGAATTTTGCATTTCTATGGATTACAGATTAAAGCTGTGAAAAGGGGGTTGTAGGTGTGAACAAGGCAGAGAGGAATCTAGTTACATTATCTGGGTATCCTGACCATTTAGCTTATTTATATTTTGTCACCATTTTAAAGAGGGAGGCGGGGAGGGAGGGGAAAATGAGGAGCTGATACCAAGGGCTCAAGGAGAAGGAAAATGTTTTGAGAATGATGATGGCAACCAATGTACAAATGTGCTTGACACAGTGGATGCATGTATGGATTGTGATGAATTGTATGAGCCCCCATAAAAATGGTAAAAAAGAGAAATGGAATGCATAAAGATATATATATATATATATGGTAACATGTACAACTAAAGAACACATGGCGCACAGAAGAGAGCTCTGACTGGTTCTACTCTCCTGCTCCCTGCTCTGTGCTCTGAGATAAGTCATTTCAGTTAAAGTTACCTTTGGGTCTTAACTTCCCATTCTGTTTCCTTCTTTGAAGACGACAGTTATTGTGATAAAGAACAGGTAAAATCAGTCTACAAAAATGGCTTTTACTATGGGGGCGGGGGGGAAATGAAGTGATACCAAGGGCTCAAGTAGAAAGCAAATGTTTTGAAAATGATGATGGCAAGATATGTACAAATGTGCTTGACACAAAGGATGGATTGTGGTAAGAGCTGTAAGAGCCCCTAATAAAGTGATATATATTTTTAAAAAGAGCACACTGTAACATGGACATTTCTTTGATAATTTGGAAAAGATATCTATAAGAGATCACAAATCTGAAGAGTTACAGTTAAGAAGCCACCCTTCCCTCAGGACGTCGGACCTCAGTTATCTGTGTTTACTGCTCAAGCACTCCGACCTCATGTGATGGTTAGGTTGATTTTGCCAACTAGGACGATAGGAACATGTGGGCCGAATTTAATCAGGTGGCAGCTAGATTGACGGGCAACAAGAGAAATGTTTTCCAAGGCCCACCCCTTCTCTCTTCCTTCCTGGAGATTGCACCAGCATGTTGCTGTCTGAGCGTGTGATGCACTATTTGTGGATCTTGTCGCTAGAGCTTGAGGCACCTTTGAGACCTGCTTTGCCACACTGCTGGCATAGACACTGCTTGTGCTTGAGGCTGGTGGATCCTTGAGTTCGAGATCCCATGGGGGCCTGCTTGGCTAAGCTCCCATGTGACTGACTTGCTGACTCACCTTCCTGTCTGCTGCCTTTGGGCAGACTCTGCCTGTCTTGCCTGCCTTGGACCAGCAACCCACATGACTTGAAGGGCTTTCTGTATATTAACTGCTCAATGAAAGTGATTGAACATATGAAAACTGGTTCTCTCCAGCAGTCACACTGCTGGTGGATACATCGCTTGAGCTGGGGGCTGTCAAACCCTGTCATCTGGCTGACTAGTGGTGACCTGCCCTGCTGTTTATTGCCTGTGGTCAGACTGCCTGCATTACTCTGCAGAAGACTCAGCTGTCTGCTTCCTTGACTTGCACCCAGCAGCCCTCGTGAGTTGAAGGACTGACTGCCAGTGTATGAACTGTCTCATGAAAGTGAATTGAACTGAGCCCACTGTACAGGTATATGGACTAGTTAGCTGTTACAGTCCTTCTCACTGTATGTATGTATATGTATATTCCTAAGTGTCCTGGTTTTGTTGCTCTAGAGAACTCTGCCTAACACACCTCTGCAGATACAGCTTTAGAACTGAGTATCAGAAAAAAAAGACAAACTAGGCACTCTATTTTCAAGGTCAAGTTAAACTTCTCACTAATTTACCTTATAATAATTTTAAAAATACATGCTGAGGGTAAAAAGGTGCTATGAAGACAAAGTACTTTCTCTTTGTTTCTGTTTGCTGTTTCCTGCTCTGTCTCAAATTCTCTTGCTTGCACACACACACTCTCTCTCTCTCTCTCTCTCTCTCTCTCTCTCTCTCTCTCTCTCTCTCTCTCTCTCTCTCTCTCTTCCCAATTCTCACTCCTCAGAGATAATCATTATGAACATTTTCTTGTAAAATCAAATACTTAGAAAATGGAAAACATTGCAAGACAATTTATAGATTTTTGAAAAATATCGCATTAAAGAAAAGCTAGACATATCTTATGCCAGTCAGTTAGAGTTGGTGAAACCTCAAGTTCCTTTGGCAGAACAGGCTGATCAATTGTTAGGTGAGGGAATTGAAGCAATAACCCTGTAAACAAACTGTCACAGTACACGGCCAGAGACAGCCAGCCCACAGCAAAGACGGAATAAAGCCTTCAAGGAACACCGCCTCCTCATCACCGTTTATAACAACTTGATGACGTTCTTCAACATGTTTAAATGATTGTCATACCTTCCCCTTCACAAAGGATTGGTTTATTATGGTCTAAATTTAACGAACACTGGTTTCCCAGTTTTGAATCAGGCTTAGATTACTGAACACATAAAGTCAATAACTTTGTTCTAAGCAAGGAGAGAAACAATTCCCCACCCCACCCCCCTGCCCCAAACTATGGTGTCCATTTAAATTCAAAGGGAATAGTTCTGGAGAAAAATTCCTTATGCAATTACGTTGTTAGTTGCCTTCTGACTCCTGAAGAGCCTATGTGGGCCTGGTAGAACTGCTTCACCAGGGGCCTCTGGGTGAGTTTAAACCTCCAGCCTTTTGGCTAGTAGTCAGGTACTAACCATTGGTGCCTTTCAGGAACTGCACAGACGATTTCCCCCCTCAGCACCACTGTCTCAGTCCCTTTACCCATCATTGGGTATCAGCACCACTACACTAAAGACTTCTTCTATGGCACCTTAAAGTCCACAAATGACTTCCTATATTGTTTACTTTAAATTTTAACACAGACTTATCAGGCAGAAGGAATAGTTTTCACTTTCCATCCACCAATTCAAAAACTGAAGCTCTAAGCAGGAAAGTGAATGGCCCCAGCTCATCCAACTGGCAAGGGACAGTCTTTTCCCCTCATCCAGATATGGTGATAATGTCTACGCATCCATCTCCAGTTCAGATCTGGTTGAACTCCAGAACCCAAAGCCAACCCGCAACTCAACATGTGCACCTTGACATTCCAAATGTTCAACTCACGCGGTCTGTGCTGAGCTCATACTGTTCTGTGCAAACCTCGTTATTTTTCAATGGTGTTCTTCCTTAGTGAATGGCATCGTCATCCTTTCAGCTATAAAAACAGAAAACCTAGGCATCCTCTTTTGCTCTTAGGTGCTGCTGAGCTGACTCCATCTCCTAGGGAGGCATGACAGAGCCAAAGACGGCCCGGTCCTGCATCATCCTTACACCTATTTTGAGCCTCCGTGGTCATCTTCTTTTTTCACTGTCCCTGTACCAATCTTGACACCCTTCTCCAGGGACGGGCTCCTCCTGCTCACACATCTAAAAGACATGAGGCGGGAAACAACCATCCTCACTTCTAAGGAGCAGTCTAGCTTTACTTCCTTCGAGACAGAATTTTTTGTTCTTCTGGCTGTTCCTGGTATTTTCAAAATCCTTTGACAACACCATAACCCAAGTGCATCAGTTCTTCCCCAGCCTTCCCTGTTCAGTGTCCAGCTTTCATACGCATATGAGGCCAGAGAAAATGCAATGATTTGGATCTGGGACACCTTGGTCTTCAAGGTGACACCTTTGCTTCTCCTATCTTACAGAGGTGCTTTGTAGTGGATGTTCCTAATGCAATCTGCTCTTTGGTTCCTGGACTGGTGCTCCATGGGTGTTGATAGAGAACCCACGCAAGAGGTTGACAATGCCAACCTTTTCTCCATTTATCATGATATTGTTTATTGGTCCATCTTTACACCCTCCTTTTGCTCAACATGCATACATATTCCCATCACCACATTCAATATATTGTGCTTCCTGAATATTTCTTTATCTGTTCACTTTTAATATCTGCCATGAGTACTGGAGTCCAGGGCCCTGGCATTTTGCACTGAAATAATTTTTGAGTGAACACTATGCTTTTTCTTCAGTCCAACTGATACAAAGGTGGTGACATTTGACCTAAAGAATGAATTAGAACCCATACTGATAGCAGTTCCGTAGGTGACAGATGGGAAGAAGCAATCCAGCCATAAGGACCATCTTGTACAGAAACTCTGAAAAGGGAGGGAGCTGGGTGCCTTGTATAAAAGGAAAGAGAGATAGCCCATGTTGTTAAAGCCAAAGGGTGCATACAGGGAGGTGCCTAGCGGGACACACGGGGGTCATATTGTGGTGGCTCTTGCAGAGCATGCCAAGGGTTCTATTTTTATCTAAAGATCCGCGAGGAAGCCAAGAAGAGTTTTGGAGTGGCTCTTGTTTTTAGTTTTGAACTTTTTATTGTGGATTGAGTAAAGGTTTACAGAGCAGGTCAATTTTCCATTCAACAATTCATACATATTTTGTTTCATGTCATTGATTGTAACGCTCACCCCCACCACATAGGGGGCTAGGTGCCCAGAGCATTAAATGGAAGGGAATCCATTCTGTTTACTTAGAAACTTACCTCTGAGCCAGTGGGTGCATTTGAGCACTGTCGAATTGCTAATAGTCAAATATGCAGAAAGTAGTGCTTTGGCTTTCTCCACTAGTGTCTCCAAATAATAGATTGCAGGGGAGTTTTATGAACGATCACTGCTTTCAATGACAAATGATATTCCACTAAAATTTCTCATTGCTTGGTGTTTTAATTGTGGATGTTGGAATGAAGTATTCTAGTCAAAAACTCTCCAGATTATAAGAATTACAGCAAAATAAAAAATTAAGTTTGAAATGAGAGTAAACAGAATGTATCCTTAAAGAAATCCCAGATGATACTGGAGACTTTTGCAGGGTACTATTACTTAATTAATCACTTGCTAACTAGTGTAATCTAGATATAGGAAATGCTAGTTAATAGAGTGTTCGTTTTGCAAACTGAGAGGTTCTCCATGGAATACACCCCCAAACCAAACTCACTGCCCTCAAGTCGATTCCAATATACAGTGACCCAAGAGGACAGAGTAAAACGGGCCCCATGGGTTTTTGAGATGGCAACTCCATGAGAGTAGAAAGACTGGTCTTTCTCTTTTGGAGTTGCTGATTGTTTTGAACTGGTGACCTTGTGATTCACAGCCCGTAGTACCCACTACACCACCAGGGTTCTTCCAGTGAATATAATTAACAAAAATTAGACAGACACTGCATATACTAAGACATGGGAAGAACAGTTCACATCCCACCCCTTCTGCTGCCCCGTATTCTCCAGAGGTTTTCCTGGGTCGTGGGATCCTGTCTGCACCACTGAAGCCATTGGGATTTTAGACACCAACGTGTCTGCTTCAGCGATCTACTGAGGCAATTGGGGAAAACTTATCTTGGCAATACGGGAGCTTCGATTTTCAGAATCATTTCCCCAAATAAATATTTAACTTTCTTAGTATAAAGACGATATTGTATTATAGATGATCTGAAAATTCCTAATTTTCCCCTCTGATCAGTGTTTGCTTTTGGTCCTACTCACAGAGCGAATGGCTGCAAATCCTCCAGCTGTAGGTGTTTCGCGAGGTGCTGTCCTAGCTAGGTTCACTCTCACTGCCACTGAGTCGATGCCCTCTCATAGAGACCCTATTTGGACAAGAGAGAACTGCCCCTATGAGTTTCCAAGACTGTACTTCATAAACTACTGTCAACTAATCTAGTGATCTTCTTTTTATTAAAAGATCACTTGATTGGGGGCTCTTACAGCTCTTTATAACAATCCATACATCGATTATATCAGGCATATTTGTACATATGCTGCCATCGTTCTTTTCTAGACATTTACTTTCTATTGAGCCCTTGGGATCAGCTCATCTTTTTTCCCCTCCCCCAACACCCTCATGGCCCTTTGATAGATTATAAATTATTATTTTCAAATCTCACACTGACCGCTCTCTCCCTTCCCCTATGGTTTCTGTTGTTCTCCTCCCTGGAAGGGTGTGTGTGGTTATATGTTGATCAGCGTGATTGGTTCTCCCTTCCTCCTCTCCTTTCTCCCTTTTCCACCTACCCTTCTGCTATCACTATTCCCATCCCTGTTCCTGGATTCTGTGTGCTGTGAACTTTTATCTCTTATCTTTACCTGTGCACATGCTCCAGTCTAGTCTAGAGTAAGAAGCAGTACTGGAGTCATGATAGTGGGGGGTGAGGAAACCTCAAGGAACCAAAGGAATATTGTGTTCCATTTGTGCTTTCCTGCACCCTGGTTGACTCATCCCTTCCCTGGGACCCCTCTGTGGGGGGAGGGGTGTTCTATTGTCTACAGATGGGCTTTGAGTCTCTGCTCTGACTCCCCTCATTCTCAAAAATATGTTTCTGCTTGTTTGTTATGGATCTTTTGATGCCTGTTACCCAGTCCTGACGACACCTCATGATTGTACCGGCTGGTGTGATTCTTTCATGTGGGCTTGTTGCTTCACTCCTGATGGTCACATATTCAACTTCAAGCCTTTAAGACCCCAGATGCTATATCTTCTGATAGCCGGGCACTATCCACTTTCTTCACCACATTTGCTTATGCACCTATTTTCTCTTTAGCGATTGTGCTGGGGCTGGGGGTGGCGGGGTGGTGAGCCTCACAAAATGACAGCTTTTAGAACCAAGTGTTCTTGTATTGAGGGGGGGGTATGAGCTGAGGTCCAAGGTAGGTCCACAACCTTAGTGTATTGCCATACAATTATATGTACATAGGCCAATACCTCTATTTTTATGGATTCATGTATATGTGCACACCTATGCTGATACCTCTATCCATAGCTTTGCTTCCTAAAGCCTTCCTGTTTCCTTTTGCCTTCCTTCAGCACCACCGGCATGCTCCCCCTACTTCCACCTCTTAGTACTCCTCTCGGCTAGATTGCTGTTGCTCCAACACCCACAGGATCTCTACAACCTTCTTGCTGGTTTTAATTCCCTAGTTGTTCCCCTGTCTATGGTGTTTACTCCCCCCCCTCTTCTCCTCCCAAGACCCACCAGGGTTGTTGGCCCCGTTGCTTTCTTCCTGAGCTTACCTCCCATGCCTGTCTTACATAAGTAGGCAAATCAATAACGACATAGACCAAGCAATAAGACAACAAAAGATTTTCAAAAAAGGAAAGAAAAAAAGAAGATACATAGTTCCAGGTCTGTCCACTGACCTTTATGACTAACTCCCTGGGGGAGTTCTGGCGGCTGCTCCTCCTAGCCTGAAGTCTATTTTGTGGGGACTTTAGGGCCTTTGTGGTTTGGATTTGCTCCAGTTGCTGATCTGTTATGCTCCCTTCTTGGTTTGCCCTGCTGCAGGGGGTTCAGACCACACTACCTCCCCACCGTGGGTCCCCATTATTGTCCTTTGTTACAGAATGCTCCAGTAAGGGGACAGCATGTCATGAGCTGTTGTCAGCCCTGTAGCCCTCTCTTTGCCTTAGCAGCTCTGGGCAGGGACAGCATCCTCCAGGCTTGGTGTGCAGATATGTGGCTTAGGCCGACTGTCCCTTTCTTTTTCCTTGGTGAGTAACCTTCTTCTATGCCAACATAGTTCTTCAGTAAAACAAACAACAAACCTTTCTTCCCTCCCTCCCTTCCTTAATGGTTGAGTACGATCCAGTTTTATAATTCATAAACATATAAATAAAAATATGAATATTTATATACGTAATCTCCTTGTGTATAATGTCTGTCTTTGTATAGCTGTAGAAATGGAGGCAGACCCTTCTCCCATGTTACATGGTTTAACGCCTCAGGGCCATCTTCATGGGATGGGACTCTCACGAGGGCCCTGTCCTGGGATGAGAGCTGGGCTTGGTTTAAGGCTCTACTGTAGTCATGAAGTGTTAGGTGATCTTTGAACAAGGGGTGCCACCTTTTCATTTTTCACTGGGCTCCACAAATAATGTCATGAGCCTTTGTGAAAAAGGACCTCAAAGTCCTCAGGGTGGACCTCTCTGATGTCACCCAGGACCCGAGTCTTTATACGATCATTAGCTAAAGCAGGAGCGCCTTCAGGGACACACGGGTGAGAATTGTCTGTCAATAGGCACTGTGACCTGTCAGCTGTGCTTTGAGACCAGTGAAACACCAGCTTCCACTCAATAAAAGAGATTTCCGAATAAAGTGAAACTTGGTTAACAACTGTGGTTTGTGAAGCTGCGGCAATGCCAACAGATGGTTAATGTGGAACATGCCTTGCAGTCAGCTGCGCCTGGAGACATGTTCTGGCCTGTACTGTAGCACAGGGCAGAGCTGGAACAGGCAGGTCCAGCTTGAATGAAGAATCTGATGACAGCCATAACTGAAATATTTTTATGACTTATAAAATGCCGCAAAATGAAGTGAAATGAAGACTTGAGCCTCCACGGGAATCCACCTGCATGGTGATAATGTTCCCCCACTGGCGCTTTCCAGGATTGCAAGCAAGACATTTCATGGTTGGGTGAAGTGCTGTGATGTTACAACCAAAACGAGGCTGATTTTAAAACAGATTAGATTCTACTGTTATCTAATCGAGGCGTTGAAGCTCTCCTGGCATTTGTAAACTACCACTGAGGTATTTTTCATTATTATTTATATCCCACATAAAAAGGCAGATGCTATTTTGAACAATATACTCTTTTAAGAACTATCTGTAAGTATCAACTTGGCAACAGCAATTCAGAAGATTAGATAGAAAACCTAGGGGCCAGTGGTTTAATTTAGTGAAGGAAGAACAACTCAGAAGAGGAGGAGAAGAATTGCCGCATAATTTGGAACTGAGTAAGAGTCATAGAATTGTATTCATCAAAATTATGGAAGGACTGTTTTGCTCAATAGCAACAATAGACACAGGGGCCAAACAAAACCAAAAAAGTCATTGATCATTGATATTTGAAAATATTAAATATATTACTAAAATAAAAACAAACAACAAAGCCATTTATACTAGTGTTGATGACTACCTACCCTACCTTATTCGGCCAATTCTGACGCACAGTGATCCCGCAGGACAGAACAAAAAAATCCCCTTTGGGTTTCTGAAACAATAAATGTTTACAGGAAGAGAAAGTCTCATCTTACTCCCAGGGAGCCATTGGTGGGCTTGAACTCTGGACCTTGTAATTAGCAGTTAGTTATCCACTGCACCACCAGGGCGCCTTCTACACTAATCAGTCCAAGTGAATTAAAAAAATTATTATGGGGGGGGGCGGAATTATTATGCATGTAAAATTTAAATGTTTGGTTGACATCTTTTCCCTATAGGCTAACATTTTATTTGGGACATTAATATTTCAACTTTTAGAAGAAAGTTATACATATCAGATTGCAGCCTTCAGTATGGATTGCAAGTCAATGTAAAGAAGACCAAAATCCTCACAACTGGACCAATAGGTGATGTCATGATGCATGGAGAAAAGGTTGAAGTTATCAAGGATTTTGTTTTTTCTGGAGCCACAATCAGTGCTCCTGGGTGCAGCAATCCAGCGAACAAAAGGCACGTTGCATTAGGCAAACCTGCTGCATAAGATCTCTTTAGAGTATTGAAGAGCAAGGATGTTACGTTGAGGACAAAGGGGTGCCTGACCCAAGCCCTGGTGTTTTTAAATGCCTGATAGGCATGTGAAAGTTGGAGATTTAGTAAGGAAGACTGAAGAAGAACTGATGCATTGAATTGTGGTGCTGGAGAAGAATACTGAAAGTGCCACAGATTGCTAAAAGGACAAACAAAGCTGTCGTGGAAGAAGTGTGACCAGAGTGCTCCTTACAGGCAAGGATGGCGAGATTTCGTCTCATATACTTTCAATACGTTGGAAGAAGTGACCAGTTCCTAGGGAAGGACATCATGCTTGGTAGAGTAGCGGGGCAGTGGCAAAGGAAGATCCTTGAGGGGATGGGTTGACATCATGGCCGCCACAATAGGCTCAAGCACAGGAACAATTGTGTGGATGGTTCTGTTGGGCAGAAGGTCACTATGAGTTCCAACTGACTTAATGGCACCTAACAAAACAACAACAACAACAACGAGATAAAAATAAAGAAATAACATATTGATAGTAATTTCTATTAGAGACAATCTGAAAACATTCAGGTGTAATGGTTATATCCCTCAAGGGGCTGTATTTTGGCATCTGATGTGGGCTCAGATCTCTGCTTTGCTATTTGCGATGTGACTTTGTGACCTTTTGCAATGTAGTTGATCTTTCCAAGCCTCAGTTTCCAGGTTAGAACACTCAATGCATGAAATCGATATGAGAATCATATTAGATAAGTTGACCATTAGATTAGCATTCCAAAGTGACTCCACATCTATAGCTATTATCATTGATTGGATTTTTTCCTCCCGGATTTTAACATATTAAATAGTTACCTGATGGACAGGAATGATGTTTTTGACATTGAAGTAGAAGCCAAAATAAACCATGTTGAAAACCCCATGGCGTCCCAGAGTCGCGGTAAACCCTTTGTTGAGGCCCTGGAACCCGAAGCCTTCTTTCTTGACGATTTGCCTTGCATATCCCAGAGTGGATGGTTGCTGCCGAAGAGACAAGCAAAGCCAGAAACATCATGTTTGGGAGTGTGAAAGAAAATGTATGACTGTCCTAGTCTTCCTTCCCATCAGAAGGATTAGGGATGTTCCCTCTCTAACTGTGAATAATCATGTAGAGACCTGGGCTTTGGGACATTAGAAAGCCCCATTAAGTGAACGAAATTACATGCAGAACAACAGACTTCACACGGAAGACAGCTGGCGAAGGAAAACAAAAACAACCCCCCCCCCTCCCGCTCTGGTGGAATGAGTGAAGCCAGTGTCATGTAAAGGAGGAGGGTGGCCATGGATACCAGTCAGCAATCCGTAACTAGGCACAATCCAAAAGGGTTAGGCTAGGTCCTTCATGTGATTTTTGTATCCAGCATATGTCCCTTTCTACATCTGTTTTTCAAAAGTTGATGTTACCATTTGTCTGTATACCATTGCCTGAATGATTTGAAGGGATGCCAGATTAGACCTCGGCTGTGGATAGACAGCCGTTGATTGTAGGCTTCTTCAAGGAGGTGGACAATGATTGTATGGATCACTCACTGAAAGAAATGGCAAACCGCTGGTGTTGGGAGTACTGGGTTACTTTGAATTTACTCCTTTCCAGTCCTCTGATGCATTATCGAAGATTGAAAAGACCAGACCAGGGTCAGCAAACTTGTGAGATGGAAGAGTCAATCCTGTCCGTCACAACAATTTAGAAATTATTTGAGATCCGTAAGTATATGTACAAACAAATGAAACCATCATTATCTGGAAAATATCCTTTGAAAATTTTCAATTTTACTCCAGAGCCATGTACCTACATGGCCTAGACTGTTGGAGTCTAGTTTGTTGCTACTTTTAGAACTTGTTCAAGAGCTCACATCAGTTTGCCCTGTGGTTTACCATGAATTACAGTACAATTACAATACTTCACGTGGGTTTAAAAAAAAGATAGAACTTTTTTTTTTTTAAGATTGAATGATTATTTTCTTTCTGGAGGAGGTGCACCAATGACATTGTGGTGTCTTGCGTTCGGCTGGTTTGACAAGAGAAACATCTTAAGTGACACTCATATATGTGTAAGAGAGAGCTTTATGTCAGGAAGTCATTATATATCAAGCAAACCTCCCAGCCCAGTCCAGATCAAGTCCATAAGTCTGATACTAGTGCATAAATCCCTCTTCAGACTCACACAGCCACATGCAATGATGCAGAATGCAGGAAGATCACAGGCCTGTGGGTGCAAAGTCTTGTGGTTCACAGAGCCTTGGCAGGTCTCAGCACGACTCCTCAGCAAGAAGGCCAAGGCGGAGGGAGGGAGAGTGGGGAGGTCCCCAGGAGCCTCCTTCTGAGAAGGTCAGGCTGTTACCTGAGTGACAGGCTGAACACTACCCCTACCCTTTGAAAGTTTCAAGTTGATATGAACGTATGTAACCACCATGTCTCATATTCTAACCGAATAAGAAGTAGGGGAGAATAATTACTATTTTGATTTTTCCCTCAAGAGGAAAGAAGTACCAACAAGATATCTGCCTGGTATTTCACCGGGAGCAGTTATTGGAGGGTCCTAAGGGACTGATGTGCCTAAGGATGGACTGCTAACCTTAAGATTGGTGGTTCAAAACCACCAGTTGTCCCACAGAAGCACGATAAGGCTGTTTGCTCACATAAAGATTTCATCTTGCAAGCCTTAAGGAGTAGTCCCTCTCTGTCCTACAGGGTCATTATGAGGAGGAATTTTCTTGAAGGCAGTGGGTAATTCATAGGATAAGGAGCCCTAGTGGCCCAGACTTTAAGCATTTGTCTGCTGACTGCCAGGTTAGCACGAGTCACTCAGCTGGAGAAAGATATAGCAGTCTGCTTCCTTAAAGATCGTATCCTTGGACACCTTACAGGGCCCATTCTACTCTGTTCTGTAGTGTCGCTTAAACTAAGAGTTAACTCAACAGCAATGGGTAATTAATATGATATATTTAAATGATCTTGCTTATAAGTAAATAACACAGTTGTTGCTGATCAATGTTTAAAAAACTAGCTAGCTACAATTCTACATTCAACCACATCTTTTTCATTTACGAGGATAAACTATTTCAAAGTACATTAACCTTAAGGAAATCCTTTGTGTAACATGAAAAAAAAAAACGCCACGAGAGAATATTTCTTTAAACAATAAAATACACCTCATCTAGGTAAATCTAAAGTTCTCAGAGGGTTCCTGTTCACTCTCTGCATTGCAAAATGGAACTTCTTTCTTTGTATACGGCACAATGTTTACCAAATAATTTATTTTGTTTTTCAAAATACACTCTAGGGCAAGTTGAACAAGACAGACCAAGAGGACTGAACACAGATCCTTTGGGCCCCTCTTGCTCTCTTTGGCTGAGAAGAGACCTTCCTGGAGATGGGAGGAATTGAGCAGGTGCGAAGCTGCCCAGCTCAAGCTACCCAAGACCAGTGCTCCTTGTATACAAACTCCACCCTCACCCCGAGGCACTGCATGGACAGGGAACTCAGAGGCCATCTCGGCTCTAGAACAAGAGAGGAATCCTTATCTTGGAATAAAAGTGCAGATTAACATGGCTATTCACCCAAAACCAAAAACAACGACCAGGTCCACATGTGTTTTGATTGTTTAAAAATCCTGCTGTGCTAAATCATGGAGACAAGGACAATTGGACTGAGAATTACTTGATCAAACATCACCTTATCATCATTTATCTTGGAAAGAGAATTCTATTAGATCTTGCAGTGGGTGTGGAGTGTATGACATAGATTTGAACTAAGTGCTTTGTTATCTCGCTATGATTAAGTAAATCAGAGAATAGCACTAGAAACAGGGGCTCAGAGCTAGACAGCCCCATTTTGAGTTCCAGCTCTATCACTTTTAAGCTTGTTGCAAGTATTAAAACCTTTTTGATTTTCATTTTTCTTCTTGTAAAACCCACAGCAATCTGGTAGTGAGAAATCCAACGCTTACCTGACATGCCACAGGGCCCCTTTATCTAGAATCTTGCTCATAGGAATTTTCAACATCATTTTATTGGGGGCTCATACAACTCATCACAATCCATCCATCCATCCATCCATTGTGTCTACTTGAGCCCTTGGTATCAGCTCATTTTTTCCCCTTCCCTTCCCCACCCTCCCTCATGAACCCTTGATAATTTATAATTTTTTTCATGTCTTACATTGAGTGATGTCTCCCTTCACCCACTTTTCTGTTGCACATATCCCCTGGAAGGGTGTTGTATGTCGATCATTGTGTTTGGTTCCCCCTTTATCCCCCCACCTTCCCCTTCTCCTCCTGGTATTCCTACTCTCATTATTGGTCCTGAGGGGTTTATCTGTGCTGGATTCCCTGTATTTCCAGCTCTGATCTGTACCAATGTACATGCTCTGGTCTAGCCAGATTTGTAAGGTAGAATTGGGGTCATGATAGTGGGAGCGTGGGGAGGAAGCATTGAAGAACTAGAGGAAAGCTGTGTGTTTTGTCGGTGCTATATGGCACCCTGACTGGCTCATCTCTTCCTTGTGACCCTTCTGTAATGGGTTGTCCAATTGTCTACAGATGGGCTTTAGGTCTCCACTCTGCCCTCCTCATTCACATTGATATGATTTTTTTGTTCTGGGTCTTTGATGCCTGATACCTAATCCCATAGACAACTTGTGATTACACAGGCTGGTGTGCTACTTCCATGTGGGGTTTATTGCTTCTCAGATAGATGGCTGCTTATTTAACTTCAAGCCTTTAAGATCCCAGATAATATATCTTTTGATAGCCAGGCACCATCAGCTTTCTTTACCACATTTGCTTATGCACCCATTTTGTCTTCAGTGATCATGTCAGGAAGGTGTTGCTCATGGGATTGTTGTGAAGACTACATTAGTTAAAGAATGCATCCCAAACTAAATTCACCATACATTAGCTAATACTAGCAATGGAATTTTTGCTGATAATAATAAAATAAATAACTAGACAATTAATGCTCTCCTTAGAGAGAAGATGGTAAAGTTTTGTCTCACATACATTGCACATGTTATCAGGAGGGACCGGTCCCTGGGAAAGAACACCATGCTTGGTAAATAGAAGGTAAAGCAAAATAGAGGAAAACCATCAAGGAGATGGATTGACATAGTGATGGCAAAAATGACATAGTGCCTTCTAACAATGCGTGTTCAGATGGCTCAGGACCAGGCAGTGTTTCATTCTGCCATGCAGATGGCTGCTATGAGTTGGAACCTCACAGTAAAACACCAGATAGTATGTTGTGTGGTTGGAGAAAGTTGAAGTCAGTGACAAAAGGTGGAGGCTTTGCTCTGAGGGAGAGGAAGAATGTGCACTACTAGTGTCTTCCTTCCCGTTCCACGTGGCTGCCCTTCCCTTGCCCCAGAGTTCTGGGGACTACTAGGTGGAAGTTGACCAGAAATATAATCTGACGCCCAAACAAATCCAGTTCGGGGCTAGAGAGTTCCTTACACACCCACAGGGACTTCCTTCCAGAAGCAGTAGAGGATTCTGTAAATTGGCCCCTGCTTTCCCTTCAAGTGTCCACTCCAAAAGAACCCTCTGCACAAGTGTCTGGGATGTAGAAGTAGTCCTCATGGGAGCGCCGCTTGGGAAGGAAGAGCTGACCAAGCAGGCCTCCACGTTGGCATGGCTTCCCCGTCTGGAGAGCACACTCCTGTACGTCAGCAGTACTGGACCAGTGTGGTGGTTAGGCGTTGTCCGCTTGGTTCTGTCTATAGACTCGCTGTGCAACGGCACGAAGCAGAGTGCGGTCGAACGTCTTCACGTTTGTTTTTATGTTTGAGCCCATTGTGGAAGGTCTTCCTCTTTTTTGCAGACTCTTTACCAAGCATGATGAACTTTCCTAGCGGCTGGCTCTACCTAATCGCATGCCCTAAGCATGTGAGATAAAGTCCCGCAAGCTAGATTCTAAGGCGTGTTCTGGCTGTATGGCTTCCGATACAGATTTGTTTATTCTTCTGGCTGTCCATGGTACATTCAGTATGCTTTTCCAACACCATAAGTCAAAGGCATCGATCCTCTTCTGGTCTTTCGTATACATTATGCAATGGAACACCCTCCATTATCATAAATGTTCAGAACTTTATTTAATCCTCGCAACAAGTGTGTGAGATAGGAACCCTTATCCTCACTTGACAGAAGCAGACAGTTAAGCCCTAGGGGTGAAGTGATGTGTTGAAGGCCACAAAGGGAGAGTAACTTCACAGCCCAAACCAGTGTTCTGCTGGCTACAAATGTGTTCCATGTGTACATACACATAGTGCGCAATCCTTCCAGCCAAAACCAATTTCCCTGATTAGTTCTCTCAGCATCCCTGCATGGTGTTCAGCAGGCCTAGCCTCCTTCTTTTGCATGAGGAAAATGAGGGTGACATCCCCAGAGGAAAAAGTCTTGTAAGTAGCTTAGTCAGAATTCTGCATCTAATTCTGTGTCCTTTCCACATCAATTCTTATTGCACAATCAGTAAGATTTTCAGTTTGATATCCAATTAATATAAATAACAGACACATCATAGCAAAAACATATTTTTTCTAGCAACTTGGGACCTTGAGATAAAGAAAAAATCTGAACTCTAATTCCTAAAAAACATATGACAGTATGTTGTTTGTTTCATTCAGGGGGCACTGTATCACATACATGTAAGCAAATATTGAATTAGAAAGGCAAAATATAACTTCCACTAGGATGCTTAAGTAGGGAAATACAGATTCATTTTGACTAGATCTCTGTAAACACAGGGAATTTTACTAAAGTTATTTGATTACTGGGCTTCCATTTCAAAACAAAATGGTGACTGATTAGCATCACCAGCCAAATGATTCCAATACTATCGACCCCAGAAGGTCTGGGGGTGGTGGGGGGGAGCCTAGTTCCGTTTCCCTTTACTATTTAGATTCACTCCAATTTTCATATCTAGTTACCATTTGTGGGCCAGATTGCAGTCTAACTTTCCCAGGTGCACCTTTCATTGACTGCACCAGAGCTGCAAGTCAGGAAGACTATGTGGATGGGGGAGGGGGGGCACAGTGCAGTGAAACCACACTGCTCTCCATATTGGTTTATAGACATTCTCACGCCACTGCTTGCTGCCAGAAGTAGTTCCATTCGAAGTAACTCCAAGACTTCTTTAATTTTGACTTTGGCTATTTCCAACTGCTCATTTTGGCAACTCCATACCCTTTCATGTGTTCAGACAGCCAACAAGTATCTGCCGAGTACCTTCTAGTTATCATGCTCTGTATGAGGTGCCGAGCACAGAATCTTACTTGTACTCTAGACACACATATTTTTATTTGGAGAGATCTGCAGATAATTGAATAGTATGGAACATGGAATAAACATGGAATCAAACAGCTATTTAAAAAGTCTAAAAGTGGGTTGATTTTTAAAAAAGAAGACCTCTCGTCTGAACCGTGCTCGCAGGCACCACTCTGGGGTCTGCTTCCTCCCTTGGAGACTCCAGGCTTACCAACAAATCATGGAGATGAGTTATGGCAGCCTGAGCTATTTTTTTCTGGAGTACTTCCATCCAAACTCTACTTGGCTCTGCTTAGCTTGTGAGATCATATTCAGAAGAATTGGGCAGCCAGCAACCTCTGGGTAAATAGCTATCATCAGGGTACAACAGGTATGGGCTCTGGGCCACGTCAGTCAGTGGATTTCCTCTCTCATTAAGGCCAGCTAAGCGCTCTAGGTTCACCATGTCAGAAGAAAGCACACTCCACATGTGTTCCTTCTCTCACTTCCTATGGCAAGGTGAATTCTGTTGCATTTTGGAGCCAATGGAATAAAGGTGCTGTATTGGATTTCATCACATGGCTGAAAAGCAAACCGGATGAGACCTTTGCACAATGAAGTCAGTGTCCATATCGGAAGCTTCAAAAAAATACAGCTTTGTTATAAAAGGTGAGACCCAGTTGCTACATTTAGGTAGAAAAACATCCTTGCTCTTGAGGAAGAGAAGATCACCTCGTTTTCTTATGACTCAAATGAGGTCTTGGGGTGTTTTCATCAATTTGGAAAAAGAAGAAGAGGAAGAAGAGGAAGGAGGAAGAGGGGGAGGAGAAAGAGGAGGAGGACGAGAAGGAGAAGAAGAAAGAAAGCTATCCCTTTATTTGACAACAAAATATGAGTGAGAGGAGAAGAATCAGTTTCAGACACTTCCATTTTCTTCTATCTAGCTTAGAGTTTTCATCAATTCATCATTACGGTTCATTGTAACAGGGCATGATGTGGATCAAAAGACAATATCTAAAATGTAATTTTATTCCACCTTGAGGTTAATTCGGGTGAATGAATGGGTCTATTTTTAGCCTTTCTGTGAGTGGAGAATACTTTCCTGTAAACACATTCTCACAAATGCTGAGCCGCAAGCCTATGTCAACATCAGATTAGTGATCAGTCAGCACCCTTGGAGGGGCACTGGGCCCTCCAGGTGAGATGTCTTCTCCCTGCCATTGGTGTTACTAGGGACATACCGGACTGCACCTGGTGACTCTGTCAAAGAGGTGATACCAAAATGACTGCACAGAAAATTTGGAGCAATGCGTTGCCTTGCTCCAAACATTCATATTTTCAATAACACAATCCCTGTAGCGGAGCCCTGGTGGCATTGTGATTATGCATTGGGCTGCTAACTGCAAGGTCAGCAATTCGGAAACCAACAGCCAGTCCCTGGGTAAAAGATGAGGCTTTCTACTCCAGCTAAGAGTTATAGTCGCAGAAACTCACAAGGGCAGGTCTACCCTGTCCTAAAGGATCACTATGCATCAGAATCGACTCAAGGGCGGTGAGTAGGGTTTGGAATTAATTATAACATCAAAAAGATCTTTCCTCAGTCCAGCTTACATGTATCAATGTATCTACCAAGCTAACACTCTGTGCTAATTTACTTTTTGTACCTTCTAAAGCGCGTCCGTCAGAGCTGTCATTATGGTCCAATTACAGTGATGCTTCAGATCAAGTGGTTTGTCTGTCTGCGTTGCGAAGCATGTGCCGATGTTTTCATTGCCGTCAAGGTTTCTACACTCACTTCCTTGTCAAACTTTCTGGGCTTTTAGCTACACTGTTGTGGTAATTAATATGTGTGAACCTACATCAGTTACGTTTTTGAGAGTGACGTGGTAACTAGAGAAAATGGGGGGAAACCACACAAGGTTTCTGCTTAGTTTTGCAGAACGCCTTAACGAATGACAAAGTCATTCACATAGAAAGATTTTAGAAAACAATCATGGTTTTTAGATTTATATAATCTAAGAAATATTACATTTAAGCAGTTTATAACCATATCGATAAGCTCTTATCCTATGATTAAAATCGATAATAAGCATTACTAAGGATTCTGTCCGGTCCAGGGGAGGAGGTACCCGGGGACAGGATCGGGGGGCACACCATGAGTGACTGCACTTTGTTACAACTCTTGTGATTCCACTGGCGGCTGCCCAGTTGTCACAGGCAGAGGCAAGTTGACTGTGCTGGTGGCTTCAGGGATTACCACACAGGGGGGACAAGGAAGAAGCCTTTGTGTCTTCACTGGTTTCAGAAACGTTTTTTTGACTTTCCTTTGAGCTTCTCAATTCTCCAGGGCCTCTTTATTCCAGTGAAAACAGCATGATTGATGAGAGACCCTTTGGTCCTCAGCCCCTGAGAACCATGAACATAATTGGGCTTTCTTTTCCTTATCTGTCAGGTGGGGATAAAACCATCACCCTTATAAGGATACTGGGAGGGGCTGAAAAACGTGTGTGAGGGTGGGCCAAGTAGAAGGATTCATGGTGGCTCTCATGTAGTGTGATTGGAGGGGTATCCTGATAGAAATAATCAATTCATGTTTTCTTTAACTAGCTCCCTGTTACTTATTTGTGACACACACATAGGTCGGGGGCTTTAAAAAGTTTTTTGAAAAAAAGATCCATTATCGTTTAATTCCATTTTTGCATAAGTCTTTGAACTCCTCTTGCAGATAACTTTATCAATGGAAAAAACATTTAAAAATATTTTTAAATCAAATCAAGAAAAAACTATGTAAAGCGTCTTGCACGGTGTCTGGTGTAAAGTGGAGTTCCATAAATGGTAGCTATTATCGTTACTTCAAAGTCTTTATCCTGAAAGCAAAACTCTAGGCTTCCTGGCACAGCTGAATGGAAGACTGAAGTCTATTTTCTTTAAAAGATAATAGAGAGGCAACTTGGCTGCTGTCTTAGGTATTGTTGAAAGATAACTATAGGAATGGATTCATATACATAATTCACTTTTCTGCCCATAAGAATCATAGACTGGAAAGAAATAATTTACGTGCTGAACAGTTGCCAGGCAATGTTTCACATTGCAATGCCGGAAAAATCTGAACTTAATTACATCATCATGAATGCTGACGTGCCGTTGAATCTGGCCTCTCACAATATCTGTAAACAGAGCCACACACTTACCCTCTTATAGATAGAACTTGGTTTTTACTCGCTCTCTTTCTTTAAAGAGATAATAACAAAATAAACCTTTCTATTCACTTTATGTTGACCCTCCATAATATAATTAACTTCAGGTAGCCATATGTTGGTTGCCTGTGGACCAAATAATCACTAATCTGTGTAATAGTATATATTACCTATTGCATTACTTAGCTCTCAGATTAAAGTATGTAGGACTGTACTTTGGGGTGCTATCCAAAACCAGAATGGAACCCTAAGCCAATTTAAAATATATATCTACTTTTAAAGATTCTACCATCAGTAACACATTTGCTATCTGTTAGTCAATCTTTAAAATTATAATCATAGAATAAGTAGGTAGAAGACTAACTATCCCTTTCTTTGGCTGACCATCTTTAAAGACAAATAGAGGTAAAACAGACTTTTGCAATTTCCTAAAGGTTTAGTTTCATATTTGGGGGTGAGAATGATTATGTTCATATGTAACGGAGACAAAAATGACAGAGTAGAAGGGAAACCTGTGCCCCAGCCACACATCAGAGGCAAATCCTATAGACCTCAAGGGAAGGAAAACATAACCCTTTAGCCAAATAATAACTTTGAAGTAGATTTCAAAGTGGAGAGAAAAAACTGGGAAACAATTCATACAAGACTTTGCTCCTGGGGAAAAATTCACATTTTCCAGGCTAGCAGAGAACATGCCACCAAACACCACTTGGCTCAACACAACTGACAGGGGGCTTCTAGTACTTACAAATATACAGAAACAGAGCAAAAACCTCAGAAAACAAAAAACCCCCAAATAACTATGCACCTAGCTAGCAGGGAGAAAAGTCCTATAAGGACAACAAGCTAGAAAGTCACATTTTTGGCAAGACTGAATGTGCAAAGCATATCCCATCGAGAAATCCCTAGGCAAGCTTAGGCCAAAGCCAAGGAGACTACAAACCAAAACAGCACACTGCTTGGGTTTAGTTTGAAGGATGGGGTGAAATTGGGTCTATTCCTATTTTATCTGAACGTGTTTTGACACCCACTGAACCAAACCAGAGCATGACAAAGCTGTGATTATTTTGCTCCCCACAGAAGGTCAAGGGTATTTAGAGACTGGTTCCTTTATCCACTGTGACTTTTAAGGTGCTGGCCAAGATTCTGGTATTGGGATCGGAGGAAGTGTGGCAGGGATTAGAGTCTGACTGATATGGAGGTAATTTAAAAAGTGGAGGCGAGACAAACATACCTATTGAAATACTGTATACACCGGTCAGAACCATTCTGTGGAGGTATCAGCAACCAAATTAACCACAATTTCCTTAAACTGTTTAGAATAGTTTAAGGGAAAACTGGCTGGGAAGGCATATTTTATGGGTAATGTATTTGTGACTGCCTGGAGAATCAGTCCTAAACCACAGATGGGAGCACCTGGGCAGCTGGGACCAGCATATACCTGCCATTCTTGTACCTGGGGCTCCAATCGTGCCGCTCCTGTCACTCAACTACCAAGAGCCGTACCAGAAGCTGCTTCTGCTCTCAGCCAGTAGCGTTCTGCATCCCTGACAATAAGGGGCCCAGCCAAGGAGTCTAGCTTCAGAAGTACCTGTTTTGGCCCTTTGCTAACCATGTCTTCCCCAAAGCATCAGGGGACATCCACCCATGTCACACCTTCTCTCTAGAGCATGCTCTGTGCACACTGGACTGGGCCATGCCCTGTCAGATGTCTTTTGGTTAAGTCAGAGTTGAGCCTTCATAGACCTTTTACCTTGAGGGCAGACCCTGGCTAGATAGCAGGTGTGTGTGTGTGTGTGTGTGTGTGTGTGTGTGTGGTGGTGGTGTTTGAAAGGGGCTTGGGCAATAATTCTATAATTTAAGTAATATCGCCATTTAGAATATGAGCAAACCAAAGCAAACCAACCAACCAAACAACAACCCTGAGCCTCAATGAGAGTAAATCTCTGTGCAAGGTTCAAAACTCAAGGCTCTTTGGTCCCATCTCTATCACCCATCGTCCCCTGGAAGATGATATTGTAATATTGACTACAGTTGTCCTAGGCTGCCTTCTACTGCACACTCCATGTCTGCTACATCCACTACATGGGAAAGTCTCTTGTTGAAAGGACTATCTTCTTCCAGCTGAATAGGACGGGTAATCACAACGGACTGGGGAGGCTTCTATGGTGGTTGATGTCTAAGAGATGGGTGTAGGAGGGCTGAATAGTAAAAATATTGCTGGGGAAACTCAAACTAGTAGGTTAACAATGAGAGTTATCTACCTGAAAAACAGTCTTCCGTGAAGACATTGCTCCGTTTTTCAGGCAGATGGTTATCTAGCCATTGGGCCATTCAACATGCCATTTCTAAGTTCTATTCCTAAGTCTGTCTTGAAGTTAAAGTTGTATGTAAGTTGGAATAATGAAGTATGGTTGGTATCTAACATGTGTGGCTCTGAAAGGTCATAGTGAGCCTTTTACAACCCGTCCAATGAGCATTCCACCACGACTGCTAACAATAATTGACTGAAAAGCTGAAAGGGACCTTAGTTCACAACCTCCTGTGTGAAGAGACTAAGAAGGCTCGATCACGGATTCATGCTAACTTTATAGGGCTGTTTCAGGAGAACAGTTAAATATTCGTCATCCATTATTCAAATGTTTGCTTTCGAATATAACATAAGTACTATACGGATATGCATAAAACATTAAAGAAACACATCTAAAGACACAAAACATCTTTAACATGCTAATACAACCACCACAATAATGTTTTGAAGCATGTAGCAAAATACTGCCTGTTTCTTATTACCAACCATTGTATGTACCTCACATTTTTAACAGAATAGTCTTTAGGGGGTTCATAAATATTGGTTGTATGTAAAGCTAATGTTTGCAGCCCAGAGATTGTCTGTATAACCAGGCTGCTTGTTCTTGATAAAAAAATTCAGTCTGAACAGATGACTTCAGCAGCTAAGAATGACCGAAGTTGAACAGAAGACTGATCATCACTACTAGTAAGCCATTTTTACTGCCAAAATGGAGTCAACTGTGACTGCTTGATAGAAAATATATCAACACAGATCTTCCTCTATTAAATGTAAGGATTCATAAGATCAACTTGCATCTAGAAATGACTATCATTTATTAAGCGTCCTTTGCAAACATCATCACATTTAAATAAAAACAATACTGTACTGATAACAACTCATGTGTATTAAATCATCTATTAGACCATGGTTATTTGCCAGATCAGAAGCCTTGAAGGCATAATGGGTTACTTATTAGGCTGTCAGCACAAGGTCAGCAGTTCGAATCTACCGGGCTCTGCCTTGGGAGAATGCAGAAGCCTTTCCCACCCTTAAAGGTTTCCAGCGGCAGAGCCCTAGGAGCAGTTCTGTTCTGCTCTAGAGGATCAATCTGAGTCAGAATTGACTAGATCGCAATGGGTCTGTTTTGGTTTAGTTTATACGCCAGATGCTATATTAATAGCTTTATATGTGTATATATGTATATATATATGAGGGGGTTCATCCCCCACATGGATTTTTTTTTTCCAAAACCATGTATTTTTTTTCTTTTTACCAAACAACCTTATCATCTTCCAAGAACTCTCCATTTGTCAAGTCTGTGACTCCAAATTCTTGGAAACAGTTTTCAAACTCATGTTTGGGTGGCTGACAGTACCTCTCTCATTTTTTCTTCACCTCTTCTATGTCACAAAATCGCTGTCCTTTCATGTCCCTTTTCATTCACAGAGACAAAAAGAAGTCGCATATAGCGAGGTCAGGTGAGTAAGGTGTGTGGGGCAAGAGAGGCATGCTTTTTTTTTTTTTTTTTGCCAAAAACGGGTGCACTGAGACGGCTGCATGAGCAGGTGCATTGTCGTAGTGGCAAAAAACAGTCCCGTCTGCCACAAATCAAGCCTTTTATTTTCACCCTCTGTTATACTATATTTTCAGAACCTCTAAATAGAAAGCTTAATTAACAGTCAGACCTGGTGGAGTGGACTCTAAGTGCACTGTGAGTAGACATTTTCATCCGTTCGGGAAGTTGACAGACATCCAGAACAAGGTTTGTTACCAATCTACATTTCACCATTTTTGAAACAAGAAAACGACTTGTACCCTTGAGTTTTCCCCACAGCGCTGTCCTTGTAAGCTGTGCTCAACATCACAACAGTTTCTGCAGAATTTTTCCCCAGCAGGAAACAAAATTTCCCAACCACACGCTACTCTTTTAAATCTGCATCACAAAAAAACAAAGTGCGAGCGAAAATGCCTTTATGAAAAAATTCACCGTGACTTGAGAAAATCTTCCCGGGTGACACCACTGGGTGCACTAACTCAGAGCAAGTTGCTCGATGCTTGACATGTGGGAAAAATGCATACATTGAAAGCTCCACTTCACCCAGCAGAATTCTGTTTTCTTTTTTGAGGGGTACTTCCATATATATATGTGTGTGTATATTTTTCAATTCTGTTTCTCCACAACCTTTTTGGATCCCCTTTGTATTGTCTCACTTAATCTTTATTAACCTTTTGATATGACTATTACTATTAAACATCAGTGATAAAAGAGTAAATTGGGCTATAGTCAGGGTAGAGAGTGTGAAGCCATCATATGGTCAAGAAAAGATCTCATCTCTGGGCTTGTGTTCCTAACCACTGTACAGCAGTGCCTCGCTGTACGGTAAATGATCATGCCCCTGTCACTAATGAGGAACTACAAGTACCTTGATCAAGGACACACGATTAGGAAATAATAAAGAACATGATGGAAACTCAGCGTGTCTGCACCCAAACTCTGCACCTGCTTTTGCTAGTTTACCATTGGCCTTGCTGTTCTAGATGGCTCTGTTTCTATATATGCTTCAATCATTTGTACACTGGTTTACACTTTGTTAGAGATTATAGAGTAGCAATAAGGGGGGATTGTGAGCTATGCATGCTTGGACCCAGAAGTAAACCAGCAAGTTGTTCCCACTGTATCAGTTGAGAAGAGTTTCCCCCAACGTGGGGTTAGAGTCTGGCATAACCATTAATAATCTGGATGCTTTAAAAAATTATTCTGTACACTATTCTATATTTCCTACAACAAGCGAGTGTTTTTAAAAGTAAATGTTCCCAGGTACTATAGTTCACCTGTACTATAGGAAATACAAGTTTTATGTTAAAATATTCAGCTACACAAAGATCTTGCCTTATAAGGACTCAGTACCACATAGGAACATTTGTGGAGCATGTAAATGGCCAGATTGTGATTTCCACACCCACTGTGAATGGGCTATTACTTGTAAAGCATGTTACAGAACTAAACATCTGGTGGCTTGTGAGAGTGTAGGATGGGGGGGAGTCCTGGAAGAGCAATGCTTTCAGGTAGGACCCTTGCCTTCTCCTTCTCTAAGTTGATCTTCTTCCCACAGGTGAACGTGAAGCGAAACTGTAGGCTCCTCTAGTCCTGTACTACCCTATACAGTGGCTGCTGCTTATATGTAGTCCGAGAGCAGTTGAAAAGCCCTAATTCAAATTGTGATATGCTGTTAAGCATAAAATACACACAGATTTTAAGGTTTAGTATAAAAAAGAAAATATCTCATGTATAATTTTTATATCGCTAAAAAAATCTAAGCCATGGCTGGCAAGTTAATTCCAACTAATGCCAATCCTGTAGGCTAGAATAGAACTTCCCCATAGGGTTCCAAGGCTGTCCTTCATGCAGACAGATTGCTCCCTCTTTCTCCTGCAGAGCAGCTGGGGACTTTGAACCAGCACCCAACACTGTGCCAACAGGGCTCTGGTCAACTCTTAGATATAGGGGCCAAATGAAATATACCATTAAATCAATTTCTCTTAGCCTTTCTAAAATATAGGTACTAGAAAGTGTGGCTAATATATTTCTATTAAAAATATATGCATTCCAACATGCTGGCATGGAGTAGGGAACCAATGCAGAGGTCTGAAGAGCCGGACCCAATCCCAACTACATGGACACCTGCCCCTCCTCTCAGAAGAATTTATTTCAGAGGACAGCACTGAAGCTGCAGGTCCAGGAGAGGGACATATGTGATTGGAGCACATGGGAGCAGATGAAGTGGGAGGAGGAGAGAGTGGAGCACATCCTGACCCAATAAGCCTTGAGGACGTTGTTCCTGATTAGAGCAGCCAGTCCACAGAGAGGACCACATTGCCAGCTCCACTATGAGATATGACATCCCTCACTGACCCACAGCCCTACAGGGGGCAACACTGGAGACACAGTGTGGGAATTGCGCCTGACCTGATCCCACCACACAGAGGCAAAACACTAAGGGGGTGCAACAGAACAACAAGGGAACAGAATGGCGAGGTCCCCAGGGACTGCCGAAGGTGGACTTTGGGGCCAGGGCACGGTGCCCCAACAGACTGGACTGGAAAACACTCCTAAAGGCCAACAAACAGTCCTTGAACTAACTATAAGCTTTTCTTTCTTGTTCTGTTTCGTTTGTTTCTTTGTCATTGGTTTGTTGTTGTTGTTTTGTTGTATATTGTTGCTTGGTTTTGCTCTGTCTTGGTTTTGTGCATGTTATTTTCTCCGCAGGTCTGTCTAAATAAGATAGGCTGGATGAACAATCTGGAGGAGAAAACAATGGAACTGACAGTTCTGGGGGGACATGGGAGAGGGAGAGGTGGGGGGTGGGAAGGTAGTGATGTTAACAAACCCAGGATTAAGGAAACAACAAGTGATCCACATCAGTGGTGAGGAGGGTATAGGAGGCCTGGTAGGGCTTGATCAAGGGTAGTGTAACTGAGAGGAATTACTGAAACACAAATGAAGACGGAGCATGATAGTGGGACAAGAGGAAAGTCAAAGGAAATAGAGGAAAGAGCTAAGAGGCAAAGGGCATTTATAGAGGTCTAAATAAAGGCATGTACATATGTAAATATATTTATATATGACGATGGGGAAATAGATCTATGTGCATATATTTATAGGTTTAGTATTAAGGTAGTAGAAGGACATTGGACCTCTACTCAAGTACTCCTCAATTCAAGAATACTTTCTTTTATTAAATTGGCATTCTATGATGCTCACCTTTCTGACACAATCGCTGAAGATCAAGCGGGTGCATAAGCAAATGTGGTGAAGAAAGCTGATGGTTCCCGGTTATCAAAAGATATAGTGTCTGGGATCTTAAAGGCTTGAAGGCAAACAAGCAGCCATTTAGCTCAGAAGCAACAAAGCCCACATGGAAGAAGCACATCAGACTGTGTGATCACGAGGTGCCGAAGGGATCAGTTATCAGGCATCATCAGAACAAAAAATCGTATCATTGTGAATGAGGTGGGGAGTGTGGACTAGAGACCCAAAGCCCATTTGTAGGCCACTAGACATCCCCTTACAGAAGGGTCTTGGGGAGGAGATAAGCCAGTCAGGGTGTGATGCAGCAACGATGAAACATACAACTTTCCTCTAGTTCCTAAATGGTTCCTCCCCTCTCCCCACTATCATGATCCCAATTCTAACTTACAAATATGGCTAGACCACAGGATGGACACTGGTACAGATAGGAACTGGAAACACAGGGAATCCAGGGTGGATGATCCCTTCAGGACCAGTGGTGTAAGTGGTGACACTGGGAGGGTGAAAGGAGAGTGGGTTGGAAAAGGGGAACCGATTACAAGGATCTACATATAACCTTCTCCCTTGGGGACAACAGAAGAGTGGGTGAAGACAGTGCAAGATACGACAAAACAATAATTTATACATTATTAATGGTTCATGAGGGAGGGGGGAGCAGGGAGGAAGGGGAAAAATTAGGAGCTGATGCCAGGAGCTTAAGTGGAGAGCAAATGTTTTGAGAATGATGAGGGCAATGAATGCACAAATGTGCTTTACACAATTGATGTATGTATGGATTGTGATAAAAGTTGTATGAGCCCCTAATAAAACGATTAAATAAAAAACAGAAACATAACAATAGCTTTAATAATACAAAAGATACATGGCATAGTTCAGTCAATAGAGTTCATTAAAGTTTTCTGTGATTTACAAAAAATATATGCATTCATGTACACTTAAGAGTTTATAGAGAAATGCATTACATAAATTGTATTACTTTTATATCTGGATTACAACTTTTTCTAAAATGAAGTATAATCTCTAAATGCAACAGGTATTAAGGCTTTACTCTCTCTTTTGTGTGTGTATGTTGTGTATGTGTGGGGGTGGGGGTGGAGGTGTGGCGCACAGATGAACCTTACGACAAATTACATCCCACTGTAATGTTATAAAACTGATGTTCTTCCAGATGCTAGTTTCTTATGGATACAATAGCTGATGGTTTAATATTTAGAAATAAAAACCAATGAATATTTCTACTTACTGATAAAACACACTGCCTTCTGTTATAGCGTCTGGTAGTCTCTTGATCAAGTCTGAGGATGTCTCCCAAGGAGAGGTAAACCAGGAAGTTAATTTCCGCCTATAAGCATTGCTCTGCCAGGATTCATCCTATACTCTCACAAGCCACCATGTATTTGGTCCTGGGAAGGTGCTTTATAATGGCCCATTCACGAGTGGATGTTGAAGTCACAATGTGCCCACGTAGATGCTCCACAAGTGTTTCTGTGTGATACTGAGTCCTCATAACTTGCAACCTGTGCCAGACCCCCTGAGAAGGCCACACTGTCCCTTGTTGGAGTGCTCTCCTAGCTTTAGATTCTAGGGAGTCCAGCAAGTGAACTTGGGGGCAATCACTCCACTAGCCACAGGGCCCAGTCAGGCTTCACCGCTGTTGGGAACTGGTTGGAAGTGCTGCAAACCCAAACTCGGGGCTTCTGCAAACTGATGACAATGCCCAGAACCACAACCGAAGTCCCGCTGTGGAGGGAACTTGAGGCAAAACCTCCCCAGCGCCGCGCCTCCTGTTTCTTCTGGATACTTCAATGGTCTGCAGTCATAGCCCCCCTGTTCACACAGGGAGAAGTTTCTCTCTCTCTCTTTCTTTGATACATATTGACAATCCACAAAGCCACAAATAAGGGAGGTACTAAAGATGCTTCCCACACAAATGAGCACATCTAATATTTATATTACATTGACACAGGGACAGACTTAAGAAAGTTCCTGCCCAAGTGATTTTGGCACTAAGGCGTCCTAGACAAAAGATATAACTGAAGCACGTGCAGAGAGACACAAACGATGACTATTTTTAAATAAGTAGAGCAAAACGTTTCTACTCTTAATATATCATGTCTTTCAGATTTTTTGGCAATAGGCATACTCTTATCACTTTATATCTGTGATCACTCATTGCTAGCCACTATTTAAATTTGATCCGCATTGACTGTGAAATGGCCATCAAGTTGATTTTGGCTCATAGCGGTCCTATAGGACAGAGGAGAATGGTCCTTTTGTGTTTCTGAGGCTATAACGTTTCATGGGAGCAAACACATCTTTTATTCCTTAGGGCGGCTCGTGGTTTTGAACTGTTGAACTTTCTGTTAATCATGCATATTCAGAATAAGAGAACCTGAATCCTGGTTGTGGTGGTTGTTAGGTGCCAGCGAGCCGGTTCCAACCCACAGCCACCCTATGCACACCCGAACGATACCCTGCCCAATCCTGTGGCCTCCGCACACTCGTTTCTACGCCTGAGTTCACTGTTGCAGCCACTGTGTTAACCCGTCTCATTGAGGGTCTTCCTTGTGTTCCCAGCCCCTCCACTTTACAAAGCATGATTTCTCCAGGGATGGGTCTCTCCCGACAAAACATGGCTGTCAGATGCAGTCTTGCCATCCTCGCGTCCAAGGCGCAGCCTGGTAGGTGGTATAAGTTAAGTGCTGACCCGGGTGACCTGCGCAATCACACCTTGGCTAAATTTGGCGTACTTGAGGGACTATTGCAAGATTTTATAATGCACCTGATAGATCATGTTAGGCTATTAACCACAAGGTGAACAGTTTGAAACCACCATTTGCTCTCAAGGAGAGAGGCGAGACTTTCTCTTCCCATCGAGTGACAGTCTCAGAAACCCAGAGGGGCAGTTCTACTCCGTCCTATAGGGCCACTAAGAGTCAGCATCGACTTAATGGTAGAGAGCTTGTTTTGGGGGTTCAGAAGTAAACGTCTGACCAGTGCAAGCGATGATGCAGAAGCAATGCTTATAAAGATGCTCCCCAATCTCCCACTCAAGAATGGCCAAATCTTTAGAAACACTTTTCACCGACTTAGAACACGCACACCTGCCTGGCAGGCCTGTGCTGGTGTGAAGGGCGCTCTATGCACTCTAGCAGGAAAGGCATTAGCACATGCAAAACATTACCGGCTCGTTTTTCGGCCTCAGTGTCGCGCCTCCTTGATGGCAGAAGAGAGAAAACGAACGTTCGGCGTGAACAGAGGTGCTGTGATAAAATCCGTACAATTTCCATTCCTGGGAACTCTGCCTGGCGTTTGGGTCTACTTGTGCCCTGTGGTTACATTTCCAAGCTGCCCTGGTAAAGGACTGTGCCCATTCACCGCTGCCCAAGGCAATCTTCCCGGTGGGTAAAACCGTCTAGCTGGTCCTCCTCCCAGTCCCACAGCCAAGTTTGTCCTGATCAGGTCCCACAGGGATTGCTTTAAATACTCCATATTGATAGACCATTTGAGAAAGGTATTTGGTTGTTTCCTCCTATTTCATATCATCTTTTTTCTTTATTCAAGGGAGACTAGAGAGAAAGCACAACAGAAGCAACAACTACAAAAATACAGAGATTTTCATTTTTTTTCTGAAGTGTGATTTATCTCTGCTATTAAGATAGCTGGCTGAAAACAAAGAGCCCCTCTGAATTAGCACTGACTTCATCTAAGTATATACCATCTGCTCTTGCAGCTCAATCCCGTACCCCAGGTATTGGCAGCTACAGGTGAGTTGGGCCCCCTCCTTCCCCACACTCCTGCCTCAGCAGCTGCCAGAGAACTCTCAGTATCAGCAGGCAGGAAGTGGGGTGTGGGGGGGGTGAAGGTGTCTCCGCCCATTAGCAGCTGCTTAAATAGTGGGCAGGGGAGTTTTTCTACAGAAACATTCAGGTCAGCAGATACTCCAAACCAATTTATACCACATGCGACCCAGTTGTGGAATTAAATTAAAAAGCTAAGAAAGAACCTGGAATGACTATCTCATTTCCCCCTCTATCCCTTAGACTTGGCCCTCAGAAGAAGAACGCACCAACAGCTGGACTTGGCAATTTGAAGGGAATTATTAAGCAGCTGGAAGGAAGGGAAGGCAGCATACACCAAGGGAAGCTGTCTTCACGGAGCATCATGTGCCAGTGACTACATGTCAGGACCCTCACTGCCCAAGGAGGCGATGCCTACACGGGTTTAGTAATTTGCTCATTCACACGGAGCTGAAAGACAAGCTGGGCAGACAATCAGCATCTCTGGAGGAGGGAGATGTTGATGGGTGGAGTGCAGAAAGGAGTGAGGTCATTTTTAAAACGACTTTATAATTTTTTAAAAAGTGCACTATCAGCAACTTTGCCACAGTCTATTCTAGTTGAATGTAAAATTAAAATTGTGCCAAAATCCGAGAAAACACTTCCAAAGAAGTCATTATAAGTTACATTAAAACTCAAAAATGAAAATATGTACATGTGCTTATCCATCAGACCTTCACTGCACTTTGGTTAACTATTTCCTTATGGGAGAAATTTGGCTTTTTTCACCATATATCCTGTTCCCTCAACAATAATCTACTATGGATTTAATTTTTAGATAAAAAGTGGGCTCATCATTTCATATATGTACTTAAAAATGCTTTCATGTTCCCGCCACAGTAGGAAAACACGGAATCGTTACCTCTGCAAATGAGTTCCGATTGGCTTGCAAGCCAACTTTTACTACCTCAAAAGGGTTAACCACGATGGCTTCTGTTAGTCCAGATCCCAGTCCGGCGATGGCAAATGTCTAGAAAAATGAAATCAATTAGTACTGTCAAGCACGTTATCATGTGTAATTAAATGAATTAGTACTTTAAATCGCATTATCCTATTCATGACAGCATGCAGCTGTCCGTAATGGCGAGGATGGGGAAGGCTCTACACACACACCTCTGCCATTCCTCCCCAGGCAGCTCTCCTTGACCAGCTGCTGGCCAGTCTGGGAGAGGAGATCACAGAAGTCACAGCCATAGGCTACCAGTTCAAAGCAGAATGCCACAGCCCACCCACAAGCTTTTATCCTTAACCCAGAGGAAGCCTGCTTTCCTGATTTAACGTGGCTACAGAAACATTTGCTCAGAAAACAGTTAAAAGAGAGTTTGATAGAAAATAAGAGCTACTTATGAAACACCTACGTAAATACATTTATTGGGCCTAGACATAAAACTCAAGGAGCAGAACCACAAATAAAATGTTAACAATGACAATATGTAAGATTCTTATTTTCTATCTACTAAGAATGTCTTCCGTAGGAAGGACAGCTTTCTAGAATCTTCCTTGAAGGACAATGCTTACGAGTTTTTCCAGAAAAATCAGTATCAAAAACCACCACCACCATAATAATAATCGAAAATCCCACAAAACACAGAAACCAAGCAAAGCCTCAAGCCTGCAAAGCAGAGGCTAGGAAAAGCATCCTTCAGCACAAAAGTGCTAATTCCAGGAGGAGAGAGTGCTGAATTCCACATGAAGAAGAAACAACGTCAATGAAGGTGTCGGTGAAGATGACGTGACATATGGTTCATGTTGTGAAGTGCCATTGAGCAGGTTCAGACCCAGAGCAGCCCCAGTGACAGCAGAACCTAACTGCCCGGTCCCGCACCGCCCTCACAATGGACCTACGCCGACTCCAGGCTGCGGCCACTGTGTCCCTGCATCTCCTGGAGGGCCTTCCTCTTTTCACTGTCCTTCTCCAGGGACTGGTCTCTCCTGACATGCCCGAAAGATGTGAGACGAAGTCGCATGACCAGCCTCAAGCTCAGTGTCATGGAGTAGATTCACACGGATAGTGCCCCTACACAACAGGGTAAAACAGCTCTTCTGGCTTTCAGAGACAGACGCATATATCTTTATGGGAGTACACAGCCTCTCTTATCGCCTGAGGAGCAGCTAGTGACTTCCAACTGTTGACCTTGCCCAACGAGTAGTCCACTGAGTAGTCCACTACACCAACAGGGATCTTGTATAACTCTCAGTAGGGGTCTCTTAAAAACAAACAAACAAACAAACAAACAAACAAACAACCCCTAAACATCACCAAACTTACTGCCCTGGGGCCGATTGCAACTCCGAGGGGCCCTAATGGTAGGGAAACTGCCCTGTGGGTTTCCCCGACTGTAACCTTTCTGGGGAAAGAGAGCCTCATCTTTCTCCTATGGAGGAGCAGGTGGTTTTGAAATGTTGTCCTTATGGTTAGCAACCCAAAGCATACTCAGTGTTCCTTAAAATAGGAGACTGAATGAAGGGAGAATAGAAAGTTCCAAAGCTTTCTGAGAGGCAGGCATGACTGTAGGCAGGGGCCAGGGCCAGAAGTATGGGTTTAAGTCCTGGTTCTGTCACTTTGTGGCTGTGTGACCAGGGCTGCCATGTACAGTATTAGTTTGTGCTGAGCCACGGGGGTGCCTGGAGGCTGAAATCCAGTCTGCCCTGTGCTTGCCCAGCCTGCATCCTGGAGAGAGAACCGTTGGCAGTAGGGTGACCCCTCAGAATCCCCATGTAGAACCCTTCTGCCCTTTTAAAGCCATAGTTCAGTCATGTGTAAAATGGAAATAATTATATGCAATTCCTCCATCGCACACGATTATTGTCAGGCAGGAGGAGGAGAAGTGTGAAGTCCTTTTGTGACGTGCGATAGAAACACCATAGGTCTTGTTGCACATAAACACCGAGAGGAGAAGTGAGTGGGATCGCATGAAGATTCTGGGAGAGAGGGAATAACGAATGATATTTTCCCGTTATCCCCTTTCGTTACAATTTTAAACACATTTGTATAGGGTAACCGACCAAATATTTTATTCATTTATCTCAAACTTTCATCTTAGAAGCCAAAAGTGGAGGGGGACAAATACTAGTCCCAAACTCTTTTGACTGGGAGAGCTGAAATCCAGATGTTTGGGATTTTATTACTTACTAAATGAAATCTTCCAAGTAATTCACTTTTTTGTTCTTCTATAAAACACAGCTACATTTGCTGTCAGAACTGGTGTTCAGCAGTCCCTTGTTAAAAGAACTGCTCGGGTATCAGCAGATAGTGTTACTTAGGCTGTTCCAGGGACGGCCGTGAACTGGCCGTTTCCAGCATCCGAGGCTTTTCATGTGAGAGCACCCAGGGACGCTAACCAGCTGCCTAATGGTCCAGCTGTGTCACAAAGAAACGAGGAGAAATAAGGTCCAGGAAAGAGAAAAGCTGAACACAGCCTGCATGCATTGGGGCATAGTATCTGGAGTGCTTTCGGCTGCAATTCTCCAAAGAATGGGAAGAACTGCCGTTTCCTGCATGGCACCAAAGCTTGCCAAAAGAACAGCCTGCGGCCATTCTGGGGACCAAATTTTATTGTCTCTTGCTGGGAAGTTTTTAGTTCTCGTTTTACCAAGATGTTTCCAAAGGTAAGAATGACAGTCAGGGCACACAAAAGAGAATGTAAACCACCACCACCTACCTACCACCACCACCACCACCACCACCACCACCACCACCACCACCACCACCACCTTGGCTATCTTAGGTCTTGTGTTACCACTTCTTTTTCCTATAGCTCGTGCCTCTTCGGCTCCCTTATTATGGCCAACCCCAAACCAAACTCATTACCATCAAGTCAATTCTGACTCATCGTCAAAGAAGTCAATTCTGACTCTAATGGGCGAATCGAACTTCCCTTGTGAGTCTCTGAGGCGGTACATCTTGACAGGAGCCGAAAGCCTCTTCTTTCTCCTGGGGAGTTGGTGGTTTCACACTGCTGCTCAGAGTGAGCAGTTCAACTCGGAACCACTGCAGCACCAGGTGCTCCACTTGGATTGCGCAAAAGGCTGGGAAAGAGGCTTTTTGGTTATAATCGAAAGTGATCCAATCAGGATCCTTCTAAGAAAGGGAATATATGTGCCTTATATTAAATCTTAGGATGAAAGTTTTTTTGGACAGTTTAGCAGAATATTCTGAACCTTTATAGGTACAGTGATTAAAGAGTTGAAACTCAGAACACGGCCTCTCTGATTGAGCTTGGGGCAATTCCACAGGCAAATTGGGACACATCCCAGTTGAGGGCCAGTGCAGATCATGTTTCGTTTTGCAGATCTGGAGAGAGAATTTGCTTCCTCTGGGGCTTTTGCCGCACACTTACGAGGGGCTTTCAGAAAGTTGGTGGAGACACTCCATTATCTTAGTGGTAGCCCTGTGGTGAAAGTAAGTTACCCTGCTCTGTGAATAGTGGTAAAGACACTAGCAGGCAGAGGGTGCAGTAAGGATGCTCCCATCACCAAACGGTTTTCCTTAAAGTAAGCGTGAAGCTGTGTCTTTGTACTGACCAGTAAATCATTATATTAAGCATGGGTTTAGAAAGAAGAGGCTTATTTTTCCTGGCTAAGTTGTTTATAGACATTCCTATAAAAAGTCCTTCCGGTTGCATCTAACCAAAGAATGAATTTTATTCTGAGGAATCTGCAGTCCAAGAGTCCTATTTTTATGATAGGTCCAGCAAAAGCTGGAAAAATGATCTGTTAGGAAATAATCTTAGATGTATTGACTTCTGCATAAATAGATATGTATTGTATGTATATAAGCATATGTATGTCTGGGCTTTAAAAGACTCTTTAATAAGTGTACTATTTATTTTATATGATTGACCATATCTCATCTTGGCCTTTCCACCCATATCATTATTATCATAAATTCATCACTGGGAGCTATAAAATAGCTAAATTGTGAGTTATTAGGAAGATAGCTTTCAACAAGTAGCTGAACATTGAATAACTTGAATTCACATTTTAGTAGCAGGGCTTGGGGAATCAAAAGGGTTTTTGTTTCCAGATTTTGCTATATGAAATAACACATACACTTAAGCATAATAAATAGTCTCACTTACCAATGCTGGCGACAGTGGCATGTAACCCAGCAATTTCTTGTACTGCTCAAAGGTGAAAAACTGTGAAACAAACCAAACCCAGAGATTTATAACAATTTCCTGCTACAAACCATTTAATTGACTCAAATTTCTTTAGTAAATCATGATATTAGCCAGCATTAAAAAAAAAAGATAAAGTATCTAACACAGTTCTAACCTGGTCCCGGGCAGTTGCTATCGGATCAGACTTTAGCAGTCACATTTGCAGATGCAGCGCTAAGAGCCCACAGAAGAGCTGATGGGATCCTCTATAGCAGGAAATGAACCACAGAGCTGCCATTTACCACGAGCATTTTCAGTTCCCCAGACATCTAGAGACTTCTTTTTCATGGCAGTGACTCAAAATTATAGGCGTAGAGACCTGAAATCTTTGGTCTCCAATGTTTTTTTCTGAGAACTGCTTTCCAAGTCAATGCTCAATTTTCTGACCCACTTGGTAAGACATCCCCTCTTCTGCCCTGACTTGCATTTAGATCGCAGTGTCTCCCCTCCATTCCACGGACTTCAAAAACACCGAACGGTGACGAAGACGCCATGATAAACATGGGAGGACTTAACGAGGGTATCTAGTCTTTCTCTGGCCTTAAAGGAAAGCTGCCTTCCGCTTAAGCCTGCGGTCCTCAACCTGTGGGTCACGGCCCCTTTGGGGGTTGAACGATGCTTTCACAGTAGCACAATTAGTGATGAAGTGGCACAAAAATAATTCTATGGTTGGGGTGGTGGTCACGACAACATGAAGAATTGTATTAAAGGATTAGGAAGGTTGAGAACCACTGACTTAAATGAAGACAGTGATGCTTCTTCCTCTGCACCCCAGCCCTCTTTAAAATGAGAAACCATGATGATTTTGTTAATCCCTTCAGGCAGACCAGAAGGAAACGTGTTATTGCCTTCGGTCTTAAAGACAATGTATTTCCCTTCCAGCCTTGTGGTCGTGATTATCACTATTCTTTGACAATCCCAATGCTGACATTTTGAACTGAGCATCCTGGGTCTGAATCCGAGATATTGATCCTGAGGTGTGAAGTTATAGAAATGTTGCCTAATCTTCCGAATTTCCCAAAACTTAAGACCCGCCTTTTATTTATGTTTTTAGAGTTGCTAAATAAGATAATTTAAGTAATATTTCTTGGCTTTCCTGTCCCATAAAAGATTCTCAGTGAATCTTCTTCATTTTGAAATTTTCCAAGGGAACCATAGATGCCTGGGTTATATCACCTGTGAGAACCCACTGTAGTCTGAAAAACAAGCTAAGACTATGTGTTTAACCCAATACAATAGCAACATCAGGCAAGAGGTGAAATCAACTGTAATTCCCATTTATAGATGTATATCCTGAAGCTAGTGAGTGGAAGGATTAGGATTTTTTTACCTCTATTGTGTATATTCTTAGCCACAGTTCCAACTATATGTCCCTGCCCCAAATATAGGGAACATGGTTCTTGGTGGCTCAGCAGTTGTGCAACGAGGTAATGCTGTATTGATGAGACGTGATGTGATGAGCCAATAAGGCGATGCATGGTGGGATGCGATAACTTAATTCTGTCACAGTTCTGATTGGAGGTGCATGGAATTTCTCTGGGGCGTGGCCTTCCATGCCTTTGTAAGGAGCATTTTCTCACCGAGTGGCTGTGGACTTGAGCCACCAACCTTTATGTTAGGCTTTATGTTAATTATTTATTGCCCACGAGGGCTCGTGAACATTGCTATTTAAAACTCATATTTTGGAATGTAGGAAGTGATGGGGCTTATCCTAAGGAGCGAGTCGGGGCTGGATCTGGAAGACAGACCATGATGGTAGTCCCTGGGGACGTGCGGCTTATGGTAGGGCAGGGGAAGGTCAGTACATTTTCGGCCACAGATTGGATGAATCAACTCCCTAACTGCTTTTCCCTTTGCTTTCAATCCCTGCTCAGCCAATCTTCTGATGATTAATGCGACCTAAACAATACTCAGGAGAATGATGCGGCAGTCTGTCTGTTCCGCGATGCTGTAAATTACATGGAACCTGTTGACCCATCCGGGTCTTGCATTTTAACAAGCGGATTTCGAGCAGAGCTCAGTCTAGAGCTGATTATTTCCTACTAGGAGCCCTGGTGGTGTAGTGGTTACATGGTGGGCTGCTCATCACAAGGTCCCCAGTTCGAAACCATTAGTTAAACCGTCAGAAACCCACAGAGGCAGTTCTATCCTGTCCCACAGGCCACTCTGGGGTGGCATGAACACGATGGCAGTGAGGTTGTTTGTTTTGTGTTTTGAGAAAGGCAGGCTTATTCTGAGTATTCTTCTCAGCAGCCCGCGAGTTTTGTGGCTCTCCAGTTTGGCCAGTGAAGACAAGCACCACTCCCCACACCGGGTGGGTGCAGACCATGGATTCCTTGTGGTCCTTTTGGACCCGGCTTTCCCAGGCAGCAGGTAGTTTCCTACCTGCAGGCACTGTGAGTACTTGGCTGAGTGCTTGAGGAACCCTCTGCAGCTTTCTGGAGTTTTCTCTCTTCTTTCTTCTCTGGTCCTCTGGTCCATTGATGCTAACCACTTGCTCTCCCCAGAGTTGTGAATCCTGCCTCAACTCAGGGAGTCGACTGGGTTCTTCTGCCTGGATTCCCCATCCTTGTCCTGGGGCCTGGAATTTCTTTCGGGGCAGTTAAGTGGGGGCAATTCTGGTCTCATTTGTGCCTCAGATACTATTATCCTTCATTGCCTCATGTCTAGTGTCCTGAAAAGAATGGTTTCATATCTTTGACCCATTTGTTGTTGTTGTTGTTGTTATTGTGTCATTTGGGGCAAGAGAGTAAATCTGATTCCTGCTCCTCGATCTTGGCTGGAGTAGATGTCCTTGGTCTTTCACATCCTTTGAAGAGGACCATCGGGGGAGTAGGACTGGAAGGCCTTCTGCTGTAAATTAAGACTTTTCCTTTGTTTCTCATTCTCTAGGCTTTATTTTTTCATTTTCTATGGACTGAACATCTACTGTGCATAGGTCCTATGATAGTTGTGGGGACACAGTAATGAACAAATGACCTTCACAACTCACCATCTCTCCGACCTTAGTCAGTGTTCTGTAACGAACAAACCAAAGTCCGTTACCACCGAGTGGATTCTGGCTCACCGTGACCCTCTACAGGAGGATCCCGAAGTTGTAAGTCTTTATGGGAGTGGATGACATCATTTCCCACAGGAGATTGGCTTGAACCTCTGACCTTATGGCTCGCCGTCCGATGCTTACTTATCAGTACCACCAGAGCAGAGTGCTTGAGAACCCGAACAAGGAAAATGGTGTTTCTGGAACTTGAAAGGTCAAGATTAGACTTGAAACCCGGGACAAAGGGACTGCTATGTCTGAGGTGCAGCCGGGCTCTTTGTGAGATCGTTCTTTTGTTTTGCTCACGGTGATAGTCTGTCTTATTTTGTGAAAGAGATAGTTTCATTTAGCTAGTATGGGTAAGTCTTACTCTTTTCATGATGAATCTCAATTCAAAGAATAACATACAGAAAAGCTTAAAATTGCTTCTGATTATGGTAATGATTGTAACTCAAATGTGAGTACCTAGGAAGACACACACACACACACACACACACACACACACACACACACACAGAAAGTTTCTGGAGGAAAAAAAAGGTTTCCCCCTGAAGTAGATTTTGATGACATACAAGGACGCATTTTATGATGTATGAAATCGTTACAATCAGGTGATTGCTTTCCTCACAAATCCTAAGATAAGTATCTATAAAATGAATGTTTTCTTGTTTTTGTCGAAAAACTAGTGCTATCCATCTGGCAAAGATACACTTAACTCTAAGTTATACTTAAAAAGCCAAAGTACTTACCATATGTCTCAATAATTTTAAGGTAAAATCAACTTGAAACAAGATGTCTGGGATACATACAGTACCATCCAGTTGCCCAAAAGTTCATCTGTTAACCATTGTGCTGGCAGGGAGTTCTGCTTTTTTTATAAGTAGAGACTAACTCAGTTTTGTAAAGCTCAAAAAAAAAAAATTTCCCCTGTAAAATACTGCTCAACATTGATAAACCTTAATCCTTTTAAAGTCTAACTTGTCTTCTACATATGGCACTAAAGGGAGGAAAAGTCCAGGAAGAACTTTAATTATAATTTACTTTACTTATACATGTAAAACATTGAACAAATGAATATATTATTTCAGGGAGACAAAGTGACTTTCCTTTTGGACAGGAACTCGGCTCTGTTTGTTTACTTGGGCAATCTTTTATCAAGTGAAGCCATTTCATAATTCAATTCGGCCCTTTTGTGTACTTTGGTGAACTTTTTCCAGATTCTCCACTGCGATTCAGATTGTGATAATGAAATTTGTACTGAAGTAATAATATAAAAATCACAAAAGCTACAGCAACAAAGAGGGTAGATTTATATAAAAAGTATGTTTATAAGCTTTGTGTTTTTAAAAAAATTCCAGACCTGAAACAAATCCGATTAATTTAGCATTTTGACATAATGTAAAAATCTGGTGTTTGTGTAGGCATGTTGGTTATTTTATGGTTTTAAAAACAGTCACCATCTTAATTTACTAAATAAAAGTACACAAATGGCCCATTCTTAGGTTCCAAGAATATTAGGAATACAAATTAAGTAATATATGTGAAAAGAAAGACCTTTATGTTACTAGTTGAAAAGAAATTCTGTTAGTGTACATTTTTGTTATCAGTATAATGAAAAGACAAAGGCATATTTGGTGATTTCCTGGGTGTGGTAGAGATTGGGGGTGATTCATTGTTACCAGTACTTCTGCCTCAGTGGAGAAGTGTATACATACACATTTGTATATATGTGCGTACAGATGTATGTTATATATGTATTCACATTCTTTCTTTCCTGGAGGTCCTGCAAGATCTCCTTGTTCCTATCCAGACACTGAATCAATGACTAGCACATAAACCTTCACAGTTATGCAGCTGACCCAAACCAATTGCCTCCATCAAGTTGTTTCTGACTCTTAGAGATCCAATGAGACCGAGTAGAATTGCTCCCTAGGGTTTCAAAGGCTGTAAATCTCTATGGGACCAGACTGCCTCCTCATTCTCCCATGAACTGTCTGGTAGATTTGAACTTATGACCTTTCTGTTAGCAACCCAATGGGTAGTCCACGATACCATTTGCGCTCCTTATTATGTGCTCAAAGGAATGGAAATCAGGTAGTAGAAGTAATAATGTTGTAAGAACCAGAAGAGAAGATTTTTAACAGAGGAGACTAAGCAATAAGATGAACAGGCGAATATGCATGCTATCTGAGAATTATACACAGAGAAGCATAGTGACTTGGATCACTCTTCCTAAGATATTGAGAATGCTATGGAGAGAAAAGTGTTCCTCTCTCTAGTCCTCTCTACTTTAAAAATAATGGGCATTCCACAGGACAGTTTCGGAACTGCTTGGCGAAAAAGTACAAGTTACCCTGTGGCTGCTGTGGTTTGATTACCTGCATTCTCTCTAATGCTGTTTTTGTGTAAGTTCCCCATTAGACAGGAGCGCCTCACCTGAAAAGTAAACAACAACAACAAACCCCAACCACCACACAGTATGCGCTCCTTTGAGATATGGGCAAGTTTAGTATAATACAACATGCTACAATTGCTACATTAAACTTTTTAGTGTCTTATGCTTCCCACACATGAATTTCCCATATCTTGTTGTGGGGCTGCTGAAGCTGTGAGTGCAGTTTAGTTTTCTTGGTGGGAAGTAGACAGTACTTACCTTCACTGCTCTTTTTGGTGTTTCAGCAAGGATGGGGGGCAGAATTCCCTTGAAAAAGCCGAACAGTCTGTTGTGGAAACAAAAGATTTTTATACAAGTAAGAGTAACTATTGTTATTGTACAGGAATAAATCAACACATCATAAAGTGTTCTCAATTTTTCAGTGTAGCACACCAATCATGAAGTCTTCCTTGTTTTAATTCTGAGGCAGAGAGAGATGATGAATTGTACATTTATTTGCATTATAATATTCAGCAGATGAATGAAGGATACTGAGACTGGAGTCCTTTCAGTAAGTTGCTAAATAAAACCATGAGTTATATCTTAAAATTGAAGTTGACCTGCCTGATTGTAAGGAATTTTCTTTTCTCGGTCGTATGGTTGGTATCTCTAAACTACTTGTTGTTGCTAGGCTTGATAGGTTGAATCAGTTCCTCACTTATACCCCATCTACGATGGAACAAAATGCTACTACTGGGGACATCAAAGTCGAATGGCAAAACAGTTCCCCAAACCATGCCAGACATTCTACTTCCGTGAGTATGGATTGGGCTCTTAAAGCTTGAGGGCCATCATCTATGATCCTCTCTGTGTGGAGAAAAGAATAGTGATGGAAATTAGAGATGCCTAGAGACAGTCCAAAGGACCATGTGAACCTCTACCCAGAGACCAGGAGAACTAGCTGGTGCCCATCTGACTGCTCTAAAAGGGATCACAACAGATGGTCCTAACTAGAGTGGAAAGAAAATGTGGAACAAAACTCAAAATAATCTAAAATATCAAGTTCACTGGCCGGATGGAGACTGGTGGAACCCTTGGCCACTTTTCTGACCTGGAACTGAACTTGCTCTCATGGTTTAACTTTCAGTCAAACACAAAGCAGGCCTGCAGGAGGTATACACACCTTTGAACAATCGAGCTCACAAAATCAAAAGGCCAGTATTTGCTTTGGGATGAGCTTCAGAAGGCAGGAATGGATAGGGAAGAGGGAAGGGTGAAAATGGACACCTAGGAAGCGGAAAGAGTGCAAAGAAACACTGGAGACTGCAAACATGGTCACAAAACAAGATGTGTACGAGTTGTTGAATGAAAACTCAATTGAGCTCTAATTCTTGAGTCAAATCACAACAAGAAGTTGCTGAGGGGGGAATGGAACAAATTGCTGCCTGATAATTACGCTCTAGTGGGTTTTCACTGGCTGTAAATCAAACCTAGATCTTTCATATGGAGGACAGAAGTCTATCACTGAAGGATCAATGCCTTGGTCAAAGTCCCTTCAGTTCTGCACTTACTTTTTTGTGGTAACCAAAAGAGGCTAAGGTTATACCTTAACCCACCCGACTACAACTTTCTGAGATTAACATGGCTATGAAATCCTAAATTTTGTTTGTACAAAATCAAAGAAATTAGTGAGTTCTGTGGCAATGGCACTGAGGCGTCAGTATTTTCCTCAATTTGTCACAATTCTTTAACTTCCTAATCGAAAGAGGGAGAAGGTCAGGGAGGGTTTGTTGTAAGATACATGCTGCCGAGAGAGGAAATGTCAAACTCCCTTCCTGACAGGCCATCTCAGAGGGCACAGAGGAAGCCATTGTCACCGGAGTGGGACATCTGTGGTCACACATTCAGAAGTTTTTAGGAGAAAGCCCAAGAATTAGAGGCACATACAGAAGATAGGATTTACCAAAATCTCAAATTTTATTTCATATGCATGCCATGTCCTCATTTTTAAACCTGAAAAAAATATATAACTAGAAGAAAATACTTTGTACTACTTTCTGAAGTACTCTGTTCTCCCAGTGAGCCACGGAGCAGCTACCCATCAGAGCGGGCCTCAATGGGTCCATCTGGGGATATCCAGGTCTCATGGGGCTGCAGGCTCTTTGGTGGCTTCCTAAGTTTCATTCTACCTCCCTTAAATTGGGTTCTCTTTTTAGTTGTGCCTGGGGAACAAAAACGTTAGTTTTTCAGGTAAACTCCCAGCGTCACCCACCCCAACCCAACATGGTGACCTCTTTCTCATCCTTGGATCCACCAGCCTACAGCACCCTTCAGTGAAGTAAGTGCAGGGCGTGCCTCACAGCTTATCAGTCCTTAGCTCCTAGAGGACAGGGGTACCTTTGCACATCTGTAACTCTTTAGGGTGCTTACCTCAAAGTTGTGTGTGTGTGTGTACATAACCAGGGCACAAATATTTGTTAAGCATATGGATTTCATGAAGCAGAAGAAAGGAATTAAACGGAGTAAACTCTGATGTGGGCTTACTCTGCCTACTATTTTTGGCTTAACAGATAATGCTGGCATTATGGATAGGAAGCAAAGTGGGCAAGTGATTTGAAGAACTCTGGAAATAAACCTCCCATTCTCCTTTTCCATTTTAATTTCAGCCATTGAAGTCTAAAAAGAATTTCCATCAGCACTAATGTTCTCCAAATACTTAAAAATGTAGATACCATTTTTTTAGAATTTAAGTTTCAGAATAAGTGTTCTATTCTGCTTAGTTTGAGAGTGAGCTAAGAATAAACTTCCTTTTCTCAAAGGTAAATCTGTTATTCTTGAGTAGATATTCTACGTCAATACTGAAAGAGATTACAGCTTTGATTTTTTTCCTGTGCTGATTTTTTCATTACGCTTGGTCATGGAAGACCAAGGCAAACGGCATTTATAGCGTTTTAAAGAGGGTGTTCATTGATCGAGGGACTTGAGCACTCCACAGGAGAGAAAACAATCATAGGAAGAGCTGCTTAAACTGGGGAGGAAAGAATCTAGTGATAGACCTGACAACATGTTGGCTCTCTTGAAGGTTAAGCATGTACGAGGGAAACTGGATTTTAAACAAGTTTTATAGGGACATCATCCATATATCATACAATTCAATAGTTAAACCATATCAAAAAGAGTTGTACAATCATTACCACAAACAATTTTAGAACATTTTCTTTTTTTTTTTACCTTAAACAGCAAATGTTTATTATTTGAGGCCTGGAAAATCTGCTTTGTTTGTCTGTCTATTTTAAACTGTACAGAAAAGGCTTTGTAGATGGATTTCTTTTAGATGGTAACTTTTCTTCCCCGACCTAGCTGCTGTTAGGATTCTTTCCTTGTCTTTGATATTAGAAAGTTTGACTCTGATAGGTCATATTGATTTTCTTTGAGAACATTTTCTTATTAGCTCCCCATTTCCTTCAACCTTTCCTCCCATACCCCCAAGAAACCATCAATCCTGGATTTCATATACCAAAAATCACACCAAAACAAAACAACAAAGCTAACAACAATAACTAAATAAAATAGAGAAAAACTTCAATAAAAAGAAAGTCGAAAATATTAAAAAGTAGAATAACTTTAAAATGGGTCAAGAGGGAGGGAGATCAAATGAGAAGGTGTTAAATTTTCACCTAGCTCCACGAGCCATAATCTACTGTCTAATGCACTCTGCCTGAAAGCGAAGCTATTCGGGTCCCTGGGTTTACTGGGGGCTTAATCCACACGGATTGCCCCTTCATTAAAAAAAAAAAAAGGCTGATAGAATTTTTGAATGGGTCAAAGGGGGATCCAGTAAGATGTTACATTTTAACCTAACTATATTGACTATAAAAGTCTCTATAATAGTCTCTGACTTATGACACTGTTCATATTCCTTGGTTATGGTCAGAGGCGAGTCACTGGAGGTTTAATCGATGGCTGGACCTTGCAAATGGATTTTGGGCTCCATTGTCATCTACAGCCTTTGCAAATCGGTGCTCACGGTTTAAACTCTGTAACCATTTCTCCTTTCTTCACACTATTGCCTAAATTATAGGACTGGTTCACTATAATGGACTACACTCTGTGAGTGACACAGAAGGTCTTCGTTTCATAAGTGATGGGTGAAAATATTAAAAAGAAGTGTAGGGCAGAAGAGGAGAGGCAGCTGGTAAACCAGAAGGATCCAATCTGCAAGGAGCTGGTTTTTCAGAGTCCTCGACTCCATGTCTGAGGTGCTTCCTTGAGGCTCCCCCTGCCGCTCTCTTGGCTCAGCTTCTTTCCCGTGCAGTCATCTTCTGCACTACCACCTGGAACTCATTTCACCACCTTGAGCTTTCTCACTCCTGAGGGAACAGCTTTCACTGGAGATTCATGAGGACCACTGGCACTTGCTGTTGGCAAATGCACAGCCAGTACTGGCGTATCTAATTCCTTGCCTTATTATCTGTGATTCTGTGGACATGTCTGAAATGGAGACTGACTCTCATTGAGCCAGGTCACCTGGGACTGACACGGTAGTCATAACAATGGGCTCAAATATATCAACGGAGATGGTGCAGGCCTGGTCACTGGCAGTTCTGTTATATAGAGGGTTGTTGTGGTTAGGAGCGGACTCCAGGGCACACCAAACAAGAGCAACAACATCAATAACACAGAAGGGCCAAGCTATCACCCCTTCTTTTGAGAATTTCACCACCCAGTTCTTTTAAAAAGTGATTGGAACCAGTCTGTCAGTATAATACTGCTAGCAAATAGCAGTTGATGAGTACTCTCATATGGATCCAAATAGTGTTCCTTGTCCTCTTTGCTAATTGTGCCGTGGGTGAGCATCAGATCCAAGCTAGACCTATCAAGAGTTGTAAGCCAGGATTTTGGAACTAGAATTGGAAAAGCTAGTCTTGCGCTGCGTGTTCAAAGCTCTAGGACACTGTACGTGACCAGGACTCCCAGTATTTGGAGAAAGCCAATCTGCAGTGATCCAAAGGAAGAAAACGCTCCTTCAAGGAAACAGAAGTAGGATGTTGTGATACTGTTTGAGACTCCGGTCCTAGGTTTTCATTGAGCCATACTGTATTTTGAGCCAAGAGTAGTTTAGCATTAAGCAGTTTAGCCTGGAGTTCTGGATCTAGCAAGTAAGTCTTGGGAACCTTACAGCCAAAGTGGCTATTAAGATTCAAAGCCTAGCCCTGGTGGTGTAGTGGTCACGCCTTGGTTTGCTAACCACAAGACCCACTGTTCTAAACCACCTGCCATAGGAGAAAGATGAGGCTTTCTACTCCTGTAAGATTCCAAGTCTGCTGCTGCCCTGGGAAAGATGAGATTTTCTATTCCCATAAGAATAACAGTCATGGAAACCCACAGGGCCAGTTCTCCTTTGTCCTGAAGGGTTGCTATGAACTTGATGGCAGTGAGATATCTTGATTTTTCTCTTTTTTTTGAGTAATGTTTGTTTAACTCTACCCTTGATTCTATGAGATACCTACTAATGTTTTCAATGAATTATCTTTTTTACTTAATTAAGTTTGAGTTGGGTTTATTACTTACAGCCCTGAGTTCTGGATCTAGCAAGTAAATCTTAGGAACCTTAGAGCAAAGTGGATGTGGCAGAATCTCTTTGCCATGGCTTCTAATTGGAAGAACTTTTTATGCCTCTTAAGTTTGCTCCTGGGGCTGCATACTAAATGTGGGCAAGAGAATAAGAGATAGAAAGTTAGGCTAAGTTGATTAGACAATGATAGAGTACTTTCCTATTATACATTATGATACACAGATGATAAAAAATAAAGAGAAATGATTTTTTTAATAAAGGAGATTCCTTTTTTTCTGAAGCTGAAGAGCTGATGTTTACATCCATATGCATTATTAATTTTACCAACCTTTTCCACCTTCAATTAGTTTGGGCTTGATATACAGAGAGCATATACTTTGCAGGACGGTGAACAAGGAAGTTTAGAGATCTGTGACACGCGTATCAACATGCTTCCTCCTGCGTACTTTTCATTTCTCCTGAAACTGTAGTATGACGAATATGACAGTCTCCATGTTTTGTTTCTCAAAGTTGTTACTTTTAAAAGTTTCAAGTTGGCTTATAACTATTCTGTATTGGAAAATGAAAACTAGGGTATCTATAGTTTTCCTACGATGATTCTACGTTAAAATAGTCAAGATGTGTTGAATGTTTATATGTTAGGAGTAATATATGTAGGCTTATGTACCTATATTAATCTCATTCAGCAGCTCTTTGAGGTAGATCTAATTATTTTCCTCATTTTGCAGGTAGGGTACATCACCGGCAGGTGGGTGCAAGGACTCAAACCATGTATGTTGTTCCCTCCGTACAGGTCTCTGACCATTTGGCTACATTGCATTATGGTTTTTCTTAAACAAACTGTGGAAAAGTTGTTTATATTGTGATGACAACTTGCCATCTCTTATTTTAGGAGGATGCAAAATTGACAATTGAAAACAGGTCCTTTTAGGTTTCTAAGGCTTGAATCTTGCTGGAGCGGATGGTTTCCTCTTCTCTGGAGTGCTCAGGTCCTTCAGCTGTGGGTTGGGCTACTGACCTTGTGGTTGGCAGCTCAGAGCATGGCCCACTGTGCCATGAGAGCTCCTGCTGCAGACATCACTAGTGACAATCTAATGTCTTACTGTTTGTTTTCTCTTTTGACCCATTGTTAACTTGCTCTAGTCTTTATCATTTTATGCTTTCTTTTGGCTTGAACGTTTTCTGTGCTTTATTTTGTATTTTGTTTGAGGTATTTCTGTGCTTTATTGTCTTGGTAGGAAACCTAGCGTCGGTAAGTGTATAGAGATGGCCACTAGATTAACAGTTTGTTCGAGCTGTGCCAGGGAGGCTGGGGGTTGTGGGAGCTAATAGCAATGAGTACAAGAATGAAGAAAATGTTCAAAAATTAATTGTGGTGATGATTGCACAGCTCTTTTTAATATATTTAAACGACTGGGGAAATAAGTGAGAAAATGGATGTGCTAGGTCAAAGGATTGTACTGATACTTAGACTAAAAACCATTCAGTTTTTAACTTTGTCTCTAAAAATAAAAACAACCTCATAAATAAAATATAAATAAAAATTAAAGTTGGGTCTTTAGTTTTACGTTGAGTCAATATTATTTTAGAGTTGTGTTTGCACAACTCTTATTGCTATGATTGAAGGATTGAATTGCATGATATGTTAACAGCTCAATAAAACTATCTTAAAAAGTAGTTTTCAAGATCCAGCAACATAGAATGTGGAGTAGACAAGAATTTCTATAAGGAGCACACAGAAATAAAATCAACTCTCTGTGTAGAAAAAGACCAGGGAGAACCATATCATCAACGAGAACAAGGCCACGGGATGACTGGGAATGGACCATTAATTGCTCACATTGAAGCTAAAAAATGACAGCAAGTTTACTAAAGCCAAAATATGATCTTCATTTACTCCACCTGAATTGAGAGGCCATCTCAGGAGTAGATCTGAGGCACGGGACACTAACGACTGAAAGACGAGACAAACTGAGGATGGCATCAGGGCATCAGACATGAAGAAAGCAAAAGATCATTAAAAAGACAGAAAAGATCAAAATAGATGTCAGAAGAGACTTTGAAACATGCCCTGAAATGCATAAGTGCTAAGTTGATAGGCATGAGAGATGATGTAAAATAATTGAACAGACTTCAAACGGTGGCACCAGAAGAGGAAGTAAAATATTAGAATGAAATGTGTGAAGAGCTGGCACTCGAAGGCCACACGTGGTAAACGTGTTCAGGATTGCTCAAGCTGAATGAACTAAAGAAAGACTAGATCCAGCCTCACGATGCAATAACGAAGTATTCTTTGGAATGTATCAAAAGAAAGAGTGAAAACCAAAAAGGTGGGAAGAATATACACAGTCACTGTACCAAAAAGATGGATTGATATTTAATCATTTCAGGAGGAATCATATGATCAAGAAGCAGTGGTGTGTAAGGAAGAAGTCCAATCTGCACGAAGACACTGATGAAAAGCAAGGCTCCAGGAATTGGTAGACTACACATTGAGATGGTTCAACAAATGGGGCAGCCCTGGAGGAGCTCCCTGTTCTATAACAAACTAACATCGGAAGACAGCTACATGGCCCACCAACTGGAAGAGATTCATATCTGTTCCCGTTCCAAAGTCAGATCATCCAGCAGAATGGAAAAATTATCAAGCAATAGCATTAATATCGCATGCAAGTAAACTTTTGCTGAAGACCATTCAATTCTTTTCTCCTGGTTTAGTATGTAGAAAACGAATGTCTGAAAACCATCTGTCCCATAGAGCATGACTGCCCCTCAAACCAGACTGGGGCATTTCCTAAGCAGCTCGGCGACCAAGGCAGGTTTGGGTTGTTAGAAGCAACAACCTGGAGTTTTCTTTGCTTGGTAACCCCCGTCAGAAAGAGGCACTGGGCGGTTCCTGTGCAGCTGACTTTTGAAGGGAGTCGTGCCCTGTTGTCTGTTGTTGAAAGGTGATCCTAAAACTCAATTCATCAACTACTGAGAAAAATGAGCATAAGAAAGTACAAATAGAAGAGCTTTCTGAGAGGATGGAGGACTCCTGGTGGTTAAGCGTTGGCTTGCTAATGGAAAGATTCAGCAGTTTCAAGCACACCAGCAGCTCTGAGGCAGAAAGGTCTGGAAGTCTACTCTCCTAAAGACTGCAGCCAAGGAAACCCTGCAGGCAGCTCCCCACTGCCCAGTGGGGTTGCGATGAAGAATCAACTTGACAGTACCTATCAGCCACAGCAAGAGAGGAACAGATGACTGTGCCAATCTGCTGCCTGTGGAAACTGAGGCTTTCTGGTTGTCAGCCTTGAGGTGATGGAGGGCCCCAAAGGCTGAGATTTCAGCAGCCATCACACTGGGAAAGGTAGGATAGACGTATCCATTATTCCAGCCTGAAAAGGCCAATTAAAGAAATGATTTCCAAGCTGAACAACCACTTGCAAAGCCACCTGCAGCATACTACAGGCAGCCTGAGAATGACGCTTTCACCTGGAGCCCCCGCTTTGCCAAAAACCTGGCATTCAGCAAGCGTCCAGAACAGCAGTCATACTCACCGGTGAAGCATGAAATAGGAGCGACAGGGAAAGTGACATCAGATCCCCATTTGGGAAAATTGGAAAGCATTAACACGTCTGTGTACCTAACAGAGCACAATTACTACATTTTATTTTGTTTCAACAGTCAGGACTGAAATGAACATCACTATTCAGTTTTGTCTGGGCAGCGATCCAAGCTCATCTCTGGTAGAGTTGATTTTGAAGCCTCGGTCCATCATAGCTTCCAGGCTTCAGGCATCCTCCTGATTTCCATTTCTTGTTTGGAAGCCTTGAGTCATCTCTTCTGGCAACATGACCAACCCAAATCAGTAATTTTCTCCAAATTATATTAAAATAGGGATCTTGCTAGTTTGTTGTTTTCTTCCTCTTTTCTTTCTTTCTTTCACGTCATTTCCCCTTTAAGGATGTCCTAATACAAAGCTGATTGAAGGCATACAATATCTTCTTTCTTCTGCTGCTGTCAAATCCAAGTTCCTTACGCACATGCTGTAGCCCTCTAAGTAAAACAATGAGGGCACATGGCGTGCAAGCCTTCCCTTGCTGGCTGGATTGCATATCCCAGGGCAGAATGCTGCTGTCCCTGCCACTGCCCCGTCAGGGTATTATTCTGATGTCCTTCTGCCCCACAAGTCTCAGCAGTTCACAAGCACCAAATGAAAGAATGGGGTTTCGTGGCTCTGGTGTTTGAAATGTGCAGAACCTGCCATCTGAAGCTCACAAAATCACATGCATTTGGGGGTCATTTTCATTTAGACAAAGGGGAGAGGTAAAACTGTATCCTTCACGGGGGAAGAAAACACCTCGAAAGAGTAAGTAACACATTCTCATTTTGTTTCGAAGGAGCAAATGAACCAAACAAAAGCACTTCACGGAATGCTTGAGCTAAGTCACTATTATTCACGACTGAGAGTCAATCAAGTTTCTGCATATGGCTGAGGGACAGATGTTCCCCTAAATCGTATCACTTCTACTATCTGCTGCATGGAAGAATTTCTTAACGTTTTCTTAAACATCCATTTCAAGCGAACTTTCCATATGAATTTACCATGACAATTAAACTTTGCCGGTGTGTCTAAAGTAAACCACAACTTGGATTTTCTACGATAAAACAAAACAAAAACGTTTAGCTGTCAGTACTATTTAGGAGGTAGATCCGTGGCTCCACTCCCTGGAAAGTTGGCGGGGTGTTCCACACACTGAACATGTTGCAGAGTGCAGCTCAAGGAAGGCACTAGTGTGACCTAAGAACCAGAATACTGAAGGAAAATGCTAAGGAATGAAAAAGGGGAAAAGAACATTGATAGACAACTAAAGTGGGAAGTAGTATCTCTGAAATGTGGGTAATTGTCCCATGGACGTGTAGGTGAAGAGACATGAATGACTGACTCCGCGATGTGCATTCATTTTCAGCGACTGCAGGTTACTGTGCTTATAAAGAGGAACACGGTTCCATCTGGAGATAAGGAACATGCAAAGCCAACATTCACACATGTGGATGACAACGATGAAACAAAGGATTAGAAATCTAAGACTCTATTTCTCAGATTAGGGTGAAAAATCAGGAAAGAGTACTTGATTGTGGTGACAAAAAACATTTGCCGGCTAGGAATTTGTTTCATGGATTGTACTGAGGGAGCCCCTTCTTCCAGTCTGGTCACCCCTTCCCCTTCCTCTAACTCCTTAATGTCCTGTTTGTCCTCCCATTCAGGATGCAGCGATCAGTCCTTCAATACACTTTGTGCCAGGCACTAGCATAAACTCTCTGCTTGGGTCAAACATGGCTACAGTACCCCACTGTCTCCAAATCAATCAAGAGCTTTGCTTCTCTGAGATGGTAGGAAAAAAATCTCAATACTTCACTGGAATGAATGACTGCGCCTAGATGCTACCTTTCAGTTTATTCTCTTTCTGGCACATGAAAGACACGCAGATAGTATTGAAAATACATGAGTGGTCGCTATGGTTTGTAATCAACTTGAGAGCAGTGGGTTTTGAAATTTTATTTTCTACACTTACACACATACACATACACATACATGAGAAGGCTGAAAAAAAAAGGGGAAATGAGATAACAAGATAACAAAAGTTTTCCATGAACCCTTTGAAGACCCCCGCAGATGTTGTTGTTGTTAGTTTCCATTGAGTTGATTCAGACTCTCAGTGACACCATTGTGTGTGACGCAGAACTGCTCCATAGGATTCCAGGGTTATGACCTTTAGGAAGCAGTTTGCCAGGCCTATCTTCTGAGGCACATCTGGGTAGGTTTGAACCGTCAATCTTTTGCCTTGTAGTTGATCGACAGTTATGTGTGCCTTGTAGACATATACATACACATGCATGTAGACCCATATAGGCAGATGTGACTCAGCCAGTATCCTAATTAATAATGTGAACGGTTTATATTCTTTTAAGGGAACAGTGTGTGTATGAGTCACATGATTAGCATATTTAATCCAGGTTATAAACTTTAAAAAAGAGACAATGGCCATTCCTGTTCTTGATCTTCTCCTTCTGGCATTTAGTATTGATTCAATGCTACGTGTCAATAAAGGCACCCAGTGTAGTAAGCCACATTTCTTGGTTTTGAAGCTGCCTCAACCATCTGTAAGCTGTTTATCCAGTGTGGCAAAGCCTTAGCATAAAAAACAAAAAAAACCCAAACTCACTGCCATCAAGGCAATGCTGATTCATAATGACCCCCTGTGGTGTTCAGAGACTGTAACACTTCAAGAGAGTAGAAAGTAAGCCTTTCTCTTACAGAGCTGCTGGTGGTTTTGAACTGCTGACCATGAGGATTTCAGCCAACTTCACAAAATCATGGCCCTGCTGACATAAAAGGCACACAGTCATTCTACAGCATCACCAGTAGACAGTCTAGAGATATTCTGTGCCAGTTCTGTATACTGTGCTTATGCATTAGAGCAGATTGTGATGACATATATGCAACTCCTTTTAGAAGTAGCTTACCTATGGAAGTGTATGATATGTGAATATTATATCCAGAAAACTACTTCAGAAAAAGAAACCAAACTTGACCTATGGTTCCCAAGGGTGACGGAGGAAGAGGTTGTGCTAAGGGGCATCGAGTTCATTTTAATGGTGGTGGAACAATCTGGAGAGGGCTAACAATAATGGTTGTACAACATGAAGAGTATAATCAACGGCACCGAATTATACACTAATAAGTTGTTGAGCTAGTGAATGTTTTGTTGTGTATATTTTTGCCAAAATTGAAAAAAAAGTACACGAATAACAAGGAGTACAAGGGAAAAAGAAATGTAAAATTGATTGTGGTAAAGATTACACAACTCTTCTTGATATGGAAATATTGAATTGTATGCTATGTTAAGTGCCAATAAAACTGTTTAAAAAAAAACAAAGAATAGTTTTAGTACATAGCAAGTTGCCTAATTTAATAATTTGACCACAGCTGGGGAAAAAAGCCTCAGAATTCGGAGAAGTCTCACAAATGGAACCCCACCTAAGTGTGTGTCCCAGGAATGTATACTCTGTGTTGGAACTCAGCTACAGCCAAGTCATACAGTCTTGAGGTCAACACTGCTCAGAATCCTAACTGCACTAAGCAGACTACTATGGATGTATGAGTCACATTTGAAAGTATATTAACTCTCTCTTGCTCTTAAGCATTTTTTGTATGGTTTATTAGAGAAGTAACAGGTTACAGTATAGGATCAGTGTGTTAGTCTGGGTTGATTAGAGAAACAAATCCAGTGACACTCATGTGTGTAAGAGAGAGCTTTATATCAAAGAGCAATTGTATATTGAGGAAACATTCTAGTCCAGTCCAGATCAAGTCCATAAGTCCTATATTAGCCCATAAGTCCAATACTCATTTATACATTCCTATTCAGACTCAGACAGCACATGCAATGATGTCAAATACAGGAAGATCACAAGCCTGTGGGTGAAATGCCTTATGGCTCCAGTGATGGTGGGAGCATCTCAGCGTCCTCCAGTTTTCTGAGTACAGCTCTTCACCAGGAAGGTTAAGCAGAGAGAGCACTTTCAGGTCTCAGCAAGTTTCCATGTGCGGCTTCTCAATAGGAAGACCAAGACAGACAGACAGACAGACAGAGAGAAAGTTCCTCACGAGAAGGTGGTTCCCACAGGAAAGGAAGGCATCATCAGGCTGTGACCTGATTGATAGGCTAGACCTCACACCTTCACTCTTAATAACCTCAAGATAACAAGATTATGTTACTACCACAATCAGAATGCTCAGGATACATTTCTTTGATTAGCACTTTTTCCCTCAGCCATGCTGGTAGCCATGTTCACCCCCTCACTCTGGGCCCTTAGCCTGGTCTCTATTACAAAATGTTAGAAAGCTTTCTTATTAACTGTTTTCATTTCATACGTTTGCAAAGGCAGCCCGCTCCACCAGCCGGCCTCTTGCTTGAAGGCACTTAGCCTCCTTTCTCTATGGGCTGGGAAGTTGTGCTAGCTCTGCTGCTCTGCTGCCTCTGTAGCTGCCATTCCTCTGCCACAGCTTCTTGTGGTCTCTCATTGTGTCTAGCGCCCCAGATCTCTGCCCTCTGAAAAGAGTCAGTTAGGGATCGCAGGTAAAAAAATATGGTCTACTCCTTGGCTTTTCTCCCTCTCTCCCTTCCTCCTTTCCCTCCAAATTAATATCCCTGGTTGCCTATTTTCAGCCTTGTACATTTGATTCACTTTGGACATTTCAATATTAGGATTGATTTCTGGGTGGCATTGTCACATAGGGAAATTTCGTGTTGTTGTCTGCGATTGTTGGCTTTCTATCTGAAGAACTCCTTTAGTATTTATTGTAAATTTGGGCTGGATTTTGCCAATTCCTTTAATTTATATTAATCTGGAAATAATCTAATTTTGTGGCTGTATTTGAGGGACAATTTTGCTGGGTATGTGATTCTTGGTTGGCACTTATTTTCTTTCAGAGTTTTATACATGCCATCCCATATATCTTGCTTGCATTGTTTCTGCTGAGAAATCAGAACTTAAGTAATGTTTATATTTCTAAGATGCTCTGAGGATTCTTTACTTGATTTTGGTTTTGAAAAGTTTGATTTTGATATGTTTTGGTGAGTCTCTTTTGGGGTTTATTCAGCTTCTTGAATTTGTATCTTCTTGTCTTTCATAATGTTATAGAAGGTTTTCCCAATAACTTTTGGCAATTTTCTATGTGCTTCCCCCCCTTTTGCTTTTTAAATAATTTTATTGGGGTTCGTACAGCTCTCAACCCAATCCATACATGCACCTATTGTATCAAGTACATTTGTACATTTGTTGCCATCATCATTCTCAAAACATTTGCTTTCTACTTGAGCCCTTGGTATCAGCTCCTCATTTTTTCCCTCTCCCTCCCCACCCCCCTCTCCCTCATGAAACCTTGATAATTTATGAATTATTATTATTTTGTCATATCTTATGCTGTCTGACATCTCCCTTACCCACTTTTTCTGTTGTCCATCCCCCAGGGAAGAGGTTATATGTAGATCCTTGTAATCGGTTTCCTCTTTCCACCTCACCCTCCCGGTATCCACTCTCACCACTGGGCATGAAGGGATCATCTGTCCTGTATTTCTTGTGTTTCCAGTTCCTATCTGTACCCATGTACATCCTCTGGTCTAGCCGGATTTATAAGGTAGAATTGGGATCATGATAGTGAGGGTGGTGGGTGGTGGGGAGGAAGCATTTAGGAACTAAGAGGAAAGTTGTATGTTTGATTGTTGCTACACTGAACCCTGACTGATTCGTCTCCTCCCTCTGACCCTTCTGTAAGGGCATGTCCTATTGCGTACAGATGGGTCTTGAGTCCCTAATCTGCACGCCCCCTCATTCACAATGATTTGATTTATTGTTCTTTGATGCCTGATACCTGATCCCTTTTACACCGCGTGATCACACAGGCTGATGTGCTTCTTCCATGTGGGCTTTGTTGCTTCTGAGCTAGATGGCTGCTTGTTTACCTTCAAGCCTTTAAGATCCCAGATGCCATATCTTTTGATAGCCGGGCACCATCAGCTTTCTTCATTTTCTTATGTATCCTCTTTGTCTTCAGTGATTGTGTCGGGAAGGCAAGCATCATGGAATGCCAGTTTAATAGAACAATGTGTTCTTGCATTGAGGGAGTCCTCGAGTGGAGGCCCAATGTCCATCTGCTACCCTAATACTAAACCTTTAAATATATGCACATAAATCTATTTCCTCATCATCCTATATAAATGTATTTATATATGTACAACCCTGAATTTGGACCTCTATAAATGCCCTTTGACTCATAGTTCTGTCCTCCATTTCCTTTTACTTTCCTCTTGTCCCACTATCATGTTTGGCCTTCACTTGGGTTTCAGTAATTCCTCTCAGCTACATTTCCTTTGATCAAGGCCTGCCAGGCCTCCTACACTCTCCTTGCCATCAATTTTGGATCACTTGTTGTTCCCTTGTCCCTGGTTTGTTGACAATCCCCTTCCTTTCCCTGCCTCCCCATTTCCCTTGTCCACCCTGAACCGATGGTCCCATTGTTTTCTCCTTAGGATTGTTTATCCTGCCTATCAATAAGAAGCACAAAAACAAGACAGAACAAAACAAAACAAAACAACAACTAAACCAATGACAAAAAAAGAGAAAAGTCTATAAGCAGTTCCAGGTCTGATTGTTGACCAGTGGAGTTCACCCTGGCCCCCAAATTGATTTTAGCTATTCTCTCTCGACTTCATTGCTTTGCTCCCCTTGCTGTTCTGTTGTATGTCCTTAGTCTTTTTCCTCAGTGTGGTGTTGTCAGATCAGGCAAAATTCCCACTCTCTGCCTCCAGTATTGTCCCCCGTAGCTCTATGGGTCGAGGATGTCATGTATCATGGTGAGGCTGGCCCTATGATCCTCTCTGTGCATTGGCTGCTCTGAGCAGGAAAACCTCCTCAGAGCTTGGTGGGCCAGGACGTGTTCCACTCTCTTTCCTTCCCTCTTTGTTTGCCCCTGTGTGCTCTGATCACTCGTGCCCTTTCTATGTGCTTTCATTAGGTTTCTTCCTGTTTGGAATTGCAATTTTCTGTAAGTTATTTCTCTTGGTTGTGTCCCACATAAACCTTAAGCTATATATATGTATTTCCTCTAGCACAGTGGTTCTCAACTTGTGGGTCACAGCTCCTTTGGGGGTCGAATGACCTTGTCACAGGGGTCACCTGATTCATAACTGTATCAAAATTACAGTTATGAAGTAGCAACAAAAATAATTTTATGGTTGGAGGTCACCACAACATGAGGAACTGTATTAAAGGGTCAAGGCATTAGAAGGTTTGAGAACCACTGCTCTTTCAGATTAATAGTAAGAAATCTTCAAGTTCACTAGTTTGGCTTTCACTGATTCAATTATTTTTTTTAATATTACAAAAAAATTTATTTAAACTCTCTCTGTTATTCTAGAAGGAAAAGATGCTTTTTGACAAAAATCTCTTCTTCCCATGGCATCATCTTCTTGGAAAGTCAAAGCAACGAGTAACCAGTTTCCATGGATTATGATTGATGGTGGGCCTATATGTCGGTGCAAAACTGACCCCCACAGGGTTTTTGAAGGGATCACTTGGAAATAGAGCTCGAGGCCTTTCTTTTGAGATGTCTCTGGGTGGACTTGAGCCTCCAACACTGGTTCACCGAGTCAATTCTATTCCTTTGTCCTTTCAATTCTCTGATGGAGTGACATGTCTTAATAAGGTTCTCCTACCCAAGTCACCTTAGGCACCCCCTATACAAAGAGTGCATGTATAATAGGAATAGAAGGAATTGTTCAGTTTTCAGTACCAACACTCTGCTAATAAGTATTAGCCATCTTTGAAGCATGAGCAACAGAGAGAAAGTCCAAGATATTTGGAAGAAAATTTTCCAGATCTTTTCTGTCTGAAGTGGCAGAGGCGACTGAGACCAGATGCACCAGAGACTTTGGCATGGACACTAAGAGGAGCAGCCCTGAGACCTTCTAATCTAGCATGAGACTATGAAACTGTGAGACAGGAGTGATAGGTAGGCTGACTTCCTGGCCCATGGAGGCCAAGGTCAAAGGACTACATGTCTGAGACACTGAGAGCTAGAGAGAAACTGGACTCCTGACTGAGGAGTGGTTTTGCTGTGGATCAATGGCTGTTTTCTTACTGTTTGGTGGTAACCTATTAACTTCCATATTACACTTTCTTAATTGTGAGTATTGTCTTTGAGTTCTGTGTGGCCATTTCAATGAATTATTGAACCCAGTATAGAATCTGAGTGCGTTGGGAGGAATGATTGATGTTAGAATAGGGAAAAAAGGATAAAGTGTGGAGGCGTGTCTATCTCCTGCCTTGGGGCAAAAGGGAAACCAGATGAGGTCAGATATGACCACCTCCATTGTGATTTATTGAAAATGTACTAGCTATTTATGAAATCTTAGTATTAATCTTCTTGGCTTTTAATTACTATTTTTATATGGATTCTACATTTTCATTTATTTTGTAAGTTTATTCTTTAGTGAATTTCTTGAATTCTTCTAAATTGTTTTTTAATGTATTACCCTATATTTTGTCCTAAGTCTTCTCAATCTCTTGAAAGTACACGAATATTATATTTTTAAATCAGGGCGTTTCAATGGAAAGGCTCCTAGATTTGTTTTGTTTTTTTTTTTGGTCCCTTGTTTGAGCCATTCTATCTCACTTCTTTGTGTAAACTTAAATTTTCTTTTGTTTCCAAGACATTGGTGATTGTTCTTAGGCACTCAGGTCTCCTGGTAGGCGTGATAGTGAATATAAGTGTGCACACAATTATTTGTTCACTGTTAATGTAACATAGTTGAGGGTGGGTTTCGCTGAGGTTGGCTGCTGCCAAGAGATGATCAAGTGGTAGAGGAGTGGGTCTCACTGCCATCAAGTCAGTTCCAACTTACAGTGACCCTGTAGGATGGGGTAGAAGTGCCTCTGTGAGTTTCTGAGGCTGTAACTCTTTACAGGAGTAGAAAACCCTGTCTTTCTTCCACAGAACAGCTGGTGGTTTTGAATTGCTGAACCCGTAGTTATCAGCCCAATGTGTTACCACTATGCCACCAGGGCTCCCTAGAAGAGTAGGTAGCAGTGGCCTTCATTCATAGGTGTGGAGATGTGGCTGTGACTGGGCCATGTGGGAATAGTTGCTATTGCTCATGAGGCTGAACAAGAAGAAAAATAGATAGAGAAACCCAAAAGCAAACAAAAGAAAAAGGAAAGTAATGAAGGGGAAGGAAAACAGGGGGGAATCAGATAAGCAAGGGAAAAAAGAATTCTATAAATTTAAATTAAAAAAGTTATTATGGAGGATGTGAGTCATGTGCCTGTGAAGAAATTTAGAAGTGTTTAGAAAAAAGTGGAATTAAAAGATAATTCCCCACCAAAAAAAGTTATTATGGAAAGGTAATAAAAACAAGGGGAGGAAAGAAAAGAGAAAAAATACAATAAGCAAAAACTAGGAGTTGGGAAAAACAAAAGGGAAAATGAATAGTAAAAAACTAAGAAAAAGAAAAGAGAAACTGAAGAAAGAAAATTATAAAGGAGAGACAAAAATTGATTGAAACAATGAAAAAAAGAAAGGGGTGGGTGGGGGGAGATAAAACCAAAACAAGCAAAGGAAGGAGAAAATTGTGGTGGGCGAGGTAGCTGAAATGGGTAGAGACCTTCTCCCTGCCAAGGAGCTCAAGGGGTGAGGGATGGAACAAAGAAGGAGTGGGACTTCTGACCGGAGTCAGGGTGCCTATCTAGAAGTGGTTCCTGCCAACTCAAATGTTGGTTGAGGTTAGGATGCTTTTTCTAGGAAGGCATTCTTTCAGATTCAGTGAGTAGCTGAGGGGAGAATGGCTGTTAATGGAAGGAGTTCTTACCTATCCAGGGGCGGTCAGGGGACTCAGCACTGGGTTCTCTGCTGGTCTGATGGTGAGGGAAATTACATGCCTTCAGATGCAGGGGTGGCTCTGGCTTTAGATAGAATATGGGCTGTATATAGGGGTATTACTGCAGCTGAGTTGGGGAGAGTGGAGGTTAGTCACACCTCTGGTCACTAGTGGGGTTCAACTCTTCATGGCTAGGAGTAACTGGGGCACATTCCAAGGCAGGAATTATACCCCAGTGGTATCACAGTTAATGCAATGCAACAATAATTCTTGGTGGCAGTGGGTTTTTGTTGTTATTGTTGTTGGGCTGGGCTAGGTTCCTCCCCGCCCACCCCATTGTTTATAGCACGTATCAATATAAATTCCAGCTCAAATATGCTCCCTCTCAGCTACCAGCTTTGACTGGAACCTTCTTCATTTCCTTTTTAAATCAGGTGTTTTTTTTTGTATATTACAAATCACAAATGGATTTAACAGACTTTAATTCACTAAATTAGACTCCAAAGGAATATTATATGATAGCTTAGACTTCTAACTAAAGTGAGATTATTGAGGGAAATTTGAGAATTATAACAGAAATCCCTTTGAAAATGTTTTATATTATCCCATTTAATTTTTATATGGTGTAGCTACTATTCTTCCCATTTTAAAAATATGAGATAGTTAAGATTTATTTTGCCAACCTCACCAATAAACACATGTAGGGTTAATTGAAGGGTGGAGAGATAAATGGCTCAGTGAGCCTCACCTTCTAGTTCTTGGGTCTCTTGCTTTGTGATGGTCAGACCAGGGTGCAGTTGCCTTAGCCAGTTCCCTGCTTCCGCTGGCAAGGTTCACTTCCTGTAAGACATCCCTGAGGAATAGCCACATGGACGTACCCTGATGCAGCCCTGGGTGCTGGAGCAGCCATGTGGAGACCCCTGCCAGTGCTGAGATGCTTACACGCTCACTGATTCAGCTTTCCTCCAGTCAGTGTCATTGCGTGTGTTTTGTGAGATTGAGGATGATTTTGTAGATCGGTGTAGGACAAATGGACTAATGTTGGACTTATGGGCTTGGGCAGCACTGTGTTGGGATGCTTTCTTAATGTATACTTACTCTTTGTATAAAACTCCCATATATATATATATATATATATATATATATATATACGTTTCTGTGGATTTGTTTCTCTAGTCTACCTAGACTAACACAAAATAAGAAAACAGAGATTTGGAGAAGTTAAGCCACTTGTCTTCAAGCCACAAGCAATAGAACTGGGATTAGGATGCAGGTCCCTTTGACTCCAGCACCTCAGTTCTTGAATGCTAGGCTTTGACTTCCATGTTCTCTGGGAGAAAAGTCTGAGTCAAGTCTATTGAGAGGCTTCCTCTGTTTTCTGGCTCTAATGCTTTTTTGTGGTCTGTCTAAGGAGCTCTGGTGGTGCAGTGGATTAAGCATTGTGCTGCGAATAGAAACATCAGTTTCAATCCAGCAGTCTCTCCACAGTAAAAATTTACCCTGTGCCGCAGCTCTTCTCTGTTCTACAGGGTCACATGAGTCTGAGTCTATTGGATAAGAGTGGGCTTGAGTGGATGTGTGGAAGGACCCCTGATGGTGCTATATGTTAGTTGGTGAACTGCTAACCATAAGATGGGTAGTTCAAACCCACCAGCTGCCTGCTCCTATAAAGTCTTGGAACCTTATAGAGAGTTGATATGAGTCAGAATCTACTCAGTGGTACTGAGCTTTTGGGTCAGTATGGCTGAAGGTCTTTTTCCCTGGCTCCCCTTGGGCTCTGGAAGAGGTTAACATTTGAATGGAGGAATAGCTGAGCCAGGGTTTGTCAAACATAGTTTCCTTTATTTGTTTTTTAAGTGTCAGAGTTTTTAGTTATTGGACTAAAACACTGGTTAAATAGAAAATCACTGAACATTCTGGATATAGTTAATCAGTGTGTATATACTTATGGATTTCTGGATGAACACAGTGTTACAGATACCTTTGACAAAAACATTACATCATATTACATGATTTAAGTCAACTTAACTCAACACACTGCCATCATGTTGATGTGGATTCATAGCAACCCTATAGGTGAATAGACTAGTCCCTGGAATTAAACAAGACTGTATCTCTTTACTGGATTAGAAAGCCCCATCTTTCTTCCTTGGAGTGGCTGGCCGTTTTGAACTACTGACCTTGGGGTTACCAGCTGAATGCGTAACCACTGTGTCTTCTTATTATCAATGAATAATTAAGGTTTAACTCTTTCCCAAACTAACTCCTCAAGCAAAAAACAAGTTGGCTAAACTAAGAATTGAAGGCACTTGAAAAACAATGTAGAAGATCTCTAAGGCTGGGTTTTAGGAATACTCTCTTCCTGCTTATTTCATTCAGTACTATGATCTAAATTATTATACATAAGCTACTCATTCTCCAAGGAACCCTGATGGTGTAGTGGGTTATACGTTGAACCGCTAACTGCAAGGTCAGCAGTTTGAAATCACAATCTACTCTGCAGGAAAAAGATGAGGTGTTCTACTATCATAAAGATCTGTAATGCTGGAAACCCACATGTGCAGTTCTGTCCTTTCAGGTGGCCATGAGTGGGAATCGATTTGATGGCAGTGAGTTTGGTTTTTGAGCTTAAATCAGCTCTAATTGACACTGCCAGTTTACCGAATTGCCTACTCAACATCTCCACTCATAATAGACATCTAATAGATGTTTAATAGACATCTCCTAATTAACATGCTAAAGATGAACTTCTGATTATCACTCTACAAACTTGTCCCTAGATCTGTTAACATCAAGGCTACCTGTCCAGTTACTCAGGTAGAAACTTTGAAATCCTACTTATGGCCCCAGTTTCTCCTATTTGTGCCAATTATCCTTGTCCAAACCCTGATCCTACCTCACTTGAATCATTGCAACCCCCCCCCCCAGCCCCCTTTTGGCTTTCCTATAGTATAGTTTCAAAGCGCTGCTGGAATTTTCCCATGACAATGGCAGGTGTATTATGTCATTCTGTTGCTCCCAATCTTCCTATGTCTTCCTACTCCTTTCAGGAAAAAAAAAAAGAAATCCTTCAAAGGCCTCAGGCAATCTGTTCCTCTTCTACCTCATTCTTTCTTCTCACTTCACCTCCTTTTCACAGCCTCGCTTGCATTCTTCCTCTTCCTTGGTTCAGTCACAGTCCCATTCCAGGGCCTCTACACCTGCTACACTGTGTCCAGGATCAGTGTTGGATTACCCAACACACAAGGCAAGCATAGGTTTACTTGTGCTTTTTTTTTTTAACACATCAAAAATTCTGCTTCTAGGTATGACTGGTATCTGTCTCTCTCCCACTCCCACAGTGCCTTCCTTCAAATTGACAATTTCTGGCAGGAACAGAGTGCCCAGTGAGCAAGGTAAACTAAGAGGTGAAAACCATGTGAAATTATTCACTATCAATGAGTAAGTAAGCACAAGGAACCCTGTGCTTATCTTGATTATGGGGTAATTCACTGTTGCCTAGGATCTTTCTCCCATCAAACCCTATGGCTCACTTCTCATCTCCACATCTTTGCAAAAACATTTCCTTGTCAATAGGCTTGACTTTCTCTAAAATGTCAATGCTCCCACATCACTAGTTTTAATCTTTTCTCCCTGATTTATTTCCCTCTAATTACCCTCTTCAAGTATTTAGATTTTATCTGCTTATTTTATTAACTTTCTGTTCCTCTCATGGGATGTCAGCCTCATGAGGACAGGCAGGAGTTCCTTTACTCTTTCATGCACTTATGTCCCCAGAGCTGACATCCAAGAGGTGCTCAGTAAATGCTTATTGAATCAGACTCTCTATAACATGTTCCCTCTGCTCAAAATCTAAGGGTGCTGTGAACAGAACATTATACCTGGCATTGCATTTGAACTATTGTAATAGTTTAAAATGCCAGATATAATTTTGGCTTCTTTAGAAGGTTTGGGGTGTTTGATCTGGTGAATATGAATAAACTTAAAGAAATGGTATCAGAAGAGGTCAAAATCTAATATGGTTATATGTTTTATCATTAATCTCCTATGGAGATCTAGTAAGGAACATCACATTTACCCACTCAATTCACTCCCAGCTCTTTCCCATGCAGGCTGAGCCAACCTCAAGGATGTGCTCTAAGAAGGGGAACCCTCTTCTGGCGTGACTGGTCTAGTTACCTGCTCTTATTCTCCGGGCTCCTAATTGATTTAGATAGGAGCATGTCGCTTGGCTTTCAGTTTGTCGCATTGAAGTGGTTTGTGTGTTGCTGTGATGCTGGAAGCTACGTCACTGGCATTTCAAATACCAGTAGGGTCACCCACAGTGAACAGATTGCAGCATTGTTCCCAGACTAAGAACAGACTACAAAGAAGGAATAGTGTGTCTGCTTCAGAGGAATTAGCCACTGAAACCCTTATGAGTAGCAGGGAAACATTGTCTGGCCAGGGGCTGACTGTGGAACAGACCATCCGTTGCTCATATGTAGATTCAGGTTGAATCTGAAAAAAAAACAAAAAAGACCCCACAAAAAACAAAAAAACCAAGTCCACTAGAGCATATAACCTTGAGTGTATCTCACTTGAAATTTGAGAACATCTCAAGAACAGCTTTGCTATATTGACCACTAGTGAGAGAAGACCTGACGCACATCAAGATGATATCAAGACCATCATACATGGAGAAAGCACAGGGTCATTAAAAAGACAGGAAATACCAAAGTGGGTGTCAGAAGAAATTCTGAAACTTGCCCTTAATCATAGAGTAGCTAAGGCAAAATGAAGAAATGATCAAGTCAAAGAGATGGATAGAAAATTGCAAAGAGCAGAAAAGTTCAAAAACAGAGAGTTAGAAAAGCAAAAAGCAACAACACCCTCAGCGTATAGTAATCTTTAAGAACTGAAGAAAAAAAAATCAAACCTCGAGTTGCAAGAATGAAAGAGTCTATGGCGAAATATTGATTGATGCAGGAGGCATAAAAAGAAGATGAAAACAATACACAGTCACTGTACTAAGAAGAATTCATCGAGATGCATCCTTTTCCGGAGGGAGCATATGAGCAAGAACCAATGGTACAGAAGGAGGAAGTTCAAGCTGCACTGAAAGCATTAAACCAAGAACAAGGCTCCAGGAATTTTTTGGACAACACCAATTGCAATATTTCACTGAACTGTTGAGGCACTGGAAGCACTCACTAGTCTGTGCCAGGAAATTTGGAAGATAGTTACTTGATCGACTGACTGGAAGGGATCCATATTTGTAACCATTCCAAAGAAAGGTGATCCAACAGAATGATTACATTATAGAACAATATCAGTGATATCCCATGGAAGTAAATTGTTGCTGAAGATTATCCAACAATAGTTGCAACAGTACATGGACAGGGACCTAAAGATTCAGGCCAGTTTCAGAAGAGGATGTAGAACAAGGTATCCCTTGTTATTGTTGATGTCAGGTGGATCTTGATTCAAATCAGAGAATACCAGAAAGATGTTTACTTGTATTTTATTGACTGTGCAAAGGCATTTGACTGTGTGGGTACAGCATCAAGAAAGCAAACAATGCACTACATTGGGTAAGTCTGATGCAAAAGATCTCTTTAAAGTGTTGAGGAACAAGGATGGTTCTTTGATGACTAAGGGGTGTCTGACATAAGTCTTGGTAATTTCAATGACCTCATATCCATGTGAAAGCTGAACACTGAATAAGGAAGGCGAAAGAAGAATCTATGCATTTGGATTGTGGTGTTGGTGAAGAATATTGAAAATACCATACATACACTGCCAAAAGAACAAGCAAATCTGTCTTGGAAGAAGTATAGCCAGAATTCTCCTTATATGCAATGATGGTGAGAATGTGTCCCAAATACTTTGGACATATTATCAGGACTCACCAGTCCCTGGAAAAGTCATGCTTGTAAAGTCATTAAAAAGAGGACGACCTTAAACAAGATGGATTGATACAGTGGCTGCAACGGTGGCCTCAAACATAAGAACAATTGTGAGGATGGTGCAGCTCTATCTGTACATGGGGTTGCAACGAGTATTAACCAACTTGGCAGCACTTAACAACCACAAGAATGTCACTTAGGCCTAGCCAGTTTTGAAGAGAGGCATTCCTACCTAATAAATAGATTCTTGGGCCTATGGAACTTGATTCGATAGATTTCAGATGAGATCTTTGCATTTAACATCCTTAAGTCTGCAGCAGCAGGCTCAGGAACTGCAATTTGAAAAATAGAAAAAATTCTCCCAAACTCTGTTAGAACTGGTCAAAGTTCCACCATTTTAAGAGGTAGCATATGATCTAGACCAACGGAATTGAAGAACCAAGTCCAACAGTCTGGAAGGCATTGGTGAAAAACAAGGTTCCAGAAAGTGATGGACTATCAATTGAACATGTTTTAACAAACTGATACAGTGCTGGAAACACTCACTCATCTTTGCCAAGGAATTTGGAAGACAGCTCCTGGCCAACTAAGTGGGAGAAATCCATATTTCTGTTCATTCTCAAGAAAGGTGACCTTCCAGAATGTGCAGTTATTGAACAACATCATTAATATCAATGCCCAAAGAAGCAGCAGACATGCTTCCCCCCTCCATTCTTCTTTACCCTGCTCTGACACTAGCATCCCTCTCAGGAAATCAACTTCCCTGATGGGTTTGAACTCCACAGACAGATACTCAGAGTTATGGGGATTGTTAGGGATGCTAATAGGTTACAGAATGCTAAGGATACAGTTCTTTTGTCTGCAGTGCCTGTTTCTCTCTGGTCCTCAGTCTCTCAGCTATGGGGTCCTTTGGTCTCTGCCTCATTCCAGGGCCCAGGAAAGCCATCTGTATTAGGGTCTTTGCTGACTCTGCCACTTCAGACAGGGATCTCACACCTGCTCACTTATGGCTCTTCTTTTTTTGATAGTCATTGAGATGGCTCAATGTCCTGCTAAGTGGAAGCACAAAATGGACCCAGGTCGGAGTTAGAGTCTACATCTTATGTGCAAGCTCCCTGACTAAATGAGAGCTACAAGGCGACGGAGAGAGAAGTCAGGGCAAGCAAGTTCACTTCACCACAAGTAAGTTTGCCTGACCCAAACCATGATATTTCCAATCATTTCGTATGTGTGTGGAATCTGGGTAACAAACTGGGAAGCCCAAAGAAGGGCTGATGACTTTCAACGGTGGTGCTGGCAAAGACTATTAAATATATCACAGACTGCCAGAAGAACAAACCAATCTGTCTTGGAAGAGATACAACCAGAAGACTCCTCAGGGTGAAGGCTGGTGGGAGTTCATTTCATGTGCTTTGGACACGCTCTCAGGGAAAAACGATCGCAGGAGAAGGCCCTACTCTCGGTATAGCAGAAGATCAGAAAACAAAGAAGACCCCCCAATTAGATGGATTGACACAGCGGCCCAAACACGGCTTCAAACCTAGCAACGAGTGTGAAGAGCGCACAGGACTGGAAAGTGTTTTGCACATAGGATCACGATGAACTGGGGACGACTTGACAATTAACACCACCAGCAACAACATTCCATTAAGAAGTCTCTGGGGTGTGCAGACGACTAAGTGATCTTTGGTTAGCTAAACACTTGGAGTTCTGAATTCCATCCAAGAGGTGCTTGGTAAGGCAGACCTGGATAGCTGCTTCTACAAGGTCACAGCCTTTAAACTCCTGGGGGCAGTTCTACTCCACACAGCCAGGGTCACTATGAGTCAGAGTTTACTTAAGAGTAACTAACAACAACAATTGGGTTAATGACTTGAGCATTTTTTACCCTGGTAGCTTATCAGTTAGGAAGCTGGCCACAGTACTTAGGTACAATTATCTCAAATCCGCCAGCTCTTGCAGGAGATTGTTCTCATTTTTCTCTGCTTTCTAATCTAGAGAGTCTTCACTCTTTTGAGTCAAAATACACAATTACCAGTGTGTCCACGACCATTTCTGGCCTCACAGATGAGGAAAATATACTTTCTTTTGAGTCTTCATCACTGACAAGATATCTGAGCACATCTCTCCAGTGCCTGCAGGTTGGAGGGAGGCTTTGTTCCTCTAAGGATTACTTCTTGGTTTCCTCCGCTGTTTATTCAGGAACAACCCCGAGACATGCCTACTGCTTCTTAAAAGAGAGGAATATTGCAGTCCAATTCTGTCTACCAAGACTTGTAGAAATCTTGAATGGGAAAGTATTTCTCTCGCGGCCAACCCCACGTCCACTGTTTAAACACGAGAACGAATTTAAAGGAGGGTGCCTTTCTCTCATTCTGCTAACAGTTGTGCTCTTTGCAGAACAGGTACAACAGGAAGTAGCCCCTGCTGTAAAGCAAGCAGGACCACACCTTCTGCTGTTTGAGCTGAAGAATGTAGGAAAATACTTCCCTGATGTTTTATGGAATGGACTAACAAAGAAGTCAGGCTTCTCTGGTGGTTCTGTGGGTGACAGCTTTGTTAGAGAATCAATACTGCACTTGGAGTCAGGCTATATGTTTTGTTCCTAAATATTACTTACTAAAAGAATAGAGACTACAGATTATTAAAAATTTTGGTGTTTACACTTCCCACCAAAGCTACCGATTTTCTGGGGCTCTTTTGTTCCCAGGAATTCAAAGTCCTTTACACAGAGTCTATATTTGTAGTTAGCTTTTAGCATCATTACTTTATTGGCCAGAAAGTATTTCTTGAGCACCTACTATGGCCTGGGATGGGTAGGTCACTAGTAAGTTTTTGCCTTCCTTGCAGGAGCTCTGGTACAGATTTCTGGCCAATGTACCTCCTGTGTAGTCACCCCTTGTGTTGGTCTGGGTACTTTAGAAAAACAAATCCATAGAAACTCATGTATGAGAGAGAGTTTTATATAAAGGGTAAGTGCACATCAAGAAAACATCCCAACCCAGTGCTGCCCAAGCCACAAGTCCAACATTAACCCATATGCCTGACACCAACCCACAAAGTCCTCCTTCATCTCACAAAACAGACACAATGATGCGCCGACTGCAGGAGGAAAGCCGAATCAGTGAACATGTAAGCATCCCAGAGCTGGCAGGGGTCTCCACATGGCTGTTCCAGCATCCAGGGCTGTATTGGGGTAGGTCCATGTGGCTTCTCTTGGGAATGTCGTGAAAGAAGTGAGGCTTTCTAGCGGAAGCAGGGGACTGGCTAAGGCAGCTGCACCCTGGTCTGACCATCACAAAGCAAGAGACCCGAGAACTCGAAAGGTGAGGCTCACCGAGCCATTTATCCCTCTGCCCTTCAATTAACCCCACATGTGTTTATCGGCCAGGTTGACAAAATAAACTTTAACTATATCACCACTCATCAATCACTGGAGCTTTCTGTGTTGCTCTGAGGCTGGAAAGGCTTTGGTGGAGTCTTCAGACTACTACAGGCTAGGAAAAAAGGCTTGGAAATGAAATGTATTTCCCCCAGTCAATGAAAATTCTATGGGTCACAATAATTCCAATCTGCAACTCTCTAGATAGTGCTGTGGTCATTTGTGGAAGGGCACTGTATGAGTTGGAGTTAAGTTAATGGCTGCTAATAGTAACAATAAGTCATGAACAGCACATCTAATTTGTTCATCTACAAAACAAACATGCTGGGACATTTTAAGTTAATAAGTTCATGGACTAGTCACAATGTTTTATTAATCTACATAGCTCCTCCATGAGGCAGGACAGACCTAGGAGTGCGTTTCCATTTTTTTTTCAAGCAATCCACACCAATTCAGTAATGGAAAGCTTACATTTACTTATCTCAGAAAAGAGATTTAAAAAAAGAAGAAGAGTATCTGCCAGATTAAACTAGACTCAATACTTGGAGTTTGACTATTTCTCTTCCATATAGTCACCAACCATGCAACAAATAACTGCATATCTTCTATGTTCCAGTCACTCTGGGCAAAGGCTAAGTGGTGGGCCAGCTAGATATATTCCTCAAGTTCACAGATCTGCATCCTGCCGGGGGTGGGGAGTGGGCGTGGAGGTGCAGACAATGACTAGGCAACAAACAAATGGACAGAATAATGCTCAAGAGCGAAGACGTACAAGGGACATGGAACAGGAGAGTAACTGGCTGCTGTGGCAAACGGCAGGAGGTCATGACTCAGACAAGGTTTGGGGGATGCATCACCGCAGCCACCGTGAGTCTGCGGGCACAGATCTATGCGCTCGCTTTGTTCTCCACCCACAAAAGCAGCCATGATCGCCGAGGAAGTCCCTTGAAGTGTTCTCACAATTCATTTCACAGGCTTTTCATGTGTTTTAGGTTTACTTTTTCTCTATAGAGAATTTAATGTACGGTAGCTTCACAGTGTGATAATGTTCAAGACGTAAGCCATTTTGCTAAGACCCACTGGAAACAAAGCCAATATTAAATATTGAGTTATATATCTTTTTTGACTGGGAAGGGACACTCAGGATTTTAAGATTCTCTCTTCTGAAGCTTGATTCACTCGACAGTGCTCTCCTACTAACTGGTCACCCTGCTCCTGATCAAGCATCCCAGAGACTGGGACCTTGCCCCATTTCCAAGTTCCCATCCATCCTAAGATGATCCCGTCACTAGAGAAATCCTCCTGCCCCAAGCACAGAGCCATTTTCAAGCGATTCCCATTTTATTCTATTCATCAGACAATATAGAAGGGGGTCTAATTCCCTTCAGGAACTTCAGAAATTGGAGCCGTTATTGAGCACTTTGAGACCTTCCTTCCATGGAGCAAAGCCTTCAGCTCTCCACATGACAGTGACCACTCCCACATGTAACCTTCTGCCAATCGATCACTCTTCCACTTCCTTAAGGGTATGGCAGAGGAGAGGGAGGGGGAGTGTAGGAGCATATGAGGAGAAATACATTCCAACACGTAACAGTGGAGGATGGGAGGGAAAAAAACATTTAAGGAGGGTTCCATCTTACTTCACTTTTATTTATAGATTTGGAAATAGAGTCTCTTGGAGATTAAGTAACTTGTCTACATCAATTAAGAAAATTTGATTAGTATAGAACCAAGGACTTTCTGATCCCAAAGCCTCTGGTCTGTCCATTACATCACACCACACAACATACACATACAAATCTAATTTACAAATTAAACTCAGGATAATAAAATATGATGACATGAAAATATGAGAAAGACAGTACCCCCAAAAGGAAAGAGAGAGGAAAATACAGTACAAAGAAAGTTACATAGAAATTTACTTTTCATAGGAATTTACTTTTAGAAGTAATAGCACAATATGCAGAAAAAGAAGAATTACATTTTAATAAACAGGTGAGCTAATGGGTGAGAGAGTAGAATTTAAACAACTCACTACATACTCCCTGATCATGATTGCTAACTTTAAAATTGATATGTCATGAAAACAAAAAAAATGCTAGAGAAATAATGTAGGAATAAGTAAATTTTAATTTAAAGTTCTATCAACTATGAGCTACAAGTCTGAAATAAAGGATAGAAAAGCAATCAAACAGAGAATCTATTTAGTCTCAACCTTTGGAAAATGTTGAATTTGTGTTCCAAATCATGTTCCCATTAATGTCAAACAATTTTGTATGGAGACAAATCTGCCTTTAGAAAACCTGACACTCAAAAAGTTCTATTCAGCTATAGGTATGGAGGGCACCATCAGGGAAATGAAGGAGGTGGTGACTCTGTGGTAGAATTCTTGCCTTCTGTCAGGGAGACCGGGGTTCAATTTCTGGCCAATACCCCTCCTCCCTAGCCACCACCTGTCTGTTGGTAGACGCTTGCATGTTGCTAAGATGCGGAACAAGTTCCACTGGAGTTTCCAGAAGAAGATGAACACGAGAGAAAGGCCTAGTGAAATCAGCCAGTGAAACTCCTATGGATCAAACCTGTTCCACCTGCAACCCGTCATGGCCCAGGCCCAGGCTGCATTTCCTCCAGTTAAGCATGGGGTCACGATGCGTCAGGGATGACTCATGGCAGCTAACAACCATTACCAACACGAAACCCCCCCTGCATGTATTCAGAGAGGGCATTTTGCACACAGAACATTTCTATGACCCACACATGTGCTCACACATTCACATACTCACATGGTACTTTCCCCCTCCTTCTCTGTCAGTGCCCTCCCATTGATCCCTATACAAGTCACACTCCCATCGGGCCTGGCAACACATCCGTGTTCTGATGAAGGCCTCAGATCTCTGCCTCTTCCCCTGAGGGCTAAGCAGATTCTGTGCAGCAGGCTTGGCACCTCTAATAGGCCGGCAAATGAGAGCCTGGGTTTCAGGATTGAAAATGGATTTCCTATATGGCAGAGCCAATCGCTTCCAACTGTCCAGCCAGATGTTTCACTCTATGGTCTTGGCAGCCCTAGTTTGGGATTGCGCCAGAATGTGGCCTGATTTCTACATGGAAAACCTCGAGGGAATGCTAACATGATGTTATCCCAGAGCAAAAGAAGTGGTCCCTTAGGTAGGCACACCATTCCCATGTGCCTGGGGAGTCCTTCCAAAGGGGAGAGGGGCTTGAGTAGAAGTTGTGTCCATCCATCCTGATAGGGCCTGAGGGGGGAAGGGAAAGCGGAGACTGATGGACGGTGGAGGGAGAAGTCCGGCGTGATGGGGAGCTGGTGCCAGATGGAGCTGGAAGGCAGAGCTCCACAGCCTCCCCCCACACGTGTGTGGCCACCAGGGGATTGCCTGGCTCCTCACACTGCTTTACATCTGCCAGCTAAGTCAAAGATGCAAAATTGAAGATGCAAAGTGAGAAACATGACGTGGTGTGTAAGGCTCCCTGGAGGATTTTGGATCTGTAATCCAGTGAGGAGATTGTCATGAGACGTGAGCCTAGCCTTCTCATCGGCGAGGGAGGATTCTCACTCCAGCTGTGTTCAGGGATGCAGAAAACTCTTGTAAAACACGAGCCGTCTTTCTTGATATGTCACTGCCTGCCCACCTCTCTTTGTGCCCCATGGCTTTCCTCCCAAAGAACTATTTCTTTTGAAGCCTGGGGAATTTCGAAGCATGCAGAAGGCTCAAGAGAGGCTGTGACCTAGACTTAAGGATGAATGAGCCAAGAAAGGATGTGGTAGGTAAGGAAGGCCATTAGCCTGATAGAGTTTCTTAGAACCTAGTTTAAACATTTCCAAATGCTTAATCACAAACAGAATACAACTCAGAATAGCAACACAAACAATACTAAAGGATGAAAGGTGTCCAGAAAAGTTTAAATGGCGTTAGCCTTTTCTCCTCCTCGTCTAGCAGTGAATCTGAATGGGTGAGGACAATGGTACGCTTTTTTCTTATTTCCAGTCCCCTGGATGATTATTTTTATGAAACACAATACAATTAATCTGTAGGAAAAAACAGCTAATGATATACAAAACACACCCTCCTTTTACAAAAAATTAATCAGCGCATGCAGTTGGGTTTCTTTTTTGTAATAATATCAAATCGCTATAAACATTTTTTGACCTTGCTGGAAGATTTCCTTATTTCCAGTTCTTATCACAATCCATACATGTATCTGTTGTGTCAGGCACTTTTTTCCAACATATATCATTCCCTAGTTTAATCACATCAAGCAGAGTTGTACAATTAATTGCTACCACAGTTTCCAAAAATTATTTTTCTTCCTGGATTACTTGACATCATCTACCTTTTACCCCTCCCCCCAACTAACAAACAAACAAACCCCTTATTCTACTTTTCCCCATCATTTCGTCAATTCTTCATTTCATATACCGAAACAGAAAAACATATAACAACTTTATGAGGGCCACACCTCCAATGACATAACACCTCTGAGATACACTCTAATATGAACAACCACAAACATAGACAATGCTGAATATAAACATTTTTAAATGTTCCACCCCATCTTTTATTACTAATGATCATGGCATGTACGTCAGAGCAGAAATGTGATCCATAGAGTTTTGAATGGACGATTTGTAGGAAGCAGAGCTGCAGGATTTCCTTCTGTGGCACCAGGGAGATGACTCCAATATCCATCCTTTCGGGGATTCCGCAGCTCCGATAAGCACTCCTTGTCTTCAGGAGAGCTTCACGAATTGTTAATATGTTACATAGCTGTGACCAGACAGACAAATCTTTTTAAGAACTTAAGAGGAACTATACTTTGTGTATTGGTTATGACTTGTCTTTTGCACCTAGAATATTTTGGCATCTTCCATCTTGTATCTCAAAGACTGCCTTAATTCTTTGTGTGTATGTGGGGTGGCTGGGTTTCCATAGTGTGGATGTATTACCTTTTAAAAATAATTTTATTTTAAGCCGGTCTCAACATTCATAGACACATAAGTAGTTTCTATGGTTTTTGTTGTAATCAAAATTTGATAGCATGCCCTCCAGAACGAAATGGTGTTCATTCTATGCCCCTTTGATGCTAAGGGCACCACTAGCACTTGCTGGAAAGTCTGCTTTCATGAGCAAAGCCAAAATGTTCTGCAGCCCGAAGGCTCTTTATTTGAAGCCAGCTTGCTGACCTCCCAGAGAACCACACTGGTGGTGAAAGGACCTGGACATGCATTTGTACCACTTACTGCCTAAGGCATGCCCTCCTTCAGAAGAAAGGAGCAGGTGGCCATTGCATGATGGTGCAGGTAAATATCTTTCGCAGTAGGGTTTGCCTTTTCTGTGAAATGCAGAAACGTGAATGGGCAACAAGGAATGCCGGCTGCCTCAGAGGGTCACAGGGAGCTGAGCACACAGCTCAGCCACTTAGGGGAAAGCTGAGCTCTCATTCTGGTGGGCCAGGCCTTCCCCCAGAGGATGCATGAAGGGGAGTACAGCCTGGTAACACACCTTCCATTTAGAAGTGCAATTGGGGCTCTTCGTGATTCCCTGCCTCGCTTTCCACACCACCGCTGGCGCCCATTGTGAGAGCGGCTGGCTCTGTGTGTGCAGCATCACTCCCAGGCAGGCAGGTCTAGTCAAGATGAACCTGAGCATTTGGCCCTGGCAGTCTTGCTCCAGGCATAGGGCATGACCCAGGAGAGGGGCGTAGTGTTTCTGATGTTTATATTTCAGGTGTCTACAATACAGCCAATTATGTCGGGTTTCCAGGCATGGACTGAAATCCTGGGGAGGATCTTGTGTGGAAGGCAGAACTGCTCCAGCAGAAAGATGAGTTTTCCTTTCTCCTGGGTTAGCTAGGTCACAAGGAAAAGAAAGCTCTAGTTTTGTGCCCTGAAGTTCATCAACTTGGGTTTGGTTAGCCCAGATGGGTGAAACTAACAGGAATTTCCCCTCTGCATTTCAGCAGAGAAGAGAAATAATCTCTGCACCCCCAAGACTCACAAGGACCAGCAGCTTCCTTTTCTGAGAACTAGACATATGCAGAGAGCCAGTGTGGGAACCAGATCCTTTGGTTTCGCCCAAACTTCATGTGGTCCCAAAGAGGGCCGCCCTGAATGAAAGCGTCCAGGTAAACACCAACGGGTTTCATCAAGGGCTGGTTTAACGACACTGACACTGAATTGTTCACATCAAAGGAGGCCAAGAGAGGGGCTTGGACAAACAGCCTCGAGAGGAGTGGGTGTTTTCCCCATTGATCTCACGCTCAGTCTGGACGCTGAGTGGCACCTCGTGTCCCAGGCATTGCCTGCACCGGGCAGGGATTCAGCGCTTGGCAGTGCATCAGTGACCTGCCAGCCCCTGATCAGCAACTCCCGCGGGACTTTTTAAAAAACCCTGCCGAGTCCTTTGAGCGGAAACCTGCCTCAGCAGGCCTGACTTACACATCCCTGCAGAAATGTTTTCTTTTTCTTTTGAATATGCTCCTTTGAGTGGGCACCCTTCCCACTCCCAGCCTCTTCCGCAGAAGAGTACAGATGCCATCTAAATCTGGGGTGGGCGATTTTAAAGGGGTGCCTAGGTTCCCACTCAGAAAACTGGGAGGCCCTCACGCTGTAAATAGCATTTTCACTTTGGAATCCTCATGAGGGGCATTTTGGTGTGCTGCTGAGGAGCTGCTTATTCTTGTCCTTGGATTCCCTGATCTTACAAATCCGCCACTGCCCTGGACCCAAAGGTTTGTGCTGCGTAGATGATCGCTGTAAGACAAGCGAGCCCTCATGCCCTCTCACTGCTGATCGGACCTACATGGCCTTATTTGAGCTGTTACAGAGAAGCAAACCAAATCCCCCGAAGAGGCAAGGTCAAGATCATAGGATAATTCACATAGGATTTGGACCTGTTTCCACCTTACTGTTTGTAATGCTCAGCAACAGATGGTGATGACTAAAGCAGTTATAAAGGTAATGGTTATTATTATAGTTTTTCTAACCTCATCAACTACGTGAACCACTGTACATCTTGCTGCCTTCTTCTTGGGCAAGCGAGGAGAGAAACTGGCTGCTCCACAGTGGCTTTCTGAGGACCTGTGATCCTGAAGACGTAAACCCAATGTTGCAGCAGCTGCAAGGCCCCCTACCCAGGGTCGCATCCTTTGCCCTGGCGCTTTGTTCTGCATCATTAAAGACAATGGAAAAGCCAACACAAATCTCATTTCATCAGGTATCACTAAACTATTCCAGGTTACATTACTACTAAAGAGCCCAGGTAGCATAGTGCTTATGCACTGGGCTGTGAGCAGCCGTAAGGCCAGCAGTTTGAAACCACCAGCTGCTCCGTGGCTTGTCGATTCCTGTAGAGTTGCAGTCTCAGAAACTCATACGGGCAGATGTAACTTGTCCTAGAGGGTCACTCCGAGTCAGCATCAACTCAATGGCAGTGAGTTTCATTTTTTGGTTTGTGACATTTCTACTAGATTCTGTCAGTGAGTTTGTCATCCTGTGGTGACTTATGTGTGGCTATGATGGGGAGCCCTGGTAATGTAGTGACCGTGGGCTGGGATGCTAATCACCAGGCCAGCATTTGAAACTAAAAGTCTCTCTAGGATAGAGAGAAAGATGGAGCTTTCAATTCCTGGAAAAAGTTACCTTCTTGGAAACCCACAGGGGCAGTTCTATCCTGGTAACTGTGAGTTGGAGTTGATGACGACAGTGAGTTTGAGATGCCGCTCAAATTTCCTTGCAGCAAAAATTTAAACAAATCTGAGCACCATCCCCCGCCTATCAAAAAGAAGGTACGGCTGGGATGATGCTGGCACACCCAGAGGTGGTCTAAGCACCCAAGATGCGTCTGTTCCAAGGAAATGGCTTAGTCAGAGATGTCTGAGAGCAAACAGTCACCACACAATAATGTGTGAACAACCCACACGCTTATCTCCCATCTCGTTCTCTTACAGTTATCCCTGGGGTACTGCGACAGGACAGTGCTGCAGGGAAATACACTGGCTCCTTCCAAAAGTGGCCATCCAGGGGGGAGGGGGAAGGGAGGAAAGGTGTTCAAAGGAGAAGAGAAGGACGAGGGAGGGGCCGGGCCGGGATGCTCGAGTGTTGGAAAGGGAACCATCCGAACACAGTTGATGAGAACGCGGACGCATTGTGAAACGTAACGAGTGCCCCGTACAGACTCGTGCAGAAGATGTCAAATGGGGATTTACTTTGCTGGGTCAACGGCCACTAAACACACAGTGAAAGAGTATGATGGGGGTAAAAAGAGAAGAGAGAGAAAGGAAGGAATGAGTTGGGAGAAGAGTGGAAAGAGAGAAAGGGATACAGAAGTTTCTCTTGCCTAGTGCTCTTCTTTCTTGTTATTGTGTTTTGTATTTTTTTTTTACTATAATTAAATCTTGCATATTGCTTGACTGATTCGTAGTGGCGGTGGAGCCTGTTTCTTGAAAATCCACTGGTTGTCTAGACCAGGCTTAAAAACATCTCTTTTATTGCAGCCACCAAGACGTTCCTCTTCCCTTTCATCCTGGGCTTTTGTGGGGCTGAGCTCCTGTTCTCACCATCATCTCCTGAAAGGTTAGCCGTCCCACGCTGCCATTCAGTTTGTGCATCCAAACAGAAGCCGGGAAGCATTTTTGACTTGCTTAGGTTGGCACGGCCAACCTGTAGGGTGTGACTTTGCTACTCTCTCTTGTCTCAAAATTTTTTTTATTATTGTTCATCTCCTGAGCACTTTATCACATTAGTGTCCTGTTCTGTGCCAAGTGCACTTTGCACTAGATCATTCACTTTAGGTAACTTCCTTGAACGGGCTGCAACTCTGCCTCTCTTTCTTAGAAGATGCATACCAGGAAAATATTTGCTCCTCTCTCTCCAGGGCTGGCTCCTTTAAAAGGGGACCTGATCAAGTTGCAGAGACTCCTGCCCAGCATTTTTCAATGATTTGCAACAATTACTGAAAGTCAGTTAATCTGCACAAATTTTCATGGAGGATCATAAACTGCATTTTGTAGATGAAATAACAGACCAATAACCTTAACTGACTTCTCAGCGGCCACACAACAAGTTGGACAAGAGCCAGCTAAGAGTCCAGCTTGTGAATCATTATTCTGGTCTCCTGACATTAGGATATATTTGCATGGAAGCAACTTACGTTGAATTAGCATGCGATAGCTCTGTGGTAATACAAAGAAATGATTTATAAAAATATGGACTACCATAGCATTTAGCATTTAATTTTAAAAGTTAAATAAAGAAGTCAACTACTGAGCTCGACAAACTGAAACTTCATAGGTCAGGGTGGCTTCAAAGACATGGTTTCCTCTGGTTATTAGGTGTTAATTAATCATTTATATGGATAATATCTGGGTTTGATTTTCGTCTTTGTTCTTTTGTCCTGCCTGCTGACAGATTTCTGTTTACATTATTACCTACGCATAGGGTGTAGATAAGAGAGGACAAAATGCATAACTCAACTCTACTTATTTTTACTTGAAATAGTTCACAATATAGTCATGGGGGAATTATAGGGGAGGATTTCAAAAAGTTCATGGAAAAAATGGAATGAAAAGCTAGTGGAATTTGTGAGATTTTTGACATCCCTTAGGATGTAGGATGTAGATTTCAATGGCATGAGCCTTAAATGCAAACATCTAAGCAGACACCAGGAGCTCTGGTGGCACAGTGGTTATGTGTGGGCTGCCAAGTGCAAGCACAGCAGTGGGAAACCAGCGATCGCCCTGCGGGGAAAAGACCAGGCTTTCTGTTTCCATAAAAAGTTATAGAGTTGGAAATCCACAGGGGGCAGTTCTACTTTGTCTTACTGGGCAGTGCATTCGGTTTGGTGTGGAAGGAGGCACTATGCAGTAATAAACGGGACAAGGTCCATACTACCAATGCTCGTGAGGCCTCTTTACAGGATGGAAGTCCTTTTCCTCAGAGGATAATTCAGAACGTATCTGCAATGTACTGAGAAGACTTTCATCACAATAGTAATAATGATCACATCAATGGCGATGTTTGGGTACTTAATGATGTACCAAGCACCAGAGACATGGGATGGCGGGGCAGAGGGTGGGGAGGGGCTTTCCTCTAAGGGGCGGGTGGCTGCTGGTTACCCCTTATACATCTGTCAGGTACCAGCTCAATTGTTTATACAAATAATTTTATCTAATTCTCAGGGATAGATTTTTAAAATTCCATTTATTTTATATGGTTAACAAACAATGCCGGCAGAATTTGGAAAGGCTATTCTGGTACAGATATTGCCTCCTACAGAGATGTTCCCCTGGCCCAGCATCAAGTGGAAACCCTGAGTCCTGGAGAAAAGCAGTTGTGAGAGTTGAATTAACAACAGCAAGGGTTAACTAGATAGAACAATTTGAAAAGAAATGTATAACACCAGAATTGTTTTAGCATTTGGAAGGTTCCATGAATATTGCACATTAATCTGAGTTTGAAAAAATATCCTGCCGTTGAAGCTGATTTCAAATCACAGTGCCCCTCTAAAGGGTTTCCGAGATTATAAATCATTACGGGAGCAGACAGCATCATCTTCCTCTGGATAAGTGGTTAGTAGGTTAGAACTGCTAATTATTGTAGTTCGCAGCCCAATGCTTAACTCACAGTGCCACCAGGACTCCTTTGAATGTATAAACTTTTATCAATTCTAGTTATACAGTGATTATCAATGTGGAAATTTAGATTCAAAAGTGGACCCTGACTCACATCTTACCTCTGCCACTTAGCAGTGGTATGACCTTGGTCATGGAATTTAATCTCTTTAAATATTGGTTTATCTGTAAAATGGAATGTTCTGTTCTATCCCTCTCCTTGACTAGGTATAAGGATTAATTGAGATAATGTTTGTAAAGTTCTTTGTCCTGTGATTGGCAAATAGAAAACACCCTGTAAATCTTAGTATTATATCTCTATAGTAGAAGGCTTTAAACTATGATATTATCTTAAATTAATGCAACACATTTACTCAGACAATTTGGAAAAATAAACCCATTACCTAAATATATATAGTATATATATATACATATATATATATATATATACTAAATTAAACTAAACCCACTACCTAAATAATATAGGTCCTGGTAGTTATGTGGATGCATGAGATAACAACTACAGTAAGAAGAAGATCATGTCCTAATTATCTTCTTCTAACTACAAGAGTCTTCAATAAACCATAGAAAGCAAAGATCTTGGAATTTCAAAAAAGTAACACTGTAATTTTATACAAAGGGTAAAACATGCTAATTTCATTATATTTAATATAGACTTCCCAACAACAAATGACAGATGGACCCACTAATCCTGGCATGCCATTTAATTAGTACCAAAAAGTTGGTTTTTCTCTGGAAGACTTTAGGACAGCGAGAACATTCATTTGTTTATTTATTCTCTCTTATATTCACTCAACAAATATTTATTGTGTGCTGTTAAACTGTGCTTTGTGCTGGAACTACTAGGGTGACTCATGCCAGTTTTTACCCCTTGTTCTCTGCCCCAGTGGGGCTGTTGGGTAAGTGTTGGACTGCTAACAGCAAGGTTCATGGTTCAACCCCATCAACCCCTCCATAGAAGACAGATGAAACTGTCTGCTCTTGTAAAGATGTACGGCCTAAGGAGCCCTATAAAGGGCCGCTATGAATCAAGTTAAGTGTGAGGGTGGTGTAGGACCAGGTAGTGTTTCATTCTGTCATGGGACAAAACTGACTCAACAGCACCAAACAACAGCCATAACCACTGATAAGTCTATTTTATTAACAGCTTGCAATACACAGATGACACACTTTACTTACTGAAAGTGAGGAGAGAAGATGCAATGGAGTAACACACCAGAGGGACTCTGCAGAAATCAGCGCAGGAGTGTCACAAAGAGGGAAATTCCACACTGCCTGCCAGGTCACAGAGGAGCATCATAAAGATAAGTAGGCATAGATCCACTAAGTTTTGAGGAGTTGTGGGCTTTTGGCTTACCACTTTGGAGGCCAGCAACGGCTTAACCTTAACCCTGCCACAGCCTTGGCCAGAGACAGGATCCTACAGCCAGTGCAAGGGCTTTATTTCAACCCAGACACAGCTTGCCGCTGCCTTGGGGCAGGGTTTAAACTCCACCAGCCCCACAGGCAGGTGATTGGGGCTCAGCTATATCGTTACTTTTGTTTCTCTCTTCTCTCATTCCCATCACAGTCTCAGCAGGCTCAAGTATTTGGGATTTTTCCCCCTCTTCCCTTTATCTCACATGCCACTGCCAACCTCCAGGCCACTCTCCTTAGCCTATGGCAATTACGCCTGCCTGCAAACAGCTGGGGGAGCTCCACACTCTGCAACTTAACATGTGGCTGGGAAAATCCCGCCCACCGTCCTCTGGGGGAAATACTGCCCGCCCACCCACCCTCTGCAGCATAACATAGGGTGGGGGGAAAGCCTGCTCACCTTCTTCCAGGAGAAGTCACTCCCATGTGGCTGGGGAGCTCCCACCCCTCCACTGTGGTCCCATGTGACTGAAGGAACTTCCTCCCACCTGCTGTTGTGCCTAATCTAGCTGACCAGGGTAACTGGCTGCAGTTCTCTACACCAAAGTGGGCAAAACCCACCATCGCAGTGGGAAAACCCTTCATGCCCTCTGCATTGCCCCAAGCTTCCATGGGTCACACCACCACAGCTTCTTGTGAGATCATTCAGTGCAGCAACATCCTCGCAGGTCCACAACCACCCAACCAGCGTCCCCTGAGAGAACCATCCAACTTGCCCTACAAATAACAGAATACTCGTTGGCTAGGGAAAGAAGGAAGCCAAAGGAGGATAAAGAGGTAGACTGGAACCATAGTGCAATTAGCTGCAGGCAGTTTGAAGAAGCATTCTTATGAGTCTCCCCAAGAAAGTTCAGTGCTCTTCAACTCTATGGAAAATGGAGCCAGGCTCCTCTAAAACAACACAGCAGAAACAGCAATCAGCTCCAACGACCTCAATGAAAAACTAGGAGAATCAAAAGGCACTGTTCGAAGATGTCCTGAACCTAATGACATGCATAGAAGAAGCAGACATTGCTTTGCCATAGAAAGAAATTTTCAGACTGCTGCTTGGAATCATACAGGATATGAGATAAACAATAAGAAAAAGGATGAAATGATACAGGAGATAAAGAACATTCACCAAAGGGAAATACAAGAGCTTAGAGAGCAGATAACAAAAACTGGAGATAACTGACTGGAGAAGGCAGAGAACCACACCAATGACCCAGAGGACAGCCAAGCAGAGTTTCAAAAACATGGGGAAAAAAGTCAAACAAGATCATCAGAGAAGCTGAAGAAAACCTAACCGCTATGTCTGATGTAAGGTGGAGGAACAACATCAGAATATTTGGATAACCGGAGGACGATACAACAAAGAAGTCAACGTCAAAAATAGTGAGAGAATTCTTGGAGGAGAAGTTCCCCAACTTAATGAATGAAAACCAGGCAATCATTCAGGAGACTAAAAGAACAACAGCTAGACTGAATCCCCAGAAGAAGTCACCAAGGCACACAGTAGTTAAACTATCCAAATTTGAGGAAAAGGAAAAAAAATCATGAGAGCAGCTAGGGAAAAACAAGCAGTCACATATAAAGGTAGCCGAATAAGAATATGCTCAGAACTATCAGCGGACACTATGAAGAAGAGAAGAGAGTGCAGCAACATACTCCAAAAATTGAAGGAAAATAATGCAAACCTAAGAATATTCTATCCAGCCAAATTATCTATCAAGCTAGATGGAGAAGATTCTTTCCAGACAAGGAGACATTTAAAGAATACATTAAAGGAAACCCAGACTTATGAAAGATCCTTGCCAACCCAGTATGGGCAGAAGAACAGCACTCACTTAGCATAAGTAAGAGTCTGCCACAAAGAGCAACCCTACCCAGAGGGTAACAAAAGAGAAAACAGCACCAAAGATAGCATTCGCTTAAGGGTGGAAAGAAGTCAAGAATAGAACACACACACACACACACACACACACACACACACACAGAAATGGAGGAAGGACAACACTCAACACAAAAGGTATAAGATGACATCACAGAGTTCCCAGATGGATGTTATAACCCTGAATATCAATGGCCTGAACTCAGGCATTAAAAGGCTGAGGCTAGCAAACTGACTTAGAAACACAACCTGTCAATCAGCTGCCTACAGAAGACAAATTTCATGATTACAGAAAAAAATGGGCTGAGAATCAAAGACTGGAGATAAACACACCAAGAAAATAGCAATTCAAAAAAGTAGGGGTTGCAATCCTAATCTCGGATAAAATTGAACCCAATGTGTAAACCATAAAACCATATAAGGAGGGACACTATATATAGCTCAAGGGAACTGTAGACCAAGAACCACTAAGTATTTTAAACATATATTCCTTGAACGAGAGACCCACAGAATGTCAATCAAAGGCTCCAAAAGAAGAAAAAAGAAATCAAAGGCTTAACAATTATAGTAGGTAACTTCAATATACTCCTCTCTGAGAAAGATAGGTCACAGGGAAAGAAACTCAACAAGGAGGCTACAGCTCTAAGCATTACGATTAGACAATTTGACCTGATAGAGATTTATAGAACTCTCCATCCAAGTACAAAAAATTTCACATTCTTTTCAAGTCCCCATGACACATATTTGAAGAAAGACCACATGTTGGGGCATAAGTTGAATCTGCATAAATTTAAGCACATTTATATCATACTGACCTCTCTCTGACCACTGTGCCATAAGGCTGGAAATCAACAAAAGGAAGACAAAGAAAACAAGGGTAAACAATTGGAGAATGAATAACTCTATATTGCAAAAGGAATGTGTATCGGCCCAGATCAGAGATGAAATTAGGAAATTCCTAGAAACCAATGAGAATGAGAACATGACATACCAAAACTTATGGGACACAGCAAAGCCAGCTATCAGAAATTCCATAGCAATACATGCACACATGAAAAAGGTGGAGAGACTTATGGTTGATAAACTGGCACACAATTTATAGCAACTAGAGCAGTGTCAACAGGATAATCCTACTAATAGCAAAAGAAAATAAAAATCATGCCTGAGATTCAGGAGAGGGAAGATAAGAAAAGCATAGGAAAAATTAATGCTGCTAAAAGTTGGTTCTTTGAAAGCATAAACAGAAGTGACAGACTGCTGGCAAATCTAACCAAAGAAAGAAAGGATAAATTTCAATAACATGGATGAGGGATTAAAGAGGGGGCATTACAACAGACCCTAATGAAATCAAAAGGATAATAAAATAGTTCTACGAAGGACTGTATTCCAATGACTTCAACAACTTGGAAGACATGGATAAATTCTTGGAAAAACAGTCCCTCCCTAGACTATCCTCAATTGACATAAAAAAATCTCAACAGACCCATAGCAATGGAAGAAATGGACAAGGTTATCGAGGGATTACCAACAAAAAAATCCCTTGGACCAGATATCTTCACAGGAGAATTCCACCAAGCATTCAGGGAAGAACGGACACCAATCCTACACAAACTCTTCCAGAACACAGAAAAAGACAGCAAACTCCCAATCTCTTTCTATGAAGCTAGCATAACTCTGATACTGAAACTGGGCAGGGAACCCACAAGAATTGAGAACTACAGATCAATCTCCCTAATGAACATTGATGCAAAAATAATACTGGCCAATAAAATACAAAAATATATAAAACAAATAATTCACCATGATCAAGTGGGATTCATACCAGGGATGGTTCAACATATGAAAGACCATTAGTATTACTCACCACACTGACATGAAAAACTATAAGAAACACATTATAATATCGATGGATGTGAAAAAAGCATTTGACAATATCCAACACCAATTCCTGTTTAAGATACTCAAGAAGATAGGAATGGATGGAAAATTCCTCAATATAATATAAGCTACATATGAAAAACCAGCAGCCAACGTGGTAGTCAATAGAAAAAAGATAAAAAGAATCCCACTGAAAAAGGGGACCAGAAAAGGATGCCATTTGTCCCGACTCTTATTTAACATCGTACTGGAGGTCCTAGCTAACAACATAAGGTAAAGAAAAGATATCAAAGGTACTTGCCTGTGGAAGGAAGAGGTGCAACTATTGTTATTCACAGATGATATGATTTTATATATGGAAAATCCCATAAGCTCTACAAGGGGAGTACTTGAAGCAAAAGAGGAAGATGGCAGAGTGGCAGGATACAAGATCAACAAACCGAAGTCTGTCGGACTGCTATACACATCAGACAAGAACACAGAAGAGGAGATCCAAAAGGTGCTATCATTCACATATCCCTTGAAATATCTAGGGATATACCTAACTAAAAAATACCAAAGATTTGTATGAAGAAAACTACAGAACACTATTACAAGAAACCAAGGGTGGCCTTAATAAATGGAAGAATATCCCATGCTCATGGATTGGAAGACACAATATAGTAAAGATGTCAGTTCTGCCCAAGGCACTATATATGTTTAATGTAATCCCCATACAATTACCCTGATCTTCATTCAAAGAAATGGAAAAACTGATTACCAGCTTCATATGGAGAACGAAGAAGCCCAGAATTAGAGAACTTCTCAAGAAGAAGGCCAAAGTGGGAGGGCTTGCTTTACCTGACTTTAGCACATATTATACAGCCACAGTGGTCCAAGCCACATGGTATTGTATAATGACAGATACTCATACCAATGGAAAAGAACTGAAAACCCAGAAATAAAATCATCAGCATACACACAACTGGTCTTTGAAAAGGGGCCCACAAATATCATATGGATACAATGGAGTACTAGACATCCCTAAAAAGCAGTGATGAACACATGAAGCACATCACCACATGGGCAGAAGTGGAGGAAATTATACTAAGTGATAAATCAGGCACAAAAGGACAAGTACAAAATAAGTCCACTGATAAGCTTAAAACTGCAAAAGGGGCATAGGGAAAAAAGCTACTGTGTACATACATTCTTGGGGTGACATCCAGGTAGTATGGCAGGGGCCAGACCAAATCGAGGGATACATATGGTAGGCCAACTAAAAAGGAGGGAAAAAAGACATGGGTAGCTGGGGGAATAGGGCCCTAACCTACCCAAGGGGAGGGTGTTGTTTATATATTCACAGGGAAAGAGGGACAAGACTTCAACCTGGTGCTCCAAGACATGAATGCAACATACTGGCATGAAGCCAGGGAAACAATAGAGAGGTCTGAGGGCCTGGCTCCAATCCCAACTATGTGGACAGCACCCCCCGCCTCACCCCTCGCCCTTGCCCCAGAAGAATTCACTTCAGAGGGCTGGACTGAAATTACAGCTCAGGGAGAAGCACATGTCTGATCAGAGCACACAGGAGCAAATGAAGGGTGAGGGAGAGAGAGTGGAACACATCCTGGCTCACCAAACCCTGAGGACAATATTCCTGATCAGAGCAGCCAATGAATGCCCCAAGAGGACTATAGGACTGGCCCCACCACGAGACACAATGTTCCTCATTGACCCATAGTGCTACTGGGGAGAACACCGGAGACACAGTGCAGGAATGGTGCCTTATCTGACCCCACCACACCGAGGTGAAACACTAAGGGTGTGCAACAGTATAGCGAGGGGAGCAGAGCAATAAAGTCCCTGGGGAATACTAAAAATAAACAGTGAGGTCAGGGTGTGGCACCACATCAGACTCGACGGGAAAACACTCCTAAAGGTCAACAGACCCTGAACTATTTACAGGCTTTTCTTTTCTTTTGTTGCTTTTTGTTGTTGTTATTTTGTTTTCTTTTGTTGCTCTGTTTTGTTTTTCTGCATACATATCTCTGCATGTCTTTCTAGATAAGATAAACAATCCAGAGGAGCTAATAATGGTGCTGAGGGTTCAGGGGGTGGGACATGGGAGAAGGGGAGGTGGGGGAAAGGAACTGGGTGTTAACAAACCCAGGGACAAGGGAACCACAAGTGATCTAAAATCGATGGCGAGGAGGGTGTAGGAGGCCTGGTAGGGCTTGATCAATGGCAATGCAACTGAGAGGAATTACTGAAACCCAAATGAAGGGTGAACATGATAGTGGGACAAGAGGAAAGTAAAGGAAATAGAGGAAAGAACTAGGAGGCAAAGGACATTTATAGAGGTAGAAATACAGGCTTGTACATATGTAAACATAGTTACATATGATGAGGGGGTAATAGATCTATGTACATATATTTGTAGATTTAGTATTAAGGTATCAGATGGACATTGGGCCTCTACTCAAGTACTCCCTCAACACAAGAACACTTTGCTCTATTAACTCAGCATTCTTCGATGCTCATCCTCCCGACATGATCGCTGAAGACAAAATGGGTGCATAAGCAAATGTGGTGAAGAAAGCTGATGGTGCCTGGTTATCAAAATATATAGTGCCTGGGGTTTTAAAGGCTTGAAGATAAACAAGTGGCCATCTAGCTGAGAAGCAACAAAGCCCACATGGAAGAAGCACACCAATCTGTGTGATCATAAGGTGTGAATGGGATCAAATATCAGGCAACAAAGAACAAAAAGTCCTATCATGGTGAACAAGGGGGAGTGCAGAGTGGAAACGCAGAGCCAACCTGTAGGCAATTGGACATCCCCTTACAGAAGTGTTACAAGGAAGAGATGAGTCAGTCAGAGTGCAGTGTAGCACTGATGAAACAAACTTTCCTCTAGTTCTTTCATGCTTTCTCCCCCAACTATCATCACTCCAATACTACCTTACAAATCTGGCGAGACCAGAGGATGTACACTTATACAGATTAGAGCTGGAAACACAAGGAATCCAGGACAGATAAACCCCTCAGGACCAATACTGCGAGTGACCATACCAGGAGGGTAAGGTGAAGGTGGGGTGAGAGAGGGGGAACCAATCACAATGAAATACCTACAACCCCCTCCAAGGTTGATAGACAATAGAAAAGTGGGTGGAAGGAGACATCAGTCAGTGTAAGACATGAAAAATTTTAAATAAATTATCAAGGGCTCATGAAGGAAAAAGGAGGGGTGGGGGAATGAGAAGCTGATACCAGGGGCTCTAGTAGGAAGAAAATGTTTTGAAAATGATGATGGCAACAAATGTACAATGTGCTTGACAAAATGGATGGATGGATGGATGGGTGGATTGTGATAAGAGTTGTACAAGCTCCCAATAAAAGGGTTAAAAGAAAGAAAGAAAGTGAAGAGGCCTTGAAGCGTTTGCAGTGCAACATTCAGTATGGATTCCAGTACAATGTAAAGAAAACAAAATCCTTCAAACTGGACTAGTAGATAGCATCATGGTAAACAGAGAGAAGGTTAATGTTGTCAAGGATATTTTCTTGCTTGGATCCACAGTCAATGCAAAGCAGCAGTCAGAAAAATCAAATGATATATTGCATTGGGCATACCTGGCGCACAGGATCTCATCAAGGTGTTGAAAAGCAAGGAGGTTACTTTGAGAAGTAAGTTGTACCTGACCTAAGCCATGGTATTTTTGATAGAAAGTTTGACATGGAATAAGGAAGACTGAAGAAGAATCGATGTATTTGAAGTATGGTGCAGGCAAAGAATATTGAAAGTACCATGGACTGCCAAAAGAATAAACAAGTCTGTCTTGGAAGAAGCACAGCCAGAATGCATATTAGAGGCAAGGATGGTGAGACTTTGTCTCACATCCTTTAGAGATGTTGTCAGGAAAGGCCAGCCCCTGGAGAAAGACATCAGACTCGGCGCAGTAGCAGGGCAGCAAAAAATAGGAAGACCTTTGACCAGATGGACAGACACAGTGACTCAAATATGAAAACAAGTGTGAGGATGGCACAGGACCGGGCAGCATTTCATTCTTGTACCTGGGGTTGCTGTGCGTTAGAACTGACGTGATTACACCAACAGACAGCAAGCAGCATGAGCCAATGGCAGGGGAAAGTGGTGGGCATGGGATAGGCTTTCTTGCTCATTGAGAGAGGGAGAAAACTATTACACTAATGATCAATAATTAATGCCTTCCAAAAGAAATATGTGCCTCTGTAGTCAGTCACTCCAGAGTTGGAGGAGGGGCGAAGAGGGAGAGGTAGCTTGAAGTGCTCATTGGACCACCTCAGGTATTTGAATGGGATGGAGCTGGAGATCAATCCTATGCACGCAGTGGAGTCTCTGCTTGGCTTTAAGTCAGGGGCGTTCACACTTTCAGCATGCAGAGTACTTATAAAATGATAACGTCAAAATGATCCACGAACTACAAAATGCAAACAAGGTTTATTTTTATTTATTATATTTATTCATAAATGCATTGAGAATTCTTTATATGCACAATATCTGTTTATGTACCTTGCATAACTGTATGAGTCCATATTGCACAACACAATACATTTTTTGTCATTACCTGAGTTTACTCTGATGAATGCAATGAGCTATGGTGCAGAGTCCGGACAGTAGCTGCTGATAGCCGGCCTCAAGCACACTTCCAAATGACCATCAGTCATGGTGGAGAGGTACTTAGACTTAATGATCTTTATGTGGGAAAAGGCTGACTCACATAAATAAGTAGAGCCAAATAATTCAGTCAAGCACATTTCCTCATGTTTGGGTACTTTCCCTCTGCGAGTAAGTTCCAGAACTGTTCCTGTGCTCTGGACTTCAGCTGAATATTGGCTTGTAGTGTCAAAATCTCCCATTCCATATGAAAGTGATACGTTTGTGTCTTCTTACTTGGTCCAGCTCCCCCACTCATTTTAATACCCTTTCTTTTGTTTAAGAGAAAAAACCAAGGTCTAAAATTTGGCAATATCTTAGCTTGTCAGTTTTGCTGCGCATGCATTTGACACCAAGATTGCATCTGATTGGCTGCGCTGTATATCAAGTAAGTGACAGGATTGTTGATAGGCTTATGTCTGTTTTTTTTTTAATGCCATGCTATCTACTCACACTACATTTGCGATCAACTAGTAGATCACGATCAACGTATTGAGCACCCCTTCTTTAAGAGGTGCTTATGTAGGACTCAGGTACACTGGAGTGCCTTAGGAAGACCAGAAATGCAGGCCGCTTGAGTTGACCAACCATAGACTCTATGTGGACTCTAAGGACAACATCCATCCTCAGGAAGGAGTTAGCGAGGAACATTCACTTCATGTTATAATCTTGCCATGGTCCTGGGTCAGACTACCGTTGCCTTTCAGTGAGATTGCTCTTTTGATACAACTTGTAATGGAGAGTGTGTCTGAGCCCTGGGGGAACAGCAGCCAACCCAAACCAAACTCACTGCCATAGAGATTCTGAATCATACTGATCTTATAGGACAGAGCAGGACTACCCCGGTCGGTAGCCAAGACTAACTCTTACAGGAGTCGAAAGCTTCTTCTTTCTCTTGAAGAGCAGTTTTGAACAGCTAAGCTTGCAGTCAGCAGTGCAAGTGTAACCCACGACACAACCAGTGCTTCTGGGGGATAGCAGCAGTGGGACAAACAGAAACAAAGATCAAAAACAAAAGGAAGGATTTTCATACACAATCTCCCCAGGACACAGAAAGTACAAGTTTCACTATTTGAGATCAAGTTAATGGTAATGAAAGCGGTTACACAAACACACACACACACACACACACACACACACACACACACACACACACTCAGGAGCCAGCATGATCCTGATGGTCGCAGAGCTCAACAGCTCAAGCAATGCCCCGAAAGGTGCCCTCAAAGTGCTCTTTTGATGAGAGGTTGCCATGCCTGCACTGTAACCAGGCCCTCATGTGGCTCGATGTGCTGCAGGCACCTTTGCACGGGATGCCCTAAGCTGGGAGGAGGACCAGAGTGGTTCACAAGATTACGGGCTGGCTTGCTCTGGAACACCCATGAGAGCGTTGGTACAAACTTTCAGAACAAGTTGTTAGGACAGGCGGGGGTTTGTCCATTTGCTGTACATCTGGATGTCTCTTTTGACAAATAAAATATAGTGGAAGTGACTCTGCCAGTTTCTGGGCCCATGCCTTTTGGCAACTGGTAGTTTCTACTTCCTGTATTTCCAAACACTTGTGCATGATACTCCAAGCCTCTGTGAAAAAAGTCTGACTGCCTGGAGCTGTCATGGTCGGAGAAGTGCGGTCAGAAGAAGAGGTCCATGAGATGCCACATGGACAAAGTGAAGTGCCAGGGAACTCTGAGCGCCAGAGCTGAAGAGACTGTCTTAGAAGTGATCATCGGGTTCCAGCAGCCCCAGTGGGCCATATGGAGCTGAGTCAAAGTCCCTGCCCAAACCTTCCCAAATGCTAACCTATGAAAGAGTGAACGAGATAATATAGTTGTGTAAGGTGCTTGGGTCTTGGAGTAATTTGCTAAACAGCAGAAGAGGGCAAGAATTAGAGGTTTCTAGGAAGAGTATAAGCACCAATGATTTAACTGATGAAGGCTTGAGCGTAGAATAGAATGGAATAGAATAGGATGCCATCATTGTTTACTCTGACTTCTAGTCTGCTGTGCCCTTGGGAAGCTCGTCTGACACTAGAAAAGAGGAAAAACTAAGAAAGTTAGAAGCAGACATTGTATGGGGGAGGGATGGGAACCTGAGAACAATGTATATAAGAGAAGAAGATGTTCTAAAAGTGATTGTGGTGATGACTGCACAATTCTCCGTAATATGACTGAGCTATTGAATCACATGGTAAGTGAATTACATGGCAATAAAACTGTCACAAGAACTAAGAAAGAGAGGGACCAGTATGCCTCAGGATTTTAGTTTTTCTCTTGCCGTTCTGCTTCTCCTGTATTATTCCCCAAACATGTGTGTCCCCAGATTTTGGACTTTTACCTTCTCTCATGTGGACAATATTTACTCTGAACTTCAACGACCCTTTGATACCGATGCCCACACACAGGAGCTTATACCTCTTGCTTCAAGTCTACCCCTGGACTACCGCTTCGTACTCTTCACGACCTGCTCACTGCCTTTTGGAACCGTCTTCCTTGGGCCTGACCCGCAGCACATCCAGTCCTGGAGTTGAATATATATGTATTCCCACTTCTCTAGTTCTAGCCTAGATTCCTGCAGTAACCTATATATAACTGATTTCCCTACCTCAGCTGATGTCTCCCAATTATGATCTAAGCCTATTTTTTTCTGATTGTGAATTTTAACCCATCAGGGATTGTGAAAAATCAATGGTAACCGGTATTATCTCAAAAAATGCAACAGAAATAGGATAAAAGAGTATAGACAGCACCAGCATTTTATATGCAATTAAGGCATTATTTTGTAATATTTGTTTTCAATTTAAAGCATTTTAAATATGTGTGTATATACCACGCAATAATACAAAATATATTCCTACTGTGGACTATGACCAAAGAAAAGTTGGAAACCACTGCTCTAAGTTGTACATTTCTGTCCAACTGATGCCCCTCAAGCTTGATTCTGGTAATATCAGTGTCCTGCTCAAATGGCTGTTCATTACCTACCAAAGGAAGTGTCCACCTTCACCTTGGGTGCCATGACCTCCCTGACTTGGTCCCAACCTTCCTTTCTATCATTTCTGCAGTCACCTTTCTTCATAAGCTCCTAGCACAAGTAGGCTGCTCTCTGTCCTCCGAAGATACCCCGTGCTTTCTGGCCTCTGAGTCATTGTTTAAGTTGTCTGATTTTCGGTTGTGGCTTCTCTTGACATCTCCCATTTCAGTGCTCATGAGGAAGACGTGTGGTCTGGTGGAAAGGATCAAGCTTGGAATCTAATCAACCAGGAATTGACTCTAGGCTTTGTCACTCATCACAATTAGATGATCCAGAGAATGAATTCCTCATTTCTAAGCAGGAGACCTTATTGTAGGATTGGCATAATGGTTGCATAAGATAAAAAAAATCACATAATGCATTCAGCACAGTATGTGACACCCAGTATATGTCTTATCGCTGGACATGTGTAACTCTAACATGCCCCAATAGTGTGATTATGTTTTGTATTAATATAGCTACCATCTATGTAATTATAAGTACAAATATTTATTATATAACATTGGGCATGTTGATGACACTCAAATATTAGTTCTTTTTTCTCTTGCCTTACTCCAAACTTTCCTTCTATCTTATTCTACTTTAGAAGACAGTGAGTGACTCTTGTGGCTACTAGCCTTTTAGTGGACTCCTATATTCTTCCAAATTCTCACGGCCTTTGGGTCAATTCTGACTCGCAGTGACCACTGCACCTTGTTGTTGACAGTTTCTGAAACTGTCCATCTGGATGGGAACAGAAAGCCTAGGTTTTCTCCTGCTGAGTGGTGGGGTGTGCAAACTGCTGAACTTGTGGTCAGCAGCCCAGTGCATAGCCCACTATGATATCAGGGCTCCCTGTAAAACAGTACTAATCTGTTGGGGGTGTTTTTCTCAGTGATTAATATAATGCCTGCTATATTGAAAGCATTTCAACCAAAAAGAAAGTTGTACATCTTTGGGCCCTCCATAGTCAGCTGGAAGTTTATTCTGACTTGGTCCTGTGTCCACAGGATGGTTGCATGGGTACTGAAGGTCTGGTCCATGAGTATGTCCTCTTAGAGGACAAAATAGATGCTCTTGTCACTATTTGCCTTAGAGAGAGGCCACAAAAAATCTAGTCTATGCGTTCTGTGAGGTACTTTGGGAAAGTCAGTATAAAAGTAGAAAGCAAGAATCTGAAACCAGTTATTTTAGGGGAGAAAAGAGTCATCAAATCTCAAGAAGTTGGTGTGAGTCAAATACACCAAAGATCAAATGTGTAAATCCCAGAACTGTACTTACTCACTTCTCACAGTGAATGCTCTTTTCCCCCTAATCCATTATGCTAATACATATGTCACATTTTATGAGGCCAAGGTGAAAACTAATCAGGCTCTATTGTAACTAAGCCTGTTTAGCTGACACATGACACCCAAACGGATTTCTAGCCGGCAAATCAAGCCCACTGGTATCTGCTGGGAGGTGATGAATAATGAGGTAATCACAAAGGATTGTCTCACCAGGGCAGCTAGTGAGGAGGTGGCAAAACAGGCTTTGGATCTGAAGTTTTAACCCTTTTTTACTGGACATCTGGTGCTGCAAATACTGCAGTCACTAGGCGGCTGTAATCCGGACATACATCTGTTTGCTTGAATTCCGCAGGGTGGAAAAACATGTAGCTGCCCGTAGTCCCCTACCCTAAGAATCTTCAGCACTCTGTTGGCTTTTCCCATTCAGGGGCCACATATTGTCCACATATTTTTCTTCCTTTTAATGCCTCCGGGACATTTGGATAGGCTTCATATTGTAACCATGAGAGAAGGAGGGTGGTGATGGGCGGGCCCAGGTCTAACATGTTGCTCAAGGGAGGTGGGTGGAAGGGGGCCAGCTGCAGCTGGGGCGCTGGGATTCAGGAACGAGGTACTCAGCATCCGTGTCAGTATCAAGATGAACAGGGTGAGGGGCAACCCTGTCACTCGCTCGTAGTATGTCAATCTCCAGATAACAAAAGAGACCAGCCAAGCGAGTAAGCTGACATTGACTCAGGTTTGACCACCAGTTACTTGATTTTTAGTAAAAACGATTGACATGAAAGTTTTCTTCCATAGCATACTGCATGCCCCTCTTAATTGGCCTCCATGTTCCCCCCTGCTGATTTAGCCATGCTTTTTAGTGGAAACTGCAGCATCTCTGCTAAAGTTAAACCAAGGTAGCCTGGGCGATGAGCCACACACTGCCCCTGCTTTCAGCTGACCCCAAACTGCTCTCACGCAGAACTTTCAGCATTGACACCCCTCCAGACTGTGTGACACAGAAAGGCTACTGCTCTAAACCTTAGGTTCCTCAGGCCACACAATCAGCACTTCAGGACTGCTTAGACAAGTAATACGTGCCTGCTGCTATCACAATACGTAGCTCACAACTCAGTAAGTGCTAGCTACTACTGGAATTACCCCAGGTGATAAAAATCCAGGTGCCATGTATTAACATGGGTGAAGCAGGTGGCACTACAGTGAAAATGATGGAGGCAGGGGGAGACACTGGGAGGAGTACAGGCATTAAAGGCAAAAGAGGCAAATACTGTTGTCGACAGCATCTTGAAATGCTGGTGATCTGCAAGCAGCTACCTGGGTAGACAAGTAGGCTGCTCGGGTGTGGGAGGGAGCGTGGGAGCATACCTACAAAACTATATATATATAGGTGTGACAGAGGATGTTTGAACCTGGGTGAGTATGTACATGCTGCAAATATGTCCAGGTTGCAAATATATCCACGAATGTGGTGGTGCATACAGGAGGAATAGTTATGAAAACTTCTTAGACATAGCCAAACACCTCAAGGGGTCAGGATCAAGGTCTGAAAGGACATCAAGGTCAGTTAACATAATATGGTCCACAAAGATGGGGTGCTACATCTTACTTTGGTGAGTAATGACCAGGTTCTTACGAGCTATGATCGGCATGTAAGGTACAACTCTTGGTCTCTCCCTGACTGCGGAGAACAAGGAGCCCTGGTGGCATTGTGGGCTAAGCACTAGGCTGCAATGCACGCTCATCAGCTGCTCCCGCGGAAGGAAGAGGAGGCTGTATGCTTCCACACGGTTTTACAGTCTCCCAATGCACCAGGAGCAACTGTATTCTGTCTTATGTAGAGTTGCTATGAGTCAGAAACGACTCAGTGGCAGTGGATTTGGTTTGGTTTGTCTGGAGAACAAAAGTGGGAAGAAAATGGAAGTTGCATGGAAGCAATCAGTGCAATGGATGAAAGGACCATAGCAACATCAGATTCCGTAATCCTTGGTGCCAGAGCTAGATGGTGCCTGGCGACCATTACCAACTGCTCTGAAAGAAATCAAGTCTTGGATAAAGTGGAAGAAAATGTGGAAAAAAACTTAAAATCATAGGACGTGACCAAGCTCACTGGTCAGATAGAGACTGATGGAACCTCAGGGACTAAGACCTCAGGTACGATTTAGGTTTGCAAATGCACTCACCCCCATGATCCCACTTTTATCCAAATAACTGACACGCCTATGCCACTAAGGAGGTATGCACACCTTATGGAATCACCCATTTGAAATGACAAGGGCAGCCTTTATCAAATGACAGAGTTGCAAAGGGTTGGGAAAGAAGGATTGAAAACAGGAAGTAGAATAAATGATATTACTTTATGGAGATTACAATGAATTCCATGAAAAAAAATGTGTATGAATCGTTGAATGAGAAACTGATCTGCTCTGTAAGCTCCACCCAACCCACAATTAAAAGTAAAGTTAAAAAAACCCCATGTGCTAGATAGATTTAGCACATAGATGTGCAGTAGATGCTGTAGGAAACAATTTCACCTGGTATTTCTGCAGCTTAGGCTCCGAGGATCAGTCATTATTGAGTATGACTAAAATGTCTAAGAAGAACCTGGAAGTGTGGTGGTGTGCTCTTCTCTAGATGATGCCAGTCAAGGTTCCTTATCACAATGTTACACCTGGTTTCCTTTAAACAGGTCTGTCTCATTTTCAAAAATTATGAAATTTCCCTCCCTATGGAGATTGTCAGGGGGCATGTTTACAATCTCTGTGTGCACTCATGTATTCTCATGAATGTAAGAATTTGCTTCTGAAAGAAATTTCAACAGCCTTTCACGTGGTGCTGTTTTACAAACTGCTTCAGTTTTAAAGGTTGTTTCAAATTTTAATAGTTTTATCTATCAGCATTGGAGAAGGAGTTTAAAATAAAATACCAGTGACTACAAAACAGAATTAATATTAAGTTCCTAAAACTTCCAAAGAGAATTGACTTCTGCATATCTAAATGGTTGACAATAATGGCTATTTATCTTTGCCTGTATACATTTTTCTTCCTCCAAGGGTATATTAGGGTTTCAAACTTTCCTTAGTTTCTTGAAATTCTTTTTAAAAAGTCACTATGTAGATGCACATTTTTCTTATAAGAAGAGTACTCATGACAAAGAGACTGGATGCCACTTCTCAGGATCTTTGCAAAAACTCCAGTGGCACTGAGACACTGTGCCAGTCTACGTTTGCTTTCCTTTAATTAAGACTTCTTCGTCAATACACCTCCTTTTCTTATTAATTTCTATCTTATGTAGTGCTGAGTCCTTACAGGGCCTAACATGAAGCTTTCTATGAAGAGTAAACACT